>NC_071387.1:37873703-38527953 GCF_022682495.2 Desmodus rotundus
GAAGAGCACTGTATTACCACTTGCCACTAAAGAAACAATCCGTTATTCAGCATCAAACAATACATGTGGGGAGAAATAATTATCGAATTGCCATGTTTTCTCTCAGAAAGACCAAACACAGGCAAAGGCATACTAAGAATGCTGCTTTGGCTCACACTGATGTCTAACGTGAGCTTCTCTTCCCATAAAGGGACAGGCAACTGTAAACTCTTCCAGCTCCGTGCATCAAAAGATGTAATCCAAAAACAAAAAAAAAGGAAAGGAAAAAAAAGAAAAAGAATTTGAAACCCAAAAAGTAATGATGTGTGAAATGTACAAGTACTATCTATTATTTATACAAGTACTATTTTGTCAGAATTACTCAAATATTTGCACTTGAATGTGAAAAAGGGAAGCAGGAATTCCAGAATGATAAAGTAAGAAGGTCAGAAGACCCACTCTTCAGCAAACAACTATTTAACTAGTGAAAATTATAAAAAGCAATTATATAAAGTCTCTGGAAATTTTCCTAAGGACAAAAAGCAAATGGAGAAATATTTATTCAAGAAAATGTACTAAATCTTGGTAAGAACAGCAAGAGTCTATGGAATTTTGCCATGACTCACTCCACTATGCACCTACCCCACCTCCCAGCTTACAGAAGGTCTACTCCAGGCATTTGTGACCCAAAAGACAGAGACTCCCTCTCCCCCACCTTCATATCTGGGGCTTCAGTTCCACAAGCAGACTGCTGGTGTTTCTCAAAACCCTCTTCCCTGTGTTGCAAAACTTCTTTTCCAGGTGGCACAATCAAGAGGACCAGATAACTCTTCTTCCAACCAGCTCTCATTCTTAAGGTAGAAGCTGTATTCTAGGCAGGCCAAGAATACTGGGGTCCCGATCACCCCACCCCAGCTCATCCACATTATGCAGATTCCATACAATAATACCAAGGTTTGCTACCCCTCTTCATTTGTAGAGAGGGGAGGGAAGAAGTCATTCTGGAATGGCAGGCGCCTGCCTCTGGTTCTGGCGCTGTAGCTCTGGGGTTCTGACCATGTGGGAAGGCAGGCCTTAAGGACAAAGGGTTCTGCATCTCTGCCTGAAGGAACTGACTTTCTTCGAAATGAAGGGTAAATAACTCCATGCCTAGGATGTGGCTATGTTTCAGTAGAAGTTTATTAATAAACACAGGTAGTGTTAGAATTAAAGAAGATGTTCAATCACACGCTTGTACATTAATGTTCACAGAAGCACTAGTCACAATAGCCAAAAGGTGGAAACAGCCCCAAAGTCTATCAATTGATGAACTGATAAACAAAATGTGGTATGTCCATGAGATGAAGTACTATTCAGCAATAAAAAAATAAAGTACTGATACATGCTATATGCTACAACAGAACATGGAAAACATGTTATGTAAAAGAAGCCTTTCATCAGAAAAGGCCACATATTGTACAACTCTATTTATATGAAATGTCCAGAATAAGAAAACCTATAGAGATAGAGAATTCATTTATATTTGCTTAAGGATGGTGGGAGGAAGTGTGAGAGAATGACAAGTGACAGCTAATGAATACAGGGTTTCTTTCAGAGAAGATGAAAAATTCTAAAATTAGATTCTGGTGATTATTGAATAACCTTGTGAACATATTAAAACAATGAATTGTATACTTTAAGAATGAATTTCATAGTTAATGAATTATATCTCGATTTTAAAAAATATTAAATATATTTTGACCTAAGGTCATATTCTCATCTTACTTTTTAACATGAAATATTATTTTCTTATAACTTATTTCTTTTCTAGAATTTATATAGAGATGATTGTTACTTAATTGATAAATCTGTTTATTAGAGTTCTTAAAAATATAAATAGATCAAGAAAAAAATCTTTGCCCCATTTTTTTCTCTAGAAAAAAATGTGAATGGGGCAAAGAATTACCCTATTCTTTTCTCTAGGAAAAGATTAGGGCAGAAGGTATATTTTCTCCCTAATAAGAGGCTGCAAGACCCACCCTCACTCCCATGGCTACATTGGCCTTGGCTGCTCCAGGTCCCCACTCTTGGCCCAGTAAGGCCCATAAAGAAGTATGGAACTGTACAAAGGGACAATGAACACCTCTGTGGACCTCCAACTGACCAGTATATTTAAATCTTTATGTACCCGGATTATCCCGACACACTGACCTTTCCCACCATCCCAGGGACCCTTCGCCTGCCCCGAGAAGGTCATCTATCATCTGTAAAATGCTTAGACTATTTTCCACATGTCAGTTGGATGTGGTTTCCCCATGATCCTTCAAGCCTAGGAATGTAAAAGCACCACAGGAAAACCAAACTTGTTCATTTATAAATATTGACTATCATATGCATAATTTTTACATTAAACATAGTATTTCTATATATAATGTTAAATATATGTTCCCTATTTTGAACTTTAAGTATTTTATTTGCTTTGAGTCTGTCACAGGGGCAGACTTAAAAAAGAATCTGCTTAAGCCTTCTAAAACCTCCATTTGTCATGGGCATTAAGTTGCTCCTACCGAAGTTTGATTATTCAACACATTAACTAATGACTCTGAGAAAAATGGGTGTTCATTGTGTTGAAAATAAAATAGGTGAAAAAATAAAATGTGTTAATATTTTTAATATCTAATAAGTTCTGCTAGAATTATGTATATTTCAATAGGTACAGTTTGTTCAAATATATTTCAGCAAGAAATATGTTGATATTCCAGTCCTATATTTAACTAAGTTTTTCTATAACTGTATTTTTTTAATCACTTGAACTCACATCCCCCAAAACAGAGTTTGGCAAGAGCCCTCTAATAACCAAGTTGATTCGCGTGCATTTGGATTAGCCTTATAAACAGGAAGCCACATTTTATCATGGGCAAACATCTCTGAGTATAGGAAGACTGGTTTTAGTTTCTTGTGTCAAGGTCTCTGTGTTTGAAAGTTGTCCAAGCTTCACTAAATGTATTTTTTTCATTCTTCATATTATTTTTACATGTCTTAAAGGACACATATGATCTTATGTTTGAAGACACAGAAGAAGGCTTGGAAATAACCATTGATGAAAACATTTAAAGGAGGAATGCCAAGGGAAGAAAAAAAATGAAATCTAGCCTGGATTCCGTCAGCTTTGCTTGACCTGGTTGTAGCTAAATGAAATATCAGTGGGAAATTCAAGGTAAGAAAACTAAGCCAAAGTTCTGCAGGAGGTTGCTCTGATGACTTGAGAAGAATGGTATCTGATCCTTCTAAAGAAAACACATTTCTCATGGCTGTCAACATAGTACCAAGGAAGAGAGAGGATAAGCTGAAGCATAAACATTACTATTCCTAGAGGATGTCTTTCAAGAAAGGAAGGCTTTGTTTTGGGCTGTGTTTATATAAATCTTTGGAATATTTGACCAAAAAAATTCACATAATGCAAGTCACAGCCAATGAAGTAGAAACTAGTTCAGTGTGTCCAAACACAAATTCCAAGCAACCACAGAAAAATTATGTGTCCTTGGAGCTTCTATAGTAAATAAGCAATGAAGAGGGCATTGCTAAGATTGTACAACAAGTGGTCAGGCTGCAAATGTGAATGAGTTAATTGGGTGACTAAATCAGAACCCAAAAATGTGCTAGAAGAGAATTGCCATGAGATGGGTTAGTAGAGATTTGTTTGTGAAACAAATCTGCACTTCTAGTTAGTGTAATTAAATACTCTAAATTGGATAAAGTTATAGAAGCTATGGAATGTACTGATGCCATCAGTTTTTATTAATGGTTCCCCCATGCCCCCAGAAAGGAAAGAATTTACATAGACAAAGACAATGGCCTTAACTCAGGTCAGTGGAGAAATAGCAAGAATAGCTTCTTCTTCCTCAAATCCCAGTTATGTGTAGATCTTAGATATGTGGTTTGCCTCAACAAACATTCCCAGGAATTACAGAATATTTCTTGGAACACACATAGCTTATTTCCTATACAGAAAATCAAAAACTGACTATAGAGTAAGTCTACTATACAACAACATTCCCAAACATCTGTGATGATGTAAATCATGTGTCTCTAAGAAATAGTGAATAAAGAGATGAAAGTGCATCAAAATAGTCCAAATTTGGCATTGTTCTATGGTCAATCATTCTTTAAAATTCTCTCTCCCTCTCTCCCTCTCTCCCCCTCTCTCTCTATGTCTCCAAAATGCTAACACAAATATCCACGATGCTAGGCCCAGGGATCAATCTGAAAAAACAGACCTTGTGTTCAATCCTCATTCTTTCATTCTCTAGGCTTCCATCTCAAATATATATTTCCTGTGTCTCTTCCAGCTGGAAGGAAGGAAGGGAGGAAAGGAGGAAGGGAGGAAAGGGAGGCAGGCAAAGGGAAATCTCATGCAAACTGGCCCAATCCAATAGCCTCCTGGCAGGCTGCCCCACCAGTTCATTGGACATTCCCCAGGTGTATCAGAATCCCCGCTTAGATTTATGTAAAGACCTCAGCTACACAAGGAAACTTAAGATGAAGCAAATCCCATCTGAATCTATCTAGTCTCAGATATACAGTCCAACTGTGAAGCAGCTGTAGGCTGAAGCGTGGGTATGAAATAACTCTATGAAGAGCTAGCCATCTACACTAAAAAAATTCCCAGGCTAGGGATACAAATGGTAACTTCTGATCAAAAGGCAATGGGAAGGTATTTGTTACAGACATATTCTAACACCAGTAGCTGTAAGAAGGAGGCAGAAGTCCTTTCTTTTTGACAAAGGATATTGAGCCCAAGGAAGAAAATCATGTAGTATGTTCTCCATCTGTCAATCTGTCATCACAAACCAGATAATACTGTGACAAAACCTGAAAATGGTATGGGAAGAGAAAGAGGGGAACAGGGAGTATAAAAGCGTATCAGTCATCAAATTACTTTTTTCATCAACTTGTGTTTTTAGAACTGTTATGGAAACAAAGTAAGTAGCAAACACAATCCTGAAGAGTATAAAAACTATGTATAACCACATAGTCTTGTGGAACTGGGATATCCTCTAGAATTTTGGTTATTTTTTAAAGGGGGAAAGAGCCCTGTTTTAGTCCCTCACAGACCAGGCCTAATAAGCTTACTGATTCAAGTCCAACACAGCCTTTGTTAGAAAATGGAAAGGTGGTTTGTTTCTTCCCACAGAAGAAAGGAAAATCTTTCCCCCACTACTGCTTCCTCTATCTGAAATTCTCATACAAACAGCTTAGGTACCCTTAGTATTCTAGGATAAAGACTCGAGAGAACCCACTGAAAGTCCTGGCAGAACCAAGAAGTGCTAAGTTTCAAGTAGCATAAGTAAGATTCTTCTTTGTAAGAAAGGGCAGTCACGTGACTGCTCCCTAAAGCCCTACTCTTAGTTGGAGCACCATCAGATGAAGGAAACAAGTCAGTCAATCAGTTCTCTTTCTGTTCAAACGCACTTCAAATTGCATTTCAGTCACTTGCAACCAAAAGAGTTTTCACAAATATACTGCACAAGAAAGCTGAAGAATCATGAAAAATGGAATGGGTGTCCAGAAAGTAAACCAACCAGCTAACTAGCTGAGATTAATTTTACGACATATGACATAATTGCATTTCAGAAATTTAGTAAACAGGAACACAGAGATGATAGATCATTAATGCAGGGTCACATAAGGCTTTGCGCTCTGTCATCTGAGGTGAAATTACAACCTAGGAAGCCTAGAGCCAACCACTTTTCCTACCCATTATGTATTAACAATGAGTCCTGACTCAAGAAGGAAAAAAAGGAGGCAGCTGATTATGGACATTTACTCCCTTGACATGAAATATTTGAAACAGCCTACTGGTCCCTATTTTTAGATTAAAAACCAATCACCGGAAAAGGCCCATAACCAGCACAGTAATGAGCCCATGGCCATTTATTTATAGTTAGTTCTAGCTGATTCATGAGCTGCAACTCAATGTCTCGTAAGTGCTATGTGACTCCTGGACTTCATCAACTTATTTATGTGTGGCCAAGACTTCTCCCATAGAGCATGCAAATACAG
Source organism: Desmodus rotundus (assembly GCF_022682495.2). Classification (NCBI taxonomy): domain Eukaryota; kingdom Metazoa; phylum Chordata; class Mammalia; order Chiroptera; family Phyllostomidae; genus Desmodus; species Desmodus rotundus. Next base: position 37,879,725 of record NC_071387.1, read on the forward strand.
TGCCTTGTGTGTGGGTGTGGAGGAAGGAGAAGGAAATATATATTCTGTAGCATACAACCTGACTACATTTTATGAATCTGTCCAATCACATTTGGCTTCTCCATAACTTACTTAGACCATCCACACTGAATTTACTGCAGGCTGCATGCAAAGCTAGCAGTGCAGGCAAGATGGTAATGAGAGTCTAAGAGAGACACATGCATTTTCATATATATTAATAGTTTATATGGAAAAAAACTGAAAGATAAAAGAAGCATCAAATATTGCCAGGATGACAGATGAAATGCTGAAGTGATGAAATACTGAAATTATAGTCCTTTGAAGTAGGCTCTGGGTAAACTAACAGCACAGCACATGGCAAGAAATGTGTGGCAACAGTTGTGATGGAATTTGTCTTGATTAACACCCTCATGTGAAAAGATAAATCTTGCTAAGGAGGTTCTGGAAGTTCAGTGAATGGAAGGCAAATATTCATACTACCATTTGAGTTCAAAAAGAGCTAAGACTAATATTAACCTTGCATTTGCATCATATATATACAAGTCTTCCCTATAATGCTTTAAGAAAATGTGCATTATGTATCTACCTTCTTTTCATGTTTCTTATGAATGACTGTTATAAGGGTTGCTCATTCCATTCTTGAATTTAAAGCTTAGAAGTATATGTCTTATAACATGTTTGATGCCTGTTAGCTCTGATAGATGTTTATTACTATGATCAACTATAAAAATCATTTTTAGAAGATATGAAAGAGGGAGAAAAAAGTAGTGCTGGAATTATGCCAACAGATTTAAAATATATCTATCAGCAAAAAAGGCTGATATTTGCTGCAAAAAAACCCCTGAAAATATTATATTTACCATTTCTACTAACAAATGTGTATGATAACTGGTATCCATCAAAATTACTCTGTGGCCAAGAGATAAAGGATAATATTCTACTCTGAAGCCAGGTCTCAATGTACAAGTTTCTTCTACCCAAAGAGAAAAGAAAATTAAAAACACAATCTCCTTTCTTAGTTCCTCATCACAGTCAATAAAATATGGATGGTAGTAAATACCTTTCGTTTGTATAAGGATTTATAGATTACAAAATCCATTCTCATTAACCACTATGCTTGATACTGTCTCAGTCTAAGTTTACCGAAAACTGAATTTAGAGAAGTCAAGTTGCTTTTCCAGAGTTATACACCTTATAAAATTGGAAAGCTTAAGTTAAAACTGGTCTTCCCAACAGAATACTATTTAAGAGTATAGTAAAAAAATAAAATAAAATAAAATAAAAGATGGAATGCCTGTTACATGTTATACAGTATTGTAGTGGTCTCTCATGAACTATTTGCTTATGTAATTTTCATAATTACCCTGCAATATAGTAACTATATTTCCATTCACAGATGACAAAATTGAGACTCTGAGTATTATAAAAATTACCCAAATTCCCACAGGTGTGTAGCTGCTACTCAGGGATGAAAACCTGCCTGTGTATGATATAAGACTAGGTTCCTCCCATAACAGGCTAAGTCATACTTCTATGACATGTACCACTTTCACTATCCAATGACACACAAGAACAAAAGTAAGGAGAATAATTCACTCTCTTTTCAGAAAATTACTCCCTCAGCAGGTACTTATTAAGAGACAACTAAGCACTTAATATTGTATCTAAAATTGTGGGAAATGGAAGTAGCAGAAAACAAGCCGCCTTTTCCCAAGGAAATATCAACACAGAACTTCAAAATGCTAAACAACATATGTATTATTATACAATAATATTAAGGAATATTTAATACAAAGAAAGTATGAGAGAGGTTTTAGTAAAATAAATAAAATTATTGCTCTATTTCACTGGGATGGGAGTAGAAGGGAAAAAAACCCAAAAATATTACATGACCTGATAGATAGATGTTCTGGAACAGTGATGTTGAATGTAGGAAAAATAATGTTGATCCATAACGTGTGCTGTGGTTTAGTATGGGCTAATGTTTAATGCAAAATTTGAGTCAGATATTAGATGAAATCTGGACTAGTTGCCCATACCCTTCCTCGTGTTTTCTTTCTCAGTCTAATTGAAAAATAGAGGGTTAGGTAGTCAACAGTGGTGGTGGATGATAAGGCATCATCTCTAGGAGTGGAGTTTACTGGGGCAAATATCTAACTCACATCATCATTAAAAATCACTTATATTTCTCATCCCATTTGTTCGTTTATTTTTCCCTATAACACATGTACTGAATGGCTATCATGTACAGACTAGGCAGTGTGGGCACAGTCGTGACCACCCAGAGCCATGCACAGACTGCACTGGAGTAAAACTGTAAAATCTTGGAGGAAAAACTAATACTTCAGGACCATAATACCTGAGATTACTTCCTGATTTAGTGTTTACATGACCTTGCACAATTATATATGATTCTGAGGCTCAATGTCTGCTCTGTGAAGTAAGAATGAAATAATACCTAGTCACATGTTTTGAACAAGAAAAAATAAAGCATATAAAAACAATTGTAAACTGAAATTCTACAGAAGTGTGATGAATTTAATGTTATGTGTCCAGTCTCATAATTCTAGGTCCTTTCTCACATGGAAAGTCATATATATATATATATGAGTTTATGTAATTGCTTATGTAATTTTCATAATTACCCTGCAATATAGTAACTATATTTCCATTCACAGATGACAAAATTGAGTTTATATATATATATATATATATATATATATATATATATATATATATATAAACTCTAGTATATATATATACTGGTTCTACTTAAAAATGTATGTTTCTTTTTGTGCCTAGCTTTTTTTTTATATTTTCAAAACTTCATACCTTCTCCCAAGATCCCAATTCAGGTGACCCATAAATCAGTAGCCATGGAAAGCCTCACTCCAAAATGCTTCAAGATTATTATTTGAGCAACATAGTCAGCTCCCATAATGCCCTAGCCCTATCTCACATATTTGGCATGAGATCCCTGCCATAGCCATACCCTAGAATAGGTGAAGAACCTAGTGACAGTAGACTAAAAGTATGCATGCCCCATGAGCAGCAGGAGTTGAATAAGTCCCTTGCCTCCAGTTAACTGAGGGATGGCCAGACACTCTCAAAATACCATCCACTGAAAGCTAACCCAAAAGACTATTACCAAAGAAGAGCTCTATCTTGCTTCCCAGTTATCTGTTTAGAACCAATTTGCCTTCCCTATTCCTGTTCTCTTTTATCAGCTTGCAAACAATTTCTCTTGATACTGCAACCCACTCTTAACTGTTCAAATACTCAGCATCCTCAAAACTGTACTTATAAAATCATACCTGCATTTTCCAAACCTATCATTTCTCTTTGCAGAAATTAAAGCTGATAGATCTTAGAAAATGCTCTGGATTAGCCTCATTCTTTCTTGGACACCATATCCAATTGCCAGCCCCCTTTTCTGGGGTTCCATTTTTACCCTCATTTGTCTCATATCCTTCCTGACTTTTCTCTAGTGCTGCCTTCTCCTGGCTCGTGGTCTCTTCTCTCCCAGCAAGCCAAGCCACATGATTTCAATGTTTCCAACCTTGTGCCAGAAGCTAGCACTGACAGTTGCAGAGTAGGAGGAGGTGTGACTCACTCTTTTGAAAATTGGTTGCCACACATGTCAAAGCCCCAACACATTTTCATGAAACATTTTCATGCAAGAGACAAGTATAAGCTCTAAGACACAGCCAACTCAAGTTATTTTTTCATGAAATGTGATGCCAACTAACATCTGCCACATTTGGTTATCCTGATTTACTTAAGGATCTCTCTCCAGGGTTAAAATCTTTATCTAGGATGATATAATTTCACCTTGGTGTGTAAAGGCTGAAGTGTAAAACACAGATTAACTCTCTTGAGGTTATCCTTATACACTGTCACAGGATAGTAATATGATCAAAGGTCTGGAACTCTTAAAACCTGGGTTAAAGTTCCAGATCTGTTGCATGACAACAATGGAACATGGGGTAATCACCTTAATTCTCCTAGCTTCCCTAGAAAGGGAGAGAGGGACTTTACTAGTTCATTACTAAGGCACTTCTAGCTCCAGTGTTCTTTTTAAATTGTCTGCCAAAGATAGTAATGGAGTTTAACAAATAAATAAGATAATTTCCATGTTAGGTCCAATTTGACCTTCTTCCCTTTTTCAACTCATTAAAATATTGAGTAATTCTCAATGGACTCTCAAGTCATTCAATCAATTAATTATTTAAAAGTGATATTATCAGGAGCAGGACATAGTAGGAGGAACAAAACAAACATGGTCTCTGTCTAACAATATGTACAGTCTATCAGAGACACAGGAATGTAGAGGTAAAACACTAATTTAGCAAAGCAGGCTCTCTCTCTCTCTCTATGGATGTGTCTTCACAGTCCTTAAAAATGTCTGGCACAGGGTTTACAACAATAACTATTTTTGACGGGGAAAAGAAAAGGAAGAAAAGAAGAAAGGAAGAAAGGAAGGAAGGAAGGAAGGGAGAAAGAAGAAAAGGGAAGGGAAGGGAAGGAATCGGCATCATAGAATCTCCTGTTTGTTCCAGGGCACAAAAATAACTGTAAAGCAAAACCTAATGAGCTGGTTCTTCATCATCATTAATACCTTAATAAGAAATGTCATTAGGTGCACAAATGCCTTTGTTGAGAAGGGTTTAACCTGACATTGTAAAATAAGCCTTTTAACAAGAAAAGAAAAAAATGCAATAGGAAATTACAGGTAGGTATACAAGGACATCTTGAGAATAAGAAAAAGAGGGAAATCTGTACATGAATATGCATGAGTACCAGAAGACAGAGTGAATGCACCTCAGAGGTGTAAAAGCCATTTATATTGGTCATACCACTCATAAGATTCAAGTACCCAGTGGTACAATACTCTAGAAAATTATAGGTTACATTGGTTTGCATTAATATAATCCATAATCTACAGCCAACCAGAGAAGTATAAGACTAGTGTGTTAGTTTTTGTTTTTTAAGAAAGAAAAAAATGTGGTGGACAAATATTTATCTAAATTATTTAATGAATTTGTAAATATATTGGACAAGGTAACTTGAAATTTGATGCAATACTCAAAGTTGGTTTAGGTCATTTCTAAAGTGCATTTTCCAGAGATCCAAGATGGTAGAAGAGTAAGTAGAAGCTACCTAACCTCCTCCCAGGACCAATCTGGAATTACAACTGAATTGTAGACAAATCATCCAGAATAACCAAGAGAGCAAAAGCTGGAGAGAAGCCTTGTAACAATGGACAGACAGAAGAAACCACTTTACCACCCCATGACTGGTAGGGAGTGCAGAGACATGAGGGGGCTGGCTGGGCTCTTATGGGCAACAGCTGAAGTGCTGGAGGGAAATTTCAGCACACAGGGACTTCCACATGAGAAGTGTAGGGTCTAAACCCCAAGCTGGGCTTCCCAGCCTACAGCAGCACAGCCAGAAAGGAACCCAGATAACATCCAGCTGTGAAAACTGGCAGGGTTTCTGTATGCCAGGGAAAGATGGCTGGAGAGACAGAAAGTCTCTTAAAGGGCCAATGCACAAAATTTCATTTGCAGCAACTTACCCTGAGCTCCAGCAAAGGGGGGACAGGGTGAACCAGAGACAGTTAAGGAGAGGATGGTGGCTCTGGGGAGAGAACTAAGATCCTGGCAGCTGCCAGGATCCCTGTGCTGTCATTCCCCATACTGCAGGAACTATCTTGCTCAGGCAGAACACTCCACTCCAAGTGGCTACGGCCTGAGGGGAAGCAGTAGCCCCACCGACAGGAATTATTCTGCCCCACTGTGTAGTGCTTAAGCCTAACGGCTGATTACAGTGTGACTAGATTAACAACTGAAGAAGACAGCCACAGACTGTCCTGGTAGTCTCAAAGAGGCTGACTAGGGGTGAATAAAGGGGCATGGAATGGAACAATGGTAATAGCATAATCAATAAAATATATTTTTTAAAAAAGAAGTAGACTTTCAGCCCAGACGGAGGCTTAGGTAGATATACTGTGCTTCCTTGAACAACCAAAAGGAGGACAACAAGAAATTTAAAAACAAAAAACACCAGTTTTTTGAAAATCAAACTGGTATCAGAAAATCAAACTGTATGGAAGTCAGACAACCAAGGAGTTAAAAAAGAAACATTCATCCAGACTGGTAGGAGGGGCAGAGACAGGCAGCTGGCTGGAGAGAACTCATGGCAAGGCAGTAGCTGGAGGACTGTGGCAGCTGGTGGACCAGGGCAAGCAAGGTGGTGACTGGCAGAGCAGGTGGTCCCACATTCACCTATGGATAAACAGAGAGGAACTACTAGGGAGGGAGACAGACCACATGACCCAGGGTTCCAGTGTGGAGAAATAAAGCCTCAAAAACTCTTACTGAAAACACCTGTGGGGGTTTCAGTGGCGGGAGAAACTCCCAGTCTCATGGAAGAGTTCAGAGACCCACGAGGTCCTAGAATGTACACAAACCCACCCACCCAGGAATCAGCACCAGAAGGGCCCAATTTCCTTGTGGGTAGGGAGGAAGTGAATGAAAATCAACAGAGAGCTGAGCAAGTGGGACTGTTGCCTCTTAGACCCCTCCTCCACTGACAGGATCACAACACAGCAACTTGGGTTGCCCTGCCCTAGTGGATACCTAAGACTCCAACCCTTACTACATACTAAGTCTGCCAAGACCAAAAAAAAAAAAAAAAAAGCCCAAATGAAAGAACAGATCAAAGCTCCAGAAAAAATACAACTAAGTGACGAAGAGATAGCCAACCTGTCAAATGTACAGTTCAAAATGATGGTAATCAGGATGCTCACAGAAATTATTGAGTATGGTCGCAAAATAGAGGAAAAAGTGAAGGCTATGAAAAGTGAGATAAAGGAAAATGTACAGGGAGCCAACAGTGACAGGAAGGAAACCGGGACTCAAATCAGTGATTTGGACCAGGAGGAAGAAATTCTGGAGAACAGAATGAAGAAACATTCGAGGAGAACAGAATGAAGAAACAAAAATTCATCTTAAAAGAATAAAAGAGGAGGACTCACACTTCCAGATTTCAAAACTTACTACAAAGCAACAGTAAATAAGACAGTATGTTACTGACTAAGAAGAGACATACAAATCAATGGGAAAAAAACCTGAAAGTCCAGAAATAAACACATTTATGGTCACCAGATTTTCAACAATGGTGCCAAGCCATTCAATAGGAGAAGAATACTTCTTTCCAAACAAATGGTGCTGGGGCACAGGATAGTCACATGCAAAAGGATGAAATTGGGCCATTGCTCCACAACACACACAAAAATTGATTTGAAATAGATCAAAGACATAAATGTAAGAGCTGAAACTTTAAAAATTCTAAAAGAAAACATGGGGTAAATCTTCTTGACCTTGGATTTGGCAGAGGATCCTTATATATGACCCCAAAAGCATGAGCAACAACAGCAACAAAATAGATAGATTGGTCTTCATCATTATGCTTTAAAGCATATCATCAGGGAAGTGAAAAGGTGACCCACAAAGTGAGACGAAATATATTTAATTCTCATTATTCACAGTAATTGTGTTGCATAATGTCATTGCAGACACTGAACTAGCAAATATTGAAGCATTACCCCTAAGGGAAATGAAGGATTAAGTTCCAGATAGCTTCTGGTCAGAACATTTTTTTCAGCCAATCAATATATAACATCTTTTTATTTGTGTTTCTATTTAAGGACAACTTATTTAATATTTATTGTTTGTTCATTCACACTGAATTTATGATCAACTACACTCATGCCTAAATGAAGCTTATTAACAGACATATCTTCTCCATTAGGCACATCACAGCCTTCTTGTGCTTAGAAACACTAGATAGCTTTTCAAGTCAAAATGCCCAGTTTTCAATTTCAACATAAAACTGTGATGCATGCAGAAAAATAAAAAATTATGCTCCATTACAAAGGGAAAAAAAGACATTAACATAACCTCTCCCCAGGAAGTACAGATATTGGACTTACTAGACAAAGACTTTAAATAACTGTCTTAAATATGCTCAACGAGGTAAAATGCACCATGGACAAAGAGCTAAAGAAAATCAGGAAGCTGTCATCTCAACAAAAAAGAATATCAATACAGAGGTAAAAATTATTTTTAAAGAACCAAACAGAAGTTCTGAAGGATTCAATGTCCAATAACTGAAATGAAGGATTCATTAGAGAAGTTAAACAGCAAACTTGGGTTGACTAAGGTAATAATCAGAAAACTTGAGGCAGTGTTAAATGAATTAATCAGTCTGAGGCACTAAAGAATAAAAAGCTTAAGCACCTACATTAATATCAGACAAAGTGAATTTCAGAGAAATTAAGATTACATGAGAGAAGAAGGGTCACTAATTTTTTTAAAAGGAGTGGCAGTCAATTAATCAATATATAAGAATCCTAAACATTAGTGCACCAAATAACAGAGTTTTCAAAACATATGAAGGAAAAACATCACTCCAAGATCAAATAAACAAATCCACAATTATAGTCAAAGATTTTAAATAGCACTCTCTCAATAATTTATACAACAGATAAACAAAAAAATCAGTCAGGACATAGAAGACTTGAATACACTATTACTCAATTTGACATGATTGACATTTATATGATACTCCACACAGCAAGAACATACAAATGCACAGACAGCATTTGTAAGATAAAACACATACTAGATTAAAACACAAATAACACACACATGAGCACATAGCACACATACACATCACCAAACAAATTTAAACTATTCAAACTGGACAAAGTATGTACCACTTCAACAATGAAATTTTTTTTAAATTGATACAAGAAAACTTGCAAAATCCCCAAATATAAGTAAGCACTTACACATAAACTATGGAGAGAAAAAAATCAAAGGGAAAATTTAAAATATTTTGAACATAATTAAGACAAAACACAGCATACTGGAATATCTGAGGTGCAATTAAAGCAGTTTTTAAAGAAAAATATATAGTGCTAGAAGCATATATTAGTAAAGAATCATCCCAAATCAATAACATTAGGTTCTCCTTTAAGCAACTAAAAAGAGATGGGCAAATTAAATCTAAAGTAAAAGAAATGAATAATAAAAACAAGAGTAGAAATTAATAAAATAGAAAATATTAAAAAATTTAAAATCATTGAAATTAAAAACTAGTTCTCTAAAAACATTGATAAAATTAAACCCCTAGCCAGATGTATCAGCTGAAAACTACAGAAGAAAGCAATTATAAATACCAAAACAAGAAAATAGATATCACTGCAGATCCTAAACACATTTAAAGAATAATAAAGAAATTTCCTGAACAACTTCTAATAATTCTGAAAACTTAGGTGAAATAGATAAATTTCTTAAGAAGCACAAGCTAACACAACTTACCCAATATAAAACAGATAATTTGAATAGCTAGCTCAATTAAAGGAAATGGATTTTTAATTTAATGATTCACCACCTTTGCCAAAATAAAATCTTCAAACCTGTATGTGATTTCACTGGAAAATTCAACCAAATGTTTGGAAAAGAATTACCACCAATCCTACAACATATATCCCCAAAAATAAGGAATACAGGAACACTTTCCAAAAATAAGAAAACTACAGACCAATACTTTTGTGGATACATATGCAAATATCTTTAATAAAATATTAGCAAGCAGAATTCAGCAAAAAATTATACATAAGAAGAATTTGTTCCAGGATGTAACAAACTCGTAACAAAAAACATAACATAAATGTACAAAATCTATTGTATTTTTATATAATATCAATGAGTACATAGACAGAAAATTTAAAATGCACTATTGTTTATAATCACTAAAAAAGTTAAATACTTAGGTATAAAAAACATATACAGGACTTGTATGCTGAAAACTACACAATGTTGATGAAAAGAAAATCAAGAATACCTACATAAATGGAGACATGTACTATGTTCATGAGTTGGAAGAATCAACAAACTAAATGTCAATTCTCCCCAAACTGATATATACATTTAACATAATTGCTACCAAAATCCCAGAAAATTTTTTGTAAACAAAAATTTCTACAATTTATATGAGGCAAAGAAACTGAGATAGCTAAAAAATAATTTTGAAAAAAAATAAAGCAAGAATAATCAGTCTATTTAATTTTAAGACTTACTAGCTTATTGTGGCTGCAATAATCAAGACTATGTGGTACTGACAGATTGTACATCAGTGGAAGAGAATACAGAACCCAGAAATAAACCCTCCAAAAATATATTCAAAGACTTTTTTAAAAATTACAAATGCAATTCAATAAAGACTTTCAATACTGCTGGAGCAACTGGATATCCATATGCCTCTCTGTCTCCCCCTCAAATAAAACTCAGCCTAAATCTCTTTATATTAAATTATTAAACTTTATATAAAAATTAACTCAAAATAGAGAACAACAAGTATGAAACATAAAACTATAAGCTTTTAGAAAAAAGAAGGGAAAGCCTTCAGGAGCTAAGGATGGGCAAAAAGTTCTTAAATGTGACACCAAAAGAATGAAGTGTAAAAGAAAAAAATTGATAAATGGACCTTCAAACTTTAAAACTGCTGCCCTGTAAAAGACAGTTAAGAGAACAAAAAGACAAGCTACAGACGGGGAACAAATATTTGTAGGTCACATATCCAACATAGGGCTAATATCAACAATACATACAGAACCCTGGCACCTCAACAGTGAAAAAGCAAACAATCAATGAGAAGATGGGTTAGAAGACCTAAAGAGACAATTCACCAAAGCAGATACGACAGATGGCAAATAAACCCATGAAAAATGTTCACTATCATTTGTTATTCAGGAAATGCAAATTAAAACCACAATGAGATATCGCTACACTGTCAGATGGCTAATTTTTTTTTTAAATAGTGACAACACCAAATGCTGACAAGGATGAGGAGAAACTGGATCACACATATGTGACTGATGAAAATGTAAAACCGTATAGACAGACAGCCACAGCTTCAGTTTCTTAACAAACTACACATGCAAGTATCATACAATTCAGCGATTATACTATTAGGTATTTATCACAGAGAGATGAAGATTTACCTACGTTCACACAAAAACCTGTACACAAATGTTCATAGAAGCTTTATCCATAACACCAAACTAGAAACAATCCCTTTCAAATGGCAGTTAAACAAATTCTAATACATCCATGCCATGGCATTCTACCCAGAAATAAAAAATAAGCTAGAGATACACTCAATAGCCTAAATGAGTCTCCAGAGAATTAAGCTGAGTAAAAAAGCAAATCACAGCAATTTACATACTATAAGATTCTATGTATATAAAATATTTATTTTAATTTTTAAATTTAAATTTCATTTTTTAATTACAGTTCACACTCAATATTATTTTGTATTAGTTTCAGGTGTACAGCAAGCATAGTGGTTAGACGATCAGTGTTCCCCCTGGTATTTCCAGTACCTACCGGCACCTTACATGGTAATCACGGTATTACTGATTATATTCCCTACACTATATTCTATATCCCTATGATTACTTTGTAACTACCAATTTGTACTTCTTGATCCCTTCACCTTTTACCCAATTCCTCAATCCCTTTCCCCCTCTGACAACCATCAGACCGTTCTCTGTATGAGTCATTTTCTACTGTTTGTCATTTATTTTGTTCTTTACATTCCACAAATGAGTGAAATTACATGGCATTTGTCTTTCTCTGACTGACTTATTTCACTTAGTACAATACCCTCTAGGTCCATCCATACTGTTGCAAATGGTAAGATTTCATTCTTTTTTATGACTAATATTCCATTGTACATACATACTACCACTTTTTTATCTACATGCCTACTGATGGGCACTTGGGTTGCTTCCTATCTTGACTATTGTAAATACTGCTTCAATGAACATAGGGATGCATATACAGGGTCCGGCAGAAATTAAGGCCTGCTTGAGTGTGGGTGGTAGGATAATAATATGGGTGTAATAACTTACAGTTTTAATTTGAACATCTCACCTAAAATATCATATGGAATGCTTGAGTGTGATACTGTTATGTTACAGAATTACATGCTTATGATTTCATAATAAAAAGTTTTATACTAAATAAAAAGGGGTGTTATTTGTGCCAGACCCTGTATTATTTGGCATTAGTGTTTTGGGTTTCTTCAGGTATGTACCCAAAAGTAGAATCACTGGGTCATAAGGCAGTTCCATTTTTAATTTTTTCAGAAAACTCCATATCATTATCAATAGCAGCTACACCAATCTGCATTTGCTCGATGTATATAAAATATTTTTGAAATGTTAAAATTATAAAAATGGAAAGCAGATTTGAAGGAGACTAGTGAGAAGGAGGGAATGAGTATGTCTATAAAATGGCAACATGAGGGATACTTTTGCTCATAAAAACGTTCTACATCTTAACCACATCAATGTCAACATCATGGTTGTAATATACTACAGTTTTGTAAGATGCTATGTTTGGAGGACACTGGGTAAAATATATGAGATCTCTCTAATTATTCCTTACAATAGCATGTGAACCTGCACGTACCTAAAAAAGAGTTTAATTTTTTAAAACCCAACATGAAGAAATATGAATATATTTGTTATTTTGATTGTGATTATTTCATTACCAAAACTCATCATGTTATACACTATATTATACCCATAACACATTATAATTCTTTTGAATATGAATTATTCCTCCAGAAAGCTAAGGAGGAAAAAGATACTGTATTTCTCTTGATTTTTCCTTTTCTGTATAACTCAGTCTTATAGTCATTAGCAGAGCCTAGCAAAACAGGCATTCACACCAAAAGAGGATGCAGGAGGCAGGACAGGCAGTTAGAGAGGGGTCAGCCATGTCCCCAACATGAGTGTCAGAGCCCAAGCAGGGTTAAGGCTTCGCATAGAAGGGTTGCCTGGTACGCTGTTGGTGTCTCCACAACACAACTGCCAAACACACTTCAGTCTCAGCACTAGTGGTGGAAGATGACATCCACCCATAGAGGGGACAGTGGTGGGAGATTGCTTACATACTCGTGGAACAAGTAAATGCATTAAGTATAATGAGACCACATTCCTCATTGTCGGAGAAAGAAGTTATAAGCATGGAAATGGAGAAAACAAGAATGAACTTGGTAGTGTTGGATTGCAACTGGAGCACTGATGTAAATCCATGATTTACAGTATACTTATAGAAATAAGTCAATATTTAAACGTGTGAATGGGTGTGTTCTCTGAGAGGGCCTAGAAGCAACATCTTAGTATTAATGACCACATCTAACACCCTGACCTTGGATTCTAAATACCATTCTCCATTAAGGGAATGAGGACTTCTTGGAGAAATAGCTGAAACTTTCCCAGGGCTGATGTAGGGGAAAGTATATAATCAGCCTGAAAATCTTTTCTATCAGAAAGTAAGAAATTATGCAGATAAATCAAAAGAACCAACTGTCAGATACAGGTACCTAACTAAATCTGTGAAATATTATAACAGATTGAAGTGAATCAACTAGGAAACTAAGAGTCTATACTGAAATAAATAGCAAGAATATAAGTAAATGAATAAATTGAAGGTTTGAGATGAAATGATATATTTGTTTTTGTTTTGGAACAGATATTTAACTTTACTGAGAATGTTTTAATTTTGACTCATAGAATGTGCCCATATATTAGTAACATAATTAAAATTGATTTCAAAAATACAGCTCATAACCTGAAGATTCATACATATCCAGGGGGAATGGAGTGGACTGTGAGACCTCTAGGATTCTCTCCCATCATATTTTTCCAGCTCATCCATGTAACAGCTGACTGGCAATGGGGAAAATTAAGAAGGAGGAATGTAAAATGGCTCTTATGTTTCTTGCTTGGGGTGTCCAGGTGCTACAGACTGATACTGGGAATATGAGAAAAAGAGAAGATTGGGTATAAAGTAAGACAATGGCTTCAGTTTGGAAGATTCTACACTAAGGATGTTTGGCAAGCAGTTGATTCCATGGGCCTCAAATCAGAGGAGAACTGGGTGCTGAATTAACCACATGAGTGGACACCTAACCACATTAGTTAGAAACTACCCAAATGTCAGCACAAGTAGAAATTAATATTCTACCACTTAATAGGCTGACCATAGTTATATATAAAATTTTATAATAATATGTTTATGACAGCATTTATCTTTTAAGGAACATGTTATTTGAACAATAAAAAAGGCATGCAAAATCTGGAAAGAGAAGAATTAAAAAGTTAACAAATTGTTTTAAAGGTGGAAATTTATGATGTTTTTCAACCTTTCCATATCTTTCAAATTTGCTACATACTTTCAGATTGGGAAGTCACAAAAATGATTTTCTTCTACCTTTTCCTAAGATAAACATAATGACAGTTACTACTTAACAAAGAACCTCGACACAGACTCGGCCCTCAATAAATGCCTAAGTGTACGTATGCCTGCAATGAAGGCTTTTACCTGAGATTCTCTGCCCTATTAAAAAGCCTGCAGTCTTGTCCGTGTGAGAGGCCCACGTCCCGCTGTCCCGGATCTTGCAGGCCTCGACACACTGATCTGTGCCTACCTCTCTGTCCAAGGACACAAAGGCCTTCCTGAGCCTTTACCTGGGGTTCCCAGGAACCACTCCTACTAGATTAAGTGATGGGCCCCAGACAGGTAAAACTCTTACTGGATCCTCCGAAAACAACACCCAGAGTGCTGTGGGCATCTCCTTCCGGTCACTGGCCGTGCAGAGAACAGAAGACGACTTCCCCACTTGCAGTGTGGGCTGGGAACTGGGCGTCTCACGGTCCTCACCGTGCAGGCCCTCCCGGGGCCCAGGGCTCTCTGCGGGCTGCCAAGGCCGGGAGCTAACTGCGTCAGGGCGCCCCGCTCATTCCTTAACCTGGGCCTGTTACTTGTTTATTCCAGTTCTCAGAGCAAAACCTATTAGTCCGTATTGGCGTCTCCGCACAGAACAGCTGGGATCTGAGACTCAGGTTACTGCACAAGGCCAGCCAGCCACGGCGGGGTGAAGCTCCCAGAGTCCCCAGGGTCGGTACTTCCTGTACGACGATGGCCACCCCGCGGAGTTCGGTGCATCCCCACGTTGAAGGAGGACCTCGTGTGGCTGGCCAAACCCCCACCCCTCGGCCTCGGAGCGTCTTCTGGGGCCTCGGCCTCCAGAGGATTCGGGGCATGAGAGCTGGTAAGGCCCAGCCGGTGGGGATGGAAATGGGGGACCGAGGAAAGGACCCTGCGGGCAGGGCTGGCAGGAGTCGCTGGGGAGCCCCATACCTTCTGGCAACCTCTCTTTGTGTTAAACCTCAACTCCTACCTCCCAGAAATGATGAAAATGGCACCCAGAAGATTGAGGTGTCCTCTCAGCATCTGCCCTGAGCCTCGGCTTTAGGAAGCCAACAGCCACAGCCCCCAACCGGCAACGGAACGTGGCCCCGCCCCCAGGGCGCGTAGGGCGGAGCCTCCCGGACAAATCGCTCCCACGGCTTGTGATTCATTCCTCCAGATGTTCCTGAGCTGCACTAGGTGCCCTGGGCTGTGAGGAGGTGAACGGGTGTCCGGCCTCCCAGAAAGTGGATAACAGTCGACTTGGGAGCAATACGGGGGTTGGAGCACCAACTGCCTGCACAGTCGAAAACTTACATATAACTTAAGTTGGCCCTGTGCATACATGGACTCAGAACTGCCAGCTGAACCTTGAACAACACATTTTTGAACTGCCAGGGCCAATTAAATTCGTGGATCAGTTGAACTGTGATCAGTAGAATTGAGCAAGTCAACTGAAACAATCCACATGTAAGTGGACCCCTGCAGTTCAAACCCACGTTGTTTGAGGGTCAACTGTTATTAATCCAGATATTCCACACAATGTGGAAAGTGGTGTGAACCGGAAAACAAGGATAAATCCTGGCTAGGCAGGGTCCAGGGGAGACTTTCAGTATAATAGCAAGGAAAGAGGTGAGAAGAATGGGGGTTCCCATATTTTGGTTTTGCTGTTCTTTTGAAGTTTCCATGATGCAAAGTTCCCATCTTGTGAAGTTCCCATCTGATGACTTCTCACTCCGTGGTGCTCTACTGTAGCACAGATGCTCAAGGAGTGAGGAGTGTGGAGAAATTGTAGGAAAGTGAAATAGTTCTCAGTATTTAGGCAAGTGAATTGGCTAAGAAAGCAATCATATGAGCCCCACTAAGACGGGGAACTTCGTTTCCTTCACTCCAGTGTCCCAAGTTCTTAGAAGAGTGCCTAGTACATATTAAACACTGAAGGAATGAATGGGTTCTTTTCAGGCATTGTTGGAGCTTACTTAGCCTTAGTAGTAGACCATAAATTTATGGTGGTGCAAACATACCTGTGTGATTTTATCCAATAGGAATAAGTCCCTTATTGGAAGGCAGGTCTAGAAAAGGCAGAGTTGAATTTTTCCCAGGCAGGAGAGATGAAAGCAGAATGGGGTAAACGGTTTAGTATAAAACTATTTAGGTTTGGAGTTAAGTTATGGACCGTAAAGTTTTCCTTGGATAAAGAGGAAATGAAGATAAAAGCTTGTCAGATGGACAGGGAGAAAGTATAAAGTGGCTTGTAGTTCCTGAATAGGTTGAAGAATTGGCACTCTGAGAGCATAAACTGAAAGGATAAAGTTTCAATGTCAGACTATATTTTCAGAAGGCAGGACAGTTCCTGGTGAGAAGTTCTAGGATATGCCATAACTAAACTGGAATGGAGGTACGGGGTCTCCAGAATTGGCATTTTCTGAAACCCTAAGCTTCACTTAGTGGCCTGACTGTGGACAAGAAATGGAACAGTGAGAAAGAGGGCTATAGTGGACATCTGTTTTTTCTTGTTTTGCTCTGACATACAGCATTCACTCAACTTCTGGAAGTAATTCCTCTGTTGCCCTCTAGGGAACTAAGCCCATTCTCAGTACCAGTCCTTGTGCAAGTGGAGTTGTCTTTCCCTAATAACACTCTTTCTTTAAGAGATGGATGTATAACTCAAACCTAGTCAAAAGATTGTTCCTTATTTTTGGCAACAGTGATTGGTCAAAAATGGGCAGGGGACTCAACTGGAGGCAATTTAGGGACAATGGGAGTTTTGAAGGGACTAGCGGGAGAGATAATCCATTTTTACCTGCACCTGAAGCTTAGAGGATTTTGCCAAACATAAAGTCTCATGATGAAGCCAGTCCAGAATATAAAGTTGAAAAGGGGGTAGAAATTTTATCTTGATGGCATCAACTGAGTCCCAGTATGAAAACTCCTGACAGAAGACAGCCTTACTCTCATCTCAGACTTTTTATGAAAATGAGTCAACAGGTTTTTTTGTTTTGTTTTCAAAGGCAGAGGTTCTTGAGTCCATCATGATTGTAACTCTAATACTCAATGTCCAAGGTCATTTGGCCTATTAAAAGGCCAGTGGCTATGCCAACTGTCTGCAATGCAATGTACTGCTACAGCTCTTAAGATAATAGTGCTTGGTGATTAATCATCTCAGCAAACATTGTTTCATTCCTTAAAAAATTGTGCTGTCTACTAGAGGACTTTCACACAGAACCCATCCACTTAAGGAACTTATCTTCGCTTCCCTATTCTCAAGTGATTGGAGCCACTGCTACCTTTGGGCAACTATCTTTATTTCAACCCAGGAACAGCATGAATCCTGTCTCTATCCTGGGAACACCAGCTAAATGTTCCTGTTACATGAGAGTCTGCACAGGACTGTACAACAGGTGCCTCACAACTTCTGTTTGGGTCAGGACACATGGAAGGCATTAATAAGCCCAGAGACCAGAAGCCCAGAACTTCCTATAAGACCAAAGGGGAAAATTAATTTTTATTCCTTCTAAGTTCCCTATGGCAGGGAGTAGAAACATCAATCAATAACTTGGTAAAATACCCTACCTCAAATGAAGATGGCCTAAAGCTGGACAAAAATTCTGCACAGGAAAACAACACACTCTTATCATTGTCATCTTAACCGCCCCCCAACCCAAGTGAAGCACTGCTAAACTTGCATAATAATCCATTTTGGTTTTGCATCTCCCCCCAAAATTCCCCTCATGGAAAGAACAGACCCTGAGTCTCCTGGGAGAGATAAGAAGGCAGCCTCCACAAGTCTCTGAACCCACCACTTGACCTCCCTAATGAAGACCAATCATGTCTTCATGCCCCAAGAAAATAGCCTAATGTGCCCTCTGATTCAGAGCCAATGGAGGTTCTTTGAGAAAGGATTCAAGAGAAGAGCCCCTTATCGTAGTCTGGGCTCTTTCCTTGAGACTGAAGAATGGGTCACAGTTTTCAATGTTAATCCCTCTGAAGGCTACCACAAAGAAACTGATTTTATTAGGCAGCACCTGGAACCAGAGAAATCCATAATACCTAAACCTGGGATCTTGGGTCCTCATGCTCAGTCAAGGTGAAGGTACCTGTCAATTCATGCATTTTGTTTGATTATAGATCGGAGTGTGAACATGAAGTTGTAAAAATTCTGGTAACACATTCTGATTGCACGTTGGTGATAATTCTTCAGATACCACACTATACTATATAAATACTACACACACGCACCCAAAATTGCCTAACACTGTAATCCCTAAGTATGGGCATAAAGTGAATGAAATGTTTTTCTCGATAAATTGATCTTCATCAATTTATCGGAAGAGCTGTTCCTCTTCCGATAGGAACAGCTGTCTGGGAAAATAAAAAACAGTCCCAGGAGCAGAACAAGAGTTTGGGATCACTCCTGGATGATGCTGCCATCTCATTTGGATAGGTTACTTCCTAGATATCCTGAGTGTGCAAATTCTCATTGCCTCATCCAATGTTTCCCTGAGTAGAAGCAATAGGCACCAGGTATGACTTGTTATATGACCCTAGGCCAGTTACTCAGACCCTTTAAGCCCCCACATCTTCCTTGATTAGAAGTCCTTAGGCCATCAGTACATGGAAAACAACCCACAATGGGAATTACATGTTCTGAGTTCCCCAGTACAGTACTGACTTTTCCATCAATTGGGTGACTCATTCTCTCTGACGGTCAAACTGGAGAATAAAGTATGAAGTGATGGATTGTTACATATTAAGTGTACTAATAAGAAGAAATTAAACCTTGCAACCTGAATGGTTTGTTTACTCTAGAAGCCAGTATATCTTACAGGAGCTGAAGGTTGCTTCTTTAGGCCTATGGTCTGGGAGCTAGGGCAGAGTGAAGAAACTGTAATGAAGCCAAAACAAGCCTTATTGCACCTAATTTTTCCTCTCCTCTGAGTCTAAATTCTGACTGATGAGTCAGGTGGTTCTAAGGGTTTCTTTCACTTTACCATTCACGATGAGCCCATAACAGCTTTACCTCCATGGCACTGTTCCCATGACACCTGTCCCTCCTTCTTTGCATACTCCAAACTATTTGATGTTTTTCTTTCAAGTCACCACTACACTTAGCAATTAAACAGTTTGACCTTAATGACATTCATATAGTTGAGGATGAGGATCCACTTGGTACCTTTGGCCACTTGTGCTTCATTGAACTTAGTGTTGTGTCCAGGAAGAAGTCCTCATATTAGGAAGACTTCTAAGAAGATTCCAATACCCACACCTCTTGATGTTAACACCATGTGTTATTGCCCTTTCCTTTGAGTGTAGGCTTAGTTGTTGATTTGCTTCTGGCTCATAAATTAAGTGAAAGGTGATAGGATGTCATTTTAATTGTTAGTTCATAAAAGGTTGTAACTTCTGTCTTTGTGGCACTCTCTCTTCTGGCTTTGATGAAGCAAGGTGCTATGTTGGACAGGCCCACATGACAAGGAACTGAGGGTGGACTCCAGCCAACTACAGCCAACAGCAGGCAAGAAATTGAGGACCTCAGTCCAACAGGTCTTAAGGAACTGAATCCTGTCAATGGTTGCATAAGTGAGTACAAAAGTGTGTCCTTCTCCATTTGAGCCTTCGGATGAAACCAGAGCCCAGCTAACACTATAATTTCAGCCTTTTCAGAGACTCTGAAGTGGAGAATCCAGCTAAGCCTCGTTTACATTCCTAAATTTGGGGGTAGCTGTTATACAGCAAGAGATAACTAAAACAACCCTATATTACTAGAACCTTGGTATAAGGTATAGTACAACTGGGAAGGTAGGCACCAAGTAGAACCTCCCTGACACCATCCCTGGAGATACTGTCTTCATATTCCATGATTACACGTCACATACTCTTGTGCTAAAATAGTATCATTGTCCTCTATCAAACCCTGACTAGTCTCCAGGAGGTGTCTTGAAGGTAAGGTGGTGTTTGGTCGAATGGATGGCCAGGATGCAGTCATGAGTTGTAATGATGAAATCATTTTTCTCCTTATGTTTTTCTTCTTTCCCACCCACTCCACAATTACATTTTTCTTACTCTTTATCTCCCTTTCCCCAAAATTCTGGGTGGCTGCCTGGTGACCACTCCTGCATGTGATGGCCAAATGATCTCTTGGTCTTGAAATAGACCAGCAAGAGACCATGCTGTCGAGCTAGACATCCTTAAGAAGTTTCCCTGAGGAGCAGGAAGAGCTTGTCCTGTTCCTTCAGGTGCTCTCACAAGCATGAAGACCTTATCATTCAGTTCAAAATGTTCTATCCAGATTCACACCCCACTTACAAAAGACCCATCAGCCAGACCCATGCAGTTCCTAGACCCCACCCTAGCCAACCCAGTATCCACAACAGCACAACCCATTCATATATACCCCACTCAACGACTACCCACCTGTGAGATACTCTGGAATCAGGAACGTTTTCTAAATGAAAATTAGTCACTGTTTTCAGGAAAATATTCATATCCCTGCCTTTTTTCAGAAATGCAAATTTGGTCCTCTCTCCTGCTCCAGTAAGGGTAGAGGAATGGGAAATGGTGAACTGTTACACATTTTCACTAGAATAAGTTAAGGGGGGAACATGTTCTAGCACCCCAAACTGCATAAATTAGAGAAGAACTCTTAGGAACAGGTGACATTTATTCTTCACCAAGAAATCCAGGAGGAAGATTTCTTCCTACCACTAACCTCAGTTCCTAAATACCCACCTATCCCATTCCCAATCCCAAAACTTTCTGTATGGAAAATTCTTTCTGTATTATACCAGAGTGACTCATCCCACCCTACACCTGTATATAGTTCAGGATGTGAGTGGAGTAGATAAAAAGATAGTTCAAGCCAAATTCTGGACTTTAGGACTTTTATCACTTTGAAAATGCCTGAAAGGTTTTAGAGAAACCCTTTTGTACTTTTTATTAGAAAATAGTGTTTTAACTACAGGACATCTAAGCAGGGTCAAATAAAGGACCCCAGGATAAAACTAAAAAGGCCACTGTTAGGCTTACTACAAAGGACTGGTCATCTTTTAAAAAAAAGAAAAGAAGAAATCAGTAAGAGCTGAAATAACTCCTTCCTTTCCCTAAGTACAAGTCCACGGATATGGAATGCCAACAACCCAATGCAGCACACAGAGAACACCACACTCCATTAAAAGAAACATTTATTGAGCAGGATCACTATCCTTGGTTATTCTAAGGAAAGATTGTTCTCTTCAGAGGACATGTTACCATGAAAATGGTGAAGCTTTCTCAACAAGGACCTGATAATTTCTTCAGGAAATTTTTTTCTCCTTTGTAGTCCTAAAGAAGGGTTTTCTGTTTGAAAAGAAGAGTCAAATCTCTGAACACAGTGTCTTCAAAAGGGGTGAGGGGGACTCGGGGGACTGGGCATAGTTGACATATGCTGATGGGTCTTGGATGGAGCACAGACTACCCAGAGTGTGGGGAAGGGTGTTGACTCTCTTCCAAAGAAGGCAAAAGAGCTGGTCCTTGAAGGCTACAACTTTCTTGGGATGTCTGATCCTGACTCTGTTCTTTATAGCATTTCTAAGAAAACTGGTCAGCAGTGACAGCTTCTTGATTGCAGCACTCAGTATTTGCACAATCTTTGTGATGTGCATCAGAGAGAGCCCTGTAGTTGGAGGGATGTCCCTTGTCAGGCTCTTTCTAGGCCTGCAGTTCCTACTTCTGTTGACTTAACTTGAAGGCCTCAAGTTCATGACTACATGCCAGTTTCTTCTCTAGGATCTTCCCAATGGTTGTCATGAGCTCATGAGCTTCAGGAAGCTCACAACTCAAAAAGATATCTGCACTTTCAGCTGCGTCATGTTTCTGTGCAAAGGTTGATGTGAACTTGGCATTTTGCTGGGGAGTTTCCAGTCCTTTGATTTTTCTCTTGGGATTGATCCACTGAAAAAATTGCCTCATTTTTTTTCTGAAATAACTATCAGGAGGAAACTGTTCATCTTGTGACAGAGATGTGAAAGTGCCCTCGAATCCTCTGTTCTCAATAGGGTGGCTCCTCTTTCCAGCTTTAGATGTCCTTACACTTGAATCCTCACTTACACATTCTCTTGCTTTGGAGCCCAGGGTTCTCAGTTCCTTTTTAGTTGGTGGGAAATGGTTATCTTGACACTCCCGTAAAACATGCTTGGAGACCCGGGACTCCTGTCTCAGCTCTGTGCTGATCCCACTGTCCTCAAAGTGGACATGAGGACCCTTGGAAGCTCCCATGTCCCTGTTGGAGATGCTCCGGGATGGAGTCAGTGAGGACATGCAAAGTAAGCTATCTGAAGTAAACTCACCAAGGACCTGGTTTTGGGGGTTTGGTATTTTAGAATCTTGGGGGTCTGATATTTTTGATGAGGGACATTCAGTGGTCAGGGTAGATTCTTCTTTACTCATATTGACATTTATCATTTGGGAGCCTCCAAGCTCCTGGGTTGTCAAGATGTCACAAGATGGTGATTTAAGAGCATGCAGCTCCTGGGCCTTGAATATCTCCCTGAACATGCAAGAGATGGAAGAATGTTCTAAATTTTTCTCCATTGTCTTTTGGCTGTGAATCATTTCTGCTCTATCACTGGAATCCACATTCTCATACCTTGGCTCAGGTCCAGCTCCAGCTTGCTTTCTGGGCATCTCTGGGCTGCATCTATTGTACAGTAAAGTCTCACTCTGACTCCCTTTATCTGTGGTGCTCTGTGTAAGGAGCTGAAAAGCCTGCCTGCCATGTACAATTGTCTGGACGTTCTTTGCAAGCTTATGTTCCATATCAGTGTGTGATGTTTTCAGGACTCTCTGTCCTTCACTGTGTACATATGAGGAATTCAGAGGACAATCCAAGATGGGGACTGAATTTATTGTTCTCAGGTTGTTTCCCTGAAAAGTTTTGGAGCTTCCCTCAAGAGGCTTGGAAACCTCAGCTTTGGAAACTACCCCAGAAATATGGGTGCCTGAGGAGGGGAATTGGGGAAGAGGCCATGTTTTGGCTTCTCTGAGTGCATATAATTTAATAGATTCAACAACCTTCAGTGGGAGGCCCCACCTCTGACTCACACGAAACCTTATAATATGGGCTTCGAGTGCCTGTTGAGTGCTGGAATCAAGAAAAGAAAGCTCTAGAGTGGTAATCTGGCAGTAGGCTCTACCAACCATTGTGGTTTTCAAATTTGTATTTTCCATATTGGTCTGGGAACTCCCAGGAGAAGGTAATGTATTATCCTTAGCCAGCCATGAACGACACACACTTATAGGGATCCTACCCTCAGTGATCTGCCAAGACTTCTTGCTCAAATGTAATCTAAGAATGATCTTCATTTGATTCTGGTCTATGTCCTTCCTCAGGACATTTATTAATTCATTCCCCAAGTGACTTGTTGAGTGACACACACAGTTACTTTTTATCTCTGAGGCAGCCCTCAGACCCTTCACTAGGTAACATTCTGAGACCATTTGTGGGCTGTCTTCTGGGCTCTTCTCTAGGATATACCCAAGATTTCGCTTCACATCCTCTCTTAGCTGACATTTTTGTGGATCCCCCTCACAGAAACTTCCTGGTAAACTCAATTGACCCATGCCTAGAGACTTGCTACACTGTCCCTGAAGGTCAGAGAACTGTAAGTGAGCATGACTGCCTTTCTGTTGAGAGGTTTCTGTTAATTTACACTGAGGCGCCATCAGTGCTAGAGACTCTACATTCCTATAGGCATGGGAGCACCAGGGTGGAATTAACCTCCTTGGAGCATAGAGCTGCAGTTTCTCCTGGGGCTCACTGGTGATGCAGAAATGGCCAGGGAGGGTAGAGGCTGGTGCATAGGCATGGGATGACTGGCTGACCAACGGAAGGTTGGGAGCTCGAGGACAAGTGGCCTCTTGCGATTTTTGGAAAACAGGGACCAAATCCTGCAAACTTTCCTGTTGCTTCTGCAACGTGTGGCATTCCAGGTGTTGATTTTCATTCAAGATATTAGAGTCTGACTCATTCTGGGGTCTATGGAAAGACTCTTCACAGTCTCTAATCTGGGATGGAGAAGAAGATGGTTGGATTGGGAGTTGGGATTGAAAGTGGGGTTGATGCTGCACCTGAGTGAAAGATTGTGACTGGGGCTTGATTTGAGGCAAATGTTGAGAGTCTACATTGAGTAGAGGAAGGACATGGAAATGAGGAAGTGGTGGAGATTCCTGTTGCTGCATTTTGACTGTAGAAGCATTACAGATTCCATTGAATAAAACAAAACGAGTCTCTAGTGGGGAACTACTTCTAGAAACCAGGAGAGCAGCCACCAGGGACTCACTGTGCAAAGAGGGAAGACCCCAGAAGAGCTGGCTATATTTCTGCTGCAAGGTTTTCCCCAAAGTCTTGACATAAAAGAACTGCTGGCTATTACGCAGCTGCTCTGGTTTGTCTTCAATGTTCCAGCCAGTTTGGGGGACTGTAGCATCCTGTGTATCAGGTGGTTGTGATGACTTCCCTGAAGATGTCTGTTGGTATTCTGACCACACTTGTGTTGAAAATGGTCCCTCCTCACTTTCTTTCTTCTCTAAAATCTTTCTCTTTTTTACTTTTCTCTCCAGGAGTGCCTGGATGTTAAGGCCTAGGAAAGAATGGCTACTGGCCTCCATGGGCTTTGAAACAGAGTCTCCCCAGGGACAGGTCTCTGGTAGATGGAGGAAAACATGCTCTTGCCGAAAATGAGAGTGTGATAATGTGGGGAGAAACATGTTCTTGGCCAAAGCCTGCCAACAGGAAATGTTTGATATTAACAGGTTTGAAAGGTCAGAGTCTCTGAATGTTGGGACACGAGTGGACAATGCACCAGGACTACCTGAAGATGAGTCCTCTGCAACAGGCTTCGATGAAGTGAAAACTGATTTCGACTGAGTCACAGTGGAAGGGCAGTCTGGTGGTGGTGAAACAGACAGCACTGGTGGGACAGGTTGACAACCAAATGAATCGATAGGCTTCGTTGTTTCTGACAAACCTGGTAAGGAGTTGATAACTTGAGTAAGGTTGGGATCACTTGAGAAGATGGTATTCAGAGATGAAGTGGATTCTTGGTAGATAATAGGATCTGTTCTTTGAGTATCATGTGGTGAGAGAGGGGTATAGGCAAAGGGTTGGGGTGGGGAATGGTCTACTGGAAATTTGGATTCCAAGGTAGGAAAAGGTTCTGGTAGCAGAGTAACCCAGTGGCGAAGGTGAAACAAAGTCAGTTAAGGGGGTCATTGGATTAGGGGAGAAAATATGGAGTTGTGGCGGGAAAGGCTCAGTCAGAGGGATGGGGATTGGGTCTCTTAGTGGGACTACTGAGAATGTAGGAGAGAGAGAGGATGATGACTTAGTACCAGGAGCTGTGGAAGCCAAAGTAGTAGCATCTTCCAGGGCCTCTAGGAACAGCAGCCGATTGACTTCAGCAGTTGCGTTATTACACACCTCACAGGAGGGGTCTGGACATAACAGCTGACGGAAGCGGGTGGTATCATGATGCTGGCCTAGGGGGCTGCAGGAGACAGGAAGTACAAAGCTGCAACCAGGACTAGAAAAAACATAAGGGATCTTGGCAGGTCTGGCAAAGGTAGGGTCTCAACTGCATATAATCCTTTCAATTTTCCTATTTCCTTGATCTCACAATATAACTTTTACTTCACTCCCAAAGGCTTTCACATCCTGACTCTGAGGATTTTCCCTCCCATGTAAATCCCAGGCTTCACTGAAACCTTACAAATTCATAGACTGTGCTTGAAAAAGGGGGATTACAGAAACAAGGTGGTAAGTTTAGTCACCTTTGCAGAAGAGAAAGCACCTTCCTTGCCTCCTCTTCTTCACTCTGGCGAGATTTCCAACCTGAGAAACCAGGAGAGAAATGAAGGTAGAAGCAAAGACATCTTATAAGAGAACATTTAGAATGTTCTTTAGAGGTACCTTTGGAAGATTGATTTGAGATCCCCAAAAATTAGAATACAAGGCCATATGTTCAGTGACAGTAACAAAGCTCAGATGTCCATTGCTGTATCACTCACAAAGGGTTTCCACATGTATCATCACATAAGAAATTCAAAACAACCCTTTGGGGAACACTGGTCAATAGCTATCTCAAAGAGAAATCTGAGTTCCAGAAAGCCAGAGTCCTTTTTAAAGTCAGTACACAGCAGTTCTGACTCTCAGCACCTAAGGGCAACACCCCTTCCCCAGGTCCATCACTGCTTCTTGTCCAAGGATTACAGAGCAGGGAATCTAAGAAGTGTCTCAGGTTTTGAGTACCTTCTCATGAGCCTCTCTGGGGGCTATTTTTTGAGAGGGATTATATCTAGTGACTGATATCCTCAGAGACCATGGACCTGGGACTTCATGGAAAGCAGAGAAATGGTCACCCATGGGGAGTTCAGGTAAAATAGGCAAAACCTTACCTTTTAGTGCCCCATATTTTTTTCGCCTCTTGTCTTTGCCCTCATTCTGGGAACAGAAAGAAGAGAATGGGGGGCTAAGACATTTCTTTCAGTCCTCTCCATAGGAAACTGAGACATTTATGATCCAAGAATAATATGACTGTTTTCATTAACAGAACTTGTACTTTGTCTTTTATTGTCTTTTAAGGGGGATAAAATATTGTCAACTTTTTTCTTCCTTGAAAAACTCAGAGGAGGATTGTGTCTAAGAGGTTCATACATGGCATTTTCAGTCAGAAATCCTCTGCTTGAGGAGGACATAAAATCTGAGGTCAGCAGTCTCGTCTATGCTCCCTTAGCTAAGGCCCTATGACCTGGGACAGAGCTCAGGCTCTAGCCTCTGTCTGCTCAGAGGCTGTCAGAGGCTCAGCACTGTTCTCCTGATTAGTCCAACACAATGGAAAGCTTGGTCCAGTGACTCCTGACACGAGAATGTGACTCCTGATGAAGTGCAGAGATCCTAAACTATCTAAACACAATCTAGAGCTACAGATATGTTGTGTGGGGGATTTTATCTGGAAATATGTCACCACACCCAGACAACTATGAAACCTTAATCTTCCCTGAACCATTAGACACACTTGATATTTTCCCCTACAAGAGTGATGTTCTCTATTCTCTTCTCAGACTCTCCATTTTAGGTGACTCTCTGGCCCAAACAAACTAATTTATACATGTGGGAAGAGGAATAGGAAAATAAAGAGGCATTTTGCGTGGGGATACTTCTGGTTCCAGCTCCCATATTTAAAGAGTTTAGGAGTCACTTCTATAAACTTTAGTTTATAGAAGTAAAAATCTGAAAAATAGAAAAGCAATGACTTTTCTTGGAGCCACCAGAGAACTGAAGCGCAAACCACTACACAAGATTTTCACAGAAGGTGAATACAGAGAATCATAGTCAAGATCAACTTACCTGGAGCAGAAGCCTTTGGAGCCATAAACTGGTAAGAACACATAAAAGACATATTGACAAACTGCTGAAGGATGCATGTGGGCTAGCATGAGGGTGAGGAACTCATGGAGTTGCTATCTTAGGGGAGCCCCAACTATTTATGAATTTTACCTCCAAGAATCCCTTTAGGTTCTCACAGTGAAAAACCATAAAAAAACT
Source organism: Desmodus rotundus (assembly GCF_022682495.2). Classification (NCBI taxonomy): domain Eukaryota; kingdom Metazoa; phylum Chordata; class Mammalia; order Chiroptera; family Phyllostomidae; genus Desmodus; species Desmodus rotundus. The sequence goes on from NC_071387.1 coordinate 37,907,640, forward strand.
CTCATGTTTCTAGCTAAGCCATTGTGTGAAGTGAAAGATAACCATTTGGAAATATTCCCTGAATGTTATCCATCACAGAAACCTCCTCAGTTGGGAACAAGACCATCAGAGCTTTACCTTACATAGGAGAAGGAAAATTACTCAAACTCAGCCTTCCCTAAGCTTCTTGTCTCATCTGAAGAGTGAAAAGTGGGGGAGAAAGGTTAACGACACTTGTAGACTTCACAACCCAGGGACACAAACACAGTGAAGGACTGAGATTTAATCAGATGTACTCCCACAAGACCTGACAACCACATCAACAGAGCTCCAGTAGAGTAACAGAGGATCATAGCTGAAAGAGCTACACAACATAGGCTCTACTTAAGGAGGAGATTTAGGGAAACCTAAAGACACCACAGGAGACAAAATAAAAAAACTAAAATAAATTGAATCCTCTCACATATACAGCTACAGTAAATATTAAACACAGTCAACATAGGCAGAAAAAATAAAACTTCATGCTAATGGTCCATTTATTCCAGTTCCTGTTACCCAAAACATGATATCTGGCTTCCATCAAAAAATTACAAGTCATGCTAAAAGCAAGAAAAAGCACTTTGAATACACAAAACAAGCATCAGATACCCATTTAGATGTGACATAGATTTGGGAATTATCATACATGGAATCCACACTAACTATTATTAATATGTTAAGGGTTCTAATGGAAAAATAGACAATGCACAAGAAGGTAAGGAATATACACACAGAGAGGGAAGCTCTAAGAATCAAAAGATAATATTCAAACCAAAAATGTTATAACAGAAACAAAAAATGCATTTCATTGGCTCATCTTTACATTACATATGTGCAAGGAAAGAATAAGTGAGCTCAAATACATGTCGATGGAAAAATGTGTAAACTAAAATGAAAAGAGAAAAATAATTTTAAAAAATGTTAAAACCCAGAATAACCAGAAACTCTGAGTTTCAAAATGTATAATATACAGGTAATTGGAATATCAGAAGGTGAAAAAAGAAGAGATGGAGAAAATATTTGCGGTAATGATGGTGAGGAATTTTCCAAAACTAAAGACAGATTAACCACAGATTGTGGAGGCTCAGAGGACATCAAGCAGGATAAATATTTTTTTTAAAGTCTACACCTGCACATATCATAGTCAAACTCTATAAAACTGAAAGATGGAATTTTGAAAGAATATTGAGAAAAATAAGAATATAAGAATTATGGGCCTCTCACCAACCACACAACAAGAGAGTAAAGTAAAAGATTTAGCGTTGAAAGGAGAAAAAATACCAACCTAGAATTTTAGTTCTGGTTAAATTATCCTTCCAGAGTGAAGGAGAAAAAAAACTATCACAGACAAACAAAAACTGAGAAAATTCAGCTGCAGCAGATTTGACCTGCAATTAATGTTAAAAGAAGATCTTCCGGGAGAAGGCAAATGATAACTTGGGTCTATGTAGGAAAGAAAGAGAAGAAATAAATGAGGATAAAATAAAACTTTTATTTTTATTATTCTCAGTTCACCTAATAGTAATAAAGACAATGTTTTAGAGCATTATATATAGTATATGAATAAGTGATTTGAATGACAGCAATGTTGCAGAAAAAGGAGGGAGGAACTGAGAGCTGTTGTAAGGTTCTTGCATTACCTGTGAAGTGGTGTAGTATTATAGAAAAGTGGACTTAGCTTTTTTGTCCATGTATATTAAAAACTCTAGGGCTACTATCAATATAGTTGTTAAAGAAGAAAACTTGATATTCTAAGACAGAAAATAGAACCATGGAATATTTGTTTAAGAAAAAGTAGAAAAAGAGGGAAAGAAAAAAGATTCAATGAAAAGTAAACAGTTACAGGTATGGTAGATATTAATGCAAATTATGAAAGAAATCAGTAAATGTGAATGTTCTAAATTCACCAATTAAGAGTTAGAGACTGTCCATTGGTTAAAAAAAAGTAGTATTTTGTGTACAAAACATCCACTCTAAATACAAAGAGACACAGAGATTAAGGGTAAAGGGCAAGAGAAAAATGTACCATGCTAACAATGACCAAAAGAAAACAGGAGTAACTATATTATTTTCAGGCAAAGCAGACTTCGAATCAAGGAAAATTATCAGGAATAAGAAGAGGCATTACATAACAAGGGGTCAATTCCCCAAGCTGTCACCATAATCCTTAACATCTTACAACAAAGTGTCAAAACAGGTGAGGTAAAAACTCATAGAACTCAAGTAGAACAGTAGATGAATCTCCTGTTGTTACTGGAGACTTCAACACCCCTCTCCTAGAAAGGAACAGATTCAGCAGACAGTAAATCAGTAAGAATGCAGCTGACCTGAACGGCACCGTCAATCATCTTACCTAATTGATATTTATAAAAACTTCATCCAAAAACAGAATTCATATTCTGCTCAAGCACAATATGAAAATTTGGTAATGAAACATTTACCAAGATATACCACGTTCAGTGCCATAAAACACACTATAACAAATAGAAAAGAAGTCATACAAAGCGTGTTTTTAGACTGCAATGGAATTAAAACTAGAAATCAATTATAGATAGATAGCTGGGAAAAATCCTCAAATGTTTAGAGATTAAACAACATACTACATACTAATGGGTCAAGGAAGAAGGCTCAAAAGAAAAAGAACTTTAAACTAAGTGAAAATAAAAATACAATAAAGGTTTTGAGATGAAGCTGAAGCAGCACATGGAGAAAAATTGGTAACTTTAAATGTATGTATTTGGAAAGATTTAATATTTACCTGATTGATGTATCTCTGTTTCCGAAATACTGAGAAACACGGATTCCTTTTTAGGTAGCACAGTGACAGAAAGAGGAGCCCCATCACACACAGGAAGCCAAGGATGGGAATAACTAAGAAGTAGAGCTGAAGTTCACCCATGATGAGTAAGGCTCCTCAGACAAAGGTTTGCACCATTGAAAGTGCTTTGCTGCCTCAGGCAGCTGGACATTGAGAGCACATTCTATACTCAAGTTCCAGGCTGACATCACAGAGCTTTAGCACAGACACCGAAGGTTCTTGAAATGGGGGAGGGGACAACTAAGGGAAGATGAACTCACAACCCACCCCACGCCATTATCCAGCCCAGTAGATCTGTTCATCCCTACAGGGCCTTTACAATCCCTCCAACTTGACTTCCAACTCCACCCTTTCACCACACTGTATATTTACCTTAGTGAAATTTTCTATGTATTCAACCCATTAACCCAGATAGTACTTGAGGCCTTTTATTGTTTGGTGATCTCCCTTTGGACCCCCCACAACCTTGGAAAGGCTGCTGTGTCCAGGAACTTACACCTCCAAGATCTACTCTGTCCTTATGTATAATGTGTTTGTACCTGATAAAACTGGAAATATATTCAGTGGCAACCCCACCCCCATATCGCCCTAAAGAATCCACATTTACCAAAAAGCATGAGAGACCAAAGTAGCCTGTACCAACAACAACAAAGCAAACAAACAAACAAAAAAAAAACATGAAAGAGAGAGAGACAGGACATGGCAAACCCATGGACCCATGACAAATAACTTTAAAATCTTTAATAATCCTTTTTATCCCAATATCTCCTTTAAGCTATTCAGTCCCTTCCAGCCATATATTCTCTCTCTGCTCTTCCTTTTTTTTCTATCTGCCAAACCCCTTCACTCCCTACGAAACTTTAATTTCTTCATTTTACAGAGCAGTTGTACTGGCCCACAACCTGCAGGACCAAACAAGCCTTCATTTAGGGAGTGGGCTTCTCTTCAGCATAACTTAATGAGCACAACTCATTCGAAATATTTTTGTGTTTCTTGAATCACACTTCATGGTTACTTCTTCCATGAAAAGTTTATGATTCTTTTTTCTCAATTTACTTTCTCACTTTGTACCAAAATTCTTATTGGTATCTCTATATATACCTTTTAAAACAATGCTGCATTTTTTTCTTGATAGTGTTTCTCTATGCCATTTAATACTTATAACTCCTTCAGCTTCATTATTAAGATGTAAATTACTGAAATGCAGCCTACCATGTCAACTCCTTACTTTGCTTGCCTGCATCCCCTTTCTGAGTCTTGGCCCCAGACACCCAATCCTTTTCCTCCCATGTGGGGAAGTTTTGCCAGTAATGACAGCTCCATTCGTTGTGTATCTTTTCCTGCATCCATGTCTTCACCATTGTCTTTCCCGGAAAAGCAGGGTACATTTCAAGCTTCATCCCTTTCCCCTATCCTTCCTTGACTGATGGAAGTGTCTCCATTCATAAAAATCCCTCCACACATCTTTGCATCTCTGCTATTTTTTTAATACCAAGTCTGGTCCTATTTCTGTGGTTCTTAGAACTCACAACTACAAAGACATCCTTTAGGGGTGTCCAACATTTGGGTGTCTCTGGGTCACACTGGAAGAAGAAGAGTTGTCTTGGGCCACACATTAAATACATTGTGACACATAATCCCAAAATAATTCTCATAATGTTTTAAGTAAATTTATGATTTTCTGTTGGGCTGCATGCACAGCCATCCTGGGCTGCACGCGGCCCGTGGGCCACAGGTTGGGCACCCCTAATTAAGCCCCGCCAAGAAATTTCCAAGTGAGAAGGCATTATAAAAATAGCACATAGTATATATTCTTCAAAAAGGCCCTGTCTTAAAAAGGCTGAGAAAATTCTCCAGATTAAAGGAGAATAAAGACACATGACAACTAAAAGCAATACGTGATTCTAGACTGAATCTTGAATTTTTTTTAAAACAAAAAAACATACACAAAGGACTTTACTCAATAAATTGACAAAAATAGAATAAGAATGGGAAATTAGTTAAAAGTTTTATGCCAAATGTGAGATTTACCGAAGGGAATAAGTACTATATGTAAGAAACTGTGCTTTTTCTTTTAAAATATACAATGAAATACTCAAGGAGAAAGTACATGATGCATGAGACATATTCTCAAACACTCAGGTATGTATGCATAGTTTTAATTAATGTATATGTGAGTGTGCTTATATACAGAGAAATGCAAGGGAGGGAGGAGGGAGAAACAGGATATAGTAAATGGGTCAAAATGTGTATAGGTAAATCTAGACAAAGGGTTTATGGTTATACCATCCATGCAACTTTTCCACAAGTTTATCTACAAATAAATACATTTTTTAAAATGGACCATGGACTGTTGTCTTGAATTTTACCTGAAGTTTGAGATTTCTGCCTTTGATTCCCAAAGCCAACCACCCCAACCATATCCATCCCCCAGAAGTGTGCAATGCCAACTTCACAACAGTTGTCTCGGGTTCTGTCCCAGGCAATAAACCTAGAATCCTCTGCACATTTGGAGCATGCTAACATTTTAACAAAATACTGAAGAACACCCCATGCCCTTCCACAAAAATGATTGAAAAAATAATACACAACATAAACCATAAAAATTTTTCAAGATGTTTACTGCATGGAACCCCTAATTTCTTCCTTTATCTTTTTTTTTTAAGGTTTATTTTATTCTTGTTCAATACAGAGGGGAAAAAAGAGAAAGAGAGAGAAACATGGATGCCAGAGAATACTGCACACCCATCACCTGCCTTCTGTGACCGGCAATTGGACTGGAGACCTTTTAGTTACAGAACAACACTCCAACCAATTCAGCTACACTGGCCAGGGCCCTAGCATCTTTCTTATCTGGTGCCACCGGGTCATTTGTCTTCCGGGTGTTTGTGGAGTGAATGACTTTGCCAGCACAGCGTCCTCCGCTTTGCTACTCACTTAACTCTCTCCTCACCTGGATTTCCATCTTCCAGAAATGAGCTGACATCTTCTGAACTATCCTCTCCCCTTCTTGTCATTCTGAAGATATATCCATTTTAAACCCTTTACTTATTTTAACAGCTCTATTGAAGTTATAGTTCACATACCATACAATTCACCCATTTTTAGTATATTCAGATAGGTACACCATAATTTTAAAATATTTTCATGACTTCAAAAATAAACCTTATAATCTTTAGTTATTATCCCTCTCCACCCCTTCCCCCCAGCCCTAAGAAACCACTAATCTACTATGTCCATGTAGATTTCTATATCTGGATATTTTTCATATATGGTTATTTGTAATTAACCTTTTCACTTTATTGTATTATAAAAATAGGATGTATTACACATACCAAATTGCAATTGCAAAAGTTGGAAGAGATACATGGAAAATATATTGTTCTATCTGCATGTTTAAACATTTGTGAAAAAGCTTTAAAAAATAAAAGATGTTTATGTAACTCATAAGGAGATGGAGGGGGCAAAAGGATACCTGGCCAGGGTGTATCAGTCCATTAAGACTAGAATTTAGCTCTCTCTCAATATGGAGATTTCAGGAAGTGTTAGCATGTGTGTGTGTGTGTGTGTGTGTGTGTGTGTCGTTGAGGGGGGAAACCTCTTTCCATGTAGCATGACAGAAAATGGAAAGGAGGATGTGAAAGTATTTTTTTATGTGTTTTGTTGTTAAGTTCCCATCTCATGGCTTTTAGCTCCTCTGTGAACAGTGGTCCAGCACATCATCTGAGCAAGTGAAAATGGACTCAGTTTGAGGAAAGTGAGATTGGAAACAGATTTGAGCAGCTTTGGAGAGAGAATGGATGAAGGAAACAGGGACCTAAGCTCCATTTGTTTGTTCACATGTTAAGAATGGGGTAAGTTTTATGGAATGAATTAATGATTTCCAGGTAGTTCTGGGGCTCCAGTAGAATCAATTGGGAGATTTCATCCAATAAAATAAAATCTAGATCAGTTACTTATAGGAAGACACTTCTGGAAAAATATAGAGTTGAAATTTTGCCAGATAGGAAGTACCAAAGAGGGATTAGAAGGGACCCATTAGTAGTGGAACTTTTTAAAAGTTGGCTACCTGATGGACCATCAAGTCTACCTGATACGAAAGGGAAACAAGAGCTTAATGAATTGACAGAGAGTAAGGGGCGAAAATGAATGACCTGAAGTAGAAAAATTAACAAGGGGCATGTACTCTGGAAAGATAGGGGATGAGGCCAAAGGGTGGAAGGTCAGACTATTACTCCAGATGGCAGAGGTGTTCCTGGCAATAAGCTCTACAGTGGGGCAGTAAGTGCACTGGAGTGGAAGTAAAGGACCCTAAGATGAGATGATACAGGAACCGGGAGGCTGAGTTATTGGCTGCTTGATCCACGTGGTTGTTACAGCCCTCCATTGCCTGCTCACCTCTACCTTCGGCTCCATTTCACCTTTTCATCCTTCCCAGGACTTTCACAAAATCTGCATTTTTTTTGTTACCCCAGGCTTCTGACCTCACAGGGTCAATGGCATAACTCTGGACAAAAGATACATGTGTGGCAGTGAGTGAGAATTGTGGTGAACACCTGGGTTTTTTGTTTTGGGGGGGTTTTTTTTGTTGTTTTTTCTTGACATTCAGGATTCACAAAGCTTACTGGAAAACTACCTCAAGTGCTCTCTAGGACAGTTGCCCATTTTTGTCTCCCAGTCTGTACAAGTGGAGTTGCTTTCTCTCCAAACGTTTATGGCAAGAGTGGGTATGAGTACAGGTTTGGCCAAAAAAAAAAGAATTCCCTGAAGGTCCATGGTGAACCCTCAGACATCTTTAATCCTGGTGCATAGTCTAGAACTCACCTCTGGTTCATGAGCTGTAGGTGTCCTGGGGGAGATAATCTATAGCTCCACCAAAGCCATAAATATCAAAGGTGACATCTTCATCCTGATAAATGACCTGTACACACTAAAGGCAAGACCTTGTATATTTCCATCAGCATGGATGAAAGGGAGGCACCAAGACCACCTTCCCCAAAGACAGGGGTGCCATGCCTGATGACACCCCTGCGAATATTGCTTCCATCCTCAAGGAGCAGCCCTCTGACTTTTGGCTGTTAGGCATCACTATGCTGTGCAGCGCTCTGACCAGCCTTGGCGGGTGGGGCTTAGATCAGACGGAGGAGTCTGGGAGCAAGAAAGGTCACAGTGTGGGGATGGTGAGGTGTAAACCTGTTCCACCAGCAAGGTCACTCTTTCCCCTCTTCGTTTGTTTTTACTTTCTTGCTTAGTCTAAGGCATCTTTTCCTTCCTTTCAGCTTTATTTTACCATGGGAGGTAGGTAGCTGCCTGGTTAACATTCCTCCCACTGGTAACTGAGTTGTTTTGCTCAGAAAAAAAAAAAGTCATCAATCACTCAATGTGAAAAAATACCCAGGGAATGGAACCACTTCCCCAAGGTGACTTTCCAGTAGGGATACATCAGTGTCAAGGTTAAAGTATGCATCCCCAACCTATTATCATGACCCATGACACATATTTTTTGAGCAGCAGGTATGCTGTTCCTAGAACCTACCCCCAACTAGCTCAGGATTCCCTGCAGCAATATTCCTCCAAACCCTCCCATTGAGGCTTCATCCACCTGTGAGATACTATGATCAGACTTTAAATAATGATTAAGGTACTGTTTCCTCTTCACTTATATTTTCTAAAAAATATACCTTCCTTGGTATTCAGATATAGAAGGCCTGTCTTCTCTACTGCTCAAAAACATATCAACTGTTCTCTGAGGGGAGGTGCGGGCTGTTATACATGTTTATTAGGGCTAAGCTACAAGGTAGGTGACAGAGCTCATCTCCTCAAACTTCATTGAGGAAAACGGTTTTTAAGGAAAGGGGGGACATGGGGACATGATATTTGTCAATAACAGCTCCAGGGTGATTGGCCCCTTGAAAGCCAAAGGAAGCAATCAGCAAAAGCTGAACTAACTACCTCCTTTCCCTACTAAGCATAAGCCCTGAGAAACCCAAATCCTATATTCCCAACATGGTACACAGAAAACACATCACTGTTACTAGTGAAACATTTATTAAGGCAAATCAGTATCTCCATAAGGAAGGAATTATTTGGGGGTGGAAAACTTTTTCCCTTGGAAATTCTGCAGAATTATTTTTGTCTAGTTGGCAGAGATGGATCTCTGAACAGAGGACCTTCAGCAGTGGTGAGAGCGGCAGGAGGCCCCTGGCAGCTTGAGCCCTGCAGGTGAGGCTTAGATGGGGCACAATCCCATTGCAGCACACGAATTGGGGGTGCTTCTGACATAATAGATGGTTCTTTCATGCCACAAATTTCTGGGGTTGTCTGTCCCTGTCTCTAAAGACAGGTTATTTGTGGCAGCACTTGGTATTTTCACTTCACAGGAAGGAGCCCTGGAGTTGAAAGGATGCCCCTGGACAGACTCCACCCAGGCCCACACTGCTGCCTTCTGCTGAGCTTTCCTAAACTTCACTGAGGAGGCAGAGGCTCATGAGGACAGATGGTATCTATTGCCTGCTGATGTCCCAGTTTCTCCTCTAGAAACTTCCTAATGTCTATTATGACTTTCTGAGTTTTTGTCGTACCAGTAAAGGCACCTGTACTTTTAACTGGGCCTCTGCTCTGTGCGGATGAAATGGGGCTGCCCTTTTCCTGGGAGTCTTCTTGCTTTCTGCATTTCATCCCAGGATGAAGCCATTGAAAAACAGTGGTTCATTTCATTTCTGAAAAGGCTTTCAAAATGAGACTGTCCCTTCAGAGATAAGGCCTGAAGAAACTTGCTCCCAAGTATCTCCTCTAATGCCACATATCAAGTAGAAAGTCTCTTCCTTATAGGTTGGCATGTTCCCAACCCTGCATCCCCTCCACCAAGCGCTTCTGATTTGGAGCCTGTGGGGCTCACCTTCTTTACAGCTGGTGGGAAGCTGTCACCCTGGCACAAGTTTAATACATACTTAGGGATCCAAGGCTCCATACTGATACTGCCACTGCTCCATACTGACTCCTCTGTCCTCCAGATGGACATGCAAAACCCGGGAAGCTCCTTTGTCCACACTAGAGACACCCTGAGCATGTGTCAGGGAGGCTTTGGAAGTCAGGCTCAGTCATGTGATATGTCAGTGGGTTGCACCTGGGCCTGGCTATGCTTCCTGTTCTCCTATTTAGACTCTGACTCAGCGATTAAGTTCTCTAAGGGCTGATGATTTAGGATTTTGGAGACCTGATCTTTGCTGGGGGGGGGGGGGGTTTCAATGGTCACAGTAGTTGAACCTTTACTCTCATTCACATTAATCCTTTGGGAGGTTCTCCGCCTGCTAGTTGTCAAGCTGTCATTAGATTTGGATTGAAGAGCACTGATCTCCTCAGCCATGAATGTCTCCCTGGACATATTGGGCATGGAAACAGGTTCTGATTTCTTCTCCATCTCTTTGCCCTGACCCATTTCTACTTTATACCTATAATTATTACTTTGATCCTTTGGCACATGTCTGGCCTGGCTTGCCTTGTGGGCAGCTTTGGGAGCTGAATGTTGGCTATTAGAGAATGTCTCTGACTTACTCTGCCAATGATGCTGTTTGTGACAGGCAGGAGTGGCATCCCTAATTCTCTGAACCTCCTCTGCAAGCCCGTGGTGGGTACCAGAAGGAGACTGTCTCAGGGTCCCCTGTCCTTCCTTGCCCACAGACTTAAAACATGTTTAGGGACCCAGGGCTCCTGCCACTGCTCCATACTGACTCCTCTGTCCTCCAGCAGCACCTGGGAAGCTCCCGTATCCACACTGGAGACACCATGAGCATGAGTCAGGGAGGCTTTGGAAGTCAAGCTGTCTGAGTCATGGGGATATGTCAGTGGGTTGGCCTTGGGCCTGGCTATTGTCTCTGCTCTCCTATTTAGACTTTAAGTCAGCCACAATTGCTGGAGAACTAATATTTTTGCTGGAAGGGGTAAGGGCTGTTCAGTGGTCACAATAGTTATTCCTTTACCCTCATTCAAATTTATTCTGAGAGATTCCCGGCTTGCTGGTTGGAAAGAAGTCACTAGTTTTGGATTACAGAGAATGAAGCTCCTCAACCCTGGTTACATTTGCCACGGAAGCAGGTTCTGGTTGTATTTTTGCCCTGTTGTATTCCTGTTCTGTCACTGGAATGCACACTCTTATCCTTTGGCTTGTATCTGGCCGCAGATTGCCTTTGGGGGTGAATGTTGGCTACTGGAGAATGTCTCTGACTTGTGTGGCAAATGATGCTGTTTGTCACAGGCAGAAGAGTCTGCGTGGCATCCCCAATTCACTGAATCTCCTCTGCAAGCCAATGGTGGATGTCAGAGGGTGATTATCTCAGGATGCCCTGTCCTTCCTTGCCCCCAGATGAGGTGGCAGGGAGAGAATAATTCAGGACATCTGCTGAAATTGCTGTTCCCACTTTGTCTTTTTGAAGAGATTTAGAGCTTCCTCTCAGGGGCATGAAGACCCCCGTTTTGGGTCCACCTCAGAAATCATTTGTTTGAGGAGCATGAGTGGGAACCAAATATAAAATGGGAGGAAGTATATTTCAATTTAAAGATCTCTATGGATGCAAGGACCTTGGCAGAAAGGCCCCACAACTACTTCATAGGAACTTAGTAATATGGGCTTCCAGCATCTGCTGTGCACTGGACTCAGGGTAGGAAAGCTCCTGGGATGTAGTTAGGCAGAAGTCCCCACCCAATGATGGTGGCAAATCTCTCTGTTTTATTATGGTTTGGGGTTTCACAGAAACTGCTCGACAGTGTGCCATGAACTATGCACAGTTGCGGGGACCTGATTCTCACTGATTTCCTCAAATTTCTTATTCAAATGTGCTTTCAGGGCATTTTCTAGTTTTCTCTGACTTACAGTCTGCCCTAACAGACTCATCATGTAACTGCATAGGTCTTTCTCAGAGTCATGCTCCAAATCCTTATCTGAGGAAAAGGTGGAAGGCAACGAGTCTTTTGCATGAGCTTTCTGACAGGAAAAGTCTGAACTTGACAGTCTTGGATGGTCAGTGCCTTCCAGGACAAAAGTGGACCATGCACCCGTGCCATCTGGAGATGAGTTCTCCAGAACAGGCTGCGATGAAATGTAAACCGACTTAGCTTGAGTCACAGTTAAAGTGCAGTCTGGTGGTGGTGAAACAGGCAAGGTTGGTGGTACCTGGTTATACCTAACTGATTCTGTGGGATTCACTGTCTGGGCCAAATCTGGTATGGGGTACATGTCTTGGGTAATGGAGGAGTCAAGAAAGATGGTATTCGGGGTCAGAGGGGTTTCCTCACTCCGACCATCATGTGGTGGCAGAGAGGGAAGGTCAAGGGTTGGAGGTGCGCAATGGTTCACTGGGATTTCAGACTCCAAGGAAGGAAAAGGCACTGGTGGCGGAGAGTGAACCGGTGGTGACGGTGATGAAAAATCACCTAATGGAGTCATTCGGTTAGGGGAGAGAATGATGGGGTGTGGTGGGAAAGGCTCAGGCAGAGGAAGTGGTATTAGGTCTCCTGGAGGGACTGCTGAGAAGGCAGGGGACTCAGTGAATGATGGCTTAGTCACAGGAGCTATGGAAGCCAGAGGGGGCACAGAGAGAGCAGCATCTTCCAGGGCCAATGAGAACAGCAGCTGATCCATCTCAGTGGTTGCGTTATTACACACCTCACAGGAGGGGTCTGGACATAACAGCTGACGGAAGCGGGTGGAATCATGATGTTGGCCAAGGGGGCTGCAGGAGACAGGAAGTACAAAGCTGCAGCCAGGACCAGAACAAGGAAAGGAGGACCTGCTTGCCTACGGGGGTGGGGACACCTGAAGCCTGCTGTCCCTTCACATGACCCCACATCCGTGACTTCACAATGCACTCAACACCACTCACCCCAAGGCTTTCATTCACATTCCCATTCCTATGGCAACCCACTCCCATGGCTATGGAAGGATGCACTGAGTCCCTGAAATTGCATAGAACACGCTAAAGAGTATCAGAAAAAAGGGGGAAAGACAAGTCACCTTTTAAGGATAGAAATCAGCATCTTTTTATCCTCTTCTTCCCTCTGGTAGTATCTGCAACCTGGGAAACCAGGAGAGTAGCTTATATGGGATGAAGGTAGAAGCACAGGTATTACAGGGGAGTCCCTTTATGGGAGACAATTGGCATATTAGACTCTGAAAGCCCCATGAGTCAGTAGATGAAGTCAAATGGTCAATGATCATGTTAAAACGGTTCCCTTGTGTGTGTTGCTTCATTAATAAACTATTTTCAATAACATTATCTCATTTGATGCTGAAAACCACTCTGTGAAGCAGCAAGGTCAGTAGTTACACCAAAGAGGAATCTGATTATCTTGAAGTTAAAGTGCTGTCACAAAGTCAGGAGACACAAGTTCTGAGTCTTGACATCTATTGGGCAACACCCACTGCCCAGGTCCATCACTGCCTCATACCCAGGGATAGCAGAGCAGGGAATCTGAGAAGGGTCTCAGGTTCTGACTGTCTTCCCATGAATGAGCCTCTCCTCTGTGGGCTCTGTTTCCTGAGAGGAACTGTGTCTAGCAAGTGACAAAGGTCATGGACCTCATGGAAAGGAGAGAAAGAGTCACCCTTGGGGAGCTCAGGTGGAATAGGCAGAAGCTTACCTTTCCGAGGCCCACCTCTCCTTCTCCTCTTGGCTCTGCTCTGACACTGAGAACAAAAGAAGGAGGGTTAGGACTCATTTCTGTGGTTCCTCTCCCTAGGAAACTCAGACATTAGTTATCCAAGTATGGAGTTTTGTGTTCCTTCTTTATATCAATTTGTAAAGATTTAACATGTTTTAAGTGTTTTCTTCTTTGGAAAACTGAAAGAAGGATTGTGCCTATGAGATTCATATTTGGTATTCTCAGACAGAAGTCCTCTGCTCAATGAGGGCATAGAATCTGAAGCCAACAGTCGCACATATGCTCCCTCAGATAGGACCCTGTAACTTGGAACAGAGCTCAGGCTCCAGCCTCTGCTCAGAGGCTCTCAGAAGTTCAGCACTGCCCTCCTGATCAGCCCAGTACAAGGCAACACCTGTCTAGTGAGGCTTGACATGGGGATATGACTCATGGCTAAGTGTTAGAGAACTCGGATCTTCTGCAGAGATCCCAAACTCAAAATAACCCAATCCAGAGCCAGGAAATCACTCTTGGGGTTTTATTAAGGAATCCTCCACCACACCCAGATGGTGTGTGATATTCATATAGTAACCTGAGTCCTCCCTGAACCCCTAACCCTGCCTGCTCTCTCCCCTTAGACCCCTTAGAAGAGCGACGTTTATTGTCTCCTCAGATGTCCCATTTTAGGTATCTCTCTGATCCAACTAAACTCATGTATAAATGTGGGACTAGAAATAGAAACAACAATAAAGAATTACTTCGGGGGCTCTCCCAGGGTTCTTTACCTTTTGTGTGGGCTCATTTTCCCAGAAGGTTGATATTTTCACCAGGAAACAAAAGAAGAGGAGGAGCAACCACAACACAGAGATGTAAATTAGGCAGTGGTTACAATCCAAAGATTCTGAGCAGAAGCTCAGATAAAGCTCTGAGAGGCTATTCAGAAACTGGCTGAATGTCATTTTCTGAGCGGCAAAGCTGCCTGAGGCAACTGAGCTCTGAAAGGGAAGACTGCTGACCTTATTGCCAGGCCCTCCTCACAGATCATTGATGAGTCACAAAAGGTTTCTGAGGGTGGGGGTGGGCACACTTTCAAGAGAGTGTCTATGGTCCCTCCTGCATCCACCAACCCAACAGGTCCCTCCACCCATCTTGGCACTCTAGGTCCCTCTGCTCTACCCTGCCATGCTATTTTCTAACCCACATTATATCATATGCATTTACCTTAATTATGTGTTCTGTTTGTTCCATGTGTAACCCCATAATTACCTGGGTCCCTCCCCCTTTAATATTTGGAGACTCTGACTTGGATCACCAGGTCCACTACCTTGAAAATCTGAACTACTGCCTGAAATTTGCTTGTGCCCAGACATTCACACTCAGGAACATGTGTGTCCTCAAACCTCTTTCCTATAGAATATTTTTGCTTATGTGAACCTAGATATAGAACTTGAAGTTATTTTGTATTTATTTAGTTATGTGAAGTTGAATATCAAATATTCATTGTTTCAGTAAGTTACAAATGAATAATAAAAGTTTAAAATGTGATCTCTCCAGGAATACATCTCACATAATTTACATATATCTAACCCCCAGATTTTGTAACACAGCTCTCCTCAGAACATTTCAGGCAGCCGTGAGAAGATGACATTGGTTAGAGTGAGATCCCATTCAACCTTTTCCCAACTGACATCTTCCCAATTGGGGTACATCACCACACAGAAGTCTAGTCTCAGACTTCAGACTGCACTTGGTTATATTGTCTCCAAGGAATAGTATTTTCCAAAAGCTCTAGAATAATTGTATCAGAATAATGTGAACCCAGATATTAACCCCTTGTCTGAGCTATTGCTTGCAAATACCATCTCCCAACCCATTGGTTGCCTTTTTGTTTTGTTGTTTCTTTTGCTGTGCAGAAGCTTTGCATATAGTCTCATTATTTTTGCCTTTACTTTCCTTGCCTTTGGGGTCAAATTCATAAAATGTTCTCTATGATAAAGTTCCATAACTTTAATACCTATGTTTTATTCTACGTAATTTATTGTTTCAGATTTTATATTTAGGTCTTGACCCATTCTGAATTAATTTTATACCTGGGAACATTCTTTTTGCTTGTGGCTTTACAATTTTTCAAGCACCATTTATTAAAGAGGCTTTCTTTTCTCTATTGTGTGTTTTGGGCTCCTTTGACAAAAATCATTTGGTCATACACATATGGTTTTATTTCTGGGCTGTCAATTCTGTTCCATTGGTCTGAGTCTGGTTTTCTTCCAATACCATGCTGTTTTGACTATTGCAGCCCTGTAGTATAATTTGAAGTCAAGTAGTGTGATCCCTCCACCTTCATTCTTTTTTTTGAGGATTGCTTTGGCTCTTTTGTGACTTAATATAAATCTAATGATTTTTTTGTTCTATTTCCTTAAAAAATGACATTGGGTTATTGGTTGCTGTGGCTCAATGGTTTGGCTATCATTCCCAAAACTGAACGGTTGCCAGTTCAATTCCCAGTCAGGGCACATGCCTGGGTTGCAGGCCAGGTCCCCAGTTGGAGGTAAGCGAGAGGCACCTGATCCATGCTTCTCTCACACATAGATGTTTCTCTCCCTTTCTCCCTCCTTTCCCTTCTAAAAATAAAAATGAATTTTAAAATAAGACATTGGGATTTTCACAGGGACTGCATTAAATCTATATGTGGCTTTAGGTAATGTGGCCATTTAAAATATGATGATTCTTCCAATCCATGAACATGGAATATCTTTCCATTTCATTGTCTTTTTCAATCTCTTTAAATAATGCATTGTAGTTTTCAGTATATAGGTCCTTCACATCCTTTGTTAAGTTTATTTCTTAAGTATTTTGTTCTTTAGCTCATAATTGCAAAAGGAAATTTTTTCGTTTCTTATTCTGAAATTTTATTGTTAGTATACAGGAAAGCAGTGGATTTTTGTAGACTGACTTCATATCCTGCAAATTTACTGTATTTGTTTATTGTTTCTTTAAAAAAAAATTTTATTGGACTTCCAACCAAGAGGCATAGGTAGTTACACTTTGCCTCCTCGCACAACCAAAAGAAGGACAACAACAAATTTAAAAACAAAAAATAAACAGAACTGCCAGAAAAATTGAACTGTATGGGAGTCTGACAACCAAGGAATTAAAGAAGAAACATTCATTCAGACTGGTAGGGAGGGGCAGAGATGGGCAGCTAGGGTGGAGAGGACTTGAGGCAAAGCAGTAGCTGGAGGACCAGGTGGGCGAGGCAGTAGTTGGCAGACAGGGCAGTCTCACATTTGCTTGTGGATAAACCAGGAGGAACAACTGGGGAGCAAGACAAACCACGCAACCCAGGGTTCAAGCTTCGGGAAATAAAGCCTCAAAAGAAAGCCTCTGACTATAAAAAAACTGTGGGGATTACAGTAGCGGCAGTAGAAACTCCCAGCCTCACAGGAGAGTTCATTGGAGACACTCAAGGGGTCCTAGAACGTACACAAACCTACGCACCTGGGAATCAGCACCAGAAGGGCCCAATTTGCTTGTAGGTAGCAGAGGAAGTAACAGAAAGCAGGGTGGGGGCCAAGCAAGTGGCATTGTTCCCTCTCTCATCCCTCCCCCACAAATGGCACCACAACGCAGTAAAGTGGGTTGCCCCACCCTGGTGAATACCTAAGGCTCTGCCCATTACAATGTAACAGCTGTGCTGAGACAAAGAAATATGGCCCAAATGAAAGAACAGATCATAACTGCAGAAAAAAAAACTAAGCCACAAGGAGATAGCCAACCTATCAGACACAGAGTTCAAAACACTGGTAATCAGGATGCTCACTGAAATTACTGAGTATGGTCACAAAATAGAGGTAAAAGTGAAGGCTATGCAGAGTCAAATGAAAAACATACAGGGAGCCAACAGTGAAGGGAAGGAAACCGGGACTCAAATCAACAATTTGGACCAGAAGGAAGAAATAAACATTCAACCAGAACAGAATGAAGAAACAAGAATTCAAAAAAATGAGGAGAGGCTTAGGAACCTCCGGACAACTTTAAACATTCCAACATCCGAATCATAGGGGTGCTAGAAGGAAAAGAGGAAGAGCAAGAAATGGAAAACTTATTTGAAAACAGAATGAAGGAGAACTTACCCGAGCTAGCAAAGGAGATAGACTTCCAGAAAGTCCTGAAGCTCAGAGTCCCAAAACAGTTGGAACCAAGGAACCCCACACCAAGGCACATCATAATTACATTAGCCAAGATTAAAGATAAGGTGAGAATCTTAGAACCTGCAAGAGAAAAGGATACAGTTACCTACAAAGGATTTCCCACAAGACTATCAGCTGATTTCTCAAAAGAAACTTTGCAGGCAAGAAGGGGCTGGAAAGAAGTATTCAAAGTGATGAAAGGCAAGGATCTACATCCAAGATTACTGTATCCAGCAAAGCTTTCATTTAGAATGGAAGGGCAAATAAAGTGCTTCCCAGATAAGGTCAAATTAAAGGAGTTCATCATTACCAAGCCTTTATTATATGAAATGTTAAAGGGAGTATGTAAGAAAAAGATGATCAAAAATATTAGCAGTAAAATGACAACAATATCACAACTATTAAAAATGGAATCTAAAAACAAAAACAAACTAGGCAAACAACTAGAACAAGAACAGAATCACAGAAATGGAGATAGCATGGAGCGTTATCAGTGGGGAGGGAGAGAGTGGGGGAAAAGGTACAAGGAATAAGAAGCATAAATGGTAGCTACAAAATAGATAGGGGGAGGTTAAGAATAGTACAAGAAATGGAGAAGCCAAAGAACTTATGTGTATGACCCATGGATATGAACTAAGGTGGAGGAATGCTGGTGGGAGGCAGGGTGCAGGGCAGAGGGGAATAAAGGTGAGAAAAAATGGGACAATTGTAATGGCATAATCAAATTATATTTTATTGATTGTGCAATTACAGTTGTCCTGATTTTTCCCCCTTTGACCCCCTGCACCCAGCACCTCCCACTCCCTCAGGCAATACCCCCACCTTTGTTCATGTCCATGGGCCATATCTATAAGTTTTTTGGCTACTCTATTTCCTATACTGTACTTTACATTCCCATGGCTATTCTTTAACTACGTATTTGTATCTTCTAATCCCCTTGCCTCTTCACCCATTCCTCCTCCCCCAACTGGCAACCTTCCAGTAACTAACTTCTTTTATCTTGCTTTTAAGAATCTCTATTTATCTTTAACCTTTGGGCTTTTAATAATGATGAGTCTTGGAGTGGGCCTCTTTGCATCTATCCTAATTGGGACTCTGGGCTTCCTGCACATGCATGTGTATTTCCTTCACCAAACTAGTGAAGTTTTCTTTCACTGTTTTTTCAGATGGATTTCCAATATCTTGCTCTTTCCCTATTCCTTCTGGCCCCCCTATGAAGTGAATGTTGTTATCTCTTAAAATTGTCTCAGAGGCTGTTTATACTATCCTCATTTTGGGGATTCTTTTTTCTTCTTGTTGCTCTGTGTGGTTGTTTTTTGTTTCAGTGTTCCATATCATTTATTTGATTCTCAGCTTCATCCATTCTACTGTTGTTTCCCTGTAAATTGTTCTTCATTTCAATTAGTGTGTCCTTCATTTCTGACTGGGTATTTTTTTATGCTGCTGAGGTCTTCACCAAGTTCCTTGAGCATCCCTATAACCAGTGTTTTGAACTCTGCATCTGATAGATTTCTTATCTCCATTTTCTTTAGCTCTTTTTTTTCTGGAGTCTTTATCTGTTCTTTCATTAGAGCCATGTTTCCTTGACTTCTTGTTTTGGCAGCCTCCCTGTATTTGTTTCTATGCATTACACATAGCTGCTTTGACTTCATGTGTTGGTAGTGTGGCCTAATGCAGTAGGTGTCCTGTAGGGTTCAGTGGCACAGCCTCCCCTATCACTGAAGCTGGGTACTCGAGGTGCACCCTTCATGTGAGCTGAGTATGCCCTCCCCTTATAGTTGAGCCTTGGTTGCTGTTGGCCAATCAGTGGGAGGGATTTACCCAGGCCACTCAGCTGCAAGGACTGGCTGTGACCACTGACCAACAACCTCTGCCCTCCGTGGGTGATCAGCTGTTCAGGGGTAGGGTGGTGGTGCTCTGACAAGATCTATAGCTGTTCAATGGGTATGTCGGCTCTGGTATTTCCTGGGTGGTGCAAGCCAAGGTAATCTCCAACCTGTGTTTTGCCTGGGGCACCCAGCCTGAGCTGTAAAGCAATCTGAGATGGCTGCTACTTATCCTGGGCTTGGAGATTTCTGGGTGAAGCCAAGCAGTAACACTAATCTGGCTCCCTCTAGGGTTCAATAAGGCCAGTTGTTGGTTCTTTGACAGGACTTAGGAGCCAAGACCAGTCATTTTTATGGAAAAGCTGCTTGGGTGGGCCTGTAAGTTGGGTGGGGTAGAGCCTCTCTGGATTTCCAAGGTGGGTCACGCAGTGTTAGGAAGGTCAATGGAGTCTCAGATATGGCACCAGCCTACTGGCTCTGTGGGGGGAGGGCTCAGCAAAGGGACAATGGCCTCTGCTCACCCAGATGCCAGACACTTCAGTCTCTCCCTGTATACCATGGTGTCCTTCAAGCTGCATTCTGTATTCTAAATACAGAATCATGCCTAAAAGTTATCTGCTAAAAGTGATACTTTTACTTCTTCATTACCAATTTGAATGCCTTTTATTTGTTTCTCTTGTCTGACTGCTGTGGTCCACTGGGTGCGCTGGCCCTACAGTTTCCCAGGTGGTGCAGGCCAAGATCAGCCCCCACCCATGTTTTGCCTAGGGCCACCCTACCTGAGTTACAATGCAATCTGAGATGTCTGCTACTTGTGCTGGGCTTGGAGATTTCTAGGTGAAGCCAAGCTGTGAGTCTAGGCTGCTAGTTCTGGTCCTGGGACTCACTGAGGCCAGCAGCTGCTTGTTTGAGAGGATTTAGGAAGTTCTGAAGCATGAGCTAAGACCAGCGATTCACATGGAAAAGCCTGCGTGGGCCAGTTACTTGGGTGGGCCCACTAGTTGGGTGGGGCAGAGTCTCAGGGGATCTCCAAGGCAGGTCAAACAGTGTTAGCCAGGTTGATGGAATCTTAGATATGGTACCCCCCATCTGCCAGCTCTGTGGGGGGAGGGCCCAGAAAAGGGAAAATGGCCTCTGCTCACCTTGATGCCAGACACCTCAGTCTCCCCCTGCACACCACTGCTATCCTTCAAGCCACCCCCCTGGTGCCAGAGCCCAGAGGGAGTGAGTCTGAGTAGGTGAGTCTCTGTGTGGGTTCTTTAAGAGGAATTGCTTGGGGCTCTAGAATTTTCTTCCACTGACTCAATCCCCACTGGTTTTTGCAGCTAGAAGTTGTGGGGACTCTTCCTGGCACTGGAACCCTAGGCTGGGTGGCCTGGTGTAGGCCTGGGACTCCTCACTACTAAGATATCCCTCCCGAATTTTTATCCACCACACATGTGGATGTGGGGCAGCATGTTTCAGATCTTCACCCCTCCTACCAGCCTGGGTGGCTTCTTTAACTCCATAGTTGTCAGACTTCTATTCAACTCTCTTTCTGTCAGTTCTGAGTGATGGTTGTTCTATATCTTAGCTGCAATTTTGTTGTGGTTGTGCAAACAGGAAAGCCACGTCTGCCTATGCCACCATCTTGACCAGAAATCCTGCTTTACATATCTATCTTATTTTCTTATCCATTCGGCTACCCTACATCTTTGGATCGAAGCATTTAAAGTGATTATTGGTAGGTATATATTCAATTTTATTCTTCATAATTATGTTGCCCTTTTTTTTTTCTTTCTTCTTAAAGAAGTCCCTGTAACATTTCTTGTAATACTGGTTTGGTGGTAACTAACTGCTTTACCTTTCTCTTGTCTGCAAAAGTCTTTATTTCACCTTCAATTTTAAATAATAGCCTTGTTGGGTAAAGTAATCTTGGTTGTAGGTCTTTGTTTTTCATCATTTTGAATGTTTTGTGCCCATCCCTCTGGTCTGAAATGTTTTTGTTGAGAAATCACCTGACAATCTTATGGGAGCTCCCTTGTAAGTAACTGTCTTTCTCTTGCTGATTTTTAAAAAAGATTCTACTTATTTAATTTTTTAGAAAGAGGGGAAGGGGGGGAGAAAGAGAGGAAGAGAAACACCGATGTGTGGTTGCCTCTTGCGTGCCCCCAGCTGGGGACCTAGCCCGCAACCCAGGCATGTGCCCTGACTGGGAATCAAACTGGTGACTCCTTGGTTCACAGGCTGGCACTCAATCCACTGAGCCACACCAGCAAAGTTCTCATGATGTTTTTAAGATTCTGTCTCTACCTCTGACATTCTAATGATGATGTATCTTGGTGCGGTCCTCTTTGGGTTCATCTTGTTTGGGACTCTCTGAGTTTCCTGGACAGGTGTCTTTTTTCCTTCATCAGGATAGGGAAGTTTCAGCCATATTTCTTCAAATAGGTTCTCGATACTTTTCTGTCTCTCTTCTCCCACTGATACTCTACATGATGTGGATGTTGTTTCACTTGATGTTGTCCCAGAGGTCCCTTAAACTGTTCTCATATTTTAAAATTCTTTTTATTTTTTTGCTGCTGTGCTTGGGTTTTTCTGCTATTGTCCACTGAATCACTGATTTCATTCTCTGCTTCATCTAACCTGCTATTGATTGCTTCTAGTGTTTTCATTTTAGATATTGTATTCTTCATCTCTGACTGGTTCTTTTTTGTGATTTCTTCCATTTTTTAAGCTTAATATTTCTTTAAGTTTTCACTGAGTTCATCCACTCTTTCCGTAAGTTCCTTAAGCATCTTTATAACGATTTTTTTTTAACCTTCCATTTGGCAGCTTGATTTCCTCCACTTCATTTCATTCTTTTTCTGGGGATTTTTCCCCATTCTTTCTTTTGGGGTATGTTTCTTTGTCTCCTCATTTTGGCTATTTCTTTGTATTTGTTTTAGTATATTCGGTAGATCTGCCATGACTCCCAACCTTGGTATGCTGGCCTTGTGTAGTAGGTGTCTTGTGGGGTTCAGTGGAGCAATCTCCCTGGTTGCTTGACCTAGGTGCTCCAAGAATGGCCCTTGTGTGGCTATGTAAGTCTTCTTGTTGTAATTTCCACATCTCTGCCCTTTTTACCAGTCTCCATGTGCCTTCTTCTATTGTTCCTTAGGAGACTTCTGTTCAACTAGTCTTCAGTTGGTTCTTCAGGTTGATTGGTGTGTAATTTACTTGTAATTCCAGCTTGGTCCTTGGAGGAGATGAGTGTAACTTTCACCTACTCTGCTGCCCTCTTGGATCCGCAGAAGTTAAATATTTTTAAAACATCCTTTTCAAAATGGCCACTCAAACAAGTATCACATTTGAGGATTTAAAACCCAGTATGACTTTCTAAGTTTAGAATCTTTTTTAAGAAATAATAAATCAAAAGTACAACTGTTCAGATTATATAACATTTAAAACTTCTACCTATAAAAAAAAGTAGCATAAGCAATTAGAAAAAAATCAACAATAGCAGAAATTATGGCAAACAGCCTCCTTAGAAAATGTATTATTTTATTATTGTAACAAGTAATGAATTTTTAAATGTAGTATTTGTTAATTAATTTTTTCTGCTCAGGGCCTTTGCTCAGGGCAACAGAATTAATATTCCTGAAACCCCACTTTCTTATGATATTTCCTTGCAATAAGAGTAGAGCAATTCTCTGTTGCTTACAATTCTCTAATCTTAGACATTTCAGTACAACATCCATCTACTCATCATAACCATATACCATCTTTATCCAATATTTAATAATTTTCTCTAAATCAACTGTTTTACTTAAATAAATATATATTTTTTCTAACCAATAATTTCTGTGAAACCAAAAGTTCTATATAAATGAAATTAAAATATATAATACAAATTTAAAAGCACAAATTTGTCTGCCACTGAAAATTACCCATGCTACTGTGACAGTTCATTGTAATATGTCAACTTGGCTAGGCTATAGTGCCCATTGTTTGGTCAAACACCAGTCAATGTTGCAGTTGTGGTATCTGTTATACATGATTACCATTTAAATCCATTTGAGTAAAGCAGATAACCCTCCCTAATGAGTGTGGGCCTCAGGCAATCAATTGAAGGACTTGAGAGAAAAAAATGAGGTCCTCTGAAGAGGAAGGAATTCTGCCTCCAGACTGCCTTCAGATTCAAGAAGACAACATTAACTCCTGGGGGAATTTCCAGCCTACTGGCCTGCCCTGAAGATTTTGAACTTGCCACTATTCACCATCAACTAAGCCAATTCCTTTAAATAACCCCCCACACTCACTCCTCTGTGTGTATACCCTATCATACTGGTTGTTTCTTTGGAGAACTCTGACTAATATCCTTGCCAGCCTTTGGGAACACTAACTTTACACATTCAAATATTGTGGCTTTTAGATGCCAATGTCCACCTCAGTGTGGTTCCTCTCTTCTATTTCAAATTCATTTCATATGACTTTCCAATGCACACTCTGCTTTACTCCATCTGGTCACCTCACGCCTTTTTCTGCTCTGAACTCTGCCGAGAACCGCTTGGCGTGAGGCCTCCCCACTTCCTGCCCTCAAGGCCTTGATCAATTACTTCATGAAGAGGTAAAGAAGAAATAAAATGTAGATAAGAGTCTCACACTTAGAAATATGTAAAACCACTTTGGATAGCTTTGAATAGTAAGGTTTTGTCTCATGCCATACTGTCTAATTGGTGGTAGCTACTTGGAACACTTTAAGGATTCTGAGACACTGTCTAAAGGAACGCAGTGATATCTGACAGTAGAAGAGTGAGAAAGGATCAGAATGGAAATAAACTTCATACATATTTGCCACCTCTGTCTGGCTTTTAGGAAAATTAGCCAGAATATTTTCCTGACCTATTTCCCATACTTACTCAAACAAGGTATTATATCTGTGAACTTCTTAAAATACTAATTTACATTCATTCGAGTTATTTCTCAGATATACACAGGTAGAGAAAGTCAACCAAGAACATTCAAAGAAGGCAGAAAGAGCAGAGAACAGGCTACATTTGCTTCCCCCAAACTTCCTTTCTCCTGTGATACCAAATGTCAAGGCAGAATTTGCCTGCTAGGATGAGTAGGGAATACAAATTTCCACAGCATGCTCACTTAGCTACTCCTTGGCCAACCTGCTCAGCACCTGACAGTGGGACAGCCTTATAAATACTTTTGGGAAATCATTAGCTATAAAAATTCTCTTGGGGCAGAAAAGTTGCCTTGGTCCTTCCCTTACATCCCTACCTTCCCATCTCTAGATTGCTGGAATGAGAATAGAAGGAACCCTTCGTAGCACACCAAGATCAGAGTTTGCCCTATTAATACAGATTTTCCTGAAAGTCAACCCAAATTGTCCTGATAAAAAAATCATGGTTTTCCATGGTTCTTTCCCATATTCCTTAAGGTTTGGGATGGAGGAACATGATCATTTATACAGATGGACTAGGTTACTTTCATTTATTCTGATCTTGAACAGCTCTTCCCCAAAAAATCACTATGATAGGTACTGAAGATACTGACAGAAATCACACCTGGTCTGTGCTTTCATGGACCTCCTAGGTTAACTGAGAGTCACCAAATATATAAAATCATATCTAGACCAGGGTTGGCAAACTTTTCCTATAACAGGCCAGACAGTAAATGTTCTCAGCTCTTCAGGCTACATGTTCTCTGTTGAAACTACTCAAATCTTCAATTGCAGTACAAATGCAGCATATACATGTCAAACAAAGTCAAAGAGAATATGGAGGCTTTGGCTAGAAGGAAATGATAAGGATTTATTCAAGGGTCTTAGGGTTTGCAAACTGGAAATACAACTAAGCAATGACCAGTGTGTTACAAAGAAAAAAGAAAAGCTAAGTATTCTTATAGTTTTTTTTAAAAGTACATTATAGAGAATAATGAATCCTACATTTTTAGCCCCTGGATTGGTCTGAGATGGTAATCCTCTCAATAACCAGTCATCTGGAGAATGGATGTCAGGAGGGCTGAATGCATGAAGATTCTTTCCTTAGTCCTTCAGGAAGTTATCGAAGGGTTATCTGGAGGTTTAATGATGATCTGGCATTAATTTAGAACTGGAAAGTTTAAAAGTTTAAGTTCTCAAGCTAGTTAAAATAAAAATAGAACCATTTCTTCATACCTCAACATACTTGATTTTAGTAATTTAGCAGCTTGACTATAGCAACTCCATTTTATTTCTTTACTCTATTTCTCACACATTACTTAAATATTATAGAAGCATGTAGCTGTGTTCCCATAACAACCTATTTACAGGAAAAGGCTGCTGGCAAGATTTGGCCTGCAGTTTGCTGATTCCTAACTTAAGACTCCATTAGACAGAGGTGCTCCATCTGAGATGAGCACCTCTCAAAGGAAGATGTAAAAAAAAGAAAAAGAAAGAGTGGATTAGTCTTTGGTTAGTGTGGTCACCTAAATAATCAGAACCTTAATCATTGGAGGTGATTTCTTAATTTATTAAAATTCCGGATAAGATCTATGACATCTTTTGTGACGATGTGAAGAAATAAAGCACTTATATTTAATAACAGGATGGCCTTCTATATTTGAAAATATTTTTAATACAAAACTTATGATAGCCACAATCCATTCAATGAGGAACAGTTACTGAATATGTAAATAATGTGGCAGAAATCCATAGAGAATAGTGGAGAAAGCCCAAGACAGAAATCAGAAAGTTCTCATGAAATGCAAGTGAGAATGTGCCTTGTCAAACAGCGAAGTCTTAATTTTTTAAACCATTATGAAATATTCTGGAGAAAAGGAGCCTCAACCCAAAACTTCAACAAAGGTTCTCTTATTCATGTACCCTTCAGCAACTGGAAATATATTGAGTAAGAGGGCAAATAAAGGAGTCTTGACAATTTGATGGAAGATCAGAAAGCACTATTTTAATGTTAGGTACATGATATTGGTTATGAAATCCTCGCCTTACAAAAATAACTTGTTTCTGAAAAGCTGATTTGAGGAGTCCATTGAAGCACAATCGCTTTGGGTAGATAGTGCCACCAATCAGATTGTATGACAGAGCAAGATATCTCCCAAAGTTCATTGCACTGTCCTTCATGATATTATTAAACGTCAGTGTCTGAAAGGTTAGAAAAGTGGTACTCCTTCTTTTATTAAAAGCCAGAGTCCACACACATTCAGCTATAGTCAGTAGCACAATCATCGCCATCAGTCAAAACATGACATTTATTTCTAAAGGTGACAACAAAAGCAAAACCTGGCAAACTTCACTTCCACATCACCAATGCCCCTGCTTTAACCCAATATATACATTTCCTTTATACTTGAATCCTCATCGAAATATCCCAAACATCGGTTGATAAATATTAATATATCTTTTACCCACAACTAGGTATTTACATTTTCAAAGAGGACTTGAAGACCAAAGGGTTTTTAAGGCCTAGCAATGATACTGTAAAGTAAGATTTCAAGCATCATGAGGGATAAAAAAAAATTATTGGACAAGGACAAAAGGTTCTCCTGGAACTAACCTTGATTATTACCTTCCCAAACACTTATACAACAGTCTTTGTTGATTAAAACAGTAGTGGATAACCAGCTCTCCACTCACCATGTCAAACACATTTCTCACAATTTTAACACAAGTTGTCATCATTATAAACTATAATGGATTTGGTTAACTTTCTTTCTAAGTGTGTTTATGTAAAGCCTCACTCCCAAGAAGCACAATCTCATAGTCACCTACTCTATTTATTGTATAGTGCTAGCTGCTGGGAACATTAAGAAATATAAGACATGGTTCCTGTCCTGAAAAAGACTGCATGGTCAAAACAAAAATAAATAGTAAAGCACATCATCATTAGGCCAATATAACTCCCTACAAAAAAACAATAACACAGTCAACAAAATCACTCAGCTCTCCAGTATTCTCCCAAATCATTGTTTTTCACTAGTTTCCCACTGCAATTAGATTAATAACAAAATGTCTTAACAGGACTTATGAACACTTATACGCTCTAGGTGACAACATTTTCTCTGGCCATTAGTCTACTTGCTCTCCCTATTCCAGACACACTATCTGCTTTTCAGTCCCTCGTGCTTCCTCCCACCCCAGGGCCTTTGAACAGACATTTTCCTGAGCCTGGGAGGCTCTTCATTTCCCATTCTCCCTAGACAGTCCCTGTTTATTATCAACGCTCAGATCAGGTATGATACCCCCACCTCCAGTGTAAACTTTTATTGCCCCCATGATATTTTTCACGTAGTGAATCTTTTATTCATTAAATATTTGTTAATATATTTCTCTCTGCTCAAAACTCCATGAAAGCAAAGAGCATATCTAATTTTTGCTTATCACTGAATCACTAATGCTTAGCATATAATTAGGGATTCAGTAGATATTTGCCTAAATAAGTGCATAAATGAATGAATATCTGGACTTACGTAAACAAATTAATCAACATATTTTATTTGATAATAATCATTTTAAAGTCTTAAAGGTCACTCAGCAAATATTTACAAAATCCCTTCTGTCTACTCGGCACCATGCTAGGCATTGAAACATAAAGACATTGACCCTAACCATGCTGCCTACTACGAAAGACAAATGAATGGACAAATAATTCCAATATAACAAACCTTACAGTTAAGAGAAATTCTATGAAAATGCAGAAGCAAGAATTAACTCTGCCTGGGGAAGCTGAAGGAAGTGATATTTGAGTTCCTAAGGAAAAACGTACAGTACTATGGGCAAACTGATGAAAGAAGATATTTCATGCATAAAATGGAATGTGAAACAGGTCAAAAGGTTTGAAGAGCCTTGTATCAACAAGGAAGAACACTCAGTTTGGGACCATTGTGACTGAAAGTGCGTGGAAAGGGAATGCCTTGAAATGGGATGGAAATTGTAGGCTGAGGTAGAGTGGTGGGGACATGATAAATCTGAGGTAAGAACAGCACACCCAAGTGGAAATTGAATGGCAATTAGTGGCAGGTATAGAATAGAGGTTTGGGAAAGTAATATGAGAAATATCCTCATGGAAATGATGATGGATATTTGGGAATCAGAGACTCCCCTTCTCTACTCCCTTTCAAAATCATGCTGTGTAGGACAGTGTTCCCCACACTTCCCTCATGATAACAATCACATGGCTGTTAAAACACATACGCAAGAGACATATCCATCCCCCCACCTGCATCAGCATGCCCATAGGAGAAGCCCGAAATCTGAATGTTTAACCTACACCCCAGGTAACTCTTTTAATCAGGGAAGCTTGAGAAATATTTTCAAAGGGAGCTCCCAGTTCACCCTCAGGTAAGGCTCACCATCCTTTTCCCTGGTAGTCTCCACTGGCCTGTCAGGAATGTGTCTGTCCAAGAAAATAACATCAATTGACAATTACCATAATGACCTTTTTTCCCAGTACAATAATAAAACATGACTGCTACACAGAAAAAACACAAGCATGGTCAGCACATCATTGGAAGAATTGCACATGCCACTTGAGGAAAACTTCAGCCAATTATGCTCAGAAGGTAGAGAAACCAGACTCACAGTGCTGAAAGAAGAAAGCCAATGAACTTCTATTAGTGCAGAGTCTGAGTGATTTTTGAGGCTTCCAAATTCGTTTGCTTCTCCCCAGGTGACTATCAACTGAATTATCAGTTCATGTCCCAAGAACAGTGGGGCTGACTACAGAACAACTGAAATTCTCTCAGCCCTTAGTTGTTGGACCTTCCACTGACAGAATGGAGAAAGGATATATATTACATAACACAGATCTGCATCGGAGTTCATCACACCACCTAGACCGGAAGAAACATTCTTTCTGTGCTAATGAGGTATTAGTGTTCAGAATTTGAGTTGCTCATACTGTAATCATCTGGATAGCCACCCTTCATTGAGCCCACACACTTTCTGTGACCAGCTGGGTCACCACTTGACTACCCATGACTGCAGATATAACGGAAACTTGGTTGTTGCAAGCCTGAACCATTGCTAATGGAAAGCTTCTGCCTTTCTTGGGACTCCAGCCGGGTAACTGACTCCAACTCTGGAACTCATTGAAAAGCACTGGATTATTTATATAATTTCCTTCATGGTTTTAGCTAGTTTCATATATCTTTGCCTCAGTTTCCTCACCTGTGATTCATCACAAATATTCTTTTTAACCTGTGTCATATAATACTCTAAAACTAAAAGATGTTTTTAGGAGTTTGCTTGACAGGATGTCAAAATCACTTGTTGGTATGAAACCATATTTAAACAAAATTCTTTTATTCCAGTGGACAAGTATGTATAATCTACTGTTTTTCTCATTTTAAGTCAAATTGAATTAAGCTAAATTCATAATAGGTACTCTGCTTGAGGCAATAGCATATTGCTGGGAAGGGAAAGGTTTGTTCAAAAGCAGAACACCTGAGAAATAAACACTGCTAGGTCTGTATTTTACTTTTTCTTAATGACATTTGAATTTAAGATAAAATATTTTCAGTAAAAGATGACTTTTTTCCCCAAAATGCTGTATTTCTTATTGGGTAAAAGAGGTTTGAGGGAAGGAAAGCTATGGACATTGATAATGAAAGAGAGTAATTTCTGAGAGTTACTGAGCTATAGACAGATTTCTAAAAATAGCAGAAATAGTACTGGGTTGACCAATTAAATGTATTTAATGAGGACCCCAGGAAATGCTGGGCATTGCTTTGTAAATGGCCATCTTTAAATTTAACTAATATTGGGTCCAGTCACAAAATGACCTATGGATTTTCCAAGGTTTCTTGTCTGTTGGTCCAAGTGGGTTTTCTCAAAGAGTGTTTACAATGGATGAATGTAAGAATTATCTGTAAAAAAAAAATAGAGAAAGGTCATGTTCAAAACCCAAGTACAATGAACACCTGATATATGAAAAAAAGAAAACAAGATGTGGAGAATGAATGGTTTTTACAATGAATAGTTCTAGAAAGTGATATTGAATCAAAGACTTTAGATAAAATATAATCACAATAGACAACCATATCAACATTTCAACTAAAATATGGAACAACCACCACTCAGAACCATCAGATAACAAGTTGAATGCAAGTCTGACAACTACAAAATTAAAGAAACCACATCCATCCACACTGGTAAGAGAGGTGGAGACATGGAAAGAGCTGATCCAATAATGACGTATAGTGAATAAAATTTGGGAGGGAGCACTAGCTGGAATGGCTCAGTGGATTGAGCACTGGCCAGTGGAAAGAAAGTTTGTTGGTTCAATCCCAGTCAGGGCACATGCCTTTCTTGAGCCCTTCCCCCAAAGAGCCACAAACTGGCAGGTGAGTGCCATATCTAAGACTCCATCAACCTGGTGAACACTGTTTGCCCTGCTCTGGAGATCCCCTGAGACTCTGTCCCACCCAACATACAGGCCAACCCAAAGTGTTAACTGTGAATTTCCCATAAAAATGGCTGGTATTGGCTCATGCTCCACATGTCCTATATCCTATCAAACAAGCAACAGCCGGCCTCAGGAGGCCCCAAGCCCCTACCTCTTGTTAAGTGGCCCTGGGCCTGGCACTAGCAGCAGCCAGACTAGATTCACAGCTTGGCTCACCTGGAAATCTCCAAGCCCAGCACAAGTAGCAGCCATCTCAGATTGCTTTGTAGTCCATGCAGGGTAGCCCCAGGCAGAACACAGGAGGGGGATGATCTTGGCCTGAATCCCCCATGAGATCCCAGAGCCTGCATACCCAGTGGACAGCTACAGACCACATCAGAGCAACACCACACTGCTCCTGCACAGCTAATCCTCCACAGACGGTAGAGATTGGTGGTCAATGGTCATGCCCAGGCTTCACAGCTGACTGGCCTGGATAAATCCTTCCCATTGATCTTCCAACAGCAATCAAGGCTCAAGTACAAGACGAGGGAGTACTCAGCCCACATGAAGGGTGTATTTCAAGTACTCAGCATGGATGATAGGGGAGGCTGTGCCACTGGACCCTACAAGACACTTACTACATTAGGTCACACTACCAAGACATGGAGTCAAAGCAGCTCCACCTAATACATAAAAACAAGTACAGGCAGGCTGCCAAAATGAGGAGACGAAGAAACAAGGCCCAAATGAGAGAACAAATCAAAACTCCAGAAAATGATCTAAATGAAATGGAGATAAGCAATCTATTAGATGCAGAGTTCAAAACATTGGTTATAAGGATGCTCAAGGAACTTAGTAAGGGCCTTAACAGCATAAAAAATATCCAGTCAGAAAACAAGGATACAGTAATTGAAATAAAGAACAATTGACAGGGAAACAACAGTAGAGTGGATGAAGCTGAAAATGAAATCGATGATTTGGAACACAGGAAGTAAAAACAACCAATCAGAACAACAAGAAGAAAACAGAATGCAAAAAAATGAGGATAGTGTAAGGAGCCTCTGGGACAACCTCAAACATTCCAACATTCGCATCACAGGAGTGCCAGAAGGAGAAGAGAAAGAGCAAGAAATTGGAAATCTATTTGAAAAAAATAAGAAAAGAAAATGTCCCTAATTTGGTGAAGGGAATAGACATGCAAGTCCAGAAAGTGCAGAGGATCCCAAATAAGGTGGATGCAAAGAGACCCACTCCCAGCCACATCATAATTAAAATGCCAAAGGTTAAAGAGAGAACCTTAAAAGCAGCAAGAGAAAAGCAGTTAGTTACCTACAGGGAAGTTCCCATAAGACTGTCAGCTGATTTCTCAAAAGAAACTTTGCAACCTAGAAGGGATTGGCAATAAATAATCAAAGTTATGAAAAGCAAAGATCTACAGCTAAGATTATCTACCCAGCAAAGTTATCATTTAGAATTGAAGGGCAGATAAAGAGCTTCCCAGACAAGAAAAAACTAAAGGAGTTCATCATCACCAAACCATTATTATATGAAATGTTAAAGGGACTTATTTAAGAAAAAGATCAACACTATGAATAAAAAGGCAATAAATACATATCTATCAACAAATAAACCTGAAAAACAAACAAACAAGAATAGAGACAGAATCATGGATATAGAGAGCATTTTGATAATTGCCAGATGGGTGGGGGTGTGGGGGAATGGGTGAAGAGGTGAGGTGATTAAGAAGTACAAATAGAATTACTCTGGGGAGGTACAGTACAGTATAGGAGATGGAGTATCCAAAGAACTTATATGCATGACTTATGGATATGAACAATGGTTGGGGATTTTTGAGGGAGTGGGTGGTGCTGGATGGAAGGGGCAAAGGGGGAAAAATTAGGACAACTGTAATAGCATAATCAATGAAATATAATTAAAACAATGATGATAATTACAGTATGCATTTGGCATCTCATCATATAGAGCACTGTTTTTCAAAATGTGGCCTATGCACCACCTGCATCCAAGTCACCTGGATGATACTTAAAGATACAGATTTCTAAGCCTACCTTAGACTTGTTGAATCTCTAGGAGCAAAACCTAAAATATGTATTTTTATCAAGCTCCCCAGATAATTTTTAGTACACTAAAGCTTGAGATTCACCTATAGAGCATTTTACAGTTACAAAAACTATGTGAATCCCAGCACTTCCCATTATAGGCAAATTTATCTGTCTGTATTTTAGTTTTCTCTTCAGCAAAGTGTTGATAATAATAACCTCATAGGCAGGCTGTAATGATTAAATGAGTGTTCCATGCCCTGGCCAGTGTTGCTCAGCTGGTCGGAGTGTCATCCTGTAGAACAAAGGGTCGTGTGTTTGAGTCCCAATCAGGGCACAAAGCCAGGTTGCAGGCTAAATCCCTAGTCTTGGAATGCATGAAAAGGCAACGAATCGTTGTTTCTTCCTCACATCGAGGCTCTGTCTCTCCCTCTCCCTCTCCCTCTCTTTCCCTCTCCCTCTCCCTCTCTCTCTCCCTCCCTCCCTCTCTCTCTCTCTCTCTCTCTCTCACTCTTACATGCTCTCTCAAAACAATGAAGAAATGTCCTTGGATGAGGATTTTTAAAAAACGAGATATTGCATATACCACATCCCCCTTTATCTGCGGTTTCACTTTGTGGCTTCAGTTACCTGTGCTCAACTGTGGCCAAAAAATATTAAGTGAAAAATTCCAGAAATAAAACAACTCATAAGCTTTAAATTACATGCCATTCTATGTGGCATGATGAAATCTCATGTAGCATGGTGAAATCTCATGTTGCCTTGCTATGTCCTTGCTATGAGTCATCCCTGTGTCCGACGCATCCTGCTGTGTACACGCCGGCCTGTGAGTGGAGCAGCCATCTTGGTTGTCAGACTGACTGTCATGGTAAAACAGTGCTTGTGTTCAAGTAACCTGTATTCTACTTAACGACCCCAAGGTTCTAGAGTAATGATGCTGGCAATTTGGACATGTCAAAGAGAAGCCATAAAGTGCGTGTACGTATAGTAAAAACATAGTATAAATAGGGTTCGGTACAATCTATGATTTCAGACATCCACTGAGGGTCTTGGAGCATACCCCCCATAAATAAGGAGGGACTAAGGTGTACTGCTTAGCCTGGTCCGAATTCATACTAAACACTCAGTAAATGTTAAAATTACTCTCCACATCCAATAAATTTACTAAAAATGAAGTTTTCAATTGCTCATGAAAAATTATAATTATAAAATTATAATTTTGTGCTGTATTACTGTATATAAAGACAGTGCTTTGTCAAGTATATTAACATATAAGTGGAGAGAATTTGATCTTGAAAACATATTTGGAGATACTACCTAGAGAACATAACTATTTATTCATATACCTTCACCAAAGAAATCACGATCCAATCTAAAAGATACAACTTTAGGATGTGTGTATGTGATGTAGTTAGAGACATCTGCCCAATGACACTGAGGAGCTAAAGCACCTTGGTAGACAATGCAATAGCAGATTAATTCATTCAGTGAACATTTACTGGAAGATTACCATATTCTAGGCAGTGTATCAGCTGCTGAACATTAAGAAGAAAAAGATATGGTCCTTCCCCTCGAGCCGCACATAGTTTGAGATATTGCAATATACATCTTCACATTTGCATGTATTACACAGTATTTCTCAACCCTTTTTTTTCTCAAATGACTAGAAAACTGGAAAAGCCTGGTTTTATGAATGGATTTTATATGACTACTCTTTTGGAATCAGGGATAAAAGAAAGATATTAAACGATGAATACATGAAGCTTCCTCTCCTCTTCCTGTCCCAAAAGCAAACATTTTTCTGTTGAACTTTGAAGATATCACTCCTTTTTCTTCTAGCATCCAGCACTGCTGATAAGAAATGTAATGCAATAAATGAGTGGAGGAAACTACACTGGTGAGATAAAAAGCTACTTTAGCAACTTTTCTGGTTTATACATTCCTCCGCTTGCCCTTCAGTGCCGAGGAACTGTCAGGACTGGGAAGTGGAACAGCCCCTTCAGAAAATAATGGTCAACTGTAATCAAAACAGCCTGATACTGGCACATAGACCAATGGAACAGAACAGAGAGTCCAGAAATAAACCCAAGTCTCTACAGTCAATTAATATTTGACAAAGGGGGCAGGAACATAAAATGAAGCAAAAATAGCCTCTTCAACAAATGGTGCTGGGAGATCTGGACAGCTACATGTAAAAAAATGAAACTCGATCACCAATTTACACCATACACAAAAATAAATTCAAGGTGGATAAAAGACTTAAATATAATTCGTAACACCATAGAAGTCCTAGAGGAAAACATAGGCAGGAAAATCTCAGACATTCCACGCAGCAACATCTTCATAGACATGTCCCCTAAAGCAAGGGACATAAAGGAAAGAATAAACAAATGGGACCTCATCAAAATAAAAAGCTTCTGCAGGGCTAAAGAAAACAGCATTAAAATAAAAAGAGAACCAACAGCATGGGAAAACATATTTGCCAATGATACCTCAGACAAGGGTCTGATCTCCAAAACGCATAAAGAACTCACATGACTCCACTCCAGGAAGACAAACACCCAATTAAAAAATGGGCAAAGGACTTGAACAGACACTTCTCCAAAGAAGACATACAGAGGGCCCAGAGACATATGAAAAGATGCTCAGCATCACTAGCCATCAGAGAGATGCAAATTAAAACCACAATGAGGTACCATCTCACACTGGTCAGAATGACCAACATAAACAATCAACAAACAAGTGTTGGAGAGGATGTGGAGAAAAGGGAACTCTAGTACATTGCTGGTGGGAATGCAGACTGGTACAGCCACTGTAGAAAACAGTATGGAATTTCCTCAGAAAACTAAAAATGGAACTGTCTTTTGACCCAGCAATTCTGCTGCTGGGATTATACCCAAAGAACCCTGAAACACCAATCCAAAAGAACCTGTGCACCCCAATGTTCATAGCAGCACAATTTGCAATAGCCAAGTACTAGAAGTAACCTAAGTGCCCATCAACAAATGAGTGGATCAAAAAACTATGGTATATTTTCACAATGGAATTCTACACAGCAGAGAGAAAGAAGGAGCTCATACCCTTTGCAACAGCATGGGTGGAACTGGAGAGCATTATGCTAAGTAAAATAAGCCAGGCAGTGAGGGACAAATACCGTATGATCTCACCTTCAACTAGAACACAATCAACAAAAGAAAAAAACAAACAAAATATAACCAGAGACATTGAAGTTAAGAACAATCTAACAATAGCCAGAAGGGAGAGGGGAGGGAACAGTGGGGAGGAGGGTCTTCAGGAACTACTATAAAGAACACATGGACAAAACCAAGGGGGAGGGTGGATGCAAGGGAGGGAGGGAGGTTTGGCTGGGGTGGGGGGGCTGGGGCGGGGAGAAAATGCAGACAACTGTAATTGAAGAACAATAAAATAATTTTAAAAATAAATAAAATGAAAGGGAAAGTAAAAAAAGAAAAAGAAAATAATGGTCAAATAGACTATGAGCCTGGGCCCAACTATTTGTGCCCAGATAGTCCTAACCATGGACACCTGAGATTCAGACAAAACATTTTACAGACATGTTTCCTAGGGACACCAAGGTTTTGCACACTGAGGGGCTTAAACAACAGAAAATTATTCTTTTCAGTTCTGGAGGTTGGAAATTTGGTATCAAGCTGTCAGCAGGACCATGCTTCCTCAAAATGCTCTAAGGAAGAATTTCTTACATGCCTCCCTCTAGCTTCTGAAGGATGCTGGCAATTCTTGGAATGCCTTGGCTTGTAGCTGCATCACTCCAATCTTTGCCTCCATCACCTGACCATGTTCTCTCTGTGGCATCTCTTCCTATAAGAATATCAGTGCTTGGATTAAGAGCTAACCTGAATCCAGGATATTCACCTTAATTTAATTACACCTGCAAAGACTCTTATTTGAAAATAATCATATTCTGAGGTTCTGAGTAGATATGAATTTGGGGGAGACTATATTCAACCCAGCGCAGTCTCAATAGAGCATGGTCTTAGAAGGAAAAGGTAAAAAAAAAAAACCAGTTAGTTGAAATCCAGGCAGGCAGGGGATGGAACCAAAGGCAAGGAGATAGAAACAGCCACACACTTAGCATCCAGCAGTGCTGAACTACTCAGGGTCGCCTTCCCACATGTTCCTACCTTCTCTAACAGGAACCCCGTATCCATGGAGCACAAGTAGCACAGGGCCAAGGTACTTTTAGGGGACCATGCAAAAGTTTCAAACTCTTCTAAAAGCTAAAGAAAATAAATATATACTCCACCATGAATTATATTCACATTTTACATCTATTCAGTCATAAAAATACATTTTAACATTTTTTAATGGAGGTGGGTGGGCTCCACGAGAGGCAAAAGTGCCTAAAACCCCTCCAAAGTCATCACATAGCCCTTTCTCTGATGTTCATTCTCATGCTCTATGCCAGAAATTTCCTTCCTCTTCCATCACCTGGCTCATCTTTCCAGAACCAATTTATGAGTCATTGCCTTGGGCATATTTGCTTTGACAATCACCCCATCTCACCTGTACTCCATCCCCACAATGCTCTCATATCTGGGTTGGTTTAAGTGCTCCTCATGTGCGGAGCTCTATCACTCCACCTTTGAGTGGTTTTACAATTACTAATTTCTAAGGAGACATTCAGAGACTAAATATGAGGTATCATTTTACAGCACATGTTCTTGATGCTCCACCTAGATCCCCTTTATCATTGTAATACACTCATCTACCACATGTCAAGGGTATTGCTGCTAATAGCTCATACCTAAAGGCTCCCAGAGGACATGTCTTGACCTGACCAGCCCCGTCTGGAGGCAATTGAAAGTGTCCACCCATTCCCATTCCTGGTGTAACAGCCCAGCCCCATTGCCAATGGGGAGAGTAGCCTGTATGATACAATTCACTCTCCAGATTGTCTCATAAAATTGTATCATTGCCTATGCTCTTCCTCTGCCACATTCTGTTTCTCTTTCACCTTTACAACATTCTGTCAGTTTACTACTTGCATAAGAATTGACATCTCTATCTATGCTTCTACTGGGAGTAACATAAGACACTTTGAATCTCCATGACTAGAATTAGCACCTGGCAACATTCTCTAATAAACAAAATATTGACTGACTGAATGAATGAATAAATGAATGGATGAATGAACAAAGGAAGGAGTAAATGTTAGAGAGACATGGAAGCAAACATCAAAGACTAACCCAGACCTTTACAAGGGCTGAACTGATAATAAAAGAACTTCAATGCCTGATGAACTAAAAACTCGAACACAGGAGGAAAAGATAGGGATGTAGGTTCTAGAACAGCCCAACAAGAGAGGTTTGCTCACAAAAATTAGGCATTCTGACAATTAGACCTGAAGAACCATGCCTATGGTGTGTCCAGCAAGTCACTTGCACATGTATGAACAGACTAAGATGGTATCAAACCATCAAAACTGTTACAGGTTTCCTTAAATTCTCAGACTTGATTGGCCCCAGAAATGGAAATGGTATGAGTTTACAAACATGGATTATGAGGTTTGTTAGAAAAACTTTTTTGAACAATGATCTACTGATGAAAGGGCTGCCTTTGAAGACCTGGTACCTTGCAGTAGTAGTAGTAGTAGTAGTAGTAGCAGTAGTAGTAGTAGTAGTACCCTGCTGATCCTAACAGTGTGGTTTTCCAGAAGCAGTTTTCAACAAGCTGGAAAAAAGAGAGATTTCATTGCATGGAATTTCAACCATAGATTTAAGCAGCTCTCCTCAATCTGTGTAACAGTTTTGGAGCCAAGCAAGATGCAGGGAATGGCTTGACTAAGTGATGAAGTTTCAACATGTATTCAGAGCCCTGAAGAATTTTTCCATGGTGTATGCAACAATAACTACTTTTAATGGGAGAATGACTAAATGAATGAATAAATTAATAATTGAATGAATGCAACAAATATGCATCAGAAAGTCTCCATACTTTGTTCCAGGGTGCAAGAATAACAATAAGGTGAAACCTACTGATCTAGTTCTTCACTGCCATTAACACTATAGTAAAATATGGAATTAGGTACACAAACACTTTTGTTGAGAAATGATTTAACCTGATCATTGTAAAATGAGTTTTTGGATGAGAAAAGAAAAGATTATCATAGGAAATGATGTCCAGGTGAATAAGAACATACTTTATGAGCCAGGGTAGTAGGGAAATGTGTTCATGAATAGGTGTAAGTACCAGAAGAGGGAGTGAATGCATCTCAGAGGTATAAAAGCCACTTCCACTGGCTACACCACTCATAAGCTTCAAATTCCCACTGGTATGATACCCTAGGAAAGTACAGGCTCAAGTAGTTTGTATAAATGAAATTTATAATCTATAGCCCATGGGGATGTAGCCAACCAAAGAGGTGTAAGACTAGTGCCCAAGTTTAAAATAATTTTTTTAAAAGATAGTAAAAAAATGTTTACCTAATTTTATTTAATGAATTCATGAATATATTGGACATGGTATTTTGAAATTTGATTCCAAAGTCAAAGTTGGTTTAGGTCATTTCTAAAGTACATTTTCTATAGCACATAGAGCACATAATGATAAGACCCCTTTTAGCACAATTTTGTGGTTTATTGTCCAAAAGATAGGCAAAGTCATTCTTGATAGCCCTTGGTGTAAATCACACATAGTCACTGTAAATCAAATATATTTTACAAATTAGCTTAATTGGTTCTAATTTTTGCAGCAATTTGCTCATTTGAACAGGGACACAGAACATCCTCTCAGGTCTTACACTTACTAGAAAATGAGATGACTATTAAAACTATGAAAGAAATTTGATTTCCTTTATGAAAAGGTATATTTTCTAATGCACTTTCAAATCAAATGCTCTTGGAAATATTCTAAAAATTTTATTCCTAGGGCCATTTACTTAAATCATCATCACACATTTTAATCTCAGTGTGTCCATGGCACTAGTAGGTACCTAGTTATTCGTGGAAAGTGAATAATACTTAGAACTAGACCTCATGCACTTATGGTCTGCAGATTTTACTGACTTGTAACAGCCATTTGAATTCTCAGGACAGCTGATAATTTTTTTAAAAATCAAGAAAATATAGTATAAAAGTGCATTTAGTGAAAGGGCAGATAGTTCTAATAAGGCATCTCTCAGAGGATGGCTAGTACACCTTGACATTGGGCTTATGATTATGCAATTGAATCTTATCCTGATACCATCATTAGGAACACCACTTGATATTCTCTTTCAGAACTGAATTCAAGCCGAAACAGCTGCCACTATAACTCCTACAATCAGCGGCCCCATTACTTTTGCAGTAACGTATTTACCAAACACAGTTAAGTAAACAATATAGACTGGTTAAAATATTATGGGCTTATGAACTGGTAAATACAAATAACAAAGACTTACTATGGGCCAAGAACTGTTCTAAGTGTTTTACCTATATTAACACATATAATCCTCTAAACAAGCTTGTGAAGTAAAGAAACTGATGCAGAGTTCCAGTCAAAATAGTGGTATAGGTAAACACAGTGCTCTGAACCTCCCACAACCACACTAAATTAGTAACTAAATTACAGAACCACCAGCATTCAAAACACCAGAAATCTAGCTGAACATAAGTCCTGTAATGAAGGATATAAAGAAGAAACCACATCGAGGATGGTAGGAGGAGCAAGATGTGAATGGGCTGGTCCCACACCCACAAGTGCCAGTTAAAAATAGGGAGGGATATCTCAGCTGTAGACGTCTCCGCTGAGGAGCGAGGGGTCCCAGGCCCTCATGAGAACCCTCAGCACAGGGTTCCAGTGGTGGGAAGAGAAGTCTCCATAGCTTCTGACTGTAAAAACCAGAGGAGATTGTGGCTGAGTGAGACAGAGAGCTCCTGGAGTCCCAGGCATCTCTTGTAAAGGACATTCAGGAACTCCAGCACTGACACAGATGCTCAAAAGACACCAGGGACATATGGGGAGGAATTCAATTGTCTTTAGAACAAGGGCTAGAAGGGCAGCTTTCTCTCAGACAGAAGTACTGACAAAGGCCATTCCTCCTTTGCCAAGCCCTCCTCTGTCGGAGCTGGCAGGTGAGCTCCTTATCTGAGTCTCTTTAACCTGGCTAACACTGTTGGTCCCACACCTGGGATTCCCTGACCTCCTGCTCCACTCAAATTGTGAGTCCACCCAAGTCCTTCCCAGAGGCTTTTCCAAAAAACAGCCTCCCTTGGCTCATGCTTTGGACTTCCCTAAAATCTCTCAAACAAGCAGCATCTGGCCTCTAAATACCCCATGCCTCTTACTAAGTGGCCCCAGGCCTGGCACTAGCAACAGCCAGCCTCCATTTGTAGCTTGGCCTCTCCCAGTTCCCAGGTACTTGCAAGCTCAGCACAAGTAGCAACCATCTGTAGATTGCTCTGTAGCTCCTGCCAGATGACCCCAATCAAGGCGCCCAGTGGAAAGCTTCAGACCACTCTAAATTACAATGCAAACACTCCCTGAGAGACACACACAAGGGGCGGACTCAGTGGGTACCAAAGCCCCACCGAAGGGAGTCCTGCTCTGTAGGGTCAGCCCCTGCACAGCACCAATTCCTCTGTAGTTGTAGCCGGTACTCACAGCTGATCAGCCTGAGCATCAATCCCTCCCACTGATGTGCCAACAGCAATCAAGGCTCAACTACAACATGACAGCACACAGAGCCCACATGGGGAGCACCTGGAGCACTCAGCTCAAATGACTAGGAAAGCTGTGACACTGGACCCTATAGGACACCTACTATATAAGGCCACTCTACCAAGTCCAGGAGACATAGCAGCTCTACCTAATACATAGAAACAAAAATAGGGAAGCAGCCAAAATAAGAAGGCAAAGAAATATGTCCCAAGTGAAAGAATAGGAGAAGTCTCCAGAAAAAAAGAATTAAATGAAATGGAGGCAAGCAAACTACCAGGTACAGAGTTCAAAGCAATGGTTACAAGGATGCTCAAGGAATTTAGTGAGCATTTCAACAGCATAAAAAAGGACATGGAAACCTCTTTTAAAAGTCAGAAATGAAGGATACACTAACTGAAATGAAGACTAAATTATAGGAAGTCAACAACAGAGTACATGAAGCAGAGAATCAAATCAGAGATTTGGAATATAAAGAACAGAAAACACCCAATCAGAGCAGAAAAAGAATCCCCAAAAATGAATGTAAGGAGCCTCTGAAACAATGTCAAGCGGATGAACATTTGTGACATAGGGGTGCCAAAAGGAGAAGAGAGAAATCAAAAAAATGAAAACCAATTTGAAAAAATAAGGATGAAAACCTTCCCTAACCTGGTGAAAAAAAAAAAAAAGACATACAAATCTAGGAAACAGAGTCCAAAACAAGATGAACGCAAAGAGGACCACATCATAATTAAAATGCCAAAGGTTAAAATCAAAGAGAAAATTTTAAAAG
The DNA here is from genome assembly GCF_022682495.2 of Desmodus rotundus. Lineage (NCBI taxonomy): Eukaryota > Metazoa > Chordata > Mammalia > Chiroptera > Phyllostomidae > Desmodus > Desmodus rotundus. The sequence continues at coordinate 37,949,995 of NC_071387.1, forward strand.
CAGCAAGAGAATAGCACTTATCTGCAAGGGAGCTCCCATAAGACTGTCAGCTAATTTCTTAACAGAAACTTCCCAGGCCAGAGGGGATTGGCACAAAATAGCAGAGTAATGAAAAGTAAGAACCTTCTACCAAGATTACTTTACACAGCAAAACAATCATTCAGAATCAAAGAATGGAAAAGAGCTTCCCAGCCAAGAAAAAGCTAAAGAAGTTAATCACCACTAAACCAGTATTATAAGAAATTTTGGCAGGGAAACAAAGATTTTAAAAAATGAATAAAATCACAATAAACACATATCTATCAACAATTGCTTTAAATGTAAATAAAATAAATGCTCCCATCAAAAGACCTGTGGAGGCTGAATGGGTAACAAAACAAGACCCTTACACAGGTCATCTACAAGAGACTCATTTCAGATTGAAGACACACACAGACTGAAAGTAAAAGGATGGAAAAAGATATTTCATGAAAATAGAAACAACAAAAGCTGATGTAGCAATACTTATACCACATAAAATACCATATAAAATACTTTTAAAAAAAGGATATCACAAGAGACAAAGAAGGACCCAGCAACTCCATTTGTGGGTATATATCTGAAGAAACCCAAACCACTAAATAAATGAAAAACACACATGCATCCATATGTTCACTGCAGCATTATTTACAATAGCCAAGATATGAAAGCAACCTAAGTGTCCACCAATAGATGAATGGATAAAGAAGTGGTGCATATGAATGGAATATGATTCAGCCATAAAAATGAGTGAAATCTCACCATCTGCAAAAACACGGATGGATCTAAAGGCTACCACACTAAGTGAAATGTCAGAAACACAAATGCCAGATTATTTCACTTACATGTGGAATATTAAAAGAGATAAATAAATAACAAAAATTTAAAAACCCAACATACGGGCTCAACAGAAGAATGGAAGTGACAGAGGGAAGAATCACTAAACTTAAAATGCCACAAGGGAAATTATCCAATCTGAACAACAGATAACATAGACTGGGAAAAATGAACACAGCCTCAGGAGTTTGTAGGTCTATAACAAAAGATGTAATAATCTTTCTGTGAGAAAAGTCCCAGATTAGAAGGGAAAGGCAGTGAGTTGGCTCTTAGAGTAGATGTTTTGGAGAAAAAATATATAGCTTTTGACATGAGAGGAAGATCCAGAAATTACCACTGAACCTATTCAGGGTTCTTTCTTTTCTTTGCTTTTTAAGAAAAACAAGATTGTTTTTGTCATTTTTTTCTTCTAAATTAGAAATACCTCTTATTTGAATGGCTGTGTAATGTGATGTTTGGTTAAGTGACTGCATTTTTTTTTCCCTGATGTTTTTTTATTAAATGTATTGGGGATGACATTGGTTAATAAGATTATATAGGTTTATAGTGTACATTTCTATGACATATGATCTGTATACTGCATTGTGTGCCAAACACCTAAATTCAAATAGTCTTTCATCCCCATACATTTGACCTCCTTTAAACTTTACTACTCCCCCACCCCCTTCCCTCTGGTAAACACCATACTGTTTGTTGTCTGTGTCAATGAGTTTCAGTTTTATATCCCATATATGAGTGAGATCACATGGTTATTAGCTTTTTCTGACTGACTTATTTTGCTTAGTTTAATATTCTCAAGGTCCATCCATGTTGTTGCAAATGCCAGTATTTCATTTTTTCTCATGGCTGAGGAGCATTCCATTGCATGTATGGACCAAATCTTCTTTATCCAATCCTGTATCAAAGGACACTTTGGTTGTCTCCATGTCCTGTCCACCATGAATGATGCTGCAGTAAACATAGGGGTCTATAGATCTTTGTGAATAAATGTTTTTTAGGGGGTAGATATCCAGAAGAGGAATTTCTGGGTCACATGGTAACTTCATATTCATTTTTTGAGGAACCGCCATACTGTTTGTTTTCCATGGTGGCTGTACCAGCTTACGTTCCCTCCAGCAGTGAATGAGGGTTCCTTTTTCACCACAACCTTTCTAACAGTTGTTATTACATGTCTGATTGATAATAGCCATTCAAACAGGTATGAGGTGGTATCTCATTGTAGTTTTGATTTGCATTTCCTTAATAGCTAGTGAAGTTGAACATCTTCTCATATCTGTTGGCCATTTGTATGTCTTCTTGGAAAAGGTGTCCATTCAGGTCTTCTGCCCATTTTTAATTGGATTGTTTGTTTGTTTGTTTGGTGTTGAGTTGTATGGGGGGGGTTAACATTTTTTTATTGTTGTTTAAGTACAGTTTTCTGCCTTTTCCCTCTACCCCTCCTTACTACTCTACCCTTTCCCACCTCCCTCCCCTGTTTCCACCCCCCTTGTTATTGTCCATGTGTCTTTTATAATTGTTCCTGCAAACCCTTCACTCTTTTCCCCTATAATCCCCTCCACTCTCCCCTCTAGTCGCTGTCAGCCTGTTCTCAATTTCAATGTCTTTGTATGTTTTGGATATTAGCCCTTGTTGAAGCTGTTGTTGGCAAATATCTCCTTTTATTCAGCTGGTTGCCTTTTTGTTTTGCTGGTGGTTTCTTTTACTGTGCAGAAACTTTTTAGTTTGATATAGTCCCATTCATTTATTTTTCCCTTTACTTCCTGCCTTTGGGGTCAAATTCATAAAATGTTCTCTAAGACCAAGGTCCACTAGTTTATTACCTATGTTTTCATCTATGTAATTTATTGTTTTGGATCTTGTATTTAGGCCTTTTATTCATTTGGAATTAATTTTTGTACATGGAGAAAAACTGTAATCTACTTTCATTCTTTTGCATGTTGCTTTCCAATTTTCCCAGCACCATTTATTGAAGAGACTTTCTTTTCTCCATTGTGTGTTTTTGGCTCCTTTGTCAAAAATTACATGCCCATATACATGTGGTTTTATTTCTGGGCTCTCAATTTTGTTCCATTGGTCTGTGTGTCTGTTTTTCTGCCAATACCATGCTGTTTTGATGTTTTCTAATCCAAGTTCTTGTGACGTCTTTTTGTGAAACTGAATTAAAATACTCATTTTCTCTTGGAAAAAAAGCAGAAATCAATGAAATAAAAAAACAGAAGAAAAATTAGAGAAAATCAGTGAAACAAAGAGCTGGTTCTTTGAAGAAAAAAAAAGACTAACATTAACTATGTTCGAACAGGAGTGATAAAGAAAAAATGACACAAATCAATATCAGTTACAAAACAGAGGATATAAGTATAGATCCTACAGGTACAGGGATGAACAGAAAAGAAAGGAACCCTTCCCAGTTAATTTAATGAAGCTAGTATTACCCTGATACCAAAACCAGACAGACAAAACACACACATTCAAAAAGAAAAGCAGACCAATATCCTTCATGATTATGGGCAAAAAAATCCTTAACAAAATTTTAACAAATAGAATTCCCCAATACAGGGTGAAACAAAAGTAGGCTTACAGTTGTTAATATGGAAGATAATACAATAAATAATAAATAATAATACAAGAATAAACTATGTTTCATGTACTCACAGTTGTAAACCCATTTTTGCCCTCTCCTGTGTATAAAAAGAAATATCATAACAACTAAGTGGAAGTTATTCCAGAGATGAAAGTCTATCAGTGGATTAATATACAATGTTTCAATATACAATCTACCAGTATACTATAACAGGATCATTACAATCATGCAGAAAACATCATTTGACAACATTCAACATCCATTCATGTTTTTTAAAACTCTAATAAAAATTTAATAAGAGGGGAACTTCCTCAACTTGATAAAGAACATCAATAAAAAACTTAATACTAACCTGATACTTACAGTAAATGACAGTATGGCATTGGTAGAGGAACAGACACATAGATCAATAGAACAGAAGAGAGCCCAGACATAAACTCACACCTTTACAATCAATTAATATTTAACAAAGGAAGCAAGCACATACAATGGGCTAAAGATAGTTTATTAAATAAATGGTGTTGGAAAAATTAGACAGACATGTGCAGCAAAATGAAACTAGACCACCTTCTTATATCACACACAAGAATAAATTCAAAATGAATTAAAGACTTAAATTTAGACCCCAAACCATAAAGATCCTAGAAGAAAACATAGGCAGTAAAATCTTGGACATTGCTCATAGCAGTATTTTTTCTGATATATCTCCTCAGGCAAGGCAAAAAAAGAAAAAATAAACAAATGGAACTATATCAAACTAAAAAGTTTTTGTATAGCAAAGGAAACTATCAACAAAATAAAAAGACAGCCCACTGAATGGGAGAACATATTAGCTGATATAGTTAATAAGGGGTTAATACACAAAATTTGTAAAGAACTTATAAAACTCAACACCAAAAAACCAAATAATCCAATTAAAATATGGGAAAAGGGCTTGAATAGACACTTCTCCAAGGAGGACATACAGATGGCCAATAGACATATGCAAAGATGCTCAACATCACAAATCACCAGAGAAATGCAAATTAACACCACAATGAGATTATCACCACCCACCAGTCAGATATGCTGTCATCAACAAATCAACAAACAAGTGCTGGCAAGGATGTGGAGAAAGGGGAACCCTTTTGCACTGCTGGTGGGAATGCAGACTGGTGCAGCCACTGGGGAAAGCAGTATGGAATTACCTCAAAAAATCAAAAATAGAACTGCTATATATGATGACCCAGTGATTACACTTCTGGGAATTTATCTGAAGAAATCCAAAACATTAATTTGAAAGAACATAAGCATCCCTATGTTCATTGCAGTGCTATTTACAATAGCCAAGATTTGGAAGCATCCCGAGTGTCCATCAGTAGGTGAGTGGATAAAACTATGGGACATTTACACAAAGGACTACTACTCAGTTATAAAAAATAAGATAGTTTTACCTTTGTGACAGCATGAATGGACCTGGAGAACATTACGCTAAGCGAAATAAGCCAGTCAGACAAAGACAAATACCATGAGATTTCACTCATATGTGGAATCTAATGTCAGAATAGTCTGGCAGCTCCAGGGACGGCAGGGTGAGGTTAGGGATGGAGTGTTGGAGCAAAAAGGAAAAAGGACTCATGGACATGGACCACAGTGTGGTGATTGCAGGGGGAGGGGCTGGATGGAGGTAGAAGAGCTTCTAAGGGACATAAATGGTAATGGAAAAAATACAATAAAAAGAACCCAGAGAGAGACCCAAATATGTCCAACTGATTTTGACAAAATGTAAAAACAATTCAATGTATTGTAGTAGAGACAGACTTGCAACAAATTGTGCTGGACACATCCATAAGGCTAAAAAAACAACCTAAGTCTCACACCTTATATAAAAATTTATTTATAATGAATCACAGACTTAAAAGTAAAATATAAAACTTTGAAAAAAAATTAGGAGAAAATCTTTGGAATCTAAACCTATGTAAAGAGTTTATAGAGAAAGGAACATAATCAATAAAAGAGAAAACAGTAAGTAAGACTACATCAAAATTCAAAGAACTTTTGTTCTGCAAAAGACCCTATTGAAAGGATGAAAGACAAGCTATAGATTTGGAGAAAACGTTGGCAAACTACGTATGTAACATAGAACTACTTTCTAGAATATATAAGGGACTTATACGGCACCACAACGCAGTGAAGTGGGTTGCCCCCCTCCCCCGGTGAATACATAAGTCTCAGCCCCTTACAATATAACAGGTACACTGAGACAAAGAAATATGGCCCAAATAAAAGAACAGATCAAAACTCCAGAAAATTACTAAACAAAAAGAAGAGAGCAAGCCTATCAGATGCAGAGTTCAAAACACTAGTAATCAGGATGCTGCTCACAGAAATGATTGAGTATGGACGCAAAATAAAGGAAGAAGTAAAAGCTACACAAAGGGAAATAAAGAAAAATATACTTGGAACCAACAGTGAAGGGAAGGAAACCAAGACTCGAATCAATGGTTTGGAACAGAAGAAAGACATAAACATTAAAGCAGAACAGAATGAAGACACAAGAAATCAAAAAAATGAGAAGAGGTTTAATCTCTGGGAAAACTTTAAATATTCCAACATCGGAATCATAGGGTTGCCAGAAGGAGAAGAGGAAGAGCAAGAAATTGAAAACTTACTTGAAAAAAAATGAAAGGAAACTTCCCTAACTTGATGAAAGAAATAGACATACAAGTCCAGGAAGTGCAGAGAGTCCTGAACAAGGTGGACCCAAAAAGGCTCACACCAAGATACATTACAATTAAAATGCCAAAGGTTAAATACAAAGAGAGAATCTTAAAAGCAGCAAAGGAAAAGCAGTTAGTTTCCTACAAGGGAGCCCCCATAATACTGTCAGCTGATATCTCAAAAGAATCTGCTGTCAATAAAGTTAGGAGTCTGTACTCTCAGAGCTCAGTTGTCTCGGGCAGCTTTGGAAACTAGGCTTGCACAAGGACATTAAACAGAAATAAGAGTTACACTTTTGAGCAAGAATATAAAATAGTATCTAACATAGTTATTAGGTGTCAGGAATTAATTGCAATACATAAAACAACTCTGTGCTGTACATGCTATTACTATCTTTATTTTATAGTTAAAGCAAGATGTCTAGTCACTTAAGTAAGGGAAAAATTTGTGATTTGCTTCCAGGCAGACTGGTTCCAGAAACCAGAGCGTTCATTCATATATATATATAAATACACACACACACACATACACAAAACCTTTTCAGAATTTGCACATGAAAGAACTATTTACTTACAAAACATCCACACATCCACAAGACATGTAATAAACTTTAAGTCTTAAAATTACAAAGCCTATTATGAGTTGTGAGTTTTATTGATGCTCCAAATTACAAAGAATGTTTAATAAAATTTCTAGATACAGGATTAAAGGAAAGAGTTAACAGCTGGTTCCTTTCCTCTGGCTCCATGGATGGCTACACCTATCTCAAGGAATTGTTAGGAGTATATCTATAATGGTTCCAAAATAAATACTAATCTCCAGCTAAAAACTTATACTGGACCAAGCACCTGTACCTCATTGTTGAAAATATTGATCAGGTATTGAGGAATGCATATTGATAAGATTCAGCTGCACTGGAGAATGGGATCTACTCCTGTATCCCTAAATAGGCTCCTTGATGAGTTATATAAAAGTTGAAGGGACCCTGGAATTGATGGCTTCCCTAAATTGAGATGGTATACTACAGAGCCATACACATATAAAATATAAAGTAACTGGGACATTGTAATCTATGCCTGAAATCACAAAACCTCTTCCTCATTGTTGTACATGCTTCCTTCATGTGTACCTGTATCTTTCCCTAGTGCTAGATTAACTTAAAGCTCGGTGAAACCTATTGTTAGTTGTGAGTTTGATTGTTATTCCAAAACCAAGACCAGTGCTGCAAAGTGAGCAAAGCAGAACAAAATATCAATTGATCTACTATGTGCCTGAATAACCAATTGAAGGTTTACCACTAAAGATAATCCTTTAACAACAAAAGTATAATATAAAACATTGCTAGCAAGAAATGCAGATCAGTAGTTAATGACGGCAAAGGTGAAATGAAATAAGCATTTTCTAACTCTTTGGCAGGAATCTAACATAATACAATCTTCTTAGGGAAAATATTCATACTTATTAAAAAAAACCTTCAGAATAGCCCCATCTTTTTAACCATTTCTAAGAATGTACCTTCAGGAAATTATCACAGTCTAGATAAATATATATGGACAAAACTACTCATCACAATATGGTAATAAAAAAAGCTTTTTAAGGTAAATAAATGTGGCTTACTATTAGTAGCTATTAAAAATAATGTCTTTGAAGAATGTCAAATAGCTTAAGGTAAGATTACAGATAAAAAGCTGAAGGAAAAAAAGCAGCATCCAAGACTGTATGCAGAACATAATGCCAACTGTTACTCATGTGCACATGTACACATACAACTCAAGCACTTATGTGTTGAAAATACACTAAGATATTAACTGTGCTCATTTAAAGAGTAGGATTACAGCTAATGTTTGTTTTCTTTTTAGACCACTAAATTTTAATCTCCATGGGAGCGAAGTTACATTTTTGTTCACTGCTGTATTTTCAGAATACCTCATATATAATAGGTGCTAAAGAAACATATCTTGAGTGAATGAATATTTTTAATTTCTCCATTTTCTAAAAATAAGTATTTGCTGCTTTCTCACAGAACAAATTCAATCATTGTTTAATATATGTGTATGTATGTATAATCTGTACTTGAGTAAATTCTATTCACTAATTTGTAAGTGGAATAATTTCTATATATGAAAATTTATGTATAATATAATTCTAATCCAGAAGATTTTGTTTCCAAATTCAAGTCTGTGCACCCAGAACATCAAACTTTTATTAGTTATTTCTTTCTACTCAACAAAGAATATTTAGGAAGTATGTATATTTCTAAAATCTTTCGAACTTTACATTTCCCCCTTATTCTCAATTTCCACATCAAAAATATATATGTACATATATATTAGATGAAATATATATATACTCTACAGATTATATATATATTTTGTCTAATATATATTATATATATAAGACAGATAATTCAGGAGGATAAGCATGGGTACTCATTAATAAAATGTTTTCATAGAAATAAGGTTTATTCCTTAATAAATAAAAGTTCAAAGTATATCTAACATGAAGTTCTAAGTGACTATGAGGATCATATGAAAATAAGACTCATGGTCAAAACTTTATTCTGTAATACATGTGGAGCTTTGTGATCCTCCAGAAGAAATATTGGGTCCAAAGAACAGATGTTTGACAAATTCTTTGGTTGCAACGGTGGAAGCCAGTTCAAACTAGTTTAAGCAAAACGAAAATTTAATGATTTACTGAGTCAGGAAGGCATGGATACATATGGCATCTGGCACAGTGAAATCAACAGGCTCAAACAATATTATCAGGTCCCCTTTCTCTCTCCACTTCATTATTCTATTACTCTGCCTAACTATACTCTGCATGCAGGCTATCACACGGTAGTCAATATGGCCATCAGCAAGCCAACTACATCTTTCCAGCTTAACATCCCCTGCTTAAAACTTCCAGAAATACAATTTCCCTCTCTGCTCAAATATTAATCCTATGGAATATTCTGCTTGACCCTTACCCAAGGTTAGTGAAACTCAAAGGTAAGGGCACAGTTCTCCCGACGGCAACAACATCTGCCCAAAACTTCTGACACCAACTGGAGTGAGTAAGCCAAAGTGCAAAATCAGAGGGAACAGTCCTCACAAGCTTGCCCTCACTTCACACACCAGCCTCAGGTTCAGGGGTCCCAAAAAGGCCACCCTCGCTTCAAGTCGGTTAGCTACAAATTTAGGGTATTACAATACCACTGTCAGGTTCAATAATTAGCTAGAAAAACTCAGAGGACTCAGGAAAACAATTAACTTAACACTACAGTTTTACTGTAGCAGAAGGATACAAGTGAGAGCCAAACAAAGGAAAAGATGCATAGGGAAAAGGTCTGGAATGGTTCCAGGTACAAAGCTTTCATCCTCAGGGATACATTACTCTCCCAGCACCAATGTATGACAATACTCTAAGAATACTTCCAGCTAAGGAAGTTCACCCAAGCTACCGTGGCCAAAGTTTTTATAGGAGGTTAATATGTAAGCATGATTAATTGAATAATTACCTACATGGTTTAACCCAATCTCCAGTCCACATACTTGCTGGAAGTCAGGCTGACATTGCATGGTCCGAGGGGCACAACGTAATTCATTTTGTTAAATAAAGTACCAGATGTGATCCAATGGGCCCATCATAACTAATGAAAACACTGTAAGGAAATTCCGATGGATTAGAGGTTACCTCCTAGGAACTTGGGACAAAGGCCAGCCTTCTCCTTGAGCTGAGGCCAAATTCTGTATTACACAACCCCATTTGGCCATCCCTAAAATAATCAATCACTAAGGTTTAATAAATGAAACAATCTGGCCAAAATGGGTCTATTTACATCCCAGGAGAGTATGGGGTGCTGAAGAGGAAGTCCCCAGAAGGAACCATGGGAAGAAGCTAGGATAAAACATATGAAGAAAACACACAACTTTGAGCTACCATAGTCCACTATAACTGGCCACAAACATTACTTCATTATCCAAAATTATTCAGACTATAAAAGTTAATAGGAATCTTAGGGAACATAGAAATGATTCTAAAAACCCCATGATTAGAAGCTTGTTAAATAGAAATCTTTCTATGTAAAACATTAAGTATGCATATAAGAAAATTATTTGAGGAATACCATTTCGATAAATATTTGTCTATAGTACGAACTTTAAAATTAGCAATACATTTTTCCTTTCCTTTCTTTCCTTTTAATTGTAATGTCTAAAAAATAGAACTGTTTTTATTGGTGAAGGAAAAACATCATTCTAAGCCTGAGTAGCTTTCTTATTTGTAAAATGAGGTTATTACTTACCTACCATATAGGACTTTAAGATGATGAGAGAAAATGTTTGTGAAATGCCACACACACTGTCTGGCATCTAATGGACAGTATCCAACTAATACTTGTTGTTGCTGCTGCTGCTGCTGCTGCTGCTCCAGATTAAAAATCACAGCTCATATACAGCAAGTAAGATAACCCAAGTTCAAATGATCACTACCTTGGAAAAGCAGAACTCAGAAGAATCATTTTTTAGTTCTTTAGAATGAGGGAACAGTACATACAGAAAGAAATTTGAGATGGGAAACAGAAGGTTTTTTTTTTTATACTTCCTTCCCATCACTTCATGTACTAGCAACCAGGGTCTGGTCACACTACCTCCACTGACCTCAACTATTGCATGTGTAAAGTGGGGACAGTAGTACTATTTTTCTATCTTACTGGATTCTTCATGTGATATGTTGAGAAAGTATTATACAAAATTGGTGGCACTAGTAGTTATAGGACTATCTTTTGCTTTGTACATATAAAGCGTTACTACACAATTAGGCCAAAATATGTAAACTTCAGTTGCTTGTATAGTTATTGTGTCAAGAGAGAAAAGTCATTTTTATTACTCCACGAACATGAGAGAGATAGCTATAAACTTATATATTTAGCAGTATTAACAGCAGAACTAACCAATGCCAATCCTCTCACTGAAATACAAGGATAACCCCCCCAAAACTGGAATTTGTTTATAAAAAATTATGTATTTATTCTTACGTTTAAACTTCAGTGTCCTTCAAAACACTCTCCATTTGATGCAATACACCTATCAAGACGTTTTTTCACTGCTCAAAACAGTTTTTGAACTCGTCGATTTTGATGCCTTTTAGTACTTCTGCCATTTTTTGTTTCACCTCTTCTACGTAAGCAAAATGTTTCCCTTTGAGGACTTTTTTCATCTGGGGAAAAAAATTACTCGGGATGAGAAAAGTGACTTGCATAATTCTATATTCTCACTTCATGCTTTTCTTAAACTTCAAGCTCAGAATTCTCATAGTTTGTTACTGGAATATCATAAACAGATGATACCCTATGCACATATCAATATTTTAATAGATAGCCACTCTTGAGTGGCCAAGGGACCAAACACCAAATTTTACGAATTTATTTCCTTTTTCCATAGGTTGACGACCCTTGTGCCCTGCACTCCTGCAGAGCTGTGCAGAAAGAAAGCACGTTAGACACAAGTAATGTTGGCACTTAGTAACAACTCAGATAAAAAAAATCTGTTAAAGTAGTTGAAATCCATAGCTCATTTACAAGGGAAGATTTGATTTGTGGTTTCTTACCGATGGTTTTCCTTTCTTGTTAGCATATGTGATCAAATCAATGCTAAGTAATTACTTATTAGAAACCAAGCCTCAAAAACAACTTTAAGAAGTAAGCATCAGGCATAAAATTACTTTTCATACAGAGAACAGTGACAGGGAATAAAAGAACATAAAGTCATCTAATGTTGCCATCTATTGCTTTTGCTTCTATGTCCTTTAAGCCAATTACTGTGCTTCTTAACATTTTGCCCTCCCAGGAATGTCGCCCTCCCATGGACACGGTGAGCAATTCTCCATGCTACCGCTATCTTTTTTACCGCTGTTTCAGTGCAAGGAAAGGGAAGTGATTCTACTATAAATAAGGACAGCTTTGATTTAGCTCCTATTTTTCTTTAAAGATATGTTTATTTATAAAATAAACAAATTTCTCCAAATTAATATTGTAGAATTATAATAGTTGTAATTTTTTTCTCCAAATACAAATAGTACTAAAAATCTACCGCTGCTGTTTTCTTTTTTCTTGATGGAAGAAAACTTGATGTGGGGTGGCAAACACACAGTACAATATACAGATGATGTGTTACAGAACTCGACACCTGAGACCTACCTAATTTTATTAGCTCCTATTTTTTTAAAGTAATTTATTCTTAAATGTCAGCATTTTAATTAGTAATGGCAAATTATCTGCTATACACTTCATGAGTGACGAGTATTGACCAATATGTTCATATTTCAAAGGGGACAGATGTTGGCCTCAAAAGATTAACACCAACTTAAGGATTCTAACCAAAGAACTGTGAGGTATCTTGCACAACACCATAGAACTGAAAGAAGAACTACTTAATAGCCATTTAGTCCTGCATTTTTAACTCCTCTGTCTGGAACTCTCATACACACTGGAAGACTATGATTTTTTTTTCCTTCCCTACGGACAGTTTTAGCCAGGGTGAAGGGAACGAAGCAGATGGTAACCATAGGCTGCTGAATATGATGAAGGTTTCCCATGGGTGTTGTGTATATAACATGATTGTGAGTGGGTGCTATGGATGATATGATATATAGAACCAGAAGAACGGCAGCTTCCCTGTGCCCCAAGAAGGCTCACTGACCAATAAAAACTCAATAAAAGCAGTATTATAGACCCTCAATGTTTTTACTTCACTTCATTGTCAGCCCAAGTGCATCATTGTTCATACAGGAAATCATACTTGGGTTGCTTTCACTACACAAATAAAACACCAGTTTTTTAGTAACAAGAGTTTTTTAATTGGCATGTTAAATCCCCCTCCGCACCCTCAAGTCAAGGCACTTTTCCAATGATTTTAAGCCTTTTGTAGAATTAGGAACTTGGAGAACTTTTTAAATGAGAAAGGGATTGAATGCCAGGTGGGATTTAGCCAAAGCTGTCACAGCTCTGGTTGTTACCCTTCATAATCCATCGTGCTGAATCAAAAAACAAACTGAATAGCTTAGGCAGTTTGTTTGAAGATACTCGTCTGTCTTTCTAGAAGGGATTAATTCATGGCTACAGTTTGTTTGGAAAATGATTAGCCACAGGAAAATTATTAAATTCACGTGGCATCTCTTTGGGCCAAAATGTTTTATAACTTTTCATCTCTGGGTCACAGTGATAATAATGCTGTCATTTTTGTCCTGAAGCACAGACCCCTACGCTGCCTTTCAAAACACTGTCAATTTTTTTTTGCATTTATCACAAAAAATACAGAACATGTTGATGTTCAAACTTCTAAACAATAAGGATTCAGGCACTGCCTTTAAGAGGAATCACAGAAATACTGGATCTGGAGAGAAGGGAATTATTTTTAGCATTTATTCCAAACACTAGCTTCCATTAAGCCACATTCATGTCCGGCTGCAACAGGGAAACAGACTAGGTAGCTAAGAGCTTGAGCAAGAAAAAAAAATATAGCCAAACCTGTGACACATTTCAGAAGAAAGTGTCTTCCCTTAGAATGGAGTGATGCTAAATTTCAGCACAGTAAATGGATGTATATCTTGGAATACAGTACAATCTCTTTAACTATCTAAGCAATCAGCCCCCTTTATATTATCCAATATTGCATTTTTCATATTCAAGGCATCTGGCATATTTAAGTAATGCTCACACTGAGATGGGGAAGGGAGAGTATTCAACAGATACCAAACGGTTGCTATATGTCAGGCACCATGGCAGTTCTTAGATAAACAGAATTTAGAAAACACTGGTCCTTTCCTCTGGAGCTCATAGTCTAATAAAGGCAATAGACACTTGAACAATAGATTATTCAGTGTTACAATAAAGACCACAACAGGAGGGTAACCATTAGGCAGAACAAGCAGAACTCCACAGAATGCATGAAGGCAAAAACAAATGAAGAATTTCATTGGTTACCTTCAAAGGGCCATCAATGTCAGTATCATCATTGTGATATTATAATGCAGTTTTGTAAGATACAATGTTTGGAGGAAACTATATAAAGTACACATGAGATATCTCTACCTATTTCTTAAAATGACATGTGAGCCCTCATTTATCTCAAAATTAAAAGTTTATTTTTTAGAAACTCAAAATGTGATCACTAAACTATCAAACTCACCTACTTGTACACTTTAAATACATGCAGTTTTTTGCATGTCAATTATGCTTCATGAAAGCTAAGGAGAAAAAGATGGTGTATTTCTCTTCCTCTCAATTATTCCCTTTCAGGATAATGGAGTCTTATGCCCATTAGGTAAGCCAAACAACATAGGCATCCACACCAAGAGGGGATGTGGAGGAAAGGCAGTTCAAGAGACGCTGGCAATGCCCCAGACCTCAGTGTCAGAGCCCAAGCAGGTGAACACTCTGTTCACCCTGGTACAGAGGTTTGGTGTCTCCACAACCCAACTGCCAAACACACTGATGTCGCAGCACAAGTGGTAGAAGAGGACATCCGCACACAGAAGGGACAGCGGTGATGAGAGATTGCTTACATATTCCCTAGCCATGCTCTCTAAGGGGGCCTAGAAGCAACAACCTCCTAATGATAATGAGCACATCTAACAACCTGACTTTAGATTTAAATACCATTCTCCATTAAAGGAATACTTGGAGAAATAGCTGAAACTATCACAGGGCTGATGTGGGGAAAAGTATACAATCAGCCTGAAAAATCTTTTTGTGTCAGAAAAGTAAGAAATTATAGAGCTACATCAGTAAGTAGCTAAATTTGTGAAATTTGGGCACCAAAATAAATAGTAACATTTTTAATTGAATCAGATAGGAAACCAAGAGTCTATATTAATATAAATAATGAGGAAACAAGTAAATGATTAAATTGAAAATACCTTCATGAGAATGTTTTAATTCTGACTCAGGCTGTGACAATACTCTACTAGCATAATAAATATAGACTATAAAATAAAGCGGAAAAATCTTATAATCTGAGGGAGTGGGCGAGGGGGGATGTAGTACACTAGAGAACTCTAGGGTTTTTCTGACTAGCTACGGAGAAAATAAAGAAGGAAGAGTATAAAATGACTCTTCTGTTTATGCTGGGGTGTCCAGGTGCTACAATTGATACTGAAAATATAAGAAGAGAAAGTTGGGGATAGAGGAAGACAATGGGTTAAGTCTGCAAGATTCTACAGTGAGGATGTATAGCAAGTAATTGGTTTCAGTAGCTTGAAACTCAAAGGAGAATCTAGTGGTGAAATAGGTAACCACAGGAGTGCACACTCATCTAAGGAAGATGGAGAAAGAGAAAAGCATTCAGCTCTGGACGAAATCCTGGGGTAAGCAGACATCTAGGGAAAGCTTCATGCTGTTGGGACAGCACCATTTATAAGCAAACACAATTATGAGCAAACATAATAAACAAAATATTAAAATTTCAAAATATTAGAAACTATCCAAATGTTAAAAAGTAGAATTTACTATTGCTCCACTTAATAGGATTTTATCATAAAAATGTTAGTTATGAAAGCTTATAACACAGAAATGTTTGATAGTGTATTTACTTTAAAGTACACAGTATTTAAGAAATGCAACCAAAACAATAGGCATAGCAAAATCTGGAAAGAGATGCATCAGAAAATTAACTGTTTTGAAGGTGGGAATCTATGAGGTTCTTCTTTTGGCTTTTCCATATTTTTAAAATTTACTACATAATAGTAAAGATAGTCATAAAAAGTATTCTCATCTACCACTTCCTAAGATAAAAATGACAGTAATTAACAAAGAACCTGGACACACACTGGGCCCTCAGTAAATGCTTAAGTGTATCTATCCTTGCAATGAACATCTTACCTGAGATTACTAGATTACTCTACTAGATTCACTGATGGGCCCCAGACAGGTAAAACTCTGGTTGGATCCTCCGAAAACAGCACCCAGAGTGCTGTGGGCATCTCCTTCCGGTCACTGGCCGCGCAGAGAACCGGAGAAGACGACTTCCCCACTTGCAGTGTGGGCTGGGAACTGGGCGTCTCACGGTCCTCACTGTGCAGGCCCTCCCGGGGCCCAGGGCTCTCTGCGGGCTGCCAAGGCCGGGAGCTAACTGCGTCAGGGCGCCCCGCTCATTCCTTAACCTGGGCCTGTTACTTGTTTATTCCAGTTCTCAGAGCAAAACCTATTAGTCCGTATTGGCGTCTCCGCACAGAACAGCTGGGATCTGAGACTCAGGTTACTGCACAAGGCCAGCCAGCCAGGGCGGGGTGAAGCTCCCAGAGTCCCCAGTGTCGGTACTTCCTTTACGACGACGGCCACCCCGCGGAGTTCGGTGCATCCCCACGTTGAAGGAGGACCTCGTGTGGCTGGCCAAACCCCCACCCTTCGGCCTCGGAGCGTCTTCTGGGGCCTCGGCCTCCAGAGGATTCGGGGCATGAGAGCCGCTAAGGCCCAGCTGGTGGGGATGGAAATGGGGGACCGAGGAAAGGACCCTGCGGGCAGGGCTGGCAGGAGTCGTTGGGGAGCCCCATACCTTCTGGCAACCTCTCTTTGTGTTAAACCTCAACTCCTACCTCCCAGAAATGATGAAAATGGCACCCAGAAGATTGAGGTGTCCTCTCAGCATCTGCCCTGAGCCTCGGCTTTAGGAAGCCAACAGCCACAGCCCCCAACCGGCAACGGAACGTGGCCCCGCCCCCAGGGCGCGTAGGGCGGAGCCTCCCGGACAAATCGCTCCCACTGCTTGTGGTTCATTCCTCCAGACGTTCCTGAGCTGCAGTAGGTTCCCTGGGCTGTGAGGAGGTGAACGTGTGTCCGGCCTCCCAGAAGGTAGATACAGTTGACGTGGGAACAACGTTGGGGTTAGGGCGCCGACTACCTGCACAGTCGAAAATCTGCATATAACTTGAGCCCTGTGCATACATGCACTCACAACTGCCAGTTGAAACTTCAGCAACGCATTTTTGAACTGCCAGGGTCAATTGAACTTCTTGGGTCAATTGAACTGTATGATCGGTAGAACTGAGCAAGTCAATTGAACAAAATTGACTGTGGGAGCAGGAGTGGCTGGGGCGGGGGAGGCGGGAAATGGGTGGGGGAGGGCAAAGGGAGAAAAATTGGGATGACTGTAATAGAATAACAAAAAAAAATAAATAAATAAAAATTAACTGAAAAAAGAAAACATCCACATATAAGTGGACCCATGTAGTTCAAACCCACATTTTTTGAGAGTCAACTGTAATTAAGCCAGATATTACACACAGTGAGGAAAGTGCTGTGAATTGGAAAGAAAAGACACACCAGCTGTGGGGGTGGGCAACATCCTGAAAACATCCAGGGGAGCCTTTCAGTATAACAGGAAGGAAAGGAGGAATGGAGGTTCACATATTGGTTTTGGTTTTCCTGTTGATTTTCCTGTGTTTGTTTCTAAGTATTAGGTGGAGCTGCTTTGACTCCATGTCTTGGTAGTGTGACCTAATGTAGTAAGTGTCTTGTAGGGTCCAGTGGCACAGCCTCCCCTATCATCCAAGCTGGGTACTTGAAGTGCACCTTTCATGTGGGTTGAGTACTCCCTCGACTTGTAGTTGAGCCTTGATTGCTGTTGGAAGATCAATGGGAAGGATTTACCCAGGCCAGTCAGCTGCAAGGCCTGGGCGTGACCATTGACCACCAATCTGTGGAGGATCAGCTGTGCAGGGGCAGGGTGGTGTTGCTCTGATGTGGTCTGTAGCTGTCCACTGGGTATGCAGGCTCTGGGATCTCATGGGGGATTCAGGCCAAGATCATCCCCCTCCTGTGTTCTGCCTGGGGCTACCCTGCATGAACTATAAAGCAATCTGAGATGGCTGCTACTTGTGCTGGGCTTGGAGATTTCCAGGTGAACCAAGCTATGAACCTAGGCTGGCTGCTGCTAGTGCCAGGCCCAGGGCCACTTAACAAGAGGTAGGGGCTTGGGGGCCTCCTGAGGCCGGCTGTTGCTTGTTTGATAGGATTTAGGAAGTTGTGAAGCATGAGCCAATACCAGCCATTCATATGGAAAAGTCATGGTTAATAGTTTAGATGGACCCATAATTTGGGTGGGACAGTTTCAGGATATCTCCAGTGTAGGGCAAACAGAGTTAGCCAGGTTTTTGGAGTCTCAGATATGGCACCTTCCTGCTGGCTCTGTGGCTCTGTGTGGGGAGGGCTCAAAAAAGGTACAATGGCTTCTGCCTGCCTTTCTGTCTGGGAGAAAGCTGTCTCTCAGCTCCTGCCTTGATGCCAGACACTTCAGTTCCTCCTTGTATGCCACAGGTGCCTTTCAAGCTGATACCCCTGTGCTGGAGCTCAGAGGGAGTGAGTCTAGTAAGTCCATGTATGGGTTCTTCAAGGGGAACTGCTTGGGACTCTAGAAGTTTCTTCCACTGACTCAATCCCTGTTGGTTTTTCAGCCGGAAGTTATGGCGACTTCTCTTTCTGGCTCTGGAACACTTGGCTGGGCATCCTGGTGTGTGGCTGAAACTCCTTGCTCCTCAGATATCCCCTCTGAATTTTTATCTACCACACATGGATGTGGGACCAGCCCATTCCAAGTCTCTGCCCTCCTACCAGTCTGGATAGTTGTGGTTTCTTTAATTCTGTAGCTGTCAGACTTCCACTCAACTTGATTTCTGATAGTTCTGAGTGATGGTTGTTCTGTGTTTTAGCTATAATTTTGATGTGGTTGTGTGAGGAGGCAAGCCATGTTTACCTATGCTGCCATCTTGACCAAAAGTCTCAAAAACATCCTTTAAAGTCTCAACAAGATAAGCTCCACCAAAATGTTCTAGCTAAGAAAGGGTTATAAAAATGCCACATGAAATATATTCTTCAAAAATGGCCTTCTCACAAAAACAAACAAGCCTGAGAAACTGAACCAGATAAAGGGAGACTAAAGATGCATAACAACTAAATCCCATAATGGAGGTTTTTTAAAAAGCCACAAATAGCATTATGTCAAAATGCTAAGTTGACAAAATGGAATATTAATGGGATATTAGTCATAGGTTTTGTGCCAAATCTTAAGTTTATGAAGGGAATGACTCTACTGTATGTAAGAGAATATTTTTTTCTTAAGAAATATACAATAAAACAAATAGGAGAAAGTACATAATACACGAAAAGTATTCTCAAATATTCAGAAATGTACACATAGTACACAGAAATAAAGAGAAAGACGGAAGAGATCATAAATGGGTCAAAATGTTAGTAGGTAAATCTCAATTAAAGGTATATTGTTTTCCACATATATAACTTTTCCACAGTTTATTTTCAAATAAATTCATTTAAAAATGGACCATTCATCCATGTCTTGAGTTTTAACAGAACTTTGATATTTCTGCCTTTGATTCCCACAGCTACCACCACCATTAAACCATGTCCCCAAAGTGTGCAATGCCAACTTTGCAATTGTCTGATACTGTCCCACCCAAGAAAACTGGGATCCTCTGCACCTTTGAAACATGCTAACATTACAAACAGAATTTTACAAAATGGTAAAAGACAGCCACCCTCCTCCCAAAATCCTTTTTTTTCACAAATTGTATACAATGCAAAACAAAAATATCAGTATATTAACAGCATGGAACCCCTAATTTCTTGTCTGATGCCACCAGGTCATTTGTCTTCCCGGGGTTTGTGGTGTGAATGGGTTCGCCAGCATGTCCTCTGCTTTGCTACTCACTTAACTCTCTCCTCACCTGGATTTCCATCTTCCAATAATGTGTTGACATCTTTTGTCCTATCTTCTTCCCTTCCTGTCTTTCTTAAGCACATATTATTTTTAAACTCTTAATTTTGTAACAATTTTTTGAAATGATAGTACACATACAATTCAACCATTTATAATGTATAGTTCCATAATTTTTAGTTTATTCACAAATATGTGCATCACCACAGTCAACTTCAAAATATTTTCATGACTTCAAAAAGAAACATTGTAACCTTTAGCTATATCACCTCTCTCCTATCCCCTCCCCATACCCCTAAGTAACTACTAATCTACTTGAACTCTGTAGATTGCCTACATGGATATTTCATAGGGATGGAATCATATGTGGGTAGTAATGACTGGCTTCATTCACCTAGGATAATGTTTTCAAGGATCATCATGTTGTAGCATGTATTTGTATTTTTTTATAGCCAACAATATTATACTCTATGGCTATATCATGTTTTATTTACCCATTGATTTGTTTCTGGGCATTTGGGTTTTTTCCATCTTTTGACTACTATGAATGATACTGCTATGAACATTTGTTTACATGTTTATTTTTCAATTACAATTGACATTCAATATTATTTTACAATAGTTTCAAGTAAATGGTTAGACATTTATTTAATTTATAAAGTAATCCCTTCAGAAGTCTACTACCCATTTGGACTCTTGCATCAGAAGGGCCTGGCATGAAATATTCAGTTATGAAAAGCAAAGACCTACAACCAAGACTAATCTTCTCAGTAAGAATATCATTACAAATCAAAAGAGAGATAAAGAGCTTCCTAGACAAGTAAAAGCTAAAGGAGTTCATCACCTCCAAACCAGGATTACAAAAAATGTTAAAGGGACATCTTTAAGAACAACAAGGGGAAAAACATAAATATGAATAATAAAATGGCAATAACTACAGACTTTTCAATAATCATCTTAAGAAAATGATAAGAAAATAAGATCCATACATATACTGTCTGCAAGAGATCCTGTCTTCATATATGTCTTCATATATACTGTCTTCAGATCAAATGACACACAGAGACTTTAAGAAAGGAGATGAAAAAAAGATATTTCACACAAATGGAAACAAAAAAGAGCAAGGATAGCAATACTTATGTCAGACAAAAGAGGCTTTAAAACAAAGGCTATTATTATAAGAGACAAAGGACATTTCATAATTATAAAGGGGTCGATCCAAATAGAGGATTTAAGCCTTATTTAACATGCAAGCACCCAACATAGGAGTGCCTAAATGTATGAAACAATACTGACAGACATAAAGGGAGAGGTCAAGAGCAAAGCAGTCATGGTAGGGGCCTTTCACACCTCACTGACATCAGTGGATAGACCCTCCAGAAAGAAAATTGACAAGGAAACAGCAACCTTACCTGACCCATTAGATGGATTTAATTGAAACATTTAGAGTATTTCACCCCAAAGCAGTACAAAATACATTCTTTGCAAGTACACATAGAACATTTTCTAGGATGGACCACAAAACATGTCTCAAATTTAAGAAGTTGATATCATACCAATCATCTTCCCTGACCTCAATGGTATGAAACCAGAAATTACAAGGAAAATACAAGAAAAAACACATGGAGGCTAAATAACACACTAAAACAAAGAAAGGGTTAACAATGAGATCGAGGAAGAAATCTAAAGAGACCTTGAGACAAATGAAAATGAAAACACAATTGATTCCAAATCTATGGGTCACGGCAAAAGCAATCTTAAGAGGGAAAGTCATAGCGATACAGGCCTACCTTAAGAAACAAGAAAAATCTCAAATAATCAATTTAGCCTTAACACCTAAAGGAACTAGAAAAAGAACAGAAGGAAGGAAACAATAAAGATCAAAAAGGAAATAAAATAGAGCCTAAGAAAACAATACAAGTGACAAAAGATAAAACTTTAACTAGAGTCATAAAGAAAAAAGGCAGAGGATCTCAATAAATAAAATCAGAAATATTTATAAGTTTTTCTGTGAACGTACGTTTTCATATCTCTTGAGTATATACTTAGAGGTGGTATTGCTGGGTCATATGTAGCTCTATGTTTAACACTTTGAGGAAGTACCAGACTGTTTTCCAAAGTGGCTGCACCATTTTTCATTCTCAACAATAGTGTATTAGGGTTCCATATTCTTCACATTCTCCATGACACTTATCTGACCTTTTGATTCTAGCTACTTTTATGTGTGCGTAGTGCTATCTCATAGTGTTTTTAATTGCATTTTTCTGATGGCTAATGATGATGGGCATCTTTTCATCTATGGTAATCTGTTACTTGTAATGGCATTTTGGAAAGAAAAAAAGATCAAGTATGCCTCATTTACGGAGTTTGTAATCTTCATGTGTGACAAGGAAAACACTTTCTAAATATTTAAAACCACATATAGCAATGCCTATTACATACTTTTCTACTTCTCTACAGTTAGCATATTAATATAGTTACTGTGTGATTAAGAAACAGCAATATTGTGCACTGGATTTGCTCTGTAAAATTACTTCTTGAATGGAGTTGAGAGAAGAATTCACTCAAAGGACTCCTCAGGGTCGACTAAAAGTCAGAGCAGAACTGGTTGCCAAAGCCTTTAAAGCGCAATGCTTTTTCATCACCAGTGCTGTTTACATCTGTGATTCATGAGTGTGTTCCGCAT
Source organism: Desmodus rotundus (assembly GCF_022682495.2). Taxonomy (NCBI): domain Eukaryota; kingdom Metazoa; phylum Chordata; class Mammalia; order Chiroptera; family Phyllostomidae; genus Desmodus; species Desmodus rotundus. The sequence goes on from NC_071387.1 coordinate 37,972,526, forward strand.
GTGATGAATATCAAAGAAATGTGAGAGCTTTGACCTGGGCACATAGCATATGTCTGTGAGATGGATGGCAAGACGTTTCAATGGGCCTTTTGCACTTTAATCATAATGTAAAAAAACAGATTGTCATACATATGCCAAAAATGACTGTGAAAGTTGGGTGAGGGTATCTGGGGAGATATATTATTCTATCTGTGCTGGTGTCTGTTTATGTATTTCTGTAGTAACAAGTATTTTTAAAAAATAAAAGATGTTAGGTACCTCATGTGGGGTTGGGGGAGAGGAAGGACACCTGGCAGGGATGTATCAGTCCATCAAGTCTAGAATGTAGCTATCCCTCAATAAGGTGATTTCAGGAAGTGCCATTCCTTTGAGGTTGGGGAGGAAATTACTTGCCATATAACATGAAAGAAAAGGGAAAGAAAGAATGTAAAAGTGTTTTGTTGGAGTGTTTTGTTGAAAAGTTCCCATCTCAAGGCTTCTAGGTCCTCTGGGAACAGTGGTCCAGCTCATCATTTGAATAAGGGAAGATAGACTCAGTTTGTGGCAAGTGAGATTTGAAATAGATCTGAGTAGCTTTGGAGAGAGAATGGACTAAAGAAACAGACTGAAGCTCCATTTGTTTTGTCCACTTTAGTAAGCTTGGGATAATTGTTGGTGGAATGAATGAATGATTTCCAAGTAGTTCTGGGGTACCAGTTGACTCATTGTGAGATGTAATCCCATAGTGATCAGTTACTAATAGGAAGGCACTTCCGGAAAAACAAAGGGTTGAATTTTTGCCAGACAGATAGGATTAAAGGGAATTTGAAGGGGGTGATTCATAGTGCAGCTTTTTAAGTGTTGTTTGCCCAATAAGACCATCTAACCTATTTTGGTGAGGGAGGAATAAAGAGGTTGGTGGATTGACAAGGAGTAAGTGGAAAAATGAATGATGTGGGGTTGGAAAATTCATTAGGGGCATATAAACTGTAAGGATAGATGTTTAAGGTCAAAGGGTAGAAGGTCAGACCGTACTGTTCCAGATGGCAGAGGTGTTCTTGGCAATAAACTCTACAGTGGGGCAGTAACTGCACTGGAGTGGACGTAAAGGACCCATTATGAGATGATGTGGGAACTGGGAGGCTGGGTTATGGGTGGCTCAATCTACGTGGATGTTACAGCCCTCCACTGCCTGCTCACCTCCTCAAGTTCCCTGCCCTGGGCCCCATCCCACTGAATGTCCCTCCCAGAGCTTCCACAAACTCTGCATTTTTGTGACCCCAATCTTTAGACATTGTAGGGTCAATGACATAACTCTAGACAAGAAAATACAAGTGTGGTAGTGAGAGTTGGCTGCGATGGACATCTGTTCTTTTTTTTAAATTTACACCCAGTGTTCACAAGTTTTACTGCAAAAAGTACCTCAAGTGCTAAGACAGTCATCCTGTTTTTGTGTCCCAGTCTGTACAAGTGGAGAGCATTCTCTCAGGGGAAAGGTGTGAGCTGCTATACATGTTTATTAATGCTAACCTAAGAGGTAAGTGACAGAACCCATGTCCTCAAACTTCTTCAGGGAAGAAATGGGCTTTGGGGAGGGAAAGCATGATATCTATTTTTCAACAAGAACTTCAGGGGGACTGGTCACTTTTGGAAGTGAAAGAAAGCAATCAGTGCTACACTAACTTTTTTCCTTTAAGCACAAGTCATGAGATACCCTGAAATGATGCCACCAACACAGTATACAGAAAACACATCACTGTTATTAGAGAAACATTTATTAAGGTGAATAAATATTGTCTATAGGAAAGGAATTGTTTTGATATGAGAAACTTTTTTCCCCCAGGAAATTCTGGAGTGATGTTTTCTGTCTGAATAGAGACTGATCTCTGAACACAGGACCTTCAGCAGTGCTGAGAACAGCAGGAGGCCCCTAGGCAGATTGAGGCCTGCAGGTGGGGCTTCGATGGGGCACAGTCCCCCTGTGGGTCACAGATAGGGGGTGCTTCTGACATAATAGCTGATGCTTTAAGGGGGTGTCTGTCCTTGTCTCTGACTTCTTTACTGTTTGCAGAACGCTATTTGTCACTTTACTGGAGGGAACCCTGGAATTGAAAGGATGCCCCTGGACAGACTCCACCCAGGCCCACACTGCTGCCTTCTGCTGAGCTTTCCTAAACTTAACTGCCCAGGGGCAGGGGTGGAGGTGTCTGGAGAGTAAGTGGTGTCTATTGCCTGCTGAAACCCCAGTTTCTCCTCTAGAAATTTCCCAATGTCTGTCATGACTTTCTGAGCTTCCATTGTCCCAGTAAAGGCAGCTCTACTTTTAAATGGGCCTCTGCTCTGTGCGGATAAAATGGGGCTGCCCTTTTCCTGAGAGTTTTCTCACTTTTTGCATTTTATACTAGGACAAAGTTATGAAAAAAGCCTTAATTTAATTCTGAAAAGGATTTCAGGAGAAAACTGCCCCTTCTGTGACAGAGTCTAGGGAGACTTGCTCCCAAGTATATCATCTCCTGAGTAGGAAAATCTTTCTAGTTTGGGATGTTCCCAACTCTGAATCCCCTCCACCACCAAGCTCTTCTGATTTGGGGCCAGTGGGGCTCACTATTCTTGCAGCTTCTGGGAACTTGTTACCCTGGCACAAACTTAAGACATGCTTAGGGACCCAGGGCTCCTGCCACTGCTCCATACTGACTCCTCTGTCCTCCAGATGGACATGCAGCACCTGGGAAGCTCCCGTGTCCAGACTGGAGACACCCTGAGCATGTGTCACAGAGGCTTTGGAAGTCAAACTGTCTGAGTCATGGGACAGGTCAGTGGATTGCACCTGGGCCTGGCTATGCTTCCTATTCTCCAATATACACTTTAACTCAGCAATTAAGTTCTTCTCTAAGGTCTGATAATTTAAATTCCTGGGAGAACTGATATCTTTTCTGGGGACTTTCAGTGATCAGAGTACTTACTCCTTTACTCTCATTCACTAGTTTTGGATTGAAGAGCATCAAGCTCTCTCCGCCCTGAACACACTGGACTTGGAAACAGGTTCCAATTTCTTCTCCATTTTTTCTGCCTTTTCCCATTTTTAGTATATTATTGGAATTTACACCCTGATCTGTTGGCTCATATTCAGTCCTGGCTAGCCTTGCATGGGGGCACATGTTGGCTATTGGAGAATGTCTCTGACTTGCTTTGCCAATGATGCTGTTTGTCACGGGCAGAAGAGTCTGTATAGCATCCGCAATTCTCTAAACATCCTCTGCAAGCCCATGGTGGATATTAGAGGGTGGTGGTCTTAGGGTCCCTTGCCCATAAGAGATGTGGCAGGGAGAGGATAATTCAGGAGGGTGACTGAAGTTACTGTACGCTTTGTCTTTTTTAAGGATTTTAGAGCTTCTTCTAAGGAATATGAAGCCATCAGATTTGGACTCCATCTCAGAAAACATGTTTGAAAAATGAGATGAAGTATCTTTCAAATTAAAGATCTCTATGGATTGAAGGAACATGGCGAGAAGTCTCACAACATCCTCGTAGGAAACTTGGCAATACGGGCTTCCAGCATGTGCTGTGCACTGGATTCAAGGAAGGAAAGCTCCTGGGAAATTAGGGCAATTGGTCCCACCCATGGAGGGTGGCTAACTTCTCTGTTTTATTTCGGTTGGGGATTTCACAAAAAGTGCCTGCCTGATAGCATGTCACTAACTATGTACCGTCCCAGGGAGCTGAATCTCATTGATTCCCTCAAACTTCTTGCTCAAATGTATTTCCAGGCCACTTTCCAGTCATATCTGACTTATACTCTGCCCTAACATCATTGAATTTTCTCCTGACTCATGTAACTGTCTAGGTCTTTCTCAGAGTCATGCCCCACATCCTTTTCTGAAGCACTCTCTGAGTCATTCAACAGATAATCTTTTGATCATTCTTTGGGCTGTGTTTCTCATCCTTCCCCTCTTCCTCCTCTAGCTGAAGCATTTCTGAGCTCCTCTTATAGAAGCTTCCTGGTTGGCTCAATCCAATATTTAGATTTTTGCTACTCTGACCCTTATACAAAGAGATGCAGGGGAGGCCCTAACTTCTCTATTACTCAGATACACCTGAGAGATGACTAGAGGACTTATCAGTGAGAGAGACTCATGGATCCTGCGGGACAGGCCCCATTGGTGTTGGATGAGCCTCTCTTTAAGGTGTTCTAGTTTCTCCCAAAGTTCATTGCTGAGGGGAAATTTTACAGGAAAGATGGCAAGTAAACATGGGCCCAAGATGACTGGTAGTAAGGATTATTGGGAGTTAAGGAACAAAATTCTTCTGAGATTTTTGGACCATAGCAGGTAAACCCCACAAACTTTCCTGATGCTTCCGCAACACATTCCATTCCAGGTGTTGAATTTGAGATGAGTTGAGACAGTCCAATTCATTCTGGAGTCTATGGAAATACACTCCACAACTCTTAATCTGGAGTATGGGACTGGATGATAGGATTTGGCTTGGGGACTGAAGGTGAGCCTGGGGTTGGATCTGAGTGAGAGATAGAGGCTGAGATTGGGGCAGGGATTGAGGCAAGGGGTTGATATCTTGGGTCATAGAAGAGTCAAGAAAGATGGTATTCAGGGTCAGAGGGTCTTCTGGTTGGACAGCAGCATCTGCACTATGACTATCATGTGGTGGCAGAGAGGGAAGGTCAAGGGGCTGGGGTGGGGAATGGTCCACTCGGAATTTGGATTCCAAAGGAGGAAAAGGCTCTGGTGGTAGAGAGTGAACCAGTAGTGATGGTGATAGAAAATTACGAAAGGGAGTCCTTGGGTTAAGGGAGAGAACGGAGGGGCGTGGTGGGAAAGGCTCAGGCAGAGGAAGTGGTATTAGGCTTCCTGGAGGGACTGCTGAGAAGGTAGGGGACTCAGTGAACAATGGCTTAGTCACAAGAGTGGCGGAAGGCAGAGGGGACCCAGAGGGAGTAGAATCTTCCAGGTCCAATGAGAACAGCAGCTGATCCATCTCAGCGGTTGCGTTATTACACACCTCACAGGAGGGGTCTGGACATAACAGCTGACGGAAGCGGGTGGAATCATGATGCTGGCCAAGGGGGCTGCAGGAGACAGGAAGTACAAAGCTGCAGCCAGGACCAGAACAAGGAAAGGAGGACCTGCTTGCCTACGGGGGTGGGGCCACCTGAAGCCTGCTGTCCCTTCACATGACCCCACATCCGTGACTTCACAATGCACTCAACACCACTCACCCCAAGGCTTTCATTCACATCCCCATTCCTATGGCAACCCACTCCCATGGCTATGGAAGGATGCACTGAGTCCCTGAAATTGCATAGAACACGCTAAAGAGTATCAGAAAAAAGGGGGAAAGACAAGTCACCTTTTAAGGATAGAAATCAGCATCTTTTTATCCTCTTCTTCCCTCTGGTAGTATCTGCAACCTGGGAAACCAGGACAGTGGGTTTTATGGAATGAAGGTAGAAGCACAGGTATTATAGAGAAGTCTCTTTATGGAAGACCATTAAGATATTAAACTTGGAAAGCCCCAAGACTTAGTAGATGGTGTCAAATCATCAGTGATAATATTAAAATGGTTCCCTTGTGTGTGTAGCTTCATTAATAAACTATTTTCAATAACATTATCTCACTTGATGCTAAAAACCACTCTGTGAAGCAGCGAGGTCAGTAGTTACACCAAAGAGGAATCTGATCATCCTGAAGTAAAAGAACGTTCTAAAGTCAGGAGACACAAGTTCTGAGTCTTGACATCTATTAGACAACACCCACTGCCCAGGTCCGTCACTGCTTCTTCCCCAGAGATGGCAAAGCAGAGAATCTGAGATGATTCTCAGGTTCTGACTGTCTTCTCATGAGCCTCTCATCTGTGGGCTCTGTTTCCTGAGAGGAATTGTATCGAACAACTGACAGCCTCAGAGATCAAGGACCTGGGATTTGATGGAAAGGAGGAACAGGGTCACCCTTGGGGAGCTCAAGTAGAATAGGCAGAACCTTACCTTTCAGTTTCCCACCTTTCCTTGTTCTCATGGCTCTGCCCGGACACTGAAAAAAAAAAAGAGCCATTTCTCTCCTTAGGAAATTCAGACATTCATAATCTAAGAATAATATGACTCAATTTTAATTACTAGAAATTCATATTCCTTCCTTTTATCAATTTCTATTGTTCAAACATATTTCCAATTTTTTCTTCTTTGAAAATTTCAAAGTAATATTGTGTCTATGAGGTCCACTCTTGGTATTCTCAGACAGAAGTCCTCTGAGGCCAACAGTCACACATATGCTCCTTCAGATAGGACCCTGTAACCTGGAACAGAGCTCAGGCTCCAGCCTCTGCTCAGAGGCTCTCAGAAGCTCAGCACTGCTCCCCTGATCAGCCCAGTACAAGGCCAGGCCTGTCCAGTGAGGATTGACATGGGGATATGGCAAATAGTGAAGTATTAGAGAACTCGGATCTTCTACAGAGATCCCAAACTCAAAGTAATCTAACCCAGAGTCATGAAATCACTGTTTGGGGTTTTATTCAGAAATCTTCCGCTGTACCCAGGTGGTGTGTGAGCCTCAGATAGTAACCTGAGTCCTCCCTGAACCCCTAGCCCTGCCTGGTCTCTCCCCTTAGAAGAGTGATCCTCAGACATACCATCTTAGGGGTCTCTCTGACCCAACTAAACTCATTTATAAGTTTGGGACTAGAAATGAAAACAACAATAAAGAATCTCTTTGGAGGCAGAACTCTTTACCTTTTGTGTGGGCTCATTTTCCCAGAAGGTTGATATTTTCACCAGGAAACAAAAGAAGAGGAGGAGCAACCACAACACAGAGATGTAAATTAGGGTGTGGTTACAATCCAAAGATTCTGAGCAGAAGCTCAGATAAAGCTCTGAGAGGCTATTCAGAAACTGGCTGAATGTCATTTTCTGAACGGCAAAGCTGCCTGAGGCAACTGAGCTCTGAAAGGGCAGACTGCTGACTTTACTGCCAGGCCTGGCATCACTGAGCATTGAGGAGTCACAGAGGGTTTCTGAGGGTGGGGCTTCAAGAAGGTGTGTTCACATCTCCTCCCCCAACACTAGCTCAGCAGATTTTCTCCACCCATCTTTTTTTTCTCTACGTCCCTCTGCCTTACTCTGCCATCCTATGTTCTAACCCACTTTATATCATATATATGTACCTTAATAATGTTCTCCTTGTTCCATCTATAACCCAGATATCACCTGAGTTTCCCTTTAATGTCTGAAAACCTTGATTTGAGGCTCACAAATTCTATCACCTTAAAAGTCTGAAATAGTGCCTGGAATTTTTGCTTGTACCCAGACATTTACACTCAGGATCTTATATGTCCTTAAATCCATCTTTCCTATAGGAAGTTTTTCTTACACAAACACAGATACAGAACTTAATGTTCTTTTATATTCAGTTTTCTGAGTGCTAAATAGAAAATTTTAATTGATTTGGTTAGCCTTTACTGTCTTCAATCAGAGGGCTGAATTAAAATGATAATTTATTACTCACTATTCACAAAATCAAAATTGTTACCTTCAGTGTTTAGCTAGAAGAGGGGAACTAGACATTGAGTTTAATAAATAGGGAAGCATAAGTCTGTTTGCTTACATAGCAAGGAAGCTGCAGCTTCACACTCCAGGGAATTGCAGCATTTCTCCAAGAGGATTAACACTCCTCCCTTTCCCCACTCTGGTACCAAGTAGACCAAGTGGGAGCAGAGGAAGGCAAGCATACATGCAATAGAAGTCGAAATGGTGCAGAGGGAGGGGCTGGACCTGAGGGGCCTGTCAGTCTAGCCTGGGGAAAGAAGGGATTAGTTGGGAGACAGACCCACTCAAAGTACATGAAAGTTTGAGAAATTGCTTGGTCATTTTGAGAAATCACCTGGTCTGTCCCACACCCAAGCTAACACAACCCCAGGGAAATAAAGAAGCTGCGTCTCGCCTGGGTGACCTGCTCTCGACCCATGTGTTGTGTCCTTTCTCCATGGCCATATGGGCTTCACACGCAGGCTCGAGGAGGGGGCCTGAAATAGACTGCAGTTGGAAACACATGCTAAGCTAGCTAGATGCTGCACTGGACTGGACTTCAATATGGAGCAGGAACTCTGGACACTGGCTTTTATCTTGGCCTTGATGAGGACTTTTTCCATGGTAAGATGGGACATTGGAAACCACAGGGCGGCTTTGACCACACAAATAAACCATACGACACCACAATCTCTCATGCGTGGGTCCTTGAAATGCTTTTCTTTTGATCCCATGGAAGGACATAATTCCCACCAACAGCATTACAAGTTTATAAATATATAAGTATAAATAATTAAACCTTCAGGTGATCTTGGGGGTAAATCTGTAGCAATTATTTCTCTGAAGTTAGTGAAGCTTAAACACGTAAACACTTTCAGGACATGCTACAGACAGCCACACATCACAAATCCAGTATTTTCAAAATAAAGGGTTTTCTCTTTTCTTTTTTTATTTTAATATTTCATTTTTTTGTTTTGACCCTACTTCTTTTTATTCTCTAAAATACAGACATTCTGCCATCCACATCCATCTCCTAACAGCTGTAAAAATCCCTATCTTAGTCATTTCTAGCTGCTATAATTAAAATGCAATAGACTGGCTGCTTAAACAACAAACAGTTATTTCACATGGTTCTAGAGGCTGGGAAGTAGAAGATCAAGATACCAGCAGATTCAGTGTCTGGTGATGCCCACTTTCCAGTTCACAGACAGCTGTCTTCTTTCTACCATCTCATGTGGGGGAAAAACAATCTTTCTGGGGTCTCTTTTCTAAGGGCACTAATCCTATTAATAAGGACTTCATCCTCATCACCTTAACACTTCCCAAAGGCCCCATATCCTAATACTACCACATTGGGTTAGGGTTTCAACTATGAAGTTTGGGCAGAACACAAACATTCAGCCTACCATACAACCAAAGGCTGAATAGGTTACAGTGTGCTAAGCTATTATCTTCTTAGTCCTCTGGTGATAGGATGGGACCTACCAGTGTCAAAGCCTTAGGGTAGATCTTGTCTTGAGCAGCCTCACCTGATTGGTCTTGTGGAACTTGTAAATATAATCTTTTCCTAAGTGATCTGCTTACAACTAAAATAAAGTGACAGGAATTGTTGAATAAGTAGGAGTAAGAACATAATGCAAACATTAAAAAAAGAGCAATTAATTCTTTAGCCAGGACACAGTGGATAGAGAAGTCAGGGAAAACTTCAGAGTTTCTGCCAACTGAGATGGGCCCTGTGAGATTGTGTTCCCCTCTCTCTTCTCCTACCTCCTATTATACCTCTTGTTTGTTTGTTTGTATAGACTTTATTGTTTAGAGCACTTGAGCTTAATAGCAAAATTTAACAGGCAGTGCACAGCCCTGTTTGCCCCCAACACAGACAGGCACAAGCTTCCCCACTATCAACATCCAACACCAAGTGGACATTTTTAGAATGGATAACTCACATGGACACATCACTGTCACCCAAAGTCCATAGTTTACATGAGGGTTCACTCTTGGTGTAGTGTATTCTATGGGTTTAGGACAAATGTATGACATGTGTGCACCATTGTAATATCAAACAGAGTAGGTTCAGTGCCCTAAAAATTCTTTTTTATGCCTGTTTATCTCATTCTCTCCCATAAGCCCAGGAAATTACTGATTTTTCTTTACTGTCAGGAGAGTTCTGCTTTTCCAGAATATCATCTAGGTGGACTCATACAGTGTGCAGCCTTTTCAGATTGTCCTCTTTCACTTAGTAATATGCATTCAAGGCTTCCCCGTGTCCTTTCATGGCTTAATAACTCATTTCATTTTCCTGTTGAATGTATCCTATCATTTGAAAGTACCACAATTGCTTCATTTATTCACCTTGGACATCGTGGTTGCTTCCAATTTGGGCAACTATGAATAAAGGTCTTATAAACTTTCTTTTAAAAAATATTTTATTGAGATATAATTCACATACCATACAATTCACCCATTAAAAGTGTACAATTCAATGGCTTCTAGTATATTCAGAATGTTGTGCACACATCACCGCAATCAATTTTAAAATATTTTCAAAACTCAGAAAGAAATTATGTTCCCTTTAGCCTTCACCTTTCAATCTTCTTATGCCTCTCAAGCCTTAAGGTATAACTAATCTATTTTCTTTGTAGATTTGCCAATTCAGAACACTTCCTACAAATGGAATCATACAATATGTAGTCTTTTGTATCTGGCTTCTTTCACTTAGCATGTTTTCAAGGTTTGTTTCTATTGTAGCATAAATCAGGACTTCATTTTTTTAAGACAAATAATATCCCATCACATGGAGATACCATATTTTGTTTAGATATGAATCATTTGATGAACATGTGGGTATTTCTATTTTTTGACTATTATCAATAAAGCTACGATGAACACTTGTGCACATGTTTTGATGCAGACCTATGCTCTCATTGCTTGCTCATTCATTTTTCTAATGATTTAAAGTTGCACTTTGTCAAAGCTTTTTGCTTTCTGAGATTTTGGTAGTATAACCATATTAGATTCCCTATGAAATGAGACTTTTCGTGTTTAAATGCAGTTTTTATCAAATATATGCTGACACTCTCAAAAACAGCCCTTGAATCAGCAGGAATGATGTTGATGCATGAGGCTTAACATTTAAAAATAATGAACACCTTATGTTCTCAAGATCCTATTCTTAGAAAGTCTGAAAGGATGTGGGTAGAGGAAGTTCCATGCAGCCAGAGGGAACATGAGCAAACCTATAACATATGTAATAGTATGTGTCTAGTCACAATAAAGCATAAGGTAAGTGCTTAAGGGTGAAAGTAGCAAAAAATTAGGCTCAAAAAGTAGAAGGGGTCTCAATTGTGGAAGACTTTAAACAACAGTTTAAGAAGCTGAATTTGAACTCTGTACTGAGGGCATTAAAAACTAAGGTTTTCATAAGCAGAAGAAAGGCACACCCAGGTCTCTGGTTTGGAAGGTGACTGGCAAAAGAGAAGATGGTTGTGATCTCCTGGACAGATGTGCAGATTAATCACTGTGTCATGTAGGACACTATCTCTTGCAGATGATAGAAAACCAGATGAATTCTGGCTTCAGCAAAAATTTTAATTCATTGGCTTATATTTCTCCACAGTACAGGAGTAGATTGAGCTTCTGACTCGCCAGTCCTTGGTGAACCCAGTCATAAGAATACTCCTGAAATAGTTACTGGGAACCAGAGAATACTCTTAGCCAAGTCTACGTCAGTGCTACTCAAAGTGTGGTTGGTGGACCAAAGTCTGTTTTCATACTTTTCTTACCACCTGCAAGAGTTTAAGTATAGAAATTGAGGATGGTTAGAAATTTATTACCATTTGACAGAGTAATTAAATCTAATAATAAAAAATTGAGACATGTGTTTTGTGTGTCTTTGTTTTGTGTGTCATTTTTCCAGTGATTTATTTTGACTGTAATTTACACACTACCAGTCCACAGTGTATGGGGATGTCAGAAAGGAAGCAAACTGGTGCATCACCACAGAGAGTTTGAGAAACTGTGGTCTAATGTACATGCCCCATTGTGAAGTCTGGGGTGAGTTAGCATTCTGGAAGCATGCAGACACTTTGGGGAGATCTTTTCCTGTCCACATTAGAGGGGGCTTTAACAAATGTCCACTATAATCGTGGGACTTAATTTGGAGAGAGAAAGGACATTCCCCGTCTCACTCTAACACTCCTACTTTCTTATGCTTTCTTCCATGTTGACCTGCCCTTATTCAAAGTTCTTGGTAAGAATATACTCTGCTTAAGTGTTGTAAATGGTCATTTTAATAGGCTAAACATTACATGGGCATTTGTCTACCCTCCCCATTGAAACGTTTATTACTAAAATCACGGGGTTCAAATGGCTCTCCTAAACCATTAAAACGAAAGAAACTTTGGGCTAGGCTAACATAAGGTACTTACTACACGTATTTGAATTCCTTTCCCATGCTTGTAACACTGAGGTACAGAAACGCCAGAGTCCTGTGAATAACTCCCCACTCCCACTCCTCTGTCTCTGTCTCTGTCTCTCTCTCTCTGTATTTCCCTGGCTCTCTCTGTCTGTGTGTGTACATATCCTATCCTGTTGGTTCTGCTTCTTTAAAGAACCCTAATACCTTTACCAGCCTTTGGAAACACTGACTTTTGAAAGCACATTCAAATATTCTGGCTTGAATGCAAGCAATATCCACCTTAATCTGACTCCTCCCTCCTATTTCAAGTTCATTCATGTGACTTTCCAAAGCACACCCTCCTTTACTCCTTCTGGTCACCTCACACCTCTGTGCTCTGTACTCTGCTGAGAATGCCTTGGTGTGAGGCCTCCCCAATTCCTGTCTTCAAGGCCTGGATCTATTACTTCATGAAGAGGTAAGGAAGAAATAAAAGGTAGAATGAGAGTCTCACTTTTAGAAATATAAAAAACCAGCTTTGAAAAGTAAGTTTTTTTCCTCAAGTTTTGTGCCAATCCTGACTAATTGATCATGGCTACTTGGAGTATTTTAGGCAAGATTCTGAGATATTGTCTGAAGGAACACAGTGATCTATTAGTGATGCCTGACAGTAGAAGAGTAACAAGGGGTCAGAATGGAAATAAACCTCCTGTGCATTTGCCACCTCTGAACTGGTTATTCGGGGAAACTAGCCAGCATATTTTCCTGAGCCCTTTCCAATGCCTCCTCAAACAAGGTATTGGATCTGTGAACATTTTGAAAATACTAATTTATATTCCCATCATTTCCCAGATTTGCATATGTAGGGAAAATCAAACAAGAGCATTCAAAGAAGGTAGAAAGCACACGGAGAACAGGCTACATTTTCTTCCCCAAAGCCTCCTTTCTCCTGTAATATCAAATGTCAAGGTAGAATTTGCCTGCTGGGACGAGTGAGTGGGAAACACAAATATCCCCAGCATGCCCACTTAGCTACTCCTTGGCAAAGCTGCTCAGCACCTGACACTAGAACATCCTTAAAAATACTTTTTGGAAATCATAAGGTATAAGCATTCTCTTGGGGTATAAAGTTGCATTAGTCCTTCCCTCACATCCCTGCTTTCTCATCCCAGGATGAGATGAATTTGCAACCATAGATTATGAGATTAACTTTTGTAAACAACCATCTGTTGATGAAAGAACTATCTTTAAAGATCTGATATCTTTCGATTATGCCCTGGCAATCCTAGAAATACAGTCCTCTGGAGCCAGTGTTCAACAAGCTCAAAAAAAGAGAGATTTTCATGGCACGGAATGTCTATCACAGATACTTGGTTCTTCGTAATTTAAGCAGCTCCTCTCAACCTTTGCATCAGTTTTGGAGCCAAGCAGATGGCAGGGGAGGGTTTTACCAAGTGGTAAAGTTTCAGCTGCAAAAGGCAGCTCCTAGAACAACAATTCAGAAACTCATTTCCCCCAACACTTATATTGGCAGAGGGTTTACGAATCTTTTTAGGAAAACAAGAAGGAAGCAGTGCATCAGAATAAGGCATTTTTGTTTGCTTAGGTTATATGGAAGCAAACACTACTGAAGCCAATTCTTTCCTTGTGTTTGCTATTTCCAGGGCAAAGAGCCAGACTTGTTTGAAAATTAAATAATATCAAAAAAGCTAAAGCTTAGGATCTGCAATATAACAAACCTCCAGCACACAAAGCAACTGCTAAATGCATTCTGAAACCATTGTATGTTAGTTTCAGCTAAGTTGTCCCAACCCTGGTTAGCATTACAGACCCCTGCAGAAAGAGCAAAATATGGACTCAAATGCTGCCTCTGATACTAAATAATGACATGGTCTTGGACAAATTACATGTCTTTTCTGAGTCTGCCTCCACAAATGCAGTATGGAGGTGGAGGTGGGGGTGGAGGAAACTACAGCAATCTCAGAGGATTGTTGTAGAACTCAGCATGATAATGTCTATGAAAGTAACTGGGAAATGGTTGACCATGAATTAGTATCCGTTTTTCTTCATTTCTTTTCTGCCTATCTTGGCAAAAGTTTATGTCAAAATAGCTGTCAATTTTCTCAAACTATTTCAGCCCTGGCTCATCTATAATTTCCCCTTTATCTTCAAGCAACTATAATATTAAAAGTTTGTTTCCCTTGAAATTCTATTTCCCTTTGTCTGTGTAAATAAAGCAGTCACAGTTGGCTTTGGGTATTTTAATTTTGATCCTTTACAGTGTGTATGTAACAGAAACTGTAAATGTATTTGTTATTCAGAAGCTATAAAAGTATTGTCTTTCCAATGAGAATTGTTTAGTTCAGTTTAAACTTCTTAAATATGACAGATATTACTAATAGAGATAAAATCTATGGCAAATATCAGAAAATCTATTCAACTGGCTTAAACAATGAAGGCAATTTACTGGCTCCTGTAACTGAAAAGAACATAAGACTTTCATGGCTGCTTCAGGCATGGTTTGATCCAGGCTCTGGCTACGATTTTCTTCTGTTGTCTCAATTCTGCCTGCCTTCAAATATTAGCTTTGTTCATGGGCTGGCCTTCTAAAAGGACTGCCAGTAGCATTCATGGTGGTTCTCAATTCACATGTAGGAGTAGAGCAAAGGCCAAGGCCAGTTTTTAGCACCACGTTCTAATCAGCTGAGCTAACTGGCCAGTGGTCCAAGGCCAGTTTTGAGAATTATCATACAAAAGTCCCAAACTTCACTCTAATTGAACTACCATGATAAAATCTCTGCAACTAGAGGAATGCCATGCTCTGATTGGCTTAAATCTATATCAATCACTATGACAAGAAAATGGGATTCTCCTCCGTGGCTTAGACCAAGAAGGACCCTTGTCTGGATCTGAAGATAAGGTTCATCCTTCCTTAGAGATGGTAAGGAAGAAAAAGTCCTGAAGAACATTGTTAATTGTGGGACCATTTTTTTAAAGTTTTATATTACGTGTTAATATAAAGAAAAAAGCTGTTTCCAACTGTACCCACTGAATTCAGTTTATTTAATAAACTCAGTATACAAATGCAAAGCATCATATATGTATCTTCTATATCCTTCAGGTGAACATACCTAAATAAGCATCAGTTGGTTCTTGCAGGAAAATCTAGATGTTACAGAGAACAAGTGAGGAGTTTACAAACATGTGGGCCAGGCTAAGGGACACCCAACAGACCAAAGATGCAAAACACCAGAGCCAGCAGCAATAGGGAGCCCTTAGCACCCCTAGGCTTGAAGGGTAAGGGAGGAGCGATTGCCCAAGCCCAGGCAGGGATGGAGCTGAGCTTCTCTATAACCTGCTGGTGCCTTGGACATCAGCAGGCCAGGAAGCCCATTTGGTGCTGGGCACAGAGCAGGATGGAGGCAGGTGGAAAGCTCACTGGGACTGGCAGACGACAAATACTTGGTATACAGTTTCATTTTGAAATTCTGACAAATATAATTGGAATTGATATATAGAATAAGGAAATTACTTAAAACTGCTCATAAAGTAGAATTTTCCCATTGAATCTGTTGGCAAAAAAATGGATTTGTATCTTTGTAGAAGAAAAAATTAACCTCGGGTCAATGAAAGTGGCCTTAAGCATATAGAATATAGATAAGCATATGATAGAAGTGAATCACCAGAACAAATCTGGAAATAGCTGAAAGTGAAAGCTGAAGAAGCAGTGATCCCGTGTCAGGCCACGAATGGAGACAGAGCCCCAGGCCCCCTTCGCCCACACTGACCTGTCTGCATAGAGCATTAAAGCAACAAGTCTTTTACCATCTTTTCTGACGGGTCCTCGGTGGTGCATTTTCTGACATCTGCAGTCTAAAATCCTGATAAAACCAATCATTTAGGAAAACAGAAAGCTTTTCCTTCTTAGCATCTCAAAGGATTGTTTTTTTCCCTTTGCATCATTTTCCATTACTCTCTGCATTCTTGTCCTTGTGAACTTTAAGTGGGCCACTTAAACTTTCCACATCTTTGTTCTTTCTCACTGATGAATTAGGGAAGCAAGATTTGCTCAACTAATTCTTTTCCCCAACTTACCCCTCCAGTTGGTTCCCACATTCCAACAACTGAAGTCTCTCTCTTTCTAAATCCAACTAAGTGCAGACTTCTGTGTTCTTCCATTGCTCTGGGAAACTTTCTTCCCTGTCCCCCCCCCACACACACACACACATGTGCACGAGTGGGAGGGTTCACACACACCCTCCCACTCGCTTCACTGTCCAATGAAATCCTTTAATGTTCAGTCTTATCTGGTCTTAATTCCTTAGTAATCTCACCCTATACTTTGACTTTCAGAACCACCTCCCACCCTCCACCTGACCCAGATAATTAAACATCCCACTCTTCTGCTCACCTGGCACTTAGTCCCCAAATTGAATGGTCCTTATCCCCTGTGTTACACTTAGCTCTTTTGTTGACTGTTTTCCCATTAGATTGTTAGCTGTTGGAGGCAGAAATCATGCAGTTCATCTCTGTATCCCCAGTAGAAGAGGGAGAAGATTCAGAATTTATGCTGAAAGAAAGAAAGAAACTCTGAAAAGATTTTCAAGATACCTTTAAAGTTTCTGAGTAATAGAATTAACTCTGATATCCTACCCTTGGCTCCACTGGTACCTCAGGGTTGAGGAGATAGATGGTGGACATCTGGGCTTCCCACTTGGACACTGGTTTTCCACTTGACCCAGAAATCAGGTCAAGGCCATCTCAAAAATCCTTTTAAGACAAACATAAGAACAACATGTAGTCAAATAAAACCTCTTTTTGCCATTTAATTCTTAGCCAAGTTCGATATGCTAAGTTGCTTTAAAATGAGAAGTGTCTGTTTATTAGTGAGCAATAAGGTGGCTGTGTTTATGAAATGGGTTGTAGCTACAACATATGGACACAGTTATGAATAAAGCAAACTGCAAAGAGATTAACAGTGGAAGATCTGAGATTTTATTTGTTTTTTATGAGGATTCTCCCAGTCACTTCATGTCTATGGCAAAGTCATAACTGTACCCTAAGGTCTGTTTAGCCTAGACTAAGTGGGCATCACCAGCCCCATTAACACCGCCACAAGCTCAGGGGAGTTCTTTGCAGACTAGGGTTGGGGGGAGGAGAGTGATGGCATTTTGCTTTAAGCAGACACAGCTCTTTGAGTTTCCTTTGCAGTCAGTAAAGACAGGTCCCCAGATTTCTGACTATGAACTTTCAAGAGCACCCTTCAAGCCCACTCCTCCTCTGAGTCCTGTTTACTATGCATAATAGCTGGTTACCTAGTATACAGTACGTCCTCATTACTTGAAACCCACCATTCTCTAAAACTGCTTGGTAAACTATAAAGGCCTTGAAATTCACTTGTTTTCCTGCCTGAGGTGGGGACACTCCTCCTCCATCTGCAATTAACAGCACACATATCGCAACTACGTGCCCGTGAGGATGGGCCTTCCCTGATTTCTGAAGCAACGTATCAGAGTGGAAAGTCACCAACAACTTTCTTATAGCTAAACCTAACAGACATCCTTTCATCTTTGTCTTACTTGGCCTTACTGTGGCTCTGAACGATAACTTTTTTTTTGGAAATAATGACTTTACTAAACTTCCATAACTCAATAGCCTCATGGTTTTTCTCCTGTGTATATTTAATTGTAATACATTCTTTTGGAAACTTTACTAAGGCACCCAAATGCAACATTCCCAGATTGAATTCATAATCTTTCTCTGCACATACACTTTTCCTCCTATGCCCTCCTTGAAAATGAAAGCCTCCCATATGTATGGGTCCTAAAGCTAAAGACTCAAATGCTATCTTTGAATCTTCCCTCTCCCCCAGTGCCCAATCGGTCAGCCCACCACCAACCAGTCAGTCAATGCTGATTATTACCGTCCCTAAGTAGCACTCAAATACTTCTACTTTTCTGCACCGTTTCTGAAACTGCTCAGTCCAAGCAGCCAACTAAATAACTAGGTGATCTTAATGACCTCATGCCTCTGAGCCTCAATTTGCTGCTTTGTAACATGAGACAGTTAGAATGAACACCAAGTTTCTTCCTTCTCTATAGGTTGTGAATGTAAGAATTTAAAACCATAGAGGGGATCAGGGCAAAATCAATTCCTTTGGGCGACCATCTCTCTTTCCCCATTTAAATTAAATACTAGTGTACCAAGATTGTGCTTCATATTCTCCCAGAGCACCACCACAGCAGGCAACAGTGATATCACAGATAGATGAATAACCTATTGCCTCAGACCTTCTCAGGCAGACAGCACTTGGGCTCCTACCATTCACTGGGATAACTGGGCTCTGGCCCTTTGGCAAATTCCCAGGCATTTCAGGGCTAGGCTTCACAGGCAAAAGCAACCCACCAATCCCTTTAAAATATGTAACTAATGGTTAACTTCACTTTTGTATTTTAAATATGTTGGATTTATTATGTATTTTAAATGTGTATTTTGTATTTTAAAAAACTTCATTTCAAACTATTATATAGTAAACTGCCTCAGACAGCTTAAATCCAAGGCAGTGGGTTTCAAACTCTTTTGACAGCAACTCACAAAAAATATACAAAATAATTTTTATCATAGACCAGTATATACACACATGCACAAAACTAATAAAAATGTTTTATGAAGTTGTATTTACTGTGGTATATATAATGCACTCTGATATTATCTATTATATTTTATTTCATTGCTCTTAAGTGCTTGTTGAAACCCCCACTATTTCATAATAGTTATTTTATAATCCACTACCTGTCAGGACCTGCAGTTTGAGAAACATTATTTTAAAATTATAGGTTCCAGACACTCCAGCCAGTAGTCTGGTGTCCAAATTTTTAAAACAACTCATTTAAATGCATTATCAAAAAGCAATATTTGCTAAAGAAATCTCAGTCCTCCCAAAGGGCATTGTATTGGGGATTCCTACCATAACTCATCAAATGAATAGCCAGCCTCCCCTTTGCAGAACTGAGATGTGAACGAAACATCAAGTGAAAATGGTATAAAATCAGAACAGTTGGAAAAGGGGCACCATCACCAAATGCAATGTGTGGTCCCTCTGGAAAACATAAAACAGCTTAGAGTGAGGTGAATGGAACAAAGCAGCAAAAAGATATTAACGGAGAAAAGATCAAGCTTGCAACTTCTATCGCCAAGCTTCACAACTTGCGCTTCTGCTTTCTAACCCTGTAAGACAAAGTAATATTGAGAATGACTTCAGTAATCATGTGGCCCTGAGTACTCAGCAGACATCATTTAAGTCATTTAAAAGGATAACTGCAAATTAAATTAGTTCATCCTAGTTATGCAAAAATGATAAATTCAAATAAGCAAGGTAATTTGCTTCTAAATTAAAATTTTTTTCAATCACTTGGCATCTCAAATCAAAGCAAATGGGTAATGTTACCAATTATATCAATTTGACTCTTAAATTTAAATACATAAACATATGATGAACAAGATTAAAATTCTTATTTGATATGCACTTAACTTATTAACATCTGCACTAGGGTAGGGAACCACATTCAAGATGTGAAACAGGGTCACGTCCTTGAAACCAAAGAAAGTTGCCACCCAAAGTGCCTTGTGAGAGTCTAGCAACACAGTGAGTGCCCAAAATGTGTTAAACAGGTTAACCCCTCCGGAAAGGTAAGGTAGCTCACACTAGCAAAGGCTCTGGAAACTTATGAAATATTTATCAAGAGAAATATTTGATAAATAATAAAAAATATTCCATTTTAGCAAGTAGTATGATAATATGTTAAACTTCAAATGGTTGTGCTTATGAGCACAGGCTTTCGTAGGAGGAAAAGAAATGGAAATTTATTGAACATCTGTGTTTTGCCTCTCATTACTAAGAAATTTCAATTAGACTAGAGCATTGGAAACTAGGAATCAAAAATGTTAAATAACTTGCCCTAGGTCATATAGTGATAAAGGATAAAACTAAGATTTAAACTCCATCATCTGATTATAGTCAATTATTCTTGTCACACTGATATCACTTTATCCTGAACCAGTACTAAAAATACATTATTGTTAAACTATTTGCTTAAATACCAATATTTCCTCAGATTTATGACCAAGGTCAATTTAAACTCTAATTTCAAGGCTCATGAGCAATAAAATGATCTTTAAAGAAAAATATGTAAAAAGAAAACATGCATTCTTGGTGGCATTATGAATTTTTCAAATATCTGATAAAGTGCTTTTTTTGTGTTTCATGTCGTAATGAAAGAAATTATCTCTTACTATGTAACAAACCACACCAAACTGTAGTAGCTTAAAACACTATAGTAACTTATCCTTGTGTCTTTTTGGTCTGTGGGTTGCTTAGGGTCTTCCAGGAAGTGCAGTCGGGTGTCAGCTGGGGCTGCAATCACCTGGAGGCTCAAGTGGGCTGAACATCAAGTTGGTTCATTCACATTACCAGAAGAGGATGCTGGTTACTATTTGGGGATGCCACATAAAGGATCTGTAAGTGCCCTTTCCATGTGACTCAGGCTTCTTTCAGAGTGGTGGCTGGGCTCCAAAAGAGAGTATCCCGAGAGTATCCCAAGAGTAAATGTTCCAAAAGACCCAGGATTCTTACACCCTAGCCTCAGATGTCCCAGAGTCGCCTGCACAACATCCTTGTGACACTGAGCCAGTCAGTAAGGGGTAGGGAGTTCAACCCTACCTTTTCATAATGAGAAACAGTATGACATAGAGGGAGGGAAGGATATTACCCATCACACCTTACTCTTTTGCCTCTCACCCTGGCATCTCTACTTCACCCAGCTGAGTACAGGGGGAATATATGATAAAATTATAATGACATAAATTACTTTGTTGTATTTTCTCTATTCTTTGGCTTTGTCTCTTTCTCTGGAAACATAGCATTTCTTGAATAAGTGAAAAAAATAAAGGTCTCTCCCTTTTCCATTCTACTCTCCTTTTTCCCCTTCATTTCTTTTCTTTACTTCTTTCTAATGGAAGAAAAAAGGTAAAAAAAATTAATTAATTAATTAATTAAGCAGCAACATATCTAATTAGCTAGTAAATCTTATGGTTAGTTTCTACCCGTATCTCCCATTTGACATCTACCTGACTGATTCAGTCAGCATCTTACACGATAAGGTAATAATAGAATTTTTTAATGCAAACAAAAAATAGGGGAAAAGTGGGAAAGAAAAATTAGGTAGTTAAGAGAAAAGGAAAATATAAATGGAAGGGAAATAAATCAGGAAGACTGAACAGTATTAAGCCCAAGTGGCTGAAAAGACCAAGAGAAACAACCCAAATTCTCCCCGTGTGATGCTGCACCCATCCCTTACTTTCCAGCCATTGCCACCACTGCCAGCCTAGTCCAGCTTTATTCCTTACTGCCTGACTACTGCTGGACCCCCCACCTAATCTTCCTGCCTGGAGTCTGTACCCTCCTTAGAAACCACCAAAAACACTGCTTTCCTCACAGTGCTCCCATTTTAAAAACAACCAACCAAAAAAACAACAATAACAACAACATTAAATGACATCTGAAGGATAAAGTCCAATATAAGCATTTTAAGGATTTTCTAACTTTCCTTGCCAATCTTGTTTCACAAGTCTCCTTTACATAAAGCTATCAATTCAACTAGAGCGCTCTACTCGCTGTATCCAAACACATAGAAAAATAACACTATATCTCACTATTACCTCATGAAAAATGTGAAATCTAAATCAAAGAAAAAAATAACCAACAAAAAAGATTGTGTTTCACAAAGCAGCTTGGCAATGTTTCAAGCTTGTGAATTATAGCCCTCAGGGTCCAGACCACTTCTCACAAAAACAACCTTCTCAGTTTTGTCTTCTGTCCTTTGCTTTAATTGATCTTATCACCAGGAGCTTTTCTGCTGCTCTCTGCCCTCCCAAATCCTATCTCACCAGAACCCACAAGAAGGCCTCTTCTTTATGGAAACTTACCTTAGCTAATTAATTTGGAAGAAGTGTGATTAGCAGGATTATTCTGGACCTGAAGTACCTTGTTTAGCTACAAGCATCTAATTTGATTCTCTATAGAGACCAAGCTGCCAAAGTTCCATTCAGTTTTTACTCTGTAGATTTGTTCAGTGCACAGTACTTTAAAGGACCATTTCACTCCAGTTCAGTAGATAATTCAACCAGTATCCATTCATTCATACAACTTTGATTTGTGATAATTACAAACAGTGATTACAGAAACAGTTCAGAAAACACCATTGAAAATATTATAACTCTTTAGGAGCCTGATATAAATGGGACTTAAAAAAAATAGGATACTTGAAGATAATGATGGGTGAGTCCGTGATCAAACAAATTTTGTGGTGAGAAAAGTTTATTGTCAGGTATAATTAAAGCTATAGATACCATTTTCAAAGTACAGACTTTACAGGGCAAAGAAAGAGACTTTTTGAAGCAAAGTACAAATTAGGAATAATTACAGTGATAATCATGGAATGTCAACACCCATTTTCATTATGATGGGCTCAGTATCCTTCAAAGTTCCATTGAGTCCAGGAAAACATTAGTATAAAAGCAAAGGAAGCTTTGGGAATAATATCTTTGAAGTATTAAGAAGTAGAGTGATTGGAAGCCAGAAAACATAAGTGGAATAAGGCATAAATGTCTTGATCACCAACAGGGATTGTACACTTACAAAAACCTTATTAAAAAAGAAAAACAAGTTTTCTTTTTCATGTCCAATGTTGCATGCCATCATTATTGTTTTTTAATCAATTTTGAATTCAATACTGGGTAAAACTAAACTTTTTAGGGGAGTTTATAAGGGTAATAAAAGTATAAAGGAAAGTAAGTAAAAGGTTATTATATCAGACAGGAGTGTGAAGGCTTCTGGGGCCAAGTTGTATTACTTGACATGAGTGGTTCTATGGATGCTCAATTCATTCTATTCATCTATGTTTTAGGCAGTTTGCTATTTATGCAAATGTTATATATAAATTCACTTATAGTAATGAAATCTTCAACTTCTATAATTCATTAGCTTATAGGTATTTGTTTCTGCCATAACTTGTGCTTTGTTCCCATTCCCTTTTTCCCAAGTGAAGCTGGTTGTGCCCTTAGTAACGACTCGTTCTCTGGAAGAAGTGGTGAAGCTGCTCTGACCCTCAGTGACATTTCAAAACAGTCTCTTTATGAATGGGCCTGAGGTGTTGTTCTTAAGGATGACGTGTCACACTTTGTCTTACTTAAAGAACATGATACAATGCTACACAACCAATATGCATTCATTCATTCAACGGATATTCATTGACCTACCAACTGACTACCTGCAGAGCCACAGCATTTTGCCAGCTGCTGTGGTGAAATGGCATTTGATGAGTGCTATTCACTGGAGACTCGGCAATTTCTCCTGGCTATCAAACTCATTGTGGCTAATGGATACCACTTACTCTCACTTCCATTTAAGTCTTACGAAGTCTAGAAAGGTTTGACCACTTAGAAGATGGAGACTTAATAAAAATTGAGATAGAAAGAGTAGAGACAGGAGGGAATTTTAAAAAGCAGAGGAGTAAGGAGGCAGAGATTGTACAACCAGTGAGGCTTTCAGTGCCCTGCTGTTTCAGCTGAGCCCGGTATTCTTCCCGTTCCCTTGCTTGATCTTCCCTGTTGCCCGTGCCCCCATCTGGAGGAGCCCTGCACAGATGCCCCTGAGACAGGTCACAGCTAAGGAAAGGTCCTGGGCTCAAATCTTGGCTGAGTAGGGTCAAAACTTCTGAGCAGCCACAAATAGAAAAAGCCAGAACGTAAACATCACCCATTTCCAGAGGAGTGCCAAAGGTGAAAAGCAGAAAAGCCAAAATTAGTAATCAAATGCCAAGGCATGAGGACAGAGCCAGAAGCTGGGAGGAGAAGGGGAATCAAGAAAGTCAAGGGGTAGGTAAAAACAGAAGTTGAGACTTAGGGAGGAAATTGAAATAAAGAGTCCAAGAACAGAGCAAAGTGGAACACAGGGTCCAAGACACTAGTGGGAACCACTTCCTGGGGGTTGATACTGGATTTGCTTGAGTATGGGTTAGCTTAATTCAAAAGCATGGGATCTGAACAGACACTCTCCCTCCTTAGGACTTTTATTGATAGCCTATTGTTGATAAGGCATTAAAAGCACCAAACAAAATCTGGAAGCCTTTTAGGCAGTCTTGCTAATGAACAAACTTAGTCCAGACAGATTTGGCCTTGAAGATGACCACATCTCCTGAGGACACTTCTCCCCAGATCCCTCCACTGACTATTTTGGGAAACAAAACACTTGAAGAAATGGTATATTTAAATAAATTAGATCAGGTTTGAGCAGCCTGAGACACTGGTAGATGGAAATACCTTACCTACCAGCAGAAAATTTAGTGAACATGTATTATGTCCCCTGCAGCATGCTTACTCAAAGTACTTTAAATATAATATTCCAGTGTATTTGACATTTTAAAACTTCTCCACTGGATTCACATCAATTAGTTTTTTTAGGATCTTGATCCTCTCCCACCCCAGTTTAAACCATAAAGACTAGGACTATCTTGCCATCTTCTTTTTAACCTCCATAATCTCCCGTCAACCCCCAAAAAGCGTAGTATGCACTGGGGGCTCTTAGCACCTCACAGATTACCCCAATTCTACTTGTTTCACAGTAGAAAAGTGACTTACTCCGTCAATATCCTGCAAAGTGTGTAGTATCAGCCTGAAAATGTTTTCTTTTCCTTGTCCTTATTTCTATCTGATTTTCAGAGGAGAAGCAACAATAGTTTAAACTTCTCTGCTATGTGGCCTGAGCCAGGGCTTGACAAAGGACATGGGTGGGGAGGGGGGGTGTGTGTGCAGGTGTGTGTTCATGTCACACGATGTGATTGCCGATGTGAGGTGGAAGACAGGCACGTGCATATTTATGTTAGAGAGATAAAGAGACGGTAAGACCCACGGAAAAGAATTCACTTTTGTGGCATTAATGTTACATTTTGAGGAGAGGTGTGGGGAGCAGCTAAGGGGCTGGATTCCTAACTAATTGTGTAAGGAGGCTCCGGTATGAAGACAATCAACGACTTTGCCAGCATTAAAATATTTCATTCTAGAAAAGAAAAAATACAATGTTCAGTCATCTCCTCCCCTTTTCTCACTCCCTTGGTGCCCTTCCAAGGTAGTGCCCCTTGGTGCTGGCTTCTCAGTCCTCCCGGGGGAGGTGTATCCAGGCCAAGAGGGCCAGATGGGGCTTCTGGCGGAGATGCTGCTGATCTGGCTCTTTCTTATCCCACTTCCCGTCTGCCAGTGCCTTTGGTGGTGGCAGCGCCTGTCCTGATCAGGTTCAAATTACCACCCTGCGGCCAGCGGTGTGAGTCCCAGTGAGCATCCGGTTGCATTCACCAGATCTCTACCTGCTCAGGGCCGTCACGTGCCATTGTTTCAAGACTCCCATTTTACACTTCACACGTCAGCTTTCTCTCCAGACAGTTATTTGATCACTAACCACTTTGAATATCATGATCATCGGCTCATTTATTTTTTCTATTTTAAAAGATGGTGCTGGGGTGCTCAGGGAGCAGCTGTATCGATTTCCACATTTGCCAAGGCATCCGAGTGTGAGCTGCCTATCACGATACTGACTTTAATAAAAGGTTATTACTGGGATCATTATTTAGCATTTATATAGCTCCTCACAATTGTTTACCCATTATTCCTCAGAGAACCACTGTCAAGGTGATCGGTATTAGCAACCCCATTATAGAGACAATAAATCAGGGAGAGGTTTTAGGAATATCCACAAAAGGACACAAAATGAATAACCACAGAACTGGGATGGGCCTGGACCTCATTCCCTCTGACCTCATTCTTGGTCAGTTCTGGTTAGCAGACCTACACAGAGCACTCTCCTCTTGAGAGTTATAGCTCAGATATAGGGAGAGGCTTTCCCTGGCTGCCCTATCTAAGACAGCATCCCCTCCCCAATCACATCCCTGGGTTTATGGACTTCACAGTGCTGAGTGCTACCAAAGTTATCTTTTTTGTGTATTTATGTTCTCGTTTATTGTTTGTCTTCACCATTTAAGAGGTCCTCCCTATAACAGCAGCAATCTTGCCTGGATTGTTCATTGCTGCATCCCTCCCCTTTTTGAAATCACCTGGCACGCAGTAAGTGTTCAGTAATGCTTGTTGAATGAAGGGCAAGGACAAGATCCCTGCAAGTACTCCTACTTATGCATCATTTCCTGTACCTTTTCATCTCTTTCTGGACTTCCTGGATATAGTCACACATACAGTCAATCATTCTTAATTTCCTGAAGCTAATGATCTAGTTTGTGCATGGCCCAGGTCCTTGGCTTCCTTTTCTCCTTGGCCTCCTTTCCTCTGGAGATTCCTCCAGATCTTTCAGTCATTTCTCGACTTTAGTTGAGAGGGGTCTACAAGGGAGTGGGGTGATGAAAGTCCTACCAAACAATTTTACTAGTTCTAGTAGCTTTGGAAAGGTACAAAGTTGAAATTATTGATTCCAGGATTTCTTTTTCACTTGATTTGTGGATTTTAAAAAATCTATCTGTTTTATATATGAATACAGTGAAAAGTACTTTGAAGAAGTTAAAAGCACTGTATAAAATGTAAGATATAATTGTGTATGTATGTAGTCCCATTAACCTTGATAATTGAGAGTTGGTTGTACATTTAAGATTTAATTAGTTTTGATAGAACAGGAGCTCACACTTTTCTAGTGAGTAGGGCTGGCCAAGGACTTTGAAAAAATATCTTTGCTTGATTTTTTTTTTTCAACCATCTCGTCAAGATAAAGCTTGAAATCCCTTCAAAGCAGGAAAGGTTGCCAGTAATGCTGATTTCTCATCAACAAGTAAGAATAGACAAATGGTACTAAACATTTGAATTTCCTTGCTTCGAATTTCAGACGAGAGTACAATTTCCACTGAAAAAAAATCTTAGGCTGATCTTGGAAGAAAGAGCCCCTGGATATTCTAAAAAATTAAGTTTCCTATGTAAGGTTGTTTCTAATGTTCTTTATAGCCCCATATGCAAATCAACATAGTACCTTATATTTAATAACATGTGCTGTTGTATTTGGTACTCACTACAATTACATCTGTAGATGTTACTGTCACCACTTTACAGATGAAAACAAAGGAAGCAAAGCTATTGAGGTCTTTACCGAAGATTTTAGAAGTCACCAAGAAGACTGGTCTGGCTCCCATCTCCTGACTCCAGTTTAATATTCTCCACAATAACGTTAGAAAACCACATTGGAAAAGGAAGACTCGTTTCTAGTACTTCTGTCCCACCACCAAGCGTCGAAGATCAGACATATGTTTTACTTTATGGTTAAACGGGTCACATCTACTCAGTCTGTACCTTACCCCAGACCCTGTGCTTTATCCTGGGAGGATGCAAAGGAAGCAAAAAAAAAAAAAAAAAGAGGTTTGATTTCCATGGCCTTACACACATACAAACATTGCTGTCAAACAAGGAGGCAGGACAGGGGGAGGAGGGGCAAGGCTCTAACAGAGATGCAAAGCTCCATGGAGCAGGGTAAGTGCAGTATCTGAACATTCCACGAAAGAGATCACCTTTCATGCCAAAATGAACTTGGCATAAAATCAAGATTTAATAGAGGATATATTGAGAAGAGTGAAGAGGGAGATGGGTGGCTACCAAATTTTATCTACTTAAATTTTATCTACCATGCCGAGAAGTTAGTAGGTAATATTTTTAAATTACTTTTAAATAAAAGTATTTGTGTTAGTTATATAAATAGAGATAAACATAGGAAAAACTAAAATAGAAATGGCTAACGTGGTTTTCCCTGGGACATGGAATGGGGGTGATAGGAAGGATTAGGGTTGTGAAGTGGGATGTTCATTTTTTATTTCTTTTTGTCTTTTATTTACTTTTTCAATTAAAGTTAGCATTCTACATTACTTTCTGTTAGTTTCAGGTGTACATCATAGCAGTTAGACAGTCATCTACTTTACCAAGTGTTCCCCCCAATATTCTGAGTAACCACCTGGCACGGTAGACAGTTATTACAATACTATCGATTGTATTCCCTATGCTGTACTGTACATCCCCATGACTATTCTGTAACTACCAGTTCGTACTTCTTAATCCCTTCACCTTTTCCACCCTGTCTCCAATCCCCTTCCCCTCCAGCATCCATCAGTCTGCATTCTGTATCTGTGAGACTGTTTCTATTTTTTCTTTTGTTCCCCTTGCCCAAGGAGATACATCAAAAAAGATATTGCTGAGAAATGTCAGAGATTTTACTGCCTATGTTTTCTTCTAGGAGTTTTTTGTTTTCAAGTCTTTCATTGAATTCTTTAATCTATTTCAAGTTTATTCTTGTATATGGTGTAAGAAGGAAACTAGTTTTGTTTCTTTGCATGTATCTACCCAATTTTCAACACACCACTTATTGAAAAGACTGTGAATTATGTGTTCTTGCCTCCTTTACATAGAATAATTTACCATATCAACATGGATTGACTTCTGGGCTCTCAGTTTGGTTCCATTACTCTGTGTCTGTTTTTATGGCCATAACTTGCTATTTTGATCACTATAGTCTTGTAGTCTAATTTGACAACAGGTAGTATGACACTGCCCACATTGTTGTTCTTTTTCAAGACTGCTGTCACTATTCAGGGTCTTTTGCGTTTGCATACAAATTTTTGGATTATTTATTCCAGTTCTGTGAAAAACACTATTGGTGTTTTGATAGGAACGGCATTGAATCTATAGATTGTTTTGGATATTATGGACACTTTAATGATGTTAATTCTTTCTATTCATTGCGTTTATAAAGTCTTCAGTATTATTTGATTTTAAAGTCACAGCTATGAATTACTTAGAGAAATATTAATTTTTAAATGGGCTGTGAAGAATAAGTAAGGTTTCTACAAAAGAGAGGGAAGCTGGGGCATTTCTAACAGAGGAACCAAAGCAGAGAGAAGGCAGGAGGGCAGGGGGAAGAGCGAGTAATCCATTGGGATTGAAGTGTGGAATATACCCACATGGACAGGGACTCATAAGCTGTCGTTCTATTTTTAGAAGGCCTTGAATACACGGACATACAAATATATGCTTACATATTTGTTGGCAAGAAGCACATACAAAGGTATTGAACTGAGGCAATATGCTCAGAATTCACCATTACATATAGCAATGATCCTCACATTTGAAATTGTCTGCTTGTTAAAACAAAATTGCTTGGCCCCAAGGCCAAATTTCTTCTTGAGTTGGTCGAGGGTGGGGCCCAAAAATTTGCATTTCTAGTAAGTCACCGGGTAATGCTAATGTTGTTGGTATGAAAGCCACAATTTGAGAACCAGTAAAAGAGTAATCTAGCAACAAGAAGTCAAGCCTAAAGTAGTATGAGAATGAGGTAATGGGACTCTTTCAACAAGACAGACAAGAGAATTGGGGCCCTGGGTAGGATTCTGATGGTGGAAAATTACAGAGCAGCAATCAAGAGGACAGACAAACTGCTTCAAAGGACAGGGGACCATTGGATCATATTCTGGGTCATTTCAAATCACAAATCCTCAGTAAATCATCTCTAGTGCCTGTGCCAGGTACACAAGAAGCATTTGAAAGTCATTTTTAAAATGGTAATCTTGTGTAGAAATTAAGCTGCAAGTTTTATCCTACTTTCCCTTCCTCTCACATCAATACCTCCTTCTAGTGCAATTTAGTTTGCAAAAGCGTATTCCAGGGAAAGGCACCCGGAGCTGCACCTTGTTAGCAAGTGCATCTGTCTGTGTAGGTAAAATCATACAAAACCTGATTGCTTTATTATTTCATTTTAGCACATCCTTGTAGCTAAATAGTGTTCAAAACAAATATAGAGTATAAGAAGCACCCATCTCTACCAAATGGGGCAAAAAATATATATATGATTAACTCGCCATACCATGAACCTTTATCCAACCAACATTCATTGAGTATCCATTGTACTAAGTGACAAGCACCATGGATGTGCTGGCTCACAAAACTAAATAATACATGGACACTTCTCACAACAGTTCAAAATCTAGCTGTCTTTTTCCAATGTTCTCGTCTGCCTAAAGATTGCAATTTTTTGTAATAAAAAACTCTAAAACAAGGACAGAAAAAGAAGATAGCATTTCTAAATTGACCACCTCTGTTGTCTAATTATTTAACTGAAGAGAACGCTTTGGTTCTGGGTTATTTCACCAAGCTCAGATGTATTTTGCTGACACAGGAAGAGTATGAGGAACATCCAGCACACATTTACTCCCCTGGTCTTTAAGTACAGTGAGCGTTTTATCACTTACACCTTTCAATGCCCAAAGTGAGTGCCACTCGGGGTTTTTTTAATATCATTTCCTTTACTACTTCCCAAAATAACAGGGTCACTTCAGGACCATTGAGTGGTTGGCACTGTGATGTGCTTCCCAGAAGTACTAATAGTTCTGGAGAGGAGCAAGTATTTTCACAGCTGCAGGTCTGGGTGCTGAACTTCCACTGTCAGTGAGAATTGTGTCTCAGTGAAAATATAGAAGTGGAACCGACCATCAGAGGGATAAGGTGATAGGGAATGTTGTTTACGTGAGTCAGAGAGCAACCAAAAATGATTTCTGCAGCTGGAACAAAAGGGTTGAAGGTCAACTTTCCTTTTTATTTTGGCTAATCAAGCACTCCTAAGCAGCCTTTCTCAAATATTTCAGGTCTACTGATTACTTCAACTCTATAAAAGACCCCACATATTGTACCTACTCTACCTTTTGGTCACTAGAGAGAAACCAATGGAAAAATGTTCAGTCCCATTAGAATTAATAGAGTCATCCATGGGACCCAGCTCTCCCCCCCCCCCACCCACCCATCCCCAACCTTATCCATCTCTAAATGTTACAAATTCTGTTTGTTAAATGCTGCTCACATTCATCCACATCACTCTACCTTAGCCACCCCCAGTGTAATCCATGGATGTCATCTCTCATAGATTACTACATCTCGTAACCTGTCTCTTATATCTTGTTTAGCTCCCTCCAAACCATTCTTCACATTAATTCACAGTAATTCATTCACAGTGATCCTCTGAAAATTCAAATAATACTACTAAAATCTGAATATCCCACACATACACATAAAACTTAAATAAATTTTTTTCTCTGGCTCAGCATTGCTCCAAAGAATTATCAAGTTCATTTGGCCTAGAGAATTCTGCCTTTTGCCCTTTTTCCTCTTTCTGTTGTATTACACTCTTCCCCTCCTCACTCTCTCCACTCTCATTCCCCTGCCTGGAACACTCTTTCCTCCCTGCTTTGCGACATTGTCTCCTTCTCACCTTTAGCTCTTAACCCACATCGGCTCCTGAAGGATGCTTGAGGAAGATCCTCCACTGCCAGTTTAGGCCTAATTCCCTTGTTTTAAACTCATTTGGCACCATCAACCAGCTCATAAACCCTTCATAACGTATATCATAGGACATTTATACAATCTTATATGATTGTTTAATTTCTGCCTGGTCTCCCCACTAGACTGTAAAATGCATGAAGGCAGGGACTCTATCTCTTTTTGCTTAACATTGTGCTCCAGAGCCTAGCACAGCGTCTGGCATATGTTAGGTACTAGATAAATACATTCCTTTCAAAGGAAGGAAGGAAGGAAGGAAGGAAGGAAGGAAGGAAGGAAGGAAGGAAGGAAGGAAGGAAGGAAGGATGTATGAGTGGCAAATTGACACTACTAAAATAACAAAGAGGAGATTAGCATTTTACATAAATGATAATAGTAGTTAACATAAACTTCCAATGTTAGGTAAAGTCCTAAGATATAATTTTAATTCATTCCTCACGCCAACCCTATAAGGCAGGTATTTTTATTATCCTCATTTCATAGATGAGGAAACAGAGCTGTGTAGAGATTAACCAAACTCACACAGCTAGTAGTATACCTCACATATGATCATATATAACCACAAGAAGCCAATCTGCTCTAGGAATCTTTTCAACCAAGCATTTTTAAGGGTTTCTGGAACCACTGATTTTAAGGGTCAGGGATTTTTCTTACATGGAATTGAACTTTGTAAGTAAAAAACTCTGTGTCCTCTTTACAAACGTGTTAACCTCCTCAATAGATGAAGAAGATGAGACACACTCTTATCTGGATCTCAGCTGCCTCTGTGTCACTTTTCAGGATGGAATTCTTCTACACAAACGTAAGGAGGAGCTGATGAAAATGAGTACAATGTAAAGCAATAGCCCAACCTCACCTCAATTGTGACTACATGGTTTTAAATTGAGCAGAACAGCAACTGAAGATCCTAAATGATGAGATGAAAGAGAGACAAAGAGAGAGTTCAGAATATGAGAAGAAAGGAGCAGTTCCCTAGGAAGAAAGCCTGAGATAGAGACATATTTGTTGAGAAAAGAGAAGATGGAAAGGAATGCGCTGCCCTCCAGTATCTACAGGAAGCCGCGTTCTGTGTATACCACCTCGGACCAGTTTATCTGGGGTCTGATCTGGAATATGTATACCACCTCGGACCAGTTTATCTGGGGTCTGATCTGGAATGTGTATACCACCTCGGACCAGTTTATCTGGGGTCTGACCTGGAATGGAAAACGAATGCTTAGACAAGACAAAGCCTTCTGCGGAGGGGAGGAAAGGAGGAAGGGCTTCA
The DNA here is from genome assembly GCF_022682495.2 of Desmodus rotundus. Lineage (NCBI taxonomy): Eukaryota > Metazoa > Chordata > Mammalia > Chiroptera > Phyllostomidae > Desmodus > Desmodus rotundus. The sequence continues at coordinate 38,005,112 of NC_071387.1, forward strand.
CATGGAAATAGCAAATAATTTATGTGCAAAATGCAACTCTAGATGGAGCAGTTCCCCTTATTTGAATTGTCTGTGGAGTCTGATGCTGATTTCACTGGATTAGTGACGGTCGGAAAGATGACTAGTAGGAGTCCCTTAGCTCTGTGATTGGAAATAGAATGGAATGACCCACCACTTACAAAATGGAACCTGACTCTGTGGGTGGGATTCACGTAAAGAGGGGAAGGCAAGAAAATTAAGAGGAAGAGGAGGGGGAGGAAGAAAAGTTGTAGTTGGAAGAGCTTTGAAAAGTTGTCCCAAACCATGGAGTGTACTGAAGAATATGCTACGGGGTACAAGCTCCAGAGTCCAAGTGCTGGGATTTGAACCCGCGTTTCATCATCTACTAGTTGTAACCGCCCCAAACCTCAGACTTCTTATTTTTAAAATTGGGATTCTAATCGTATGTAGCTCACTCATTTTTTTAAGGACTAAAGAATCTAATCCTTGTTAACTTCATAGTAAACATTTAATAAATATTAGTGCTACTGCTACTAGTAAAGATGATGTATGGTGAGATCACATGACCCTGAAGTACTAGCTGTGTTGAATAATGCTGGGATTCACCAGAAATAACCAGAACAATAACAACACTGTATTAGACTTTCTGGGGGAGGAGGTCATCACCTAACAGTGAGCTTTATATCTTCCATGCAGAAAGCCAAAGTAAGACTCCATCAGCCAGAAACTGTCCATTCTAGGCTTGTTCCATAAAATCATTTTCTTGTCTCCCTCTTTCAGCTTTTGTTCTCCATTCTTTTCTTTTTCATTTACTTTTCTACTTTGTTCTCTATTTTCCAGTCCTTTGAAACCTCTGCTCTTCTCCACATGTAAGGATCCTGTCGAGACAAACTAAGCAGATCTGTTTCCTCTGTGTTTAAACACTGCAGGCCAAGAGGGGGAAATGTTTTCTTTGGGTGGGTGCCAAGTAACTTCAGGGAGTGGGGGTGAGAGTTTTTAATGACACAGTAAGAAAGAAAATATTTGTGTTTCATTTTAATTGAACTTTCCTTAAGCTCACTACATTTTAGTAGGTGAAAAAAATCAACATATGAGAACACTAGGCACAAAAACACACATAGCTCTGGCTTTGTGCACAGAAATGGAAAAAGCAAATTGGGCAAAGGGAGGTCTAGCGCAGGCATCTGTGGGAAGAGTTGCCCCACAAAACTGAGCTTCGTAGCAGAGCCTTTGTCACTTCATTCAGATGATTAGTGTAGATCCCGTTTGATTAGCCCATAAAATTGGCAAGATAAGTTTACTATTTTAAATATATTTCTATCTGTTGGGGCCACTACAGTACCTTGGGGGACAAGATTATTAAGTGTCACGCTCCAGTTAAACCTGGAAAAGTGAGCATTATGAAAAGTGAGCATTATGTGGCTTACCTTGTCAGATGACTCCAGAAAGAGCTACTTTTTGTCACTATTTCCTATGCATTTACTATGTACTAGGTACCATACTAACCACTTTATACACGTGATCTCATTTAAACCTCCCAGCAGCTCTGTGAAGTAGGTATTGTTAAACCTATTTTACAGTGGTAGGTGACATCCGGCAATTCATGTGGGTCACGCAGTTGACAAGTAGAGTTGGGACTTTTACCCAAGTCAGTAAGACACCAAACCCTGCACTTACATTGCAGTATCAGGTGCGGCCCCACCCGTCCAGTTATCTACTGTAACAGTTCCTGGAAAGACTCATTATCTTAGGATTTATGAAGACAACAGAGTAGCTGAGAATGAGAACTATGCATATGTGTGTATAATATAATTAAATGACATAAAATATCATGTTCTAGTAAATGAATCACAGTAGGACTAGGATAGAAACATCAGTTCCTCCCACTATTCCAAGCTTTCTTTCTGGTTAAAGTTTCTCTTCTCACTGGGTTATCCAGCCTTTTCTGGGTAATCCATTTCTGTGTGGACTGCCAACCTTCACATCCCAGCTGTGCCTCAGTTTTATCATCTGAATAAGCAGCACTGAACTCAGAGAGTTATCAGGATTAAGAGAAGCCATGCATTTAAAACACTTGGAAGAGTGTCTGGCATATTACTGGTATATTAAAAATGTTACCTATTAGCATCATGCTGTTTCCTTGAATGGAGATCATTCCCATTTGAAGCACTGACTTTAGTCCTTGTTGATGGACTTGCTTGAAAATACAGACATTATCATGATATTGCCAAGGAGACTGCTTCTCTCCACTGCATCTGTAAAATGCTCTTACCTGATTGGCTTAATAACTGCCCAGAAAAGGCTCCTTCTTTATCTACAGCTCCCTGTAGCTCCTTGGCATCCTGTGAGGAAGGTGAGGGTCTGTGTTTTACACCCTTTGCCACACTGAGATGAGGGAAGATGTTTTCAAGGATGGTGGTAACAAGAATCATCTATTGGTAGTCAAAGTGCATTGATCTGCCTTTTTCACATCTTCAAAAAGGATTTTCTACAGTCTACAGTGGAGCATCCTGACTCGTGGAGAGTTGGTTTCCAAATCTCATGACTGTTCCAAATATCCATGAAGTCTCAGACTCTACACATTCAATCATCCGGTACAATGCTCCCATTCTACAGATGAGGAAACTGAGACGCAGAAAGTTGTCAGTGCCCATGATAATATTTTTCCTCTGATATTTTGTCTTATCGAATTTATCTTTCCCGAATCAGAAATGTTTCCTACTTCTCTTCAATAAAGATATTGCTAAATTTTCCAGCTAAAATTCATCAATAGTTTATCATTTGGGCTAATAATTTGTGGAGGTTGGGAGGGGACTTCCATTTTGATATTTTTGAATCTTTTCTTTTCTCACTTAATTTTAACTCCATTGTTTCCCAAGGGCTATTCTGGTTTTATAGGTCAAAAATATTAAATATTGGAAATTCCGTATGTTTCAACCTGATACCTAAAAGTCAAATACAGTCTCTATTTTTAGTTTTATATAGACATCGATATTGTGAATTTCATTTCTTGCTTCTTTAGTTTCTTAATATATAGTGTACTTTAAAGCAAATATTAGAAAGCCAAGAGATTTGCCATGTAAATAACTGTGAAACATACACAGATTTGAGTTAATGGCCCATTTAACATACCCTTTGAATTTCAGTCTCTCACAACACCCCTAGGGCACATATTTGGGGTCCCCAATACTGCCCTGTCTTGCCTGCCATGGACACAGTAAGGCACCAGGGGGAGAAGTCAATCTACCAAAGAAGTCTAAATCTGTTGTGTGACTAAGCAGAGAAGAGCCAATTAAATTTGCAGCAACATGCTGCTGAGCAGAGTGCCTGGCAATGACACAGCAGCCCGGGCTTGGGCAGAGGTCAGAGGTCCTAGCAGACCCTGACTCACGTTCCCTCTCCTGACCAGGAGCAGCTGGTCCTTCATATGGAAACAATAAACAGACAGCTCCAAGTGGATGGTACCAGTGTGTCCGTGACAGTGAAAGAGCGGGCTGTGAGAAGTGTCGGGGAACATGACTGCTGAGTCCACAGTGGTTTCCTCAGAGAAATTCTCATAGGTGATTCACACCACTTCTAAGTCACTCAAGTGGGCAGATAACCACAAGCAAACTGCAGGCCCCATCAAACATTTCTTATACTGATGCATCTATGAGACAGCCTGCGGGGCAGGGGGGGCGCTCGAATTCCCATGGAGTGGTAAAAGTTAATGAGTGAAGAGCTTAAAAGCTGCGTCAAATCCAGCTTTTAAAAATGTGAACAAAGCAGTAACTCAGTAACAGTTTCCCCAGGACCCTGGAGCCAATTACTTCAGTCCAGTGGGGGTACCTGCAGGAGCAACGTCTGCCTGCGGGAGAGGGGACAGCAGTGCCCCTGAACATGGGCTCAGGCTCACCTTGATTAAAGCCTCACTTGTGTCACCTCAGCCAAATGACCCCACTGAGTTTCCTCACTCGCTACATGGGAGACACCTAAGTCATAGTGGCGTGAGACACAGTGGCCCCTGGTCACTGGTGGTGTCAATAACTTCGAGAACAGTGCCAGGCAGGTAGCCAGAGGTCAGTTAACAAGTAGAAGGATTAATACTCACTTAGGGCTTGCGCTCCTCCAGGCACTGACTTGAGAACTTTAAGTGTATCTTTATTTAATCCTCTCTACAATGCAAAAGCAAGCACTAATATTACCTGCATTGTATAAGTGAGGAAACTGAGGCATAGCAATAAGTTCCCACATTTATCAAGGGAAGGGGTTGGGCCTCTAACCCAGGCTGCAACTGACCCCAAAGCCCATGCTCCTCACCAATAAATGAAGGTGTCTGTCTGTCCTGAGAATGACCCATAGAAAACAAGATGGAATCAACAAACCCACTGAGTCCTTCCTTTCTCCTTCCTCTAACTTCCTCCACCCCATGGAATGCAGTTCCGTGCACTCAGTGGGGATCCCAGATCTTTTAGGAGCTCCTAAACCCTGCCCGGATTGCTGAGGCCCAGGGAAGCTATTCTGGGTGGAAGGGAGATCAATCCAGAGTCTTTTCAAGTTCTGTTCTGGGCAGAGACTCTAACCTCTCTTTTGTAACTGATTCACTCTACCCAGCAGTCAGCTTCGGCTACCTTCTCTGAGAACCGGGTAGACTCAGGAAATACTTGGCTGGCCAACCAGAAAATTAAATAAGAATGTCGTCAGGCCCTGAAGCTTAATTCTCAAATGCCAAACAGTTTAGAACAATGAGTCACTCTTTCAAAATAGAAATAGTTGTCAACAAGTGTTTAAATTCTTGCAGCAGAACATAGTTTAACAGTTAAAAGCACAGCCTGAAAGCCTAAATTCTAGTGCCAGCTTTGGCTGTGTGACCCTGAGAAAGTTTCTTAACCTCTCTGTGCTATAATAGTTGCCTTATTTATCTCCTGGGAACAATAGGCCATACCTCAGAAGTTGCCATGAAGATTAATGGATTAATATATGTAAATACTACAGAAATGCCTGGCACATCATGAGAACTATATAAATATTAGCTTTTCTTATTAATTTATTCTGCTGTGTTTCAGAGCATGTATACAGGTTTTGCAGCAATGTCTTTCAAGAATAACATTGCTGCTGTTTTATTCCTTTTGAAAATGGTTTCTCTATTTCTACCATCTCACCACCAGCCACCACCCTTCCTGTATAAACCCCCTCCGTATCTCATCTTTTCCTTAAGCAAGGGAAGTTTATGTTTAAAAGCCACATGGAATTGCAACACTCAACATGCTCATAAAAGTTAGAATTCTCTAAAGACATTAACTCAAATCATGGCTCTGACATAATATTTCAGAGGGCTCAATGTAGCCTCTGGTGGTGAGCTGTGAGGTCGTTACTAACTGCCTCCTCTTCCCCAGCTGCTCCAGTCTTCTCAAATGCCTCCTACAGATGTAGCTGGCCTCTAGACTTGCCATTTCAAAGGAATGCAACCTTTGCTCCAGGCTCAGGCTCACCTCACGGAGCAGCGGTTCTCCAACGTAAGTGAGTATCAGACTGCCCTGGAGGGCTTGTGCAAGCACAGAGAGCTGGTCTCCACTCTGAGCGTCCGACTCAGTGGATCTGGGGTGAGGCCTGATAATCTGTATTTCTTACAGATGCCAGATGGTGCTGATGCTGCTGGTCAGGATTGCACCGAGAACCACTGCCATGGGAATTTCTCCTCACTTCCTTCCCCTGAAATCCCATAGACTCCTCCAAAACAGAATGAAAAATTCTGTTTGTGTATGCACATTGCTCCTCCATTTTTTGAGAAATGGAAAACAAGTTTTGTTGAAACACCAACACAGCCTTAACAAAAGAAGACACACCTCATTTCAGCTGCTTCACTCATTCCACTCACCCACCCCGTTCTTCAATCAATTCCCTCCTCTGTCTTTGCACAGATGCTCAGGATTGCGTGTTTGTTTCTTTTGTTTCTACTTCGCTAGCCCTGCTGTTTACATGTACACATTAGTGTTTCTCCTTCTTCCCCATTAAACTGTAAAGTCCTTGAATGTCTTTCCCTCTAAGGCTCCCCAGCACCCGATGCTGAAGGCACAGTGGGTGTTTGGTAAATGAGGTTAACTGATAAATGCTGACTTTTATTGTACCTGGTAAGTAGAATGAAGAAACAGATATTGCCATAAGAACTTTAAACTTTGCATCAGAGACCAAAGTGTGTTTATTTTTTGCAGCACTTATGTAGCCAAAAGATGACTTTCCACTCACATATAAATATGCAATATGTTGCCAATGAGCATTTTAAATGCTTTGATGCCATTCTCAGAAATACCATCTGTGCATCTTCTCTTCACATAGTTATCAAAATGAGTAATTTAATATAGGGCAGTATGTTTCAAACTAATAGGAAATTGCAAGAGTGATACCAAGTTCTAGAAATATTAGTATAATTGTAACTGACTTTTATCTTATGGGACATTTGTGAATGTGCACCGACTACATCGAATCTTTTCAGAATTAAAAAAAGGAATAGTATTAGCCCTGAAGGCAATCAATGAGACTATTTCCTGAGAGTTAATAATTAACCCAGAAGTTGTTATTATTATGTACTGATTTACAAATCTCATGAACTCACATCATCGAAGGATGAGATCATTATTGTTTTATCTATTGACTAAGAGTTGAACTGTACCAAGTTAAGGACTCAGTATATTATCACTATTTCCCAAGCAAGCAAAGGCTATTAGGGAGACAATCAGAAGGCAAAGCCTCTGTCTCAGTATCCTCTGAGGTCTAGAATATACATTAACCATAATGACATTGGAGGTCAAATATTTACACAATTCTGTTGAAAGAAGTCATTGTTATACCATGTCCCAGTTGATGTGACATTGTGTGGTCTTTTACGAATTTTTTTAAGGGTTTGGTGCTACATCTAACCTTTTTCTGATCATTAAATTAAGAAGATTTTTGCTAGTGTATTCTGAACGCTTGGTTTCATAGCAGTTTAAATCTTTCTGAAGTTCAACCGGGGACCAATAATTAGTTCTAACTGAGGATAAGTGTAGGCTGTTTCTGAATTTTTTAAAAAAGTCATTTCATGCTATTGTTACTTTCATAATAAAACGTAGTGACATCTGGGTTGATTTCTTTCCCTGGTCTGATTCCCAATGTTGCTTTTATCCACCCAAGTCAAGTCTTGTTTTATAAAAGAAGCTGCATTGGTGAATTTGAGCTAGGCTTTTCTTACATATACCACGTAATTACAGGCAGCACACTTTTCCCCCTGGCAATTAATCTTTTCCCCCAAAGAAATTAGAAAAGTAAAGGATAAAGGGTATTCTTTTTGTCTTTAAAGGTTAAAATCACATTTTGCCATGCCCCATGTAGATTCCAAGCCAGTAAGACTCTTTTTTAAAGTTTTAAAGTTATTTTTTTAATTGAGATGGAATGGACATAACAATCTGCATGTTTGAGGGGCATGACATGTTGATTTGATATATTTATATATTGCAATATGATCGCCATGATAGCATTAGCTAACACTTTTATCACACCACATAATTATCATTTTTTTATGGCGAGAATAATTAAGACCTACTCTCTTAGGAAGCTTGATGTCTGTAAAGCAGTATCGCTGTCCACAGTCACTGTGCTGTGCCTTAGAGCTCCAGGGTTTCTTCATTGGTAGTTGCAAGTCTGTGCCCCGAAGCCCTCCAGCCCCTGGTAACCACCATTCTTTCTCTTTTTATTGAGTTAAGGCACATATACGTGATATCATATAGTATTTGTTCAAGCCAGACTCTTGGCTACTGGCACAGCTTTAAAACCAAACAGGCAAGCATTATGCATTAAAATATGCCAAGAGCAGCTATGGTCGAGAAAATAGGAAAAATAATCCTGATCCTCCTCTGCTATTCCAGAAGCAAAATTAAAACTGACTTCAAAAGAAACTGATATTTGGACCAATTCCAAGACGATGAGAATTCAATCCGGTCCATCCGCTGCTGGAAAGTGTGGATAATCTGAAAGTGATAGTCAACACAAACCCGGTCTTCAGGAAAGTTTTAGAGAATATTAAATGGATGATAAGAGGTCAAAAGGACTTGTGGCAAAGTACTTTTATTTTTCCAGGATTTTGCTGGGATTTGTTTTCTAAATTGTATTGAGTCTCCAATTACTAGGTAGGCACCTCCTAGACTTTGGAATTAGCAAAAGACAGCAATCAGTGCTGTAATCAAGCAATATGTTTTCACTAATAAGTACAGATTTTTTAAAAACTAGTTAATAGTCCTTTCGTAAAAAAAATTTTAATGAGAAAAAAATATTTTAAAATCTTTTTGTTTGTTTACTAGGTTTAATTTCGTGGATCAAAAAAAAAAATAGAAAAGAAAAAGAGCTAGATCCTAAATTAAAAGATCTGAAAGTGGGTCCATTGCCTGCATTCCTCTTACAGGAGAATGTGGCAACTCAGCGTATCTGCCCATGGGCACCAGGTCATCTGCCACAAGGTAAGATAGTGTTTAGCTTTTCACACACAAGTAACTGGGGCTGTTTTAGACTGAATCTTTCACAATTGTTTTCTGCATGCCCCGCATTTGTACCTGTTTTGTTAGCTTGTTTTCTCAGTTGTTGCTTGTTGCAAAATTAATCTCATTCCCATATAAAAGTCTTCCCAAGTTTCTAAATAGAGGGGTGGGCAAAAGTAAGTTTACAGTTGTGAGTACATAAAACACAATTTATTTTTGTATTATTATTTATTAATTATCATATTATTAATTTGTACTATAACTGTAAACCTACTTTTGCCCACTCCATACATATAATTTTAGCTATCAGAAAACTTTCAGAATCTCTCCAACTATAATATTTCTACATATTGCTGACGTCATGTTCCTTTGAACTATAACGCTTTTGCAAAAAACATGCCTCAGATGGAGACTGTCAAATTCTATGATGGTTAGTTGGGGAGGTGGGGTAAGGGTTGGAGGGACTGAGCAAAAAGGAAAAAGGACTCATGGACATGGACAGCAGTGTGCTGATTGTTGGGGAGAGATGGGTACAAGGGGGACAAATGGTGACAGAAAAGAATACACTGAAGATTAAATAAAAAATAAAAATAAAATTTTAAATTTAAAAAAGATTCTATGGTGGAGTTTCCCACTACTCTGAAGGTGTTATCCAGGGTGATGGATATTACCTGCAATGTGGTGGAACACACACAGGAGCTTTGGAATCAGACCTGGGTTCAAGTCCCAGCTCCACCACTCAGCATCTGTGTGATCTGTGAGATTTATTCAACCTTTCTAACCCTCAGTTTCCACATCAGTGAAATAAGGATGGCAACAACAACCTCATGGGATTACTGTAAAAATTCAAGAAGATAAGGCACGTAAGCCACTTTGAAGAGTGTCAGCATATAGTAAACACTCAATAAATGAGACTTGCTGTTATGTTTGATTGGTGCTAACTTCCTCCCTTTAAGAAAGTCCTCTTTTCAAATAAGTTTAAAAATACCGTTAACCCTTGAACAACACAGAGATCGGGGTGCTGATGTCCCACACAGTTGAAAATCCATGTGGAACTTTTGACACCCAAAAACTTAACTACTAATAGCCTACTGTTGATTAACACATATTTTGTATTATATACCATATTCTTACAATAAATTAAGTCAGCTAGACAAAAGAAAGTGTTATTAAGAAAATCACACACTAGAGAAAATATGTTTACATTACTGTACTGTATTCACCAATACCACGTCACGTGTTTCGGGGTGCACAGTTTGTATGCGAGTTTTTTCAAACTGTCAATTGAAAGAAAACAATCCACATGTCATTGGACCCTCACAGTTCAAACCCATGGTGTTCAAACATCAAGTACACATTATTTTGCCCAGAAATGGCTTACCCACTTTACTCTGCTAAAACACACTACCTAACACTTGTTTATGTGCAGGTTGATCTGCATTCATCCGGTGTATTTATACAACACAATACTAGTGAACGAGTATGTATTAAGCGCCTATTTTGTAGTGGATATGACCCATGGAAAAAAGGGTAACGCTTCCCAGTAAGATGATAATGCCGTTCCTGCTTTCCAAGACCTCACAATTTCATGACAAAAGACAGGGAATTATTTTTTTTAATTTCAATTCTAAAAGAATTTGGGAAATGGCAGGCAGAGGACTCTTTTTAAAAGAGAGTATCTTGAGGAATGAGTAGAGAAGCCTGTCAGGTCAAGAGGATGGAGGCTGGGGGTAAGTGAGGCTCCAGGCCAAAGTATCGGGAAGGCTGAGTTATTAATCAAAGGTTGACTAATGAGGACAAAATCAGAACAAGAGAAAGAAAATAAATGGTGGGGGGGGGGACATTCTGCACCTAAGGACTGAGGGGCCGGGGCTGTCTCTAGCTGACCAAGGAGAACAGCTCTCAGAGACCAGATCACGTCTGCCGTCCACTCCTTACATTGTCTCTCTCGAAAAGCAATAAGATTTGCCTCTATGAACTCTGTTTTCTATACGGGCAACCTATATTTTCATGAGATATTATCTCTTTTCTATCAAATATAAACTCTTTATTTACTAACTGGTTTGCTTATAAACATAAATTATAAAATCCATGCGATTTTAGCAAAGAAACAAAAACAATGACAAAACCACATGCTCCTCTAATGTCAGCCACTGCGCCATTTCTGCTTTAACTCCATAACCTGTGTTTATAATGGTCCAGCTGGGTGTCCGTCCTCCGATAAGAGCTGACAAGTGCTGCGTGCTCACTCCGCACCAGTCATCGTCCCTTACTTTATTTATTCCTCCCAACAGCCTTATGAAGAGGGGGATTGCTCTTATATACCTTACATAAATGCAGAAATGGAAACTGGGGGAAATAACTTGCCTAAGGCCACACAGCCACTTGTGACACTGTGAAGACGTGACCCCAGGTCATCTGACTTCACAGCCAATACACTCTTAATGCCCAGAGCGGTGGTTCCCGGCACTAGGTCTTGAACTGGGGCCAGGCAGTAAGGAAAACTCACTGGCCTGTTGTGAGATGAAAAACAAAACCTAAAAAGCCCCACACAGTGACATTTTACAGAGAGATGGGCTTATCAAAGGGCGGTTCTTTATGAAATTATGTCTTACTTTTTTTTGACATCATACCATCTTTAATTTTATGAGATGATGAGCTTGAAGAAAAGCAGTTGCTTTCTTCACATTGCCCTACTTGAAAAACAAAAGCTGGCATGTGATGTCAGTTTTTTAATTTAAAAGTTTTGTTTCCATCCCCAACCATTCAAAGTCTAAAATTTACTACTGGGTGAGAAGCTATCTTCCCCCACAAGGCCCATGCTTATCCTCTGCTGTGCACATGACTAGTCATTGTCATCTTGAGCTTTCCATTTTTCATTGTCTGATTTTTAAGTGCTGCCACTTCCCTTCCCCAAACTTGGACCCATTTCTTAAATGCATTTATATTTACAGAAGGAGAGTAAGTGAATAGATAATACAATAGCTTTCTTCTGCTGTGGTTCCCCAAGAGTGAAAAGTCCAGCTTTTTCTTATCATAACTGGCTGGAAACATTCCACATCGGAGATGTCAAGTCATAACAATATGGAAAAAAAAGAAAAGCCCACTTTGCTCTCAGAATTACAAAGTTCTTCTATAGAAAAGACATTCTTAAAAGCCATTTGCAATATCCTACATCAATTTCCTCTGGCAAGGCATCTCATACAAAGGGGTCTTATAAATGGATTAAATGTGGTTGGGTGCAAAAGTACAGTAAGCCCTCTGTGAGATGCTCTTGAGGGTGGACGCCTCAAACAGGGGCTTCCTTCATAAGGGCTCCCTGAAAATAGCTGACTTGAAGTTTTGTGACCAGTAATAACCTTCTTAAAAATAAACCACTTATACCATCTGCTGCTTAATAGTGCCCTATAAATTATACCAGGAATGCGTGGCTTTTCTACCCTGCCAAATGTCTTCTAAGTTGACAAAAGGATAAGCAGAGGGAGGAGGTGAGGGTTGGGCAGCACTCGCTCTTTCCCTGCCTTGCCTGCTCGCCACCTTTGTTTGGCCTCTGCCTATGCTCGGCGTCTTCCTGGGCAAGAGAAAGTTTGGGGTGGAAAGAGTAGAACCCACCTCCACGTTTCCAAGACCAAATGAATCAAGGTTGGACAGGGCTAGGTCAGAAGGAGCAGGCTGAGGAGCTGGAATGAGTCCTCCAGTCTCGGGTGGGTGAAGAGGATGTTGGTTGTAGTCCAGGCTTTGATGGCTGAGCCAATTGAGACACAGATGCAAGCGCGGGAGAGGAATCAAGAACGGAAGAGGGATCAAAATATTATGTTTAATATCTGACAAAGGAGAAATATTAGAAATAATTAATTGGACCAGAGACCAATAGGGTTTTTATATCTTCCTCCAAATGGAGATTAGGTAAATCCACAAGGGGAGAGTGAGATTTGCCAAGCCGTAGTTATCTAACCTAACTCATATCCACTGAAATGTGACCCTACTCAGATTCTGCGGAGAGCTAGCCACCTGTGGGCAACGTTTCCCCTCTTGGTGGGGAGAACCTGGGAGGGGGTGGGAGGACACAGCCATTTCTACCCACGGCCCCTCAGAGAGGGTGAGGCAGGCATGAGGAGAAAGGGGCATGTAAGAAATTACAGCAGGTAGAACCCAGAGGATCTTCCCAGGAAAAGGCCACTGTTGTTGTAAAGCACCAACTTCAAAATCCCTCAAAACTCAGCAAAAGCTTGTTTAGGCCACCTGTCAGGTCGTTAAGAGAAACACTTTTGTCTGACACTTATTCTAAAGTGCTGTGCCTTGAATCACAGAGTTACATAGTTTCATTTGGCTTTTTTAAAATTAAGTAACACAAGCAATAGCCAATCAAATATATAAGAACTTAACTGAGCCTTTTTCCTAAGTAAAGTTTTTACTCTTCAAAATGAAGCCAAACATGGCAATGACAGTGGAATGAAAAAAAAAATACTCAGAAAGAAAGCCCTATGTTCAGGAAATGAGAAAATTAAAATGAAAAAAAAAATCACTTGACTTAACACCAAATAAACCATATTATACTGGGTATCATCCAAGCCAAGATTTTTCTCAAGGAAAATGCAAACAGGCTCACTGCAATTAAAGTCTTCATTCCTCACCCAGTCCGCAGTCTCCCCGGTCAGTCTCCATGAGTTCCTGAAGGACCCAGAGGAGGCTATTCCACTGCTGATTCTACCTGGCTTCCTTCTCTCTGAGATTAGAGTTTTCAGAGGACTGCATTGCACTCTCGTGTGTGTGTGTGTGTGTGTGTGTGTGTGATGAAAAGAGCCAGCAGCAGCATTCAGGAACACGCAAGGAGCATTTCGGTCCTACTCCTGAAGGGCAGAATGAGCAACATGTCACCGCTTTGTGAACAAGCTCCTGGTTGTGTGAGCAAGTGGGCTGCTAGCCCCTCTTCAACACCCTCCTCTCAGGTGCTCTGAGCTCTCCTTCAGACGAGAAAGGAAAAAGAAACCAGAGGTGATACTGAGCCGGGCAAGAGAGAAACTGTGCATATAAGAAGGATGACCAAATTCTAGCTACCCCCAAATTCCGCATGATTTTTTGTTCTTCCCTTCAGAAGATTATGCAAAGCAAAGTTGGGAGCTGATGATTAGAAAATATGAAAGTTAGGATATTGAGAAAAGGGGACATAGTGGGGGAAAAGACTAGGCGTGAGGTTGAGTCATTTAGATTTACCTGTTTCGGCTAAATCCAAGCTCAGACTCTTCGTTTTTGCACTTGGTCCTCAGATGACGGCCTCTGGCCGGCATGTTGGTGCTTCTGGGCTTTCGTTATCATATTGCAGATATCTATTTGGGTAGTTGGGCCTCAATCATTTTCAAATGATTTTTTAAAAGTCTAGTTTGAGAACGACAACTGCAGAGTCTAGAGGCCTGAGTTTCCCGCAAACATTACGTGTTTTTTCCTTCTTCCTTTCATTCTAGATTCCCCTAACTCCCACCCTGTTCGTTGTTTTTCCGGCAAGTTATTCAGACATATTTTCACTGGGACCTACAGTGAATGCAACCCTTTTAAACCTGGAAATTAACTACTCTTGAAAACTTCTCAAGGCAACATTCCTCCAATTCCATCCTATCATCAGCTCCTATTATGAGGAAAGCATCCCATTATGTGATTTGGAAAATACAAAAACATGCCAGTCCTGTGTATTTATTTATCTATCGCTGCAGCACAAATTACTCCAAAAGTTAGCAACATAAAGCAACAAACACTTATCTTACAGTTTCTGTGGCTCAGGAATGGAGAAGTGGTTTAACTGGGTGGTTCCAGCTCTGGGTCAGTCACAAGGCTGTAAATGAAGGCAGGAGCTGCAGTCCCTTCAAGGTTTAATGGAGGGAAAGGATCCACTTACAAGCTCACTCGCATGTGCCTTTCCACAGGGCTGCCTCTATGTTCTTCTTTCCAGGTGGCCTGTCATCCAGAGCCTTGCTAGCCTGTGATAGCCTGGCCTTGTTTCCACGGCGGCTGGGCTGAAGGAGTGGGTAAGGATAGAGGGAGAGGGGAAGAAAGAGAAGGGAGAAGAAGAGGAGGGGAAGGAAGGGGGAAAGGAGAAAGGGAGAAAAGGAGGAGGAGAGAGAGAAAAGGAGGAAGAGGGACAAGCCAGAGATCTTGACCAAGATGGATGCCAGCCTTTTTATAACCTTATCTTGAAACTGACATCCTATCATTTCTGCCATAGAGGTAAGTCAATAAGACCAACTCACACTGAAGAAGAGAATATGCAGGTGGTGGATGCCAACAGATGGGCATCACTGGGGACCTTTTTAGAGCCTACCAGGCTCCACATCTTGGACAAAGATTGACATGTACAGATACAGCAGATACAAACCAGCTGTATAAAGTAGAAGAGAAATGCTCTGAGATGGCAAAAAAGGAACTCAAAATCATGTGGGAGATGCTTGGAAGGCTTCTTAAAGGAAGCAAAATTTGAGCTAGGTCTCAAACAGACCTCAAAAAAGGCATTTCAGGCAACCAGAACTTCTTGAGCAAGTGGTCTGGGATTGGAGCAAGCACCAAATTACTTGGAGGGCTTGTTAAACAAGCACCAAAATTACTTGGAGGGCTTGTTAAATGAAGTTGGCTGGGCCCCGCTTACAGAGTTTCTGATTCAGTAAGCCAGTGGGCGGACAGGGGAGCGGGAGCAGAGGGCACAGAGAATTTGCACTTCAGGCAACGCTGATGCCTTTGGTCCAGGGACCACACTTTGAGAATCCCTGACGTGAGCAAAGGCTTGGAAGTAGAGCATATTTCAAAAGTGAAAGAATAGATCTTTTTATTTGTCAATTTGGACTTAGAATCAGTGGAAATGAAAGCCATTAGTCTCTACTTAATGAATCCCAAACTATCAACTTTTGGTGTTGGAAAGGATTCAGAGAATCTAAACTCATTGTTTTACAGATAAGGAAAGTGAGGGTAAGGGACAGGCTCAAAGAAATAATGAGCTTTCCTTAAAGGGAAGAGAAATAAATAAATAAATAAATAGCAGATGGAAGTCTGTGGTTCCCTTACTCCCGGGCTCCTGAAAGAAATGTACTAGAGCCATTTTCCTTTGGAGGTTGAGTGCTATTTGAGATGAGCTAATGAATTTGAGATCGATTCTCCCAGTAGAATACTCACCCACTATAAAATGCATATTCCCATACGTAGATAGGGGAGGGAGGCTGAAAGAACTCTCTGAACACCTCTGGGCCCATTAGACAAGTCTCCTTGTGCAAATGGATGTGTGTAATGCCTGCCTGGCTTGTGCTCAATGAATAGAAAGCCTTCCTCACACGTCTGCCATCACTCAGCCTCCACTGTCCTTTTGCTCTCACAAGGCCTCAAGTGTACAAATTGGTTGCCTACACTCTGCAACATTTGGATTTGGGGTGCTGTTTCTTTTTAAAGTCTAAATAATTAGTACCCTCTCAGTGTAAACTGGGATGCATCCATCTGGACTCCTAAAATATGCTTTCCTTGGAAAGAGGGTAGTGAAACCCTGCACACCCTGCAGCTTGTTCCTTGCAATGTGTACACAGAATTAGCTTGATGCCTTTGTTCTATTGTCTGAGCTTTTGTCACCTTTTATTTGACTGAATTTAGGGAAACAGTATGAAGACATTTAAAAGAGGCCCAAGGGCATCTCATTTGTACATTCAAATACAAGTGGTTTTTGTCATTATTCTCCTGCCCCTGACTCCCTTTACTCTCACTTTTCCCTCTAATTACTGTCCTCCACCCCATTCTGAAATATGAGGCCTCTCTGGAAAAAGTCCAGCCATTGTTAATATGATGACAACAGTTTGCGCAACACCCTTGTAAGCTGGCAGCCAAGGAGAGTGGACTGGAATGGTCACGTGTGAACAATGACCACTTCACTGTACTAGTCAATGGGGACAGTAGACGCCCTTGAGTGAGCATGTGTGCTGTGTGGCTGTCGCAGTCAAAATGACTGCATCACATTTTGCGTTAAGCTTGAACATTCCTCTGTGGAAACTATTTGGATGAATCAGAAGGCTGCAGCTATGGGCAACTGGTGATTGGCAGCTTCATTATGTCCATGCACCTGCTCATGCATCACATCTCCTGTAGAGATTTTTGGTGAAACATCAAATCACCCAGGTGACTCAGCTCCCCTACAGCCCAGATTTGGCACCCTGCAACTTCTGGCTTTTCCCAAAACTAAAATCACCTTTGAAAGAGAAGAGATTTCAGACTGTCAATGAGATTCAGGAAAATACAACAGGGCAGCTGATGGTGATTGGAAGAACTGTGTGAGGCCCCAAGGTGACTACTCTGAAGGAAACTGAGGTGTCATTGTCTTATGTGCAATATTTCATGTATCTTTTTCAATCAATATCTCTATTTTTCATATTACATGGCTGGATACCTTCTGGACTGACCTTGTATATTCTCGCTTCAAAAGCAGAAACAAAGATTCTAAAGGCAACTGAACTATAACCCCTTTCCACTTGTGGTTTCTGCAGAAACCTGCTTAGGCACAGATGTCTCTTTAATTGTGATATTCTGAGGAGTCCTAAAGCTCACCACCCACACTCCCTCCTAAAGTTAGGACCTGTCCTAAATAAAACGTAAACTACAGACAAACCAAAGTTGGCCACAACCTCACTGCAAATTCCCTTACACTGAAACCTGGTTTCTGAGCATACATTTGTTAACTGGGATGAGAGGATGCCATGTAGCTAATGTCTTTTTGAAAAGTTGAGAGGTGAGAATGGCAAATTGAAAATCCATTTTATTCATTGTCTTTACCAATTTAACCACAAACTGTTTCCTCTTC
This sequence comes from Desmodus rotundus, assembly GCF_022682495.2. Lineage (NCBI taxonomy): Eukaryota > Metazoa > Chordata > Mammalia > Chiroptera > Phyllostomidae > Desmodus > Desmodus rotundus. Next base: position 38,022,416 of record NC_071387.1, read on the forward strand.
TCCCACTGAGCACCATTTAATGAGCTGTATCAGGTGTACAATGGAAGCAGTGAACCACAGATGGAAGCACACGTCCCGTGACCAAGCACACCAGTCAGACCCTGCCTTCTGCACTTGCCAGGTGTCTGGGCTTCGTCCAGTTATTTAACATCTCCAGGCCTCAGGTTCTTGATCTGGGCCTCGGTTTCCTCCCCTAGAATGGAGGTGGTAAAACGGAGTTGCTGGGAAGATCACAAACTCCGTGAGGGTACCTAAATCACCCTGAGTGACAGCACATGTTCAATAAGTGGTAGTTTGATGACTGAGGCAATAAATTAAACACACGGTTTTTTTCTCAAGAAGCGCACAATCTTCATTTACATTGTGACCAGCTTGATTTTATTTTTCATTGGCTCAGGACCATTTGTGTGTATCTTACTCTCAATTCCAGCTCAATTAGAGAAATCCAAATTTACCCGAACAGTAGTCCGGGATCCACGTCTGACTTGCACTGAAAGGCCTGATGAGCTTTTCCCAACCACGACCAAGTTATTAACAACCTTGTTGATTTCTAAGTCATTAGGAAGGAACTGTCAGAAAGGAATCATTCTTTGTATCTTCTGGGGGTTGATAGGAAAAAAGAATTTTAAAATGTTGGAGCCTGAAGCATCAGTCAGTGACATATATTCTTCTGAAACAAAGATGACTTTAAAAAAAAATTCTATGTTGCACATAGACAAGGAAAAAAAGACACTTTGGCTGCAAAAACTCCCCGTCTTCTCTGGGGAGGCTCAGACCTCTGCCTGCTGTTCATCAGCCTTGATTTTGATGGGGTGATTTTTAGTCAGCTGCCTCAATCATTTTGGCACAGACAAAAATCCTTTAAAAAATGTTACACTTCATCAAAGTGTATCATGAGACTTCACGGTCATTATCTCAATGGTCGCTCTGATGTGCTACAATTGGCAAAGAAACAAACGGTAGGGGGTGGATGAGAAGAAAGCCAACGTTTCGTGTGGAAAGCTGGCAAGCCTCGCCAAGCTTCTGTCAACAACTCCGTGGTCTGATCCGATGCACTGAGCGTGCTGATGATGCTCTTGTTTCTGGAGGAAGTAAACAAGAAAATGAATTCCACCACGCAACACAGCCTCTTTGTATCTTCTAAATGGTGTGACTGGACCCGGGCCAGCTGTGTTGAAAGTTTGGCCATTTATGTCATCAGGGCCCCAGTACTGATGGAGGCTTTGATTATGACTTGGACCCAGCTAGAAGACCCTTCAGGGGCAGCCACGCAGCAAATAAAGGCATTGATTGGTTGTTGGGTCAATTTAGCCATAAGGGTACAGAGCATGGCTCTTTTGAAAAGCCTAATGGATTAGCTACACAACCAGTCTCACTGTAGGCCTTATTTTTCAAGTAACTCCATGACAGTTTTCCAGCTTGGCAGGGAACTAACTCTTCTTCCAAAGCAAGCTTCAGAGCTGTTCTTACTATCAATAGTCAGGCTCAAAGGATTAGACACAGCGGGCTTTACAATTTAATGAAAACAGCTGTTGAAGCAACAATTAAGGCCAACAATAGTTTGCATGGAAAGCTATTAATTATGTAAAGTTATGCAGAAAGAGGAATACTCTTTCATTCAGGGCCTTCTAAAGCTACTGAGCTGCCTTCCATTCCACGGCTCTCAAGTGCCAGGAAGTGGGGTACTTGTAGGAAGTGCTCCCCTGCATGTGGGTTGACTGTGTCAGCAGAGCTCTAGGCTGCCAGTTTGCTGCAAAGCCAGCCATGGGTGAAATATTCAGGAAAAGAATATCAGCTTAATTTACATTACTTTGGGTATCTCAATTACAAACTCAGAGGCACATTTTCACAAGTTTCTGAAATTCAGTTCGAGTCTTGTGGTTGGGATCTCTACTTTTGCTTAAAAACATTTTTTTGTGTGTATAATATGCCCCCTTTTTGGCCTCACTCACCCTGAGGCGTTATTAACATTATTTTCTAAGTCATTAGTAGGAACTGTTAGGAAAAAATTACATCTTGGGGAATTGGTGACGTCCCTTGTTCTTTGGACTAAGTAGGTTCTCATTCTATTAGGATGGTCCATCCAACTTGGGCTCTCAACCATCCCCGCTCCTCCCTTAGAACCTCTCATCTCTCCTTCACCTCCGTCTGCTTGCTGGGGCTTTTGAATTCATTGCTTCTCTCGTTGCAATTTCCATCCTTGACTAACAGTGCTGGGAATTGACTTATAGCCCTTCTCCAACCCTGTGTTCCACATCTCACTTTCTTCCCATATGGGAATCACCAAGCCAAGAAGTCCCATTAAGAAGGTTATTAACTGTATACATAAACATTGCCTCCTGCCTACAGTTAGATTTATTTCTCATCACTTCCAAATAACTGGTTTTAACACTCTTTCCAGCACACCCAACACCTTTTATTTGACTATATTGTTTTAGAGAGGCCTTTGGGAATTTAGCTAATTTCACGCTGGAACTTATTAAGTGGGATTTGACACTCTTTGATAATTCCAATAAACCATTAGTCATGTCTCACTCCCTTCAGGGAAAGAATGAAAGCTTTATTAGTCATAGATTCTCTATTCTAAACATGTTACCCGAATTTAGTGGCATATCAGTACTGAAATGCAATTGACTAGATTGAATAGAAAGAACTTTCCCTGAAACTATAAGAAAGCTGTCATTGGCTATCAACAGGAAGAGAGCATTTGTCTTTTTCAGAAAATTCTCATTAAGTTCACCTGAGCATTATGAAATAATTCAGTGAACTTAATTTACTGTAAGTGTTAATAAAATGAACATGCACGTGCACACACACACATATAGACACATACGCAAATTCTCTTTAAAGGACTTGATGTAGTTCTGTCCTCCACCCAGGATACAAGAATAAGCTCCTTTCCTTCTACGGACAGTTTTAAAACCTGCAGAGACGACATCCCTAGAAGGTCCCAGCACATAATTGAGTACGCAAATGACATTCATTACTAGGGTCACAACAATAATCCAATTAACATGCATTTACGTAATGCTTTTAAATCACTCTAAACTACAAACCACATTCATCCTTGAAGTATAAGGAAAAATAAGTACCATGTCCTAGCATACTCCAGTTCACACTTGCACTGGAGAGTACAAAACAGCATCAAGATTGCAAAAGCAATTATTCCAGTTAGCCAGATGTGATTTTTCAATCATTCTAAGAATTTTATTTTTTAGCCGTTCTTATTCCAGTGGCACCACTCACAGCTCTCATGCTGGCACCGTGCTTACATCTCTTCATTATTAATTCAGCTCATGGAGCTTAATTGGACAAGGCTAGAGCGAATTTGACAAACATCACAGCAGCAGAAAAAGCAATCACTCTTTCAAGATGAAAATTTGTTTGATGTCTTACTGTGTAACTCATTTACTCTCCTCGGGAGTCATGTGACCTGAATGTTAATCAGTCATTGATTGGTTCCTCTCCTTGGACAGTTATGCGACTCGAATATTAATGGGCTGGCACTTGGTAGCTGTGCTGTTAGGCAACCTTGTGATTGGCTGCCAGGTTAAGATACGGAGATAAGTGGGTGCTTGATGAGCACTTGACAGAACTTCACAGAAAATTAAGGCCCTAAAATAGCATGAGAAAGTCTTGTCAAATCAAGCATGATTATCATTGAATGCTTAAGGAATTCATCATCTGCATGGAATTGATACACTTCAGCACCAATAGACCCTGTAGTCAGCAGGGACTCATCGGATTTTTATTTATATGTGTTCACCAAATCACATTAATTCTGAGAGCTAAAACATGCTAAAGATGAAGGTTATTTTCTGTTCAATCTAATTTATCTATGACAATAATCATCACTAATAATGTGTCAAATTGGATCGCAGTCATTTTATGCATGCATGCTGATTTGGAAAATAGTGTTAAACCATCCCGAGGTAATTAACAACCGGTAAAGGTACGCCAGCCTGAAGTAATCAGCATATCTAGATGGGAAATTAAGTTTTATAGAATGAATTTATAGATACATATCCTTATTTAATTCAGAATATAAATTATTCCTGGTAAAAGCCGACATCATTTTTACAACACCATTAAGGCCAATAACCATTGAGGGACTCGAATCCTTAATTTGCTCCATCCTTCACTTTTTCTCTCGTTTTCTGTGGTTAACTTTTTAATGGATGTCACTTCCTTCTTGGCAAGGCCTCATTTTAGAGGGGTTTGGTAGGACTAAGCGATGACTGAATATTCATTCGTTTAAGCCTTAATCATGGATGAAGGACTTTGCATCGTACCTCTTAATACACAATGCTTTATAATTATTGGTGGGGGTTGGGAGGTGGGCATCCGGTAGAGTACAAAGAGAGGGGCGGGGCCAAACTTTGGCCTTTTGCTGTTTCTCTATTTCTCCTTACAAAGGGACAACAGGAAATTTTGCAGATTAACTCATAAAGGATTAATGTTTCTTGGGGAATCATTTAAGCTTAAATCGCTTTTGTTGAAATACCTTTTATGGAATAGAAGCGGTGTTTTTTTTTTTTTCTTTTAAATAACCTCCTCCTTTACAAGGGCATTATTTGAGTAATAGAGTATTGGAGTAATAAAATCTTAAAGAAATGTTTATACCTTTTGGTGAGCTCAGCTAAAATGTTTGAGGGGAGAATGACACCCCAAAAAGAGGATGGAGAGAATGAAAATGAATACATATAAATTGTTGTTTCTTTCCCACCACTACCCCTCCTGGCTCCTCACTGCCCACACCCCCCCCACACCACCCCTGTGCTCCACCCACCCCCATCCTAATCTCCTGTGCGACCAGGACCGCCCCTATTCTCTCCCCCTCTCTCAGGAGGTCTCTTTATTGATTAAATGAATCTGCTCCAAAGGCTGGCTCCCAGGCTCTTTGATCTAATCCGATCTGATTTTATCCTATCGCTTCAGCAGGACATCGGGGAATTAACAATAAGCAGCTTTACCACAAGTGTTTAATAACTCAACACAATCTCCTTATGGCTCCGAGCTGCTCATGTTCCCATCCAGTCCACCACAGCAAACAGTGTAACAGATTGGCCATCCCCCCATGAACCCGAGGAATTTTCATGCACTGTGAAAATAATCGCTTCAAGTTCCTTCATAAATCATACAAAGCAGATTTTAGCATCTTAACAAATTGAAAAAAAACCCCAGCAGAGTGGGTTGTTGGGAAGGCAGGGCGGAGGGGGGGGGTGCGGTTGGGGGTGGCTGACAGAGAACTCACCCTCCAGCAACAAGGGGATGAGAGAGGAGGCAGGCTTTCAATATTGCAGTGGGGGAAGGGGCAGATGTAAAATAACTTATGCTTCTCCTGCAATATGTTTTTCATCTCCTTAAATTTTAACATGAATGAAATATAATAATTTGGGCAGGCTCAAACCTAACAATGCTCCAAGCTCACAATTGACCTTATTTTTTTTTTTTCCACTGTGATGGAAACGATGTGGTTTCAACAGCAGGCTTCTTATTGTTGTTCCTGTGACAGCGCTTGAAGTATGCAAGAAAAACACAGTTAAACAAGGACTGTGCATCTTGCATGGTGCAGACAGCCAGGACGTTAGGCTGAAATGGTACGTCCCCTGGATTTCAAACCAGCGTACATGCGTAAAGGGGCATCTTAAATTACCACTCAATTACAAGATGCCATTCTTAAAATGCCATTTTTTTCACCCATGGCTGCTCCTATATATACATCCCTAGCTCTCCATTGCAAAGGCAGAATTATTTAATGTCTTCCTCACCTCCAAAGAAAAAAGTGCATTTTACCCCTCTTCTCTATCACAAGCACAGTGAGTAAAGGTGATTCCTTTCCTAAGGCGGAAATTGTGATGCAATGGCTCACCCTTATGCCCGAAGAGACGGAGCTGGAGTACGTGGAGAGACATGGAGGGAAAGCGGGCCTGTGAAAGCTGCCGGATTATTAGTGCCATGGGGAAAATTTCACTCTAGCACTAATCTAAAATAAACCATCTTTTAGTTGCTCTATTTAATACCTACTGTACATCAGAATTACCTATAAAAACATATTTCATAACAGAGAAACAGCCCCATCTCTCCCCCTCTGCCATTGTTCTCTCCATTACCCTGGCAGTTCTGTGATTTCTCGCTACATCAGCAGAGTAACGAAGTGCCCTCTCCCTGAACATCTGGGGGCGCAGAGAATTCTGTGATTCAGGTTTAGGCCAGATTACTATTACTACGGTGAGATCTTTTTCCATATCCCCAGGGTCCAGGGTACTTACAAATTCACTCAGACACAGCTGGGTGTTTCACTACTGCTTTCCAAAGTAAAAACATTTATTTTTATATCCATATTTCCTCCTCCACCCACGTCCATTCATCAGTATTTATCCAGAGTTTCCCACCACTGTATGAATCCAACATTTTGTGATGCCCCCTCTTCCCCACCCCAAAAAAGGAGACTCTGATTTTGTGATTTCTACTCAATATGGAATGGAACGCTAACATGAATAGAGTTATTATTTCCTCTTTGGAAATGCCTTTTGCCTTACTTTTTTTTTCCCCCTCAGATAAACTATGTCATAACAGAAAAATCCCTGTGAAGTTCTCCAAAGAACTCTATGCCACTTCCAGACCTTGGAACTATAATTATGCCTTGCGTAATTAAAACAGAAAGAGCATCCCCTGCCAACTGTGAGTGCCCGTTTACATCAGAGAGAGATAGCAAAATGTACTCAGGAAAGTTCCAGCCAAAGTAATTGAGAGGGCTGCCTGAATCCACCTCTGCTTTCTAAATATTGTCCCCAGGTTAAGAACTGGGAAGCAGAGGGAAGGAAAGCATGTGAGGAGGACCCCAGCCAGAGGCCTGTTGACATTTCCCACCAGGGCATGATGTCAGAGTTCAGTGACTTTGGGGGCTGATGTTGACTGACGCCTTGTTGCTCACTTAGTCCAGGCGCTTCTGCCGGGGAGCTTCAGAGCTATCACTCCACTGCGTGGCGGCCTTCAGGTGTCTGGATCCCTGCACTCAAATGCAGAAGTTCAGAGCATTTCACCAAGGTGTAAACATTCTTGACATCGAGTAGTACAAAAAGGACTCTTCTGATTGCAGTTCACTTAGTTCACGAGCTTGTCCTTCTTTGGGGTTGCTGCAGTTGGAACATGAAAAGGAGAGAAACAAGAACGGGCATTGAGGAAAAAAGAAAATAACACACAAAACCTAAAGCCACAAGTTGGAAAAAAAAAAAAACCCTATAAAATGGAAGTGCATTATGTTTTTGTACATTTTCGAAATGTAGCCAAACTAAACCATTAAATGAGGATTTTGTTTCACAAAGTCTGCAAACTATTCAACCGCTAACCCACTATACCAAGTATGTGGTGCCAACCAAAATATGTCAAGATTACTAGTACTCAATAAAATCTCAAAACCAAATGACACGCAAGCTGTATTTCATGATTAGAGCGCTTCCTTATGTCAAGGAACATACATATTAACTTGTTTAAACACAGCGATGGGCTGTCACTCTGTTTGTCAAAAGCAGAGGAGGGAGAACCCAGTGCTCACCGAAGCCATCCAGATGATACTTCATGCTTCTATTTCCCTGGCAGACAGCACGGACACCAACCGGTCAGTGCTTATGTCATCTGAGAGGAGAGGAGCTGAAGAAGAGAGGAGAGGGGAGAGTGACACAGTGGTGGGGGGGGGTGGAGAAGGGGGAGGGAGAACGTCCCACTTGACAAATCAGGGCACCAAAAGGCAGGGTGTGCAAGAACCTTGCCCAACCAAGGCCCTGGCACAAGTACAGAGCTGGGATTAGAACCAAAAATGCCAAGTCACCAAGTTTACAAAATAAAAACACCTCAAATATTCTTTTTAAATCTAGGAACTAATATTTACATAAAGCTATAAGGTCTTCGAAGGACCCATATATATTTTGTCAATGAATTCTCATCACTCCTGTGGCCATTTGTATATTATTATCCTCGTTTAACAAAAATGAAGCCCAAGTGTCAGAGAGATGAAGTGACTTGACCAAGCAGAGACATCCAGAAACAAGTAAAACCAGGGCAGGACTCCTCCCTGTCAGGCCTCCAAACCAAGTGGGGACTACACAGGCTGCTGCTCCTCCTCCCAACACAGCGTTTCTCTTTGCACCAGGATGTTTGACTTCGAGCGGGATTCTAAAAATGGAGAGGGGTAATTATCTCATTCTCTGACTGTCGACAGCACAGAGCTGCTGTGTGCATCTACCTGGCAGGAGAACGAAAGGGAAGCTGTTCTCTCATTTACAAAATAAGGTAGTGAGACATGTGATTATGTTAGGAACACTTGAAGGGAATTCTAGGTGAAAAGGAAAAACCAGAGCCTGCTTCGATCTGTTATTGGGGTGCTTCTTCCCTTGTGTGAGCCTGGCAAGACCCCCACAGACGCTGACACAGACACATATCCCCACCCACCTGTCCCCTCATACCCCCATGCCTTGCTCACATTCATCCTCTGGGTGATGGAGAATCACCTGTCTCCCTTTAACTGCCATAGCCTTAGGGTGTTGTGGGAGAGAACTGGAGTTCCAATGAGCGGCTCTTCTGACATATTACAATCTGGCTCCTTCCAGTCTCACGTCATACTCCAGCTGGAGGGGGCCAGGGAGCCTAGATGTGTTTGTTGGTTGGTGTCAATTCCCATTCACACACATAACTTAGCCTGATAAGAAGCTGGGCCTTTCAACATCTGGGCACTGCTGGCATTCTGGCTTCATCCACATACACCTGACTGGCCATACTGAGATGACGGGTCATGGTCTGAATTGTGCTCCCCCCTAAAGTTCATACATGGAAACCCTAGCCCCCACTACCTGTGAGTGTGACTACATTTGGAGGCAAGGCCTTTAAAAAGGTCATTAAGACAAAATGTAGTCATTTCGGCAGAGCCTAACCCAACATGACTGACTAGACCTTACAGGAAGGGACTAGGATACAGAGAAAAGGCCATGGGAGGACACAGCGAGAAAGCAGTTGTCTACAAGTCACAGAGAGGAGCCCCAGAGGAACTCAAACCTGCTGATACCTAATTCTTGGACTTTGAGCCTCCAGAATTGTGAAAAAAAAATTTCCAGGGTTTTTTTTTTCCTTAAGATTTTATTTACTTATTTTTAGAAAGAAGGGAAGGGAAGGAGAAAGAGAGGGAGAGAAACATCACTGTGTGGTTGCCTCTCGAATGTCCTTTGCTGGGGACCTGGCCTGCAATGCAGGCGTGTGCCCTGACTGGGAGTCGAACTGTGACCCCTTGGTTCGCAGGTCCGCGCTCAATCCACTGAGCGACACCAGCCAGGCGCTAATTTCTGCTCTTTAAGACACCCATCTGTGGTACTTTATTATGGCAGCCCTAATTAATATAACTTCTCATTCCCAGACTCCTGCAGTGGTTTCCTGCATGCTGGCCCCTCTACCTACCCCTTTACTGTTGGCCTAGAGGACATTGGTTTCATCTCCAATGTTCAACTCAAATGGCAGGTCTCCTCTTCAGGAGATCTTCCCAGGTAGCCATGGGCACTTGACACACCCAACAGTTCATCTGTGATGACACAGAGGCTATGGCATACATCTGCTATGAGACCAGCCCCTGCTCTTACCTGATGGCTTGTCTCCTCATACACATGAGTTCTATGGAAAAGGAACCCTCCCTTACTAATTGCCCTAGCATAGCACAATGCCCACCAGAGAGGACATTCAATTAATGTTCGATACGGGGACAAATGGGGGAATGGAAAGAAACAGCAACAATAATAACGACAATAACTAAAACTCACTTGTACTGACCAACTTTATCCTCCCAATGACCACATGGAGTAAACAATATTGTTATCCTCATTTTATACTGAAGACTTAGGCATACCAAGAGAAGTAACTTGTCCAAGGTCCTGCAAGCCAGGGATTTAAAACCCAGTATCTGGTTTCAGAGTCTATATTCTTAAAAAATGTCTCCAAAGGAGAAAGAAAAGGAGAAAAGGACGACAGGAAAGGACCAGAGAAGGGAAGAGGTCATCAGCTGTGTAAATTTAGGGAAGATACTTCAATTCTTTAAAACTCAGTTCCCCCTCTGCTTATCTCAGGACAGGCTGAAGTGAGATAATCTCCATGGACACAATGTAACTGCAGAGCACTGTAGAGCCACACAGTCTCTATTTTCAGTAGCCAGAAAGCAGTCAAGCAGCCAAGGCCTGCCACTTGAAGGCTGGATTTTCTGGTAGTGATGATTTGCATAGTGGGAAATCCTGAGAAGATGCAAGGAAGAGGAGAACAGGGTAGTCAAAGATGAGCGGAAAGAAATGCTGCTTTGCTTTGTGCCAGGGACCAGAAGCAGCACAGCCTTTTTGCATAACTCTGGGGACACCATCCCCCTTAGCATATTCCTGTCTCCTGGGTCTACGCATTCCAACGACCAGCAGCGTCTCTGAGGATGCCCTGTGGGATGTTGCCTCTGGTTCTGGTACCACAGATCGCATCTGTGACAGACCTACCAATCGCTGCCATGTTGAAATTTCAGTTCCTCTAATCCAGTTTACTGGACTTAATACTTAGACTAGGGATCCCAATGTCACCTGTTGGGGTGGAAGGATTTCCTGTTCTGTTTTCAAACGGAGACTTTTCTCTTTGTTTGTGTTTTAAATACTGTCTTCAATAGAGCGCCGCATCTCTTTTTATCTCGGATTCGGAAATGCATTGAGCAGGAAGCAAGGACTAACTGCGGCCTGGTAAAGAGACACATCTCATTGTTCCACACCTGCAAAGACTTGTCTTCTTTGAAAGTTCTCAGATGACCTACTTACTTAGGCTCGGAGCAGAATGGTTAAACGTGTTTGGAGGAAACCACCTGTAAATAGAACAGCTATGTTTAACATAATCCCCTCCAGAAGACTCCTCCAGTTCCTGTAATCAACCCTGTAGTATCAGGTGAAGGTTCTTGATTATCTCCCTGTGGCATTGTATCTCACCACGTACCTGATAATAAACTGCTGGATTATCAAACAAGATTGCAGCTTTAGCAAATAAAATCATGTTCTGTGTTAAGAGAGAAAATGCTTACTATTCCTATCTGCCTGGCTAAATATTTACATATCACAGGCTTTCCAGGGTCCCTGTTCTTTCAAATCTGATTTTTTAAAAAACAGCACAGAGGTTAAGTTAACAGAAAGGGAACACACTGTGCTTTTGACACGAAGCTAAATGCATCTCTGGGAGAAAACAGGAGCTGCCTAAAAAGTAGAACTAAATCCAAGGCCTCAGGTGCCTGTGAGATCAATGGGTACATGTGACAAAAGATGGAGCTGAGTGTGTCGGGAGGAGTCCAAACGCCTACTTTAAAGGGAACATAAGTGAAGGAAAACAGATATCTAAAATACGCATGTGTGCCTGTGTGTGCCAGAAGGGGAGCGATGCGCTTGTGTAAAGTTTCATGGTGGCCTGTGGCTTTATACCTTTCAAAGCCTTTCTCCTCCATTACCTACATTCTCCCATCCTCCCTACCACCGCCCCCACCCTGACCCATTTTCCTGTGTTTCCCAATCTCTCCATTTTACAGGTGACATAACCTGAGGCTGAGAAGTTAAGTGACTTGCAGAAGGTCCTGGAAGGCAGGCCTCTGCTAAGTGAAATAAGTCAGTTAGAGAAAGACAAATACCATATGATTCCATTTACATGTGGGATCCAAAGAAGAAAATAACCAAACAAACAACATTGAAACAGACTCATAGATACAGAGAACAGACTGATGGTTGCCAGACGGGAGGGGGGTGGGGTCGAGACATAGTGAAAAAGCTGAAGTACAGATTGGTGCTTACAGAATAGTCATGGGGATGGTAAGTACAGCACAGGGAATACAGTCAACATTAGAATAGCTATGTGTGGTATTAAATTGAAACTGGAAAAATCAGTGTTCGTGCTGCCTGTCACCACCAGAACTCCTAAGTAGAGACAAGGATTGAATATTTATGGGCGCTTTATTCAGATGGCCAGTGATCTGAGAAGACAGCTGGTTAAGTACCCTCGAAAACCATCTTATCTCATTTCAAGCCGACCTTTTTATAAGGAGGAGAAAGGGTAGGTAAGGGGTTTGGGGAAAAGGTTAATAGGATAAGAATTCCCGTCCTGTGGTGATTTTCCTAGTTCATCTTAATCTGTTGATCAACAATTCTCTATCTGCATCACAGGCATTCCCTCCCTGGGACACAATGGCTCAGATACAGTCTCCAGAGCTTGCAGACCCCCTGGGGCACCAAGGTTGAATTGCTTGTCGACTTCCTGGAGCCCTGTGCTCACGAATCCCAGTTCCTGGAATACCAGCTTTGCACAGGAATTAATCACTTCAGCCTATCATCCAAGGCTAAAATCTTTAACTCTTGAGTTCCCCTGTCAAGACGGGTACTAGATTTATCAGGGTGATCATTTTGTACACCTAAAACTAATACAAAATCATACTGAATGTTCACTATAATTGAAAAATAGAATTTAAAGTAAGGCAAACATAATAAAAAAAAGTCCTGGAAGACAAGTCTCAAACACAAATTTTCTGATTCCTAGTGTGGCCTCCTTTCTGTCACACCTCTCTGCTCTAATATGGGGACGCTCTCTCTCCTAAAGAAATGGAGTGGCAGAGGGCTTTTTCTTTTTTTCTTTTTTATTAAGCTTTGTGTATTCATATTGACAAATCTAAGTTAAATTACTATTTGGGTTAAGATTCATGGACTGAAATGGATACAACTTAAAGCAGAAAATGAGCATTTTTAAATGCCTATCTTTTAAGAGAGAAAGAGAAAGAAAGAAATTGGTTTGGAAATTGTATACTGTCAGTTTAAATTTGTTACCATCCCAGTGAAAAGTACATGGCATTGACAACAGCCATCCTGGCTAGTTACAGAGCAAGTTACGTCAGAAGATTTGACTTCCTTCTGTGAATGACAGATCTTGCAAACACGGAAGGGCAAAAAGACTTGATTCTCTGCATGTGCAAGTCAGAGATGTTCTTAGTTCCAGGGACTTTTCATCTGCCGTGCAAAACAGCACGGGGCTGACCTTTACTGCACAGAAATTTCGGTTCCGTAGACAGTAGAGATCCACAAAAGTGCCTGGGCAAAATGCTCTGCACTTCCGTCTCCACCTAGTCACAGGGTAGATGATCTTGCAGGCAAGTCAACCAGTTATCCTGGCATGAGAACATGCTAGATCTCAGGCACTGTGCCCAAGTAGCCAGTGTGCTATGCACATATTGGCCGTCCAATGAATGGTATTGAGTGAAAAAATAATGAGCAAACACATAATAAAAATCTAATGCTGTATTTCTCTTTTGTAATGGTGTGTAATCTACACAATGTATCAAAAATAAACTAGTGAAATTATGACTTTTCCCTTCTAATAATTAGAAGTCTGAAAGGGGAATACAAGTTTCCTTTTTTTTAAAGGTTTTATTTATTTATTTTTAGAGAGCAGAAGGGAGGCAGAGAGGGAGAGAAACATCAATGTATGGTTGCCTCTCACACACCCTTCACTGGAAACCTAGCCCTCAACCCAGGTATGTGCCCTGACTGAGAATCGAACTGGCGACCCTTTAGTTCTTAGGCCAGCACCAATCCACTGAGCCATACCAGCCAGGGCAAGTTTCTTAAAATATACAGAAGACAACAAACACCACAAATTATCTACAAGCTTATATAAATATCAGCAATGAAAGTACATCTTTCCTCACTCACAATCTTTTTCCTTCCATTCCAGATGGATTCTGTTTTTACAGCTTGGTGTGTATCCTTCCAGATAATTTTGCCACTTTATTATTATTTTTTAATATTATGTGTCAAAGGTCTTTTCAAGTTAATAAACAGAACCCTACCTTATTCTTTTTAACTACCACTTAGCATTCAAGAGTATGGATGTTCCATAAATTATTATGGATTCTCTTGATGGACATTTAGGTCATTTTCAATTGGGGGCTACTATGATCAAGAATGCCATAAACATTTATGTGTATCTGTGCACGTGGTAGAAATCCTGATTTGAGAGGAATGTCTGGTTTTAATTTTAATAGGTATTGCTGAAATAACGATCACTTTACACTCTCATCTACGTATGTTAGTACCTGTTTCTTCACTCTCACCGACACTGGCTATTATCAAATTTAAAAAAGTTGGCCAATTTGGTGGGCAAAATCTACCTTCTGTTTTTCTTTTTTCTGTAATTTCCTATTTTCTATGGATTTTAGGAAGTATTTTAAATTAGTTTTAGGAACTCTATACATTATCCATTTTGAATTACCTATGCTACCAACAGGATTTATGACATACATGTTTTGTCATTACCTTTTTTATTTTCTTTTACAATTTAATTATAATTATAATTTGTTTTAAATTTTGTTATAAAAGTCAGTTCTTTTTTTTAACAGCTCCTGAGTTTTTGCTTTATCTTAAAAAGAAAAAACGTTTCCACTCTCAGTTATTTTTTCCTACATTTCCTTCTAATATTTATATTGAAATAGGTATTTATTTTTACACTTAGTTTCTTGATGCATCTGGAATTCATTTTTATGTGTCCAAGGGACAGGGCTCTCACTTTACTTTTTTTCCAAATAAGTAGCTAATATTCCCAGCACCATTTGTTAAATAGTCCACACTCTACTCTCTTATCTGCAATGCAAACTTTTCCATGGAGTAAATACCTGCACGTGCCTAGGGCTCTCTCCTGTCTATTGTAAGTCTCTATCTATCCCTCCGCCAGTCATGCCACATGTTTCAACTGCTATGGCGACATGCTGTGTTTTGACATCTGGTAGAACCAGTCCTCCTTCATTGTTCTTTTTCAAAATTACTATAGGTACTACTGAACATTTTCTCTCTGCTTTAAAGCTTTTTATTACACATCGAAGAGATAAATATTAATTTTAAAATGTGTTTAAGATATAAAGACTAACAATAAAATAAATATATACACAACCCTCATCTTACATTTTGTCCTCAAAAAATTTTTTAAATCAATGTATCTAAGCAAACAACAAGTGTTGGCAAGAATGTGAAGAAAAGGGAAACCTCATGCACTGTTATTGGGGGTGCAGATTGGTGCAGCCACCATGGAAAGTGCTATGGAGTTTCCTCAAAAATTAAATATTGAACTGCCTTATGGCTCAGCAATCCCATTTCTGGGATATATCTGAAGAAACCTGAAATACTAATTTGAAAGAATATATGCACCCCGAGTGCCCATCAGTACCTGAGTGGATAAAAAAGCTGTGGTACATCTACACAATGGAACACTAATCGCCTGTAAAACAGAAGGAAATCTTACCTTTCGCAACAACATGGATGCACCTGGAGAGTATTATGCTAAGTGAAATAAGCCAGTCATAGAAAGGCAAATACCATACGATTTCACTCATGTGTGGACTCTAATGAACAAAATAAACTAACAAAGTAGAAAAGACTCATAAATACAGAGAGCAGACTGACAGCTGTCAGAGGGGGAGAAAATGGGTGAAAAAGGTAAATGGATTAAGAGGGAAAAAAACCACCTCATAAAGAACAGTATAGCAATTACCAGAGGAAAAAGGGAGTTGGGTGAGGTAAGACAGGGAAATGAGTGAGGGTGATAAGGGGCAATGAAAGGAGACTTGACTTGGGGCAATGAAAACACAATGCAGTGTACAGATGTGTGTTATAGAGTTGTGCCCCTGAGACCTATATAATTGTATTAACCCATGTCACCCCAATAAATTTAATAAAATAAACAAATTAAAATTGAAAAAATCTATACATCTGATTACAGTTAACATGGTGCTGAAATTATAAGTGGGACTGCATTGAAGTTATATATTTACTGTAGAGAACTGACATCTCTTAAATATTAAGTGTTCCCACACTGAACCGTGGTTTTTCTCTTAAATTTGAGAGAATTCCCATTACAGTATCATCAGTTCCCATGACACTGTAGTTTTAACTAAATACTCAAAGGCTGACATTTTTCAGTTGATTCTTTTGGATTTTGTAGACAGGTTTTACATAAATATATATACATATACATATATACATGTCTAATATATGGTGAAATATTTTTTCTTTTCCTTCCCAACATTATATGCATTTCCTCTTATACTATTTCTTAATACATAAAAGCTTCAGCTAATACTTTCATTATAATTTTGAGTAAGGGTGGTGATAAAATGCCTTCCTGTCTTGCTCCTTCTTTCAATGGTATGTTTTATTTTACCATAAAAATTTTGTATTTGCCTTATATTTCTGGTAGATGCTCTCTATTAAGTTAACAAAGTTTCCTCCTCTGACTAGCCTGTAAGTCACTTTTTTTTTTATTATTTTAAATCACAAATAGGTATTGATTTACATCAAATGTTTTTTAGCATTATTGGGATGAACCAAAAGTTTTTCCTCTTTTTAATATAATAAAGTACACAAACAGATTTCCTAGTGTTCAATCATTGTCACATCCCTTGGGTTAATACCACTTGGTAATAATGAATTCAGTTAATAATAATTTACTTGGAGTTCTATGTTACTGTTCATGAGGCAAATGGGCCAAAAGTGGTCACTGTGTGTGTGCGTACAGTCACTGTCAGTTTTGGTACCTCAGCTACACAAAACGACAGCTGGATTAGAATCATTTCCTTCTAGTTATGGAATTAGTTCTTAAGCATTTGAGATTTGAAGTCCATTAAATAGTATTAAATACACTTAGTTTCTTGAATTTTATGTGTTGTCCCTTTAAGAGGCTCTCTGTATCTCCAGCCAACTCTTTCTGACAGACAGAAACCCTGCTACTTTTCACAGCTAGATGTTATCCAGGTTCCTTTCTGGTTCTGGTGCTGTAGGCTGGGGATCCCAGCTTGGGGGTTAGAGCCCACACTTCTCAGGGGACCCCCCCAGGAGCTGAAATATCCCCCCGGATCTTCAGCTGCCACCTGTGGGAGCCCAGCCAGCCCTGTCGTGCCTCCTCTGCACTCCCTGCCAGTCAGGTTGTGGTGAAGTGGTTTCTTCTGTCTGTCTGTGGTTATAAGGCTTCTCTCTAGCTAGTGATCAGTTGGTTATTCAGGGTGATTTCTCTACAATTGAGTCATAATTCCAGATTGGTTCTTGAAGGAAGTTAGTGTAGCTTCCACTTATTCTTCCACCATCTTAGATCTCTTCTTTTTTTGTTTTAAAATGCATAGATTAGGACTATAGTGTTCTTCTGTTGTTACTATTTAAATTGTACTGTGATTTGTTCAGAGAATATAAAGTATGGTTTCTGCTCTTTGGAATTTATGGAGGTTTTCCTGTAGACTAATAAATGATAAAATTTCATAAATGTTCCATGGATCTTTGAAAATAGCGTAAATTCAACTTCCAGCCAAGATGGAGGCGTAGGTAGATACACTATGTCTCCTCGCACAACCAAAAGGAGGACAACAACAATTTAAAAACAAAAAGCAACCAGAACTGACAGAAAATAGAACTGTATGGAAGTCCGACAACCAAGGAGATAAAGAAGAAACATTCATCCAGACTGGTAGGAGGGTCGGAGAGGGGTAGCCAGGTGGAGAGGACTCAAGGCAAGGTGGCAACAAAGTGGCAGATTATGGAGCAGGGTGGGCAAAGCTGCAGCTGGCCCGCACCTGGTGGACCAGGTGACAGACCACACAACCCAGAGTTCCAGTGCGAGGATATAAAGCCTCAAACGACTGATTGAAAACACCCATGGGGGTTGAGGTGGCAGCGGGAGAAACTCCCCGCCTCAGAGGAGAGTTCGTTGGAGAGATTCACAGGGTCCTGGACGTACGCAAACCCACCCACCCGGATATCAGCACCAGAAGGGCCCACTTTGCTTGTGGGGGGCAGGGGAAGTGACAAAACCAGCAAAGAGCGGAGCAAGAGGACCCTCTTGGACCCCTCCCCCACATACAGTGTCACAGCACAGCGACAAGCATTACCCATCCCTGGTGAACACCTAAGGCTCCGCCCTTTTACATAACAGGCACATCAAGACAAAAAAAAAATGGCCGGAAAGAATAGATCAAAGCTCCAGAAAAAATACAACTAAGCAACGAAGAGATAGCCAACCTATCAGATGCACAGTTCAAAACACTGTTAATCAGGAAGCTCACAGAATTGGTTGAATTTGGTCACAAATCAGATGAAAAAATGAAGGCTATGCTAAGAGAAACAAAGGAAAATGTACAGGGAACCAATAGAGATGGGAAGGAAACTGGAACTCAAATCAACGGTATGGACCAGAAGAAAGAAAGAAACATCCAACCAGAAAAGAATGAAGAAACAAGAATTCAAAAAAATGAAGAGAGGCTTAGGAACCTCCAGGATATCTTTAAACGTTCCAACATCAGAATTATAGGGGTATCAGAAGGAGAAGGGGAAGAACAAAAAATTGAAAACTTATTTGAACAAATAATGAAGGAGAACTTCCCTAATCTGGCAAAGGCAATATACTTCCAGGAAGTCCAGGAAGCTCAGAGAGTCCCAAAGAAGCTGGATCCAAGAAGGAACAAACCAAAGTACATCATAATTACATTACCCCAGATTAAAGAGAAGGGGAGAATCTTAGAAGCAGCAAGAGAAAAGGACACAGTTACCTACAAAGGAATTCCTGTAAGACTGTCAGCTGATATCTCAAGAGACCTTACAGGCAAGAAGGGGCTGGAAAGAAGTATTCCAAGTCATGAAAGGCAGGGACCTACATTCAAGATTGCTCTATCCAGCAAAGCTTTCATTTAGAATGGAAGGGCAGATAAAGTGCTTCCCAGATAAGGTCAAGTTAAAGGAGTTCATCATCATCAAGCCCTTATTATATGAAATGTTAAAGGGATTCATCTAAGAAAAAGAAGATAAAAAATATGAACAGTAAAATGACAGCAAATTCAGTTATTAACAACCACACCTAAAACAAAAACAAAAGCAAAGTAAGCAAACAACTAGAACAGGAACAGAACCACAGAAATGGAGATCACATGGAGGGTTATCAACAGGGGAGAGGGAAGAGGAGAGAGGGGGGAAAGGTACAGAGAATAAGTAGCATAAATGGTAGGTAGAAAATAGACAGAAGGAGGTTAAGAATAGTATAGGAAATGTAGAAGCCAAAGGACTTATATGTATGACCCATGGACATGAACTATAGGGGGGGAATGTGGGAGGGAAGGGGTGGGCAGGATGGAGTTGAGTGAAGGAGCGGAAATGGGACAACTGTAATAGCATAATCAATGAAATATATTAAAAAAAAGAAAATAGTGTAAATTCTCTAGTTGAAGATTATGAAATTTATAAATACTTAAAATGTATAAATTATATATGTTATAATAGGATTATTAAATGTTTTTAAAATTCTGTCTCCTGGGTTCATTCATTTTTGTCAAAGTTGTATTAAAATCTCCCACTATGATGATAGGCTGCTCATTAATCTTTGTATTTTTATCAATCTTTTTTCTTTATATTTCATAACTTTTTTCTGCATACAGATCCATGATTATTGCATTTTTTGGTCAAACTTTTTTATTTTGGGGGGCAATGCCGCATATCTTAACAGCATAAAGTTGGGGTTTTTTCCCAGTCTGAAAGTCTGTGTTTTAAAGGAAGAATTTAAGCCATTCTTATTTAGTGTGAATAACTTGTATATTTCACTTATTTTTAACACTTTTTTATGCTTTTTACTTATCATTCTTTTTCATTTAGTTACTTTTTTGCTCTCTGCCTTTTGTTGAATTGGCTTAGTTGTTCCATTTATTTTCTTCTTTTTTAAAATGTGTATAAAGATATGTCATTTTTTTCTATTCTTCTTAGGGATTGCCTTGACATTTTAATATTCACATTTAAATATTTATTCAGTCATATGTCGCTTAATGACAGGGGTACAGTCTGAGAAATGTGTCATTGCTTAGGGTACTTCATTGTGTGAACATCTTAGAACGCACTTACGCAAACCTAGATGGCGGAGCCTACCACACATCCAGGCTGTATGGTGTAGCTTATTGCTCCGAGACTACAAATCTGTAAAGCATGTAGGCAATTGTAACACAGTGGACTTTGTGTATCTAAACATAGAAAAGATACAGTCAAAATGTGATATAAAAGATAAAGAACGAGACACTTGTATAGGACACCGACCATGCCTGGAGCTTGTAGGACTGGAATTTGCTCTGGGTGAGCCAGTGAGTGAGTGGTGAGTGGCTGTGAAGGCCTAGGACAGTACTGCAGGTGCCTGTAGACTTTCTAAACCCTGTTCACTTAAGCTACAATAAATTTATTTTAAAATATTTTTCTTTCTTCAGTAATATATTAACCTTAGCTTACTGTAACATTTTTACTTTATAAGCTTTTAATTTTTTTAACCTTTTGACTCTTCCGTAATAACACTTAGCTTAAACACAGACATATTGTACAGCTTGCTGCACATGGGTCTCTCATCTCCTATGATAACAATGCTTTCTTCCGGAACACCTCCCGAAGGACCCACCGGAGGCTCCTCTTGAGGAGCTGTCACTCTTTTCAGAAGTGTGTCCATGGTAGTTTGGTTGGTTTGTTTTTTCTTTTCATCGTGGATTTGCTTATAAGCAGATAAGGCGCCATGAACATTCCTCTCTGTTACGGAAAACCTTTCCGTGTCGGTATCCATGTTTTCAAACTTTTAAGGAGTTTATTAAGTCTGGAAAAGCTTCTGCTAAATTCTTCAGTGTGAATTTTCTTGATAGGGGTGTGGGGAGGGATATCTTGTTGTTCTTCCCCTGCAGTTTCTTTTTCTCTTGCCTCTTTTTCAGCTACTCATTCCTGTTCCAGTTCCAAGAACTCCTCATTAGTCATTTCCTCAGGAACCACCTCTAGGAACTCCTCAATAGCACACCCAGGTTAAAGTTGTTTGCCATTTCAACCACAGCCTTGAGTTTTGCAACCGTTGTGCTACATTACAACAGCTGTGAAGTCACGTGGTGATAGAAATCTTTTCCAACTCCATTATAATTGTATGGGCCCACCAGCATGTATGCAGTACAAAGAGTTGTCAGGGGACACATGACTGTGTCGTCAATTTCTAAAAATAACCAGTATTTCTATCATTCTCCTGATGAAGGCAAGAATCTTAAGACATCTTCGATTCTGGCCCCACCCTTTTTTTCCCTATTCTATTATCCCTGTACTCTCACATCTACTGCTTACAGGTTAGGATTTTTGTTCCATATGTTTTTTAAAGATTATTTATTTTTAGAAGGAGGGGAAGGGAGGGAGAAAGAGAGGGGGAGAAACATTGATCGGCTGCCTCCTACATGTGCCCAGACCAGGGAATGAACCTACAACCCAGGCATGTGCCCTGACCAGGAATGGCACCAGCGACTTTTCGCTTTGCTGGACGACTGCCAACCAACCAAGCCACACCAATCATGGCTCAGTTCCTCTTTATTAACAACCGTTTCTGTGTTGTGTTAAAAAGTTCTTTAGACTCAGAGATAACTTTTTAATGTTTCTTGGCCCACATCTTTCTCATTACTATATGAATTTTGTTTTCCTCATTGTTTTACAGCAATATGTTTTGAGACTTCCTTTCAAAGAGGGTCTGTGGTAAGGCCCAAAAATATTTTTATTTTGTCCTCCCACTGGGACACAAATTTTATTGAGTATAGAATTTGAGGTACAAAATTGTTTGCTTTCAGTAATAGATAAATATTTAGTATTTTGTCTTTATGTATTAGTCACTTTTGTTTTTAATGAAAGGAAAAATGTGGTAAATTCTTCTGCTTGGGGGAAATATTACTTAAGTTGATATTTCATACATATAGGAATTGTCTTTTTTTTTTTAGGAATTGTCTTTTTTTTACCCTTTAATTTTGCATGGGGTGAAGAAGCAAAGTAACTGAAACCAAAATGGGATTTATTCTTATAAAGTCTTGTGTAAAATGAATTCGAAGTACCATCTGCTAAAGTGAAGAGATTAACAATAGAAAGGAAACTGCAAGAGTTCCCTATGCCGCTCTGACCACTTCCTAAAAACCCTGAAACTGTGTACACTCTAGAAAGGGTGTAATTCAAGGTTAGGTAGAAACTGTTTTCTCCAGTGCACTGTTGTTCAAATAATTAGCTATTGATAACAGACAATGCTAATAACAAGAGAAGTAGAGCATACCAATGTATTTGTATTTCTTTAAGTTTTGCTCTGACATGCTGTTGTTAATACTATAATTTTCCTGTAGATAGATATTGCCATATATTATCATTTTAATAGAGAGCATTTTAAGAGAAACATCTATTTACATTGAGTTTTACCATAATCTATGCTCTTGGTTATGCTACTCGGTGAAAACTTAAGACATTGGAGTCACAAAACTCAATGCAGAAAATACCATTCTCCACATACGTTTCTTGGGCTATTGTAGAGAAGGAAATACAATTTCTTAATGACTAATTTTATATACTGAAATCTATAAAATGACAGAACACTTTTCTCTCTCCCTCTGCTTATTTCACCACCATCTCCTTCCCTTTAGATTTCCTCTTTACTGGAAAGGGAGGGAGCTAACTTCACAGAATCTTATTAAGACCCAAGAGAACAATTCATTATTCATATTTCAAATCTTCTGCTGAAAGCTCGAGCCTTTTAGATCACCCACACCATTCCTCACCAGCACAGACTCTTGAATGACTAACACTGTCCAAAATAGAACATACAAATCATAGCTACTGAAAGATTACAAAGAAGCAACTTTGGGCAACAAAATCATACTAGACAAATTAATCAAGGAATGTTAATGTGGGTAGTTAGCTTTGGCTATAAAAGCAGGGAAGGGGGAGACAGTGAAGTTAAGGGGTCTCTACAGCCATTTTTCTTACATTTATGTACTATTTTAAACTTTACAATGATAATATAATCATCCATAATCGTGTGATATTAAAATTTAAGGCAAATAGTATAAACAAACAAAGTAGAATGTTAACAAAGAAAGGAGCATTACAGATGACCTAGTCCTAAGTCCCTAAGTTGAGAAGATATTAGAGAATGGAACTGACCCACTTTGTAACGCCAAACCTCCACTTAAAGGAGACAGGTGGGGAACAGCACAGGGCTTCTCTGACAACAGGCACCCTCCTTTGAGAAAACAGATGTCAGGGCTTGAGATTAGTTAATCCAGAAACCGTAGAGAAAAATATCGGTTCGTATACTAGAGGAAGTAAATAAACACCTCAAAACCAGGGGAGTGGGCTGGGAAAAGACAATGGTTTAAAAATGTCACAGAGTCAATCCAAAGATTTGGAATCTAGGTTATTGGAACCATTCAAGACATCAGCATCAAACTGGACCAACTTGTTGCCTCCACCAACTCTAGAGCTGGAGCCTTGTTTCAAGAGTTTATGAGGTAGATCGGGTTGTTGCAGACAGCCGGAGGGGTGGGGTGGCTGCTGACGGTAAAGAGCTGACGACAATACAAGACCTATACTGAGTTCCAGCTGAAGGGTCTCTGCACTACTCCATCGTATGTCAAATGCCAGGAGTAAGAATTTCTTAAGACAAGCTATGAGTGATGCAAAAGCAAATATAAAAAGTTACAGATTTTTGCGTAAAAAGAGCTAACATCCTTCAACAGGAGCTAAAAGCAATCACTAAAGGCTGTATTTTCATTTTTCTTTTTAAACATTTTATTTATTTATTTTTAGAGAGAGAGGAAAGGAAGGAGAGAGGGGAGGAAATATCAATGTGTGGTTGCCTCTCACGCGCCCCCTACTGGGGACCTGGCCCACAACCCAGGCATGTGCCCTGACTGGGAATTGAACTGGCAACCCTTTAGTTTGCAGGCCGGCACTCAATCCACTGAGCCACACCAGCCAGGGCAAGGCTATATTTTCTGATATTGCTATAATCTAGCAATATTGTTTTCGTGTGATTGAGACTGATTCACAGGCAGTCTTTTGGTCCAATATGTGGCAGAATCCAAAAAGAGAGTGTGTTTTAGGGGAAAGGAGATGACAAAATTTAAGGACTTGGACACAAACAGTGCTGGTAAGATAATGACTTCTCTTCGTGTGCCCATACTCTGCTCAGAGAAAATAAAAGAGATTGGTGTGTTATAGGATAATAAAATAATGCCATAAAATTATAAACACCAAAGTAAATTGAAGTCTAAGTTAAGTTTCACATTTACTGAAAGCCTAAACAAACTTCTTGATAATTAGTTTCCAAAACGTATAAATCTGCTGTAGATGTGTGCACATAAATTCTAATAAAGAACGCTGGCATGCAATTTGATTCAAAGTGCTTTTTAGTACGGAACGATGCGTGCTGAGAAGGTGCAGGTATATTTAATTGGATATAATTAAAATAATGATGTATGTTAAAAATAATGATATATTTAAAAGTTTTTAAATGTAAGTGCCTGAAGCACATATAATACAGAGTCAAAGCAGTACGCACTTTTTGATTACCTGATTATTCACAGGGCGAATGCCTTTCACCTAACAAGTAATGCAGTAATGCTCTCACAATGTCACACAGGAGGGACACAGGGAGCCCAGCTGACAATGCGGGCCATGCTTCCCTGACTTCAGAGAGTATTTCACCCTCCAAGTCTCTTCTGCCAACTCCCTTCAACAAAAGGAAACATTTTACCTGCTTTTGAGACAGGTAAAATGTTGGCAATTGGTGAAGCTGGGTAATGGGTACATAAGGTTCAGTGTATTTTTCCTCTCTACTTCTGTGTATGTTTGAAATGTTCTTTTAGAAATGAAAAAAACAAAACAAAACAAAACAGGAGTCTCTCTCTACATTTGAATATAGGTTCGATAACGGTTGGTGACTTTGATTCCTCTCTATGCAATGGACATAATCTGTTAACATGTCGGTGCATGCCCTGGCTCTACTGCATGAAATTCCTTTTGAGTTTCTACTACCAACTTCTTTTAGATAAGTGGACAAATAGCAGATAAATGTGCATTTCTAACTCTCAGCCCTGGTTAGGCAAGGCCCCCTGTAGAGACTGTATTTTATCTCTGCCGTCACCCACCATCTGAGATATGAGCTACTATTTAGTTTCCCTCCTTGTTGTTCACCCTTCTTCTGGCTTCAGCTTGAATTCATGAGCCACATTCGCTTCATCCATCGACCAGCACTTCTCAGATGAGCAGCTGATGAGCTACGCTACAGCCCAGACATCTCATTACGTTCTGTCCTCTGCTGCCCTGCTGTGACCTCAAACCGAGCTCAATTCAACTCCCTGCAGGGTTGTATGGGAAATCAGTGTCCTTGAACCCCAAGCTCTATAATTCATGGTCTTGGAAAAGGCAAATGGCTTGGTTCATTTCTTTTATTTCTGCTTAATATGACTAAGCTTCTGCACTCAAAGGGGAAGCTAAAGTTAAGGTGCATTTATAACATTTCTTAAGGATTAAAACCATTTTATACATGCTCTATTTCCTCCCTTACTTTCTGTATTTAATAATTGATAAATTGTAACCATGTTTTCAGTATTTGGAAATAGATACTCTGCAATTTTGAAAGATCACCCTAAAAAATATTTCAATTCCTCTAGCGGTTAATAGTTTTACAGCTTCACAAATTCATCTTAAAAGTGATCTTAAAGCAGGGCGTAACTTCCCTGCAAAAACTCGTGTAGGACATCCAGAAAACGACACACGTTGCGGGGGGGGGGGGGGGGGGGGGCGGGGAAGCCAACAAACTTTTGGGCATTATTTGTCTTATAGCAATTTAATCTCAACTTATATGGACTATGAGAGGAAGCTTTTGATTATCCACTGGCGATGATCCAGTTTATAAACTGCACCTGTCTGCTCTTATTCCTGTTTTTGTTCTGTCCATCTTTTTATTACTTTATTTCTCAGTGGCAATATCAACACTAGTAAAGACAAGGCAAAGAAATAAAGGCAGAAAGAAACAAAAGCTAATCTATTGTACCCATTTTAGCATCTATCCGATAAGATTGTAAACCTAAAACTATTGCTCAAAATGACATCTCTGGAGTTTGAAGACCCGTGCAATTATTCTCTTCCCAATGCTAAAAGCAATGAGGGGCTTGTTTTTATATTCAAACTTTAGCGAGATAACCACAAAATCCAATTCTCAAATACTGTGGTTGAATTTTTATAAGATTTTCCAGTTACCATGGTTTATATAAATAAGTACACAGTGAGGATCCAGGACCTAACTAGATGTCATAAAAACCTTAGGCTACACCTCACAAGAGTGTTTGCAGTTGAATTCTCACATTCTGTCCCAAAGGGCAGTTGGAAATTAATTTAAAAATTAAAATTTTAAAGAGAACTTTAAAAAAATAAAGATAAATTTTAAAAGAGTATTCGTCATTTTTCAGCAAGTTTTAACATTGCCAAGTTAGTTTTCTTAACGTTTCTCCTTGTTCCCTCTCATTTCCTTTTTGCTCACCCACAATCACTGGCCCAGATCTCCACCACCAGATTGTCCGTGGCAGAGAACGGGGAGACACACAGAGAACAAGGAAGGGTGAGGAGGGATAAAAAGAGCCAACAGAAACTTTTACTGGGGCCGGCCAGGGTTTGGAGATTATGCCACAAGTTAAACACACAGCGGCCAAATTATTTATTTTACAGTTAGTGGAATTTTCTCCTTCAATGTCTAGAGGCAGGATCCAAACTTCAGAAAGTCACAGTTTTCCCAAGACTTAAAGAAAGATAGGCTTGATCATGCACATATTCTTGGAATGCTTGCAGGTTAGAACTGATGTTCTTCCACTGGATGGGTTTACGGGCCAAAATGCAATCAAGCTTAGGAGCTCCGGCCTTCAGTGACAACTGCAAATGAGGTAAATAGAGATTTCCAAAGTATACCTTCTACCTGCCAATACATTTTCTCCTACCCACCTCTCCCACTGCTCTAACTTTGAGATTCAAATAACTGCTTCATATTCACTAAGGTATTGAAATCTAAGATTTTTTTAAATCTCTGAAAGACGAAGAAATGTAAGCAGGGGTCACAATACGTAAGGTGTTTCGTGCCATGAGAAGAAATATGACTTACCCTTTAGGGGGAGCTATGACAAGTTTTTAAGCAAGATAAAGATTAGACCATGCTTATTTTTAAAAGTTCTGAAGATGCCATTGTCTTCCAAAATAATGTATCAGTTTAACGTAATCAACAAAAATCTCATGTGTGTTTTGGGGGAGATCTTGATACATTGACGCTAAATGTTACTTAAAAAATAAAATGTAGTTGGGGGAAGTAAATCTCTGCCACAAAAAAATATGTAAGTAAATGAACAAGGAGCAAAGAGGGGGAACTGGCCTACCAAGTATTAAAACCTGTTAGAAAGCTACTAGATTTGAAACAACAGGGTATTTTTGCTAAAATTTGTAGCCAGATTAATGGAATAGAACAGACAGTTTTGAAATAGAATTTAGTGTATGACAGAGTGTTAGTACCTGAAATCACTGGGGGGGAAAATGGATAAAACTATAAATAATATCAGAAAGCTGGCCAACCAGTTCAGACCATTGTCTCACACCTCATGCCAAAAAATTTCCAATTGAAAACACATATAAATCATGAAACCACAAAAATACTAAAAGAAATTAGGTTCTCTGCTTCTCCTGTTTGACAAATAGCCGTGTCTTCCCACGCAGTGACAGTCTCAACCCTGAGACACGATGGTGAAGGTCAGAGTGATTGGATTTGGCTATGTTGGGCCTCTGGTCACCAGGGATGCATTTTATTCTGGCAAAGTGGATACTGTCGCCATCAATGACCCTTTCATTGACTTCAACCACATGGTCTACATGTTCCTGTATGACTCTACTCATGGCAAGTTCAAAGGCACAGTCAAGGCTGAGAACAGGAAGCTTGTCATCAATAGAAAGTCCATCTCCCTCTTCCTGGAGCGAGATCCCACCAGCATCAAATAGGGTGATGCTGGTGCTGAATATGCTCTGGAGTCTACTGGTGTCTTCACCACTGTGGAGAAGACTGGGGCTCACTTGAAGGGTAGAGCCAGGAGGGCCATCATCTCTGCCCCTTCTGCAGATGCCCCATGTTTGTGATGGGTGTGAACCATGACAAGTACGACAACTCCCTCAAGATTGTAGGCAATGCCTCCTGCACCACCACTGCTTGTCTTCCTTGGCCAAGGGCACCCATGACAACTTTGGCATCGTGGAGGGACTCATGACCACAGTCCATGCCATCACTGCCACTCAGAAGACTGTGGATGGCCCCTCTGGGAAGCTGTGGCATGATGGCCAAGGGTCTGCCCAGAACATCATCTGTGCTTCTACTGGCACTGCCAAGGCTGTAAGCAAGGTCATCCCTGAGCGAATGGGAAGCTCATCGGCATGGCCTTCTGTGTCCCCACCGCCAGTGTGTCAGTTGTGGATCTGGCCTGCTGCCTGGAAAAAGCTGCCAAATACAATGACATCAGAGGGCCCCTACAAGGGCATCCTGGGCTATATGGAGGACCAGGTTGTCTCCTGCAGCTTTAACAGTGACACCCACTCTTCCACCTTTGATGCCAGGGCTGGCATTGTCCTCAATGACCACTTTGTCAAGCTAATTTCCTGGTATAACATTGAATTTGGCACAACAGGGTGGAGGACCTTATGGTTTATATGGTCTCCAAGGAGTAA
Source organism: Desmodus rotundus (assembly GCF_022682495.2). Taxonomy (NCBI): domain Eukaryota; kingdom Metazoa; phylum Chordata; class Mammalia; order Chiroptera; family Phyllostomidae; genus Desmodus; species Desmodus rotundus. Next base: position 38,051,029 of record NC_071387.1, read on the forward strand.
GAAACCCCTGGACGACCAGCCCCAGCAACAGGAAGAGAGACCCTCAACTGCTAAAGAGTCCTTGTCCCAAATTCACCCCCCAACACACTGAGAATCTCCTGACTTCCAGTTTTCATCCCAGACCCCCTGAGAGTGGAGGGCCTTAGGGAGCCGTACCTTGTCATGCACCATCAATAAAGTTCACTGTTTCACCCCCTGCAAAAAAAGAAATTATACATGATCAAAAGCCCCATTTCAAGTAAATGTTTCCTAAGAAGTAAGAGAGAAAGTGGTATCAGTAGATAAATATAGAAAGATGTTCAATATAAAATCATTCATAAAAGCAAGATAATCTGATCGGCTTTCAAAAGCAACTTATTTAAGTAAATGGTAGTACATCCATATAATGGGATGATATAAAGCTACAAAAAATGATACAGATGTGTGGTATTTCATTTCTAAAAATACTCATAACCTGTTAAATAAAACAGCAGATCAGCAAATAGAATTATATTATAATCTGATTGGTGTATATGTGTGTACAATCACAGAAGAAATCCTAGAAAGATATACACTGCTTTTATACCAGTGATAAGATTTGTCCATTTAACAATAAGAAAATATTGCTTTTGTAGTAGAGCTAAAACTTGAAAGAGTGCATTTTGAAAAAGATTAGGTCTGAGAGTAACCTGAAATGGGCTGGAGTAAGAAACACTAACAATAAGTTAGGAGGTTGCTGCAAAAGTCCAGCTGATCGCAGATGAGAACCTAAAGACAGACAAGGGCAACGAAGTTACCTCTGAGAAATATCTGTGTGGTGGAAGCAGCAGAACTTGGTGATCAGCGGGGCTTTTGTTACTGGGTTGCCCTTTAGGATGCCTATACCCTAAGTAAATCAATGAATCATTAATAAAGAAGGAGGATATCACTGCATGGTAGGGTAGGTGTGCAAGCCAGTAGGTCTACTTTAGACGTGAGTTGCAGGATATTATGGAAGAGTTATCCAGCAGGCAACTGGAAATAAGAGACTGGAACATGAGACATGGAGTTTATTACTGGAAAGCATCATCATGGCTTGTAAAAGCACCTGTAATTCTTTGGGGAAAATAACCACTGAGTCCACGGGGCTCCTAGAGCTGTTATCATACTGGACTACATTTTCCAAATTACATGGAGCTCCATTTCCTGAAATCCTAATCATTCAAATCTTCTGCATCATGAAGATTCCCACTCTATCATAGTCCAGATTAGGAAACTGTTAGTCCCTGATTTAAATCTTTTATGGGGTGGGGGGGGTGCTTTTTATTTCATTTAAAATGAAATCCAAATTCTCGGCCAGAATTGACTCACCCTATGTGATCTGGACTACTGCTCTCTCTGACAGCTTTTCTCACTATGATCTCGCCATTCTGGCCTTCTTTCTGATCCCTGACCACTGTTCTGTTTTGTTTTGTTTTCCATCTTAGGGGTTTGCACATGCTCTACCCTTTTGCTTTGCAAGCAAAAACCTTGGCTCATTTCACCACTGGCTCCCTTCTTACCTTTCAGATCTCAGCTCAAATGTTGCCTTCTTCAAGAGGCATCCCCTGGCCCCCATTTCTAAAGAGCCATTACCTTCACAGAACTTACCTCTACTCAACATCATTTTGTTGTTTGTTTGTTGCCAATCTTTCCTTGTAGAATGTTAAGTTCCACAAGACAAATCATTTCCATCCAACACCTATAACAGAGTCCAACATACAGCAGGCATTCAAATATTTGTGGAAGGATATAATGTGGAATGAACAAAGAATCGAGGCATTTCTTGTAAGTAGTGCTACATTTGCAATCAGAAGACCCAAATGCTCTACAACCTTGGCTAAGTCAACCGAAATCTCCATATTTCTAAAATGTGGCCAAAAATGTCTAGCTTGCCTATGTATTAGGGTTTTCATGAGCCTTCACTCATTTACCAACAAAATGTTTTCCAAGTACCTTCCATGTGCTGAGCACTGTGTTTAGTTGCTGTGATCATAGTTGTGAATAAAGAGTTTAATCTAGTAGCTGAGACAGCCAGTTTAGAGACGTGATAAGTTAGACTGATAAGATTATTATCCCTAAAAAACAACAACAAATAAACAAGCACAAGGTGCCAAAAGAGCTCATAGGAGAGCTACCAAGTCCATCTTCAGGGAATCATGGAAGGGTGATCAGCAACAGAAATCAACCTGGGAAGAAGGAAGGCTTAGTGGGAGGGGGGTAGACAGAGAAAAGGAAATTAATCCAAACAGAGGGAACAATATGTGTAAAGGCCCAGAGGCAAGCAAGGACAAGGCATATGAACTGTATGTTATTTTGTATGGCTGAGACTGGAAAGAGGGAGGGGGACAAAGGTCAAGGCTAGAACTCTAAAGAGAATCCAGGTCATGGTGGGCATGGAGAATTTGGAGGATTTGCAGGACCAAAATAAAGGAGGCAGTAGTGAAGGGGGGGGGGCATGCCAGAAATGAGTCTAGAAATAGGGAGGGCTTTGGATATCATGTTAAGAGGTTAGAGTCCATGCTTAGCATGATAAGGAGTTTAAGTTAGACAATGGAGGAAAAATTGGAGGAAGACAAACTAAGGGACTCAAAGTTGTTCATTAAACCAAGAGAAAACTAATGGGTGGTTTGAATTAAGAGTGTTGGTGGTGAAGAATCAGAGACAAGTTCAAGAGATATACTTAAGACAGAGATTTCATGGGACTTACAAATCATTTTTCTGGGAGGCATCAACATGTTGAGGGATTCCACTGATAATTCTTTAAAAATAGGTTTTTTCTAATTTAGTGAAAAGATAATAACCAATGGAGAGTATTTCTTTAGTATTAAGCTCTTCTGCAAATTTTCATTAAATTTTAGATTCTCTTCTGCTTATTTGTAACTACCTGGCTCAAGACAGAATCCAATGCTTAGTATTGTTTAAGATTGGGGGTCTCCCGGAAGCAGATTCTAAGACAGAGTTTAGTGAGCAGAATGTTTAGTAAGGAGAGTTCTTGGGATCAACAGCTGTGGAGGGGAAGTGAGAACAGGGTCAGGTGAGGCAGAAATCAAGCATAATATGGGTACAATGACTGCCCTGGACAACCCCATAAGGAGCTCTGGAGCTGAAACGGCCTGCCAGAGTTGTCCCATGCTGGACTGAAATGGCCAGGCAGGCCTTTAAACCCAGCTCAATCAGCGGTTGGATGTAAGCCACACCAAGAAGGGTGTAGCCTTAGGTCAGGCAGTTTTCTGGGGTAATGAGGTAGTGAGGCAATCCCTGAAGGGGCTGACAATGGGCTGCCAGCAGACCACATTCCCAGCAACCGGGTCAGTAAGTTCTTCACTGAAGTGAGACCTCAGCAGTGCACCTTCATGTCACAAAGTGATTATAAGTCTGTTATTTCAACATATCAAGACCCTTGGAGGACACCGTGACAGCCAGGAAAAATGCGACCCTGGGCAAGTTTGAGAACAAACATTTATTGGGCACATTTGTTGTGTCAGGCACTGGATCAATATGGTGAATGACACAGAAATAGCCTTCATGGAAATGATACTGTAATGGGGGAAACGGTCAAAAAAAAAAAAAAAAGGAAAAAGAGTGTACAATTAAACTAAGTACTTTCCCATAGAGACAAGCGCTCCAAAGAAAATGAAAAGGGTGAGTAACTTGGAGAATTCTCATTACATGGCATGCCCCAGGGAAGCCCTTCTAGAGGCCACCTGCATTCCCTGGCTCGTGGCCCTTGCATCTTCAAAGCCTGCAGTGTGGCTTCTCCCTTCTCAGGCCTCTGCTTCCACCTTTGTATCTTTTCCCGCTGACTCTACTCCTGCCCCCCTGCCCCCTTCATACAAAGGACTTCTAATTACATCAGGACCACATGGATAAGGAAGAATAATCTCCTCCAAGCAAAATCCTTAATTTAATTACATTTACAAAGTCCCTTTTGCTATGTAATGTATGAATGTAACATAGTCACAGGTTCTGGGGATTAGAGAGTAGACAGTCTTGGAGCATGGTTAGGTGGGGGGGGAGTGGCATTATTCAGGCTACCACATTCAATCTCCTAATCTTTAAAATGAGGACTATAATAGGGACAGCTCATATGGTTCTTGAGGAAAATTAAATTCATATTAAGTGCCAAGAACACTGCCTGTCACAAAGAAAACACTCAATAAATGTTACCAGCTATTTTTCCACAGAGATTTCCTTATCTATGCCCACCTTTTCGTCCCTAGTGTTTCTGCCTGAATTCAGTCCCTATTCAAACCTTTCCCAAATCATCCGCTAGTTTTAGTTTTGCCTTCTTATATACATATCCCTACACCACCTCACTCCCCACCTTCCCAACCACTACCAGAGTGGGACGACGATGATCGTATTTCATCAGGGCGCTCACTCAGTACATATGTATTGGGTGTCTACAGTAATCCACACACCTGCAGTCGCTGTCTACGTGACCAGTTCCTGTGCCAGCTGGACATCTGAGCCAGGTGTTGAGTCCTGTTTATTTCCTTACCCCCGCATTTTACAGTCTCTGGACTGTAGTGGATGCTCAATAGTGCCTACTGAATGAGTTAATGAACGTTTGAATCTAGTTATAACATTCCATAATTCTATGATTCTATAAGATTAGTAGCCCTGGGGAGATATATCTGATAAAATATTGCTGTGAGCAATGTCTGAGATTTTGGTGCCTGTGTTTTCTTCTATGATTTTTATGGTTTTGGGTCTAACACTTAAGTCTTTGATCTGTTTTGAATTTATTCTTGTGTGTGTTGTAAGAAGGTGGTCTAGTTTCATTTTTCTGCACATATCAGATATATCTCCCCAGGCAAGGGAAACAAAAGAAAAAAATAAATAAATGGGACTACATCAAACTAAAAAGGTTTTGCACAGCAAAGGAAAATCATCAACAAAATAAAAAGACAAACCACAGCATGGGAGAACATATTCACCAATACATCTGATAAGGGGTTAATATCCAAAATAAAGAACTTATAAAACTCAACACCAAAAAAACCCAAACACCCAATTAAAACATGGCCAAAGGATGTGAATAGACATTTCACCGAAGAGGACATAGAGATGGCCAATAGACATATGAAAAGATGCTCAACGTCACTAATTATCAGAGAAATGCAAATTAAAACCACAATGAGATATTATCTCACACCTGTCAAAATGGCTATCATCAATAAATCAAGTACTGGCAAGGATTTGGAAAAAGAGGAAATATTTTTACACTTTTTGTGGGAATGCAGACTGGTACAGCCACTGTGGAAAGCAACATAGAGATACTTCAAAAAATTAAAAATCAATCTGTATTTTGACCCTGAGATCCCACTTCTGGGAATATATCTGAAGGAACTCAAAACAATAATTCAAAAGAACAGAAGCACCCCTATGTTCATTACAGCATTATTTACAGTCACTAACATATGGAAGCAGCCCAAGTGTCCACCAGTGGATGAGTGGATAAAACAACTATGGGACATTTACAGAATGGAATAGAACTTGGCCATAAAAAAGAAGAAAACTTTACCCTTTTTGTGGATGGACCTGGAGAACATTATGCTAAGTGAATAAGCCAGTCAGAGAAAGACAAATACCATATGATTTCACTCATATGTGGAATCTAATGAAGAAACTGAACTAACAAGGAAAATGGGAACAGACTCATAGATGGAGAACTGATGACAGCTGGGGATGGAGGGGGGAGTTTAAGGGGTGGACAGATTGAGCAAAAAGGAAAAAGGACTCATGGACATGGACAACAGTGTGGTGACTGTTGAGAGGTGGGGCGTATAAGGGGACAAAAAGGTAATGTAAAAAAATACAATAAAGATTAAATAAAAAAAATAGTGGTAGCCCTATCAAATTCTCATCAGAGGAACTTATTCAAATTATTTCTAAAGTGGCTGATGTGCTATTAAAATGTACGGCTTGTAGCACAGTACATCCCTGAGAAGCATATCTGTGCCTCCACACCCCCAGAGGCCTCCTTAGCCAGAACTGCACAGAGACACTGGTGCAGAGAGGGCATCGAGGTCAACTATCAGAGGCAGGCTTTAGAGTAGGCACCTCTTTGCAAGTTTTAGAAAGAAGCAGCAGTGACTCTGTGATGCGGCTGCCATTTTGGTACGGATACATTTTCTCTGTTTCATCATAATCTCATTTCCTCTCCACCATCACCAAAAAAAAAAAAAGGAGGCAATATACTGAGAAGGGCCCTTCTCTCTGCTCCCCATTCAAGAGTGCCTGCCAAACCAATTAATACCTCCTGAATGTTATCTCTCTGCTATGATAATGTTATGTTAATAAATGCAATTAAGATAACATTCAGGAGGTGTTAATTGGTTTGGCAGATGTACATGAATAAGAAGCACAGATATTTTGCTTTCCCTATTTATGAAGGCAGGAAGTGACAAAAAGTTGGACAAAAGGAAACTTAATTTGCCTCCAGTCTCTTTTGATACCACTTAGGCCTTTTCTGTTAAGTAATATGTGGATTCTTAAAAATGCTAACTTAGATGGTATTACAAAGATGAAGTGATTGTCAAATGTTGCAAAAACACTAAAATTGTCTTTTACCACGAGAATTAACTGTGACTATATGGTGTTTACTCCCTTTAAAACACTATATATTCCATATATGCTTCTCTCTCTCTCTCAAATGTGGGTATAGCACATATGCGAATAAGCTCTCATGCTAATGTATCAAGCAGATTGTTCCAAAGGACTAATTTCTAGACTATTCTTTTTTTCTCAATTAGTTGACATACGTACACTATTCTTAATGTAATTAGTTATTTAATGTATTCCATGATATAAGAGTTAATGTTTTTATTCTGACAACAAAATGGCAGCGTTCATTTTTTATGTTTAGAAAATATATATATTATCAGTGTACTTAACTCTACAAAACAGAGGTCTTTCTCTGAAATTTATATTTATACAAAAATAAATTTGTATGGACTTGAAGCAAAGAGATGTTACATTGTATTGCCATCAAGGTCACTGTGTGAATTTCTGGAACTTGGCATTTGTCAGCACATCACGTGGCCTTTGGCAGGCTTAGTCTTCCCAGGAACGTATTTGGACACAGCTCTGATAAGAGTCCCACTAAGAGCTGAGGTCTGAGAGGATGTCAGAGCACAGTCCCAGGGAGGACAAAGTTTCCTGGAGGGCAATATTTCAAGAGGATTGTTTTGAGTCATTATCTATTGCGTAATTACAGAAAATTCACCAGGCCTTGAGAAATATATGCCCGCATTTCTTTGCTAAATGCCCATCTACAGATCTTAACTGCCTCTACGTTGCTGTTCTCAGAGTAATTTCCTGGGGTCTTACATATAAAATAATAGTGGGACTGTTCCTAGTTTTCAATCTGTGGACGAAGGTAATTTCTGAAGTGCTAAAGAGTTATCGTTGCTCTCCAGTGACAAGAGCTGCTAATGGAAGATTGTTGGGAGATACTCCTCTAATCTGTGTGCATGTGTGTAAATATGTTTGCAATATTTTGCAGTGAGATAGAATCACTGTGGCTCAAATTCTTTAGGTTTTACAATCCTGGCTCCCCTCCAGGCTAAGGAGGTAGAGGAACTCTTCCAAATGCAGGGACACTGACTCAGTGTTTGGGGCAGTCCCCTCTTCGGTTTTTGGCTTTGGCTGACTCTGGAGTGGCGGTGACGCCTTGACACAGATTCTGCTGAGAAACCATTCCCAGACGATATGCTGTGGCCTTGAGGGGAGTGCTGCTCACAGTGGGCACCTCTCGCTCCACTGCCCCAAGAACTCAGGAGGTCCCTGAAGATGAGGTCATGCAATAAAATCTCCTCAAAGCAGTACACTCCGGTCCAGGGGTCGGAAAACATTTTCAGTTAAAAAAAAAAAAGTAGGTTATATTCACTTGAAATAATTTCTGGGTAAAATTGTTGTATTCATACTCTGTGGCAGAGATAGCACATAGATTGTATCTGTGTGTAGGAGGCTGCATTGCATCCCTCACAAATTCATATGTTAGAACCCTAACTCTGAGTACATCAGAATGAGACTGTATTTGGAGATAGGGTCCTTACAGAGGTGATTACAATAAAATGAGGCCATTACGGTGGGTCCTAATGCAATCTGACTCGTGTTCCTGTAAGAAGAGGAAGTTTGAACACACACAAGAGACGCCGGAGAGGTCCGTACACAAATGAAAGGCATCTGAGGACACAGCAAGAAGGTGGCCATATGCAAGCCCAGCACAGAGATCTCAGAGGAAACCAAACCTGCAGACACCTTGATCTTAGACTTCCGCTTTCCAGAACTGTGAGAAATAAATTTCTATTGCTTAAGCCATGCAGTCGTATTTTGTCGTGGCAGCCCTAACACACTGCTACACCGAGTGACTGCTACTGGCTGCCTAAAGACCTAGTTAAAAGGGATTCTGGCATGGCAAACATGGGCACGGGAAGAGGGGTAGTGGAACATCTGTCAATATTAGCCATCCTTACTCCATGGGGTGGAATTGAGATCTGACCACCTCTGTAATCACCTGCTCACAAAGAACAAACCCCAAAGGACTTGAGTAAAAAAATCTCGGTCTTACTCAAGGTACATATGTATTCCACCTATAGTTAAAAGAAGATAGAATGTATGTATCTTTGTCAGTTTCCTTAACTTTCACAAAACAATGTCCATCTTACCCCAACCCTGCTAATTAGTAACCATTACACTGCCCTGATGTGAATCGACAGCCTGGAATAGATGCTTTTCCAGTCAGAAAGAAACCCCTGAAACTTAAATGACATTTAATATTAGTAGCCAATCAATAATTATTTCTTTATGAATAAGTGAATCTCACTTGATAGTTTTCTTTCTTATTTATCTTTATTTTTTGAGAACATTCATTTTAGCTTCATTTCTCCCTCCAAAGGACCTTGTAAAACCAGTATTCCTTCCCTGAAGAATTTGTGACCAAAAGCCATTAAAAAAAGTCATGTATTTATGAAAGCAAGCTCCTACAAAATTTTACTGGGGTTGCTTACTTTTTATTTCACTGATCTTCTAATACTCATGTTTTTAATGTTGGGTTATCTTTTTAAAATTCAACATATACCTTTGATTCTAACTAATCTTTACCTCAAAATTAAATAACTGGGTTTGGGGCTGTTTTTCTTTGCTTGCTATAGTTTAACGTGTCATAACACTAAGTGTATGAATTTGAAAATATCCGCCAATGGTTGCATTGTTTCAGAGTGGCCAAATGTCTCAGATCTTCATGCGGATAGACCAGACGCTGATCACCTGGTGAGCCCAGCCTCCTCTTCGTGAACAAGGTAGAGCATGAGGGGATGTGGTTATGCAATGTCAGGATTCAGAAAACTTTTATTCCACTTAGTATAGACTGCCCAAGGGACTAGCCACAGAGCAACACGAGCAACCCAATTGTCTTTTGATTCTCTTAACAACTTTGACAATGAAAAAGTCTTTAATATGATGAAATCTAATATCAATTTTTTCATATAAATCCAGCTTTTTGTGCCATATTTAAGAATTCTTGGGTGGGCAGTGCAGGGAGACCAATGGGGGGAAATGCGGACAACTGTAACTTAACAACAGTAAAAAAATTTTTTTAAAGAATTCTTTATCTAACTCAAGCCCAGGAAGATTTTTTCCCAGGTTTTCTTCAAAAGTTTTAGAGTTTTATGTTTTGCATTTACTTCTATCATCCATTTTGAGCTAATTTGGTATAAAATGTGAAATCTAGGCCAAGGTTTGTTTTTTTTCTCTTTGCACATGAATGTTCAGTTGTTAAAGAACAGTTTTTGAAGAGACTACCCTTCTTCCATAGAACTGCCTATGTGTCTTTTTCAAAAGTCAACTAACCAAAATTTCATGAGTTCATTTCTAAAGTCTCGATTTCATTTCATTGATCTATGTGTCTATATTTTTATCAATACTTCATTGTCTTGATGACTGTAGCTTTAAGTAAATCTTGATATCAGGTAGTATAAGTCTTCTAATTTTGTTCATTTTCAAAATATTATTGGATATTCTACTTTACCTTTCCATAGAAATTTTAAAATCAGTTTGCCACCCTGGCTGGTGTGGCTCGGTGGATTAAGTGCCAGCCTGTGAAGTGAAAGGTCATTGGTTTGATTCCCAGTCAGGGCACATGCCTGGGTTGTGGGCCAGGTTCCCAGACGGGGGTGTGCGAGAGGCGACCAATTGATACATCTTTCGCACACTGAGGTTTCTCTCCCTCTCTTTCTCCCTCTCTTCCCTTCTCTCTAAAAGTAAATAAAATCTTTTTAAAAATCAGTTTGCCAATAAACACAAATGCACTTGCTGGGATTTTTATGGGAATTGAATCGAATATATAGATCAAATTGGGGAGAATTAATATCTTAAGTATATTGAATCTTCTGATCCATAGACATAGTTTCTTTATATTTCATCAGTATTTTGTAGCTTTAACTATACAGATCTTGGTAAATTTAAACCTATATATGTATGTATGTATGTATGTATGTATGTATGTATGTATGCATATTTAACTATTGTAAATGGCTAAAGAGCTAATGTAAATGTGTATATGTAAATTTTCAACTTGGGTTTCCAATTGTTTATTGTTTTTATAAAGGAATACAATTGCTTTTTGTACTTTAATCTCATAGCTTTAGAATTAACCAAACTCACTTTTAGTTTTAAGAGCTTTTTTGTAGAGTCTTTGAGATATTCTACTTAGGCAATAACATCATTTAGAAAGTGTTATTTTCTCACCTGAATCCTTTTATTTCTTCTTCCTGCCTTATTGCACTGGTTAAGACTGACAGTATGAATATTGAATAGGAATGGTAGAACAGACTTCTTCACTTCGTTCCTGATCTTGGGAGATATCATTCAGTCTTTCATCATTAAGTATGGTGTTAGCTGCTCGTGTTTATAGAGGTCCTTAATCATATAAAAGAAGTTCCCTTTTATTCCCAGAGTGCTGAGAAATTGACCATGAATAAATGTTGACTATTATCAAAACATTTTTCAACCACTATTGAAATGATGAAGTGGTTTTTCTTCTGTTGTCTGTTTATATTGTAAATTACATTGATACATTGAGTGCTAAAACGATCTTGCATTCTGAGAATAAACTTTGTTTGGCTCGAATGTACAGTGGTACCTTGGTACTCATCATTAATTAGTTTGGGGACTTGTGATGAGTATCAAAACTGGTGAGTACCGAATGATGAAGCATTTTCTCTTGTACAGCAGCACCGTGACTCACACAAGTTCTAGCAGGTGCAATGAGTCCTGAGCAAGCGCCTACTGCTGAAACATTTTTTTTTTTTGTCAAAATACAAGTACAGGGTGTGATGGATTCTGTACCTGATGAGTACTGAGGTATGACTGTATTACATTTTTTGTATATACATATATATTACTGGACTCAGTTTGCTAATATTTTGTTGAAGATTTTTGACATCTGTGTTCATGAGGGTTTGTAGTTTTCTTGTACTGTCTTTGTTTTGGTATCAGTTAATGCTGGCTTCAAATCTGTTCTTTTATTTTCTGAAAGACATTATGTAGAACTTAGACAATTTCTTCTATATGGGTTTGTTAGAATTCACCAGTTCAGTAACTTTTGCCTGGAGTTTTCTTTGTGAGAATGTTTGTAACTACAAATTAAATTGCTTTCATAGAAGTACAACTATTAGGGTAATTTATTTCTTCTTGAGTTTTATAGTTTGCATTTTTCAAAAAATTGGTACATTTCATCTGAGTTTTCATATTTGTGGACATGAGTTGTTCACAACATTACCTTATTGTACTTCTGTGCCTATAGGGTTTGCAGTGATAGACTCTCCTCTCAAATCTATTTGCCAAACACATAGAAAAGTAACCCTTCCAAAACACAAATCTGATTGTGCCAACACTCAGCTCAAAGCCCTACAGAGGTCCCCCATCATCTTCGAGATGAAGTCCAAAGTCCTTAGCAAAGCCCTTCATCATCCGACAACTGATTTCACACTTCCTGCTCCATCCACACTATATTATTTAAATTCTTCTAGTTCTTTCCACTCTAGCCTGCTTTTAGAATGTGTATCAGTTTGCACTCATAGCCTGAAAATATCTTTCCTTGCTTGTGTCTCCTCTTCTTCCTTTTACCTCATTACCTCCTATTAGTTCTTCAGGGATAAACTTAGGTGTTAATTTCTCCAGGGAGTTGTCTCTGCCATCTTTACCCTTATTATAAGCAAAATGCCTTGTATATAATTCTATCGATCTATATTTACTTCTCTGAACCATGAGATTACAATCGAAGGCAGAGAACACGCCTTACTAATTTCTGATTTCTAACACTTAGCATAATATTTGGCATATAACAGTTTTCAATAATTATTTTCTAAGTTAGTTAAGAAATTAAACAGAATTTGATTTCTGAATACACACTCCAATGACAATGTGGGTCCTGGTTTCAAAAAGGGAATTTCCTAGAGTCCAGAAGACAGGTTACAAGAGGAAGTGAACAAGAAAAGTGAGTAGAAATGCAGAAAAAAGGAGCTAGATAAATATCTTGGAAGTAAAATCAGTAGAATTCATGATTGGATGGTGGGGGGTGAGGGATATATTGTGGTATTAAATGACTCCTAGATTTATGACTTGGGCAGCAAGTTGGTTATACCCTAACTCTAACAAAATACAAGAGAAGGAACAGGTCAAATAAAAGGCATAAAGATGATGAGTTCATTCAGGGCATTTTGAGGGTGAGGGGCCTATGGGAGATTACGGTAGAGTTATTTAGACATCAGCGTCTAGGGTGAAGGGAGGAGTAGAAACAATAAACTGGATGGCCCACAGAAATAGTGAATGTAGGAAGAAGGCTGAGCACAGTGCCCTCAGAACATCAACTTTGCTACAGATGTGCCTGGATCTCTTCCTTTTCCCCCTCCAGACTGACTCTCCACCCTGCTGCCAGGTGACTGACTTATGTGGATGACACCAATGGGCCTCCTTGTCCTCTGCTTTTGTTTAGGTTTAGTTAATGCGGGAGGCTAGCAGTAGAAAGGAAAGTGAAGCCTAGATATTTATTCTCCAGCTTCCTCCCTGCTTTATCCCTCCACCAAACATCACAGCAACTTCTAGGTAGCCTGTTGATGCAACTGCCTCTCCAAGGTTCTAGCGACCACTCCTTGCCCCTCAAGGCTAAGTGTGGTAATGAAGCCACGAAGTTACTAGTATGGGCCGTTCCCAAGGCACTTTGTAAACAGCCCTTTCATTAAACTCAATTACCTAATTTGGATATGCCATCCATTTCCTAAAGAGACCCTAAGTGATACACAGGGGATCCTAAAGAAAAGACAGGCAAACTATTTCATAAACTATCTCTATTCAAGTGATTTAGTGGATTACTATTCTTAAATAATCTTCTCAAAAACTAAAGGAATAACTCTAATATTGGAAATTTCAGGCATCTAGAACCAGTGAGTAAGTACTTTTTACTTAGGATGACTATAAAGGAAAATTAACTAGGGAATTTCCCAAATTAAATTTCAATTAGGCACCTTCAAAAGGGCTAAACAATTGAACAGACGATGCACTTGTATGTATCTATGGTGACATGGTTTTATATTATAATGAACTTGGTAAGACAATAATGGCAGGGTTTAGAAATAACTGGGTATAAAATGCTGATAGGAGTGGATGCAAAGCATCGCAGCCAACTCAGTGACATCCACCCTACCTGGATCCATTGGCTGGGCATCAAAACAGAGCAAAAGAAATGCAGGAATGTTAGGAAAAATTCAGCTGTCTACTCCACCGGAACCACAAATTAGTAATATTTATAGATCTTGGTGTAGTAAGTATGGGATTTTGATGTATGTATATGGCCTCAACATTATTTTTGAACACATTAAAGTCTTTCTGTAGGTTCCTCACATATGTAATATGGGCCACTCTGCCCAGGTCCATGACATCTTCTTCCACGTCTGTATCCCCTTGGTCATCTTTACTGCTCCACAGTTCATGACTCACTTTCTAAGTTAGCCCTCTACACCAACCCCTCAGGACCCTTATATTGCCAGCTTGTTTACAGAAAGTGGCTACATAGCATCTTAAATTTGTTTTTCCATGATTTATCCAATCAATTCTGCCAAAATGCAGGACGAAAAAATGACTACTCAAAAACAATTGTAATGCCAACATGTTTAGAAAGAGAGCTATTTGCAATCCAAATATGAGATACTTTTGATCTCGCTACTCAGGTCATTAGGACTTAATCTTAATCAGGCTATTAGAACTTCGAATTGATTTACCACTCAGGCAAAGAAAGGCAGCAGGCCCAGGGCTGTGGGTTGTTTGCCTGCTTATCTCAAGTCAACAATCTAAATCAAATCAAAGAAAAATCCCAAACTTAGAAATAACCCTAGAGTGTCTCTCTTCTAACTTGCTTTTCAATCCACTAATTTCTCATATGATGTCCCAAAGTCACTTGTTAATGCATTCGACAGGCACAAATTGAGCACCTGTCCCTGCCAAGCATCATTTAACCCCAAAGACAAAAGTACCTTAGTTTCTACTTCCAAGGAGCTCACGAGCCTGTCCTTGAAAGCTGACTGCCTGACAAATCATCATTCCCAAGTTTTCTTGAACCAAAATCTGCTTCCACACAACTTCCGGAAGAAAAAACTCCATTCTGTCTTTGAGTATTTTTAGGGTGTGGTTATACTTTTGTGTCAACCGTCCCTACCCAACTCTCATTTAGGCAAAATATACCAACTTTGTTCTATCACTCCTCATATAACTTGGTGTCCAAGCTACTCATGACCCTGGTCATACTCCTCTATGCACATTCAAGAGTCTCAAATCCCCTCTTATTACGAAGAACCCAAACTGGAAGATACACCCAAGATGTGGTATACAATCACCTGCACACGGTGTTTACACTAATGTGGCTACAAGTCCTTGGCTTTTTGAAAACTCTGGTGATTCTGTTATATGAATATGGGCTTTGCAGTCAGACCCGAATTTGTATTGAGAGAGAATTTTATAATGTTGGGCAAGTGACCTCACTTCTTTAAACCTTAAATTCATCTCTGAAGCAGGTATAATCATTTCCTTATTAATGTTTTAAGGGTGAAAATACCTGACATATGTAAAGCCTACAGCACAGTTCTCAATACAAATGCTGAGAAGTCATTAACTGATGCCATTAATACTACTTCTGCTTTCACAGACATATCCATTGGCTTTTATTCCATATAAACTGACAGAAATTTAATACCATCCATACTGTATTCAACTGATTTTCTCCCTGAAATTTAAGACTTCGTATTGGCTATGAATAGTTTGCATGCTTTCATTTTACCTTCTCAGTTTATCAAGATTTTGTCTAACTTTTTATCCTGTGTGTCACCTGCCAATTTGACAAACCTGACCTTTAAGTCCTCATCCAAGTCACTGAGAATGCTTAAACTAAAGGACCAAGAACAAAAACTAAAGGGCCCGTGACATACCAGGAGGCCTTCATTCAGGTTTACATCTACTTGCACTTTTCATTAGTTGCTTAATGAGTTGTGCGGTGACATCTTACACACACTCTGTCACCTTCAAACAAGAGCATCCTAAGAGAAAACCAGGCTGATAAATTTGTCCCTGGCACACTTCACATCTATTTGCCCAGTAACTCTGTTAAATAAGAAAGTGATATTTGTTATGATTTAATGAATTTATACTGGCTCTTGATGCTCATTTTCTTCTTTAAGTTATATTGTATTGATTATGCTATTACAATTATCCCGATTTTTCCCCTTTTCCCCCTGCCCCTGAGCCACCCCCCATTCCCCAGGCAATCCCCGCACCATTGTTCATGTCCATGGGTCATGGATATAGGTTCTGTGGCTGCTCCATTTCCTATACTGTACTTTACATCTCCATGACTATTCTGTAACTACCAATTTGTACTTCTTAATCCCTTCACCTTTTTTGCCTACCCTCCTAACCCCCCTCCCACCTGGTAACCATCAAAATATTCTCTGTTATCTATGATTCTCTTTCTGTTTTGCTTTTTGCTTATTTTGTTTTTTAGATTCAATTGCTGATAGATGTGTATTTATTGCCATTTTATTGTTCATATTTTTTATCTTCTTTTCCTTAAATAAGTCCCTTTAATATTTCATATAATAATGGTTTGTGTGATAAAAAACCGTTAGCTTTTTCTTGTTTGGGAAGCTCTTTATCTGTTCTTTGATTCTAAATCATAGCTCTTCTGGATAGAGCAGTCTTGGCTGAAGGTCCCTGCTTTTCATGACTTTGAATATTGCCAGTCCTTTCTAGCCTGCAAAGTTTCTTTTGAGAAATCACCTGACAGTCTTATGGGAACTCCCTTGCAGGTAACTAACTTCTTTTCCCTTGCTTGTTTTAAGATTCTCTCTTTGGTTTTAACCTTTGACATTTTAACTGTGATGTGTCTTAGTGTGGGTCTCTTTGGGTTCATCTTGTTTGGGACTCTCTGTGCTTCCTGGACTTGTGTGTCTTTTTCCTTCACCAAGTTAGGGAAGTTTTCTGTCATTATATTTTCAAATAGGTTTTCAATTTCTTGCTCTTTCTCTTCTCCTTGTGGCACCCCCACGATGAAATGGTACACTTGAAGTTGTCCAGAGGCTTCTTACACTATCCCCATTTTTTTTGGATTCTTTTTTCTCCTTGCTGTTCTTACTGGGTGTTTTTTGTTTTCTTATATTCCAAATTGCTGATGTGATTCTCAGCTGCATCCACTCTACTGTTGATTTCCTGTAAATTATTCTTCATTTCAGTTAGTATATCCTTCATTTCTGACTGGTTCTTTTTTATGGTTTCATGTCCTTTTTTTTATCCTGTTGAAGTTCTCTCTGAGTTCATCTACTCTTCCCCTAAGTTCATTGAGCATCCTTATAAGTAGTGTTTTGACTCTTCACCTAGCAGCTTGCTTGTCTCCATTGTGTTTAGTTTTTTTTCTGGAGTTTTGTTCTGTTCTTTCATTTGGGCCATTTTTCTTTGTCTCCTCATTTTGGTAGCCTCCTTGTGTTTGTTTCTATGTATTAGGTACAGGGAGCTGTTATGGCTCCCCGGCTTAGTACAGTTGCCTAATATTGTAGGTGTTCTGTAAGGTCCAGTGGCACAGCCTCCCCTATCACTCAAGCTGGGTACTCAAGGTGAACCAACTACGAGGGCTGTGTACACCCTCCTTTTGTAGTTGAGCCTTGATTGATGTTGACAGGTCAATGGGAAGGATTTACCCAGGCCAATCACCTGCAAGGACTGGCTGTGACCACTAACCACCAATCTCTGATCACTGTGGAGGATCACCTATGCAGGGGCCCACTCCACAAAGCAGGACTTACTTTAGCAGGGCTCTGGTGCTCACTGAGTCTGCCCTTGAATGTGTTGCTATGGAAGTGGTTGGGCTGTGGTGCTCCGACATGGTTTGTAGCTGTCCACTGGGTGCACTGGCTTTGGGGCTTCCCAGGAGGTACAGGTCAAGGTCAACCACCTGGCATAAGCTAAGCTACAAGTGATCTGCAGATGGCTGCTACTTCTGCTGGCCTTGGAGGTGCTCAGGCAAGGCCAAGCTGTGAACCAAGGCCAGCTGCTGTTAGTGCCAGGCCTGGGGCCATTTAGCAAAAATACATGGCTTGCTGAGGCCATATGTTGCTTGTTTGAGAGGATTTAGGAAAATCTGAAGCATGCGCCAAGACAAGCCATTTGGATGGAAAGCCATTGGAAACAGCTTGGTTGGGTCCAAAAGTTGGGTGGGGCAGGGCCTCAGGGAATCACCAGAGTGGGGCAAACTGTGAGCCTGGTTGATGGAGTCTCAGATGTGACATCCTCCTCCTGGCTCGGGCTGTCAGGGGAGGGCTCAAAAAAGAAACAATGGCTTCTGACAGCAGTTCTGTCTAGGAGAAAGCTGTTCCCCAGTTC
The DNA here is from genome assembly GCF_022682495.2 of Desmodus rotundus. Taxonomy (NCBI): domain Eukaryota; kingdom Metazoa; phylum Chordata; class Mammalia; order Chiroptera; family Phyllostomidae; genus Desmodus; species Desmodus rotundus. The sequence continues at coordinate 38,068,957 of NC_071387.1, forward strand.
TTGCCTCGATGCCAGGCACTTCAGTTCTTCCCCATATGCCTCTGGTGCCTTTCAAGCTGCTGCCCTGGTGCTGAAGCTCAGAAGGAGTGAGTCTGAATAAGTCTGTACATGGGCCTTTTAAGAGGAACCGTCTTGGAATCCAGAAGTTTCTGTATTTCACAGCCTCAATCCCCACTGGGTTTTACAGCCAGATGTTATGGAGACTTATCCTCCTTGCACTGGAACCTTGAGCTGGGTGGCCTGTTGTTGGGCTGGGACCTCTTGATCCTGAGATATCCCTCCCAATTCTTATCTGCCACATATGGGTGTGGGACCAGCACATTCTGCGTCTCTGCCCCTCCTACCAGTCTCATGTGGCTTCTTCTTTAATTCCATAGTGTATAACTTCCATTTATGATTTCTGACAGTTCTAAATAATGGTTGTTCTATAGTTCAGTTGCGATTTACCTAGGCAGCTAACTTAGCTTTCTTGATGCTAATTTTCTTTACTAATTATAAATCACCTCTCTAGGAATCCATAATACATATTTTTCTCCTCTTCATTCTTCGTGGTAGGCAAGATAATGATGCCCTTCCCTCCAAATTTGTCCAAATCCTAATCTTGGAACCTGTGAATTATTACTTTTTTTTTTTTTAAGGAGTTTTACTCATTTAATTTTAGAGAGAGGGAAAGGGAAGGAGAAAGAAAGGGAGAGAACATCAATGTGTGGTTGCTCTCATGCACCCTCTCCTGATGACCTAGCCTGCAACCCAGACCTGCATCTTGACTGGGAACCGAACTGACAACCCTTCAATTCACAGGCCTGCGCTCAATCCACTGGACCAGGTTGTGAGTTGTTACTTTATATGGCAAAGGACCTTCACAGATGTCATTAAGGTTAAGGATCTTGAGATAAGGAGATAATCGCAGATAAACCTGGTGGGTCCAATCTAATTACACAAATCCTTAAAAGCAGAGAACCTCTTTCCTGGCACCAACAGAGGCAGATCACATTCTCTAGTGATTAGAGAAAAGGGGTCAGAGAGGTGCAATGTTGCTGGCTTTGAATACAGAGGAAGCAGGACACAGCCAAAGAATGTGGGCAGCCTCTAAAAGCTGGAAAAGGTGGGAAACAGATATGCTCTCCAGAGTCTCCAGAAAGGAACGTAGCTCTGCCAGCGCTTTGATGTCAGCCAAGTGAGATGTGTGTTGGACTGCTGACCTTGAGAACTGTAAGATAATATACTTGTGTTGTTTTAAGTACTAAAAGCATGGTAATATGTTACAGCTGCCTTAGGAAACTAATACCTTCTCATGCTCCTCCCCTACACTGTAAATATGTACTTTGAGCTGACATTAATTTTTCTTCAAATTCACTTTTAGCCAATTGGCACTTAATCTGGCCAAGGCAGAGGAGACCACTATAAGCCTGGTGAACCGCAAGAAATCATTAGTTAATCCCCTCCTAATCAATAGTTAATAATTAGTTAACAAAGTATCCTTATCCCTTCATTAATGCAGGTTGCAAACAAACATCTCCACAGAAAAACTTAAGTTACGATTGATCACCGTGACTATGTAATGATATTTCTTTTTTAAAGAAAATATCTAAAGTCCCTCTGATCTTTACTCCCTTACACCTCTGGAATCATTCAATAAAATCAGGTGCAGTTACTGAGTGTATTCTCATCCTTACAACGCTTATAATAACGTTATTACGGAAAGCTGCATTCATGGGCTGGAGCCCAACTCTCGTGTATGTTTTGTGACTTTCAATAATCACCTCTACCCCTCTGAACCTCGGTTTTCATGCCTAAAAACATAAGAGCATTAGAGGAGATAATCTCTAAGGCGTCTTTCTTCCTCTAAATTGCTGTGTTATAGTGGAGTACAGATCAAAAAAAAAAATAAGTCCCCATTTCTTTGCTGAATGATAAACTGATTGAAGTATAGTACTTCAATCCTTTGTTCATGCCAGTCCCTCTACATGAAATGTACTCTTCTTCTCCTTTATTTTCTCTTTCCACTTGTATCTCCAGCTAGTAAAATCCTACTCTGCTTTCAAGTTCCAAATCAAATGCCACTTCCACTGAAAACTTCCTTGATCACAGTATCAGGAGTTAATCTTGCTCTCCTCTGAAATACGACAGCACTCATTGCCTGTAGGGTTCTCACAGACTGAATTATTATTCTTTTTGTTGTAATGTCTTGCCACTCCAACCAGACTATAACTTCCTGAGGACAGGGACAGTGTTCCTAGTTGTTTTCCAACAGCAGGTACTGAGTTAATACCCTGCCTTCCCTCCTGTCATAATGGAAGTGGTGCCCTACTCCATCTAAAGCCCACCTCTTCTTGTCTTCTGATGCCATCCCTCTTGCCTCTCACACACTTGGTAACATCATTATCCCCTATCTCTCCTTGTCTTTCAACTTCTCTTCCAGCCTCAGCCAATCAGCTCAACTATATCCCATTAAAAAAAAATCCCTCCCTCCGCCCCATGTTCAACTCTACCTACATCCTTGGATCTCCTATTGCCAAATTCCATGAAGAAGTTGGGTTGCCCACATTTACTGCCTCATCTTCATCTCTCACGCTTCTGTCCACTCAAGTCTAGTTTCTACCCCATCACTCCAATGAAATGTACTTCCCCAATGTTACCAAGTAACCATAGCCAACAGGCACTTACTATATTCATCTTGGAGGCAGCGGTTTATACTAATGACTATGATCTCCTTTTTGAAGTTTTCCATTGCTTTCCATGATATGACACTTTTCTTTCTGCCTAGATGTTCCCTTAGTCTCCATTGCCAGCTCACCCTCTATTATTGACCTCTTAAATCCTTAACTTCCTTAGAGTTATATCCTAGACTCTCTTCTTCACTTGGTCTGCAAGGTCTCCCTAGATTCTTTCTATCTCCAAGGCTCCAACTGTCATGCAAAAGAGCAAATTATACAATCTAGGCCTCTGCTCTACATAAGTGTATATCCTAATGTAAAAAATCACAATGGAAAAATAAACAAATAAATGTAAGATAATTTCTCATACTGAAAAACTAGACATAAAGAACATTTGTATATAGATATCACACAACAACAAAATTAACCAAAGTTGCAGATCAACAAATGTAGGACTCATAAACTTGAAATTAATGATTTTGATTTCATGGGAGTCTTGCAGATGGCCACTCCCCCCCACGTGCAGGTTCTTCTGAGTCCAGTGTGCAGACCACACGCTGTGCAATGACTCAGTGCTTCCACTTCTTGTCTCCATTTAAATTAAGCAGCACCTTTCTTCATACATCCTGTGATGAAGTCACTTGGCTCTCATTTAGAGAGAACACAACCTTCACATATTAACTGCCTGAATGTTCCTTTTTCTCTCTTTTTTAAATCCCTCAAATCATTTGTCTCTGACAAAGTGGCATTCCCTGGCACCAAGGAAATCTTCGGCAGAGAAAAACATGCAGGCCGTGAGAGCACATGGCAGCTCTCTGTTCAGTTGATCATCCAAAGGAACCAAAATATGTTGATAGTCATTATTAGCATCAAAATGAAAACAAAATTAAATTCTTGCAGAGAACTCGAGGCCTCTTGAGAATGGAACTGCAGACTTTCAAGGATCTTCAGACCTTAATTTGAGAAATATGAATGAAGTGAGAAAGGTTCTTAAAATAAAAAATAAGAATAAAAAATTGTGGATACACAAACTAGCCCTGACATTTATAATGACTGGGCCTAGGATATTTACCTTATAGATTTGTTAGAAAGATTAAGTGAAATCATTGTAATAAAATTATTTGTGAAATCATCTTTATAGCACGTTAGAAGATGTGTTAGCCAGGTTTCCTAGAGAACAGAGGAGGAGAGTAAGCAATGCGTTAACACCTGATGGCCGGGCTGTTCCAGGGATGCAGGAGTCAAGAAAAGCAGAAATGTCTGCTGAGCAATAATCATCACGGATAGGAATATTGCCACCTTCCTTTGCCCCTGTCAGGGTGTTCAGGTAATTAATACCATTAGAAAAATGCTAGCCTACAAGTTTGCATTTAAAGTATACAATCAATTGTACTGTTTTTTAAAATAAAGCCAAACACTTTACTTTTCCCCCAAATTCTTCCTATAAACAGAAAACATAAAACCTTTTATTCCTAATGACTATTTGGGGGGCTTGTTTACATACAGTCTTCTGTCCCAGTTGTGACTATGTGTACATGGGAGTACATTTCCTGAAACTAGTTGCCTGATTTGAAATGCAAAACTTCAGAAATGCAAACACACAGACATGATTGCAAATGCGTAAAGCGAAGCATCTTATATGAATGGTGCAGATCAGGACAAAGTCCTGTTAAATTAAATAAATAAAACATACGTTGCTATAGGCTAAGAAGAAGTAAAATGTCTGAAGTGCCTATATGCCCTTGGTTGACCAAGAATATTAATCTTATTTAACCTGTAAAATATAACCACAGGGCAAAATATCAAAAGGCCCGTGCATACCGCATCATTTTCTACACCCAGCCATTTTGCAATTTTCATTTCTCACTTCCAGGCTCTGTATCTATTTTTAGACACTCACTAACACCTAGTATAAGCCACTACACGTTAGGCATGAGTTAATGAACAGTAATATCTGTGGGGTGGCAACATATTGTGGCAGGGAGAGTCAGGCAAGATGGGTGGTGGAGAGGAGTGTTTTGTGATCTTACACAAGATTACACCATGGAGTTGATTAAAGGAACAATCTTTATGCTCTCAGACACCAGTCAGGAGAAGCTTCGTCCTGCCTAGCAGGCTTTGAATATTCCGTCCACTTTCGGTACCCGGGGAGCCAGCCACCTGAGCAGAATGACAACACGTCCCCTTGAGAGTGTGCAGAGGGAACTCACTCAGGTCAGGGGGCTGCAGTGAACACAGCTTTTCCAGTGGATTGGCACAGGCAACACTCGGAAATAAGAGCCCCGAGTTCAAAAGTGGACACTCAGCTCAGACCAAATCGAGTAAGGCAAAAACAATGGAGAGCGTGCAGAAGAGAATGCAGTCCAAAGAAGCAGCAAAATGGCCGATCCCCATGAAGCTGCAGTGTATGTGAATGTGATGTGTGTAAATTTGAGTGTAAGCTACTATTTGTACTTGGCTTTCTTTAGAGTGTGGGTCCAGTCATTCTCAGTCTATTTTGTGTTCTCTGGAGTCTCCAGTTAACATGCATGAATGAATGAATGAGTGAGTGAATCCTATGCTCTTGCCATATACACATACCTAGATTAGGTTTTTGACTTCTGACTTTTATCAAGACTTCAGTTGCCACATAAGAAACATTTCTCAGGTCTACGTGCAAGTATATTTTAATATACTTTTATTGTGGGTATCTGGTATTTTGTTTGACTAGAACTCCTCCTTCCTTCCAAGAAAGAAACTCTCTTTTTGGAATGGCTTCTTTCCACACTCCAAACACATGGCGCAAGGGGGTGGGTGACCTACCCTGTTCTTAGATGACACCACCCCACTGACACAATTGACTGGACCAGGTGGCGCCCCTGTATAAGTCAGGACAATCAGGGCCTTCCCCAAGACTTTTCTATCTGGAATTAAGAAATAAAGTCAGTCCCTCTGCCGTGTTTTAACCCACAATATGGGAAACTCAAGCTCTGCAATGAAAGAGAAAGACTTGGACAACCAGGAGAAGTAGAGATGAAGAGAGAGAGAGAATCCTGGTAGCAGTTTGGTTTCTGGCTTCAGTCTTATTTTCTTTTGTATTAAATTTTTGGCTGTTTCCTTGTCTTTCCCATAGATTGGGTTTTAACCCTATCTTTGGTTATTTAAAATATCCCAATACCCTTCCAATAAACATTTCTCTTTGCCCTACACAAATTCAGGTTGAATTTCAGTTGCCACCAACCAAGGGGATTCTGAATAATAAAACAATATGTTGTTATTGTCTTACTCCTCAAAGAATGTACATGAAAAGGTACAATAGCTAAAGGACTAGGTGGCGATTCCCAGTTACAACTTTCTTTTAGCTAACTTTGGAGGGTGGCTTACCATGAGTTTAACCTCATGGTTATGCTGATACCAAAGTGGAAAAAAAAAATCTCCACACTGTTGGGCCACACTAATGAACAGGAAATCGCTTGCTGTAAGAGATAGTGGGAATTGGTAAGGGTTTTCAAAGAGGTCTTCCTTTCATTCTTTTTTATTTTTTTCATTGTTTTTCAAAAATCCTTTTCCTCTGAATCCTTTGCCGCACAGTCAGTGGAGCTGGGAAACCATGGGTGGTCTCCTCACTCCACCAGGGCAGCCTGAGATGATGTGCCTCACGGTCATCACCCCTAACTAAGCCGCGTCAAGGCTGGGAGATGTCAAAGCATTATTTTTACAAAACATATTTATTTTGCATTCTGTGCAGGGACATTCTGGGACGGTCTGGCTGGAAGCTGGCAGGTCTGAAACAACTGTAGCAGGATGGGAATTGCAAAGAAGTTCCCTCTGCCTTGCTCTTTCCCACCTCCCCCCACCAAACCCACCAAACCCACTTCCAAATGACAGCAGAGACATCAGTGCTGGGCTGGTTCAGAACAGCCTTTAACTCTTCCCTCCAGGGGCAGATTTGGGAAGTAAAAAGTTTTTGTTGGTTTGACTGATTGGTTGGTTTAATTAATTAATTTTTTAAAGAAAATCTTAACACAGCACCATCATCAACATCTCCCACCGTGTCAGTGATTGGAGGTAAAGAGGACAGAACCCACCCAAGGTGAGCAAAGACAAATTAAGACTCGACAACCTAGCAGGCCCCTACCAAGGCTCCCACTCTGGCTCCTAACAACACAAAGGCGACTCCTCAGTGAGGCCTCCAGGCAGGACAGGCACCGCTCCTACCACCAGCTGCTGCCCATGCAGCAAACTATTATTTTAAAAAAGAAAATCTGAAATCTTGACCACCTGCCCACCCTCACTCCACCCCCGCCAGCGCGCGCGCACACACACACACACACACACACACACACAATCTGCCACACAAGAGTCCCTCCCTCACGGTTTCATGGGGAGGAAGTGTGAATGGCAGTGCCATTTAAGTGATTGCTGCCCCTTCTTTGACCTAGGCAGTAGCATCAGTCTGAAGACCAGTCTGCTGTTAGCCCAGTGAAATCTAGAAGAGTCGATTTTTAGCTATTACCTGTGTATGGTATTTAACAAGTACACCTTAAGAATTTCAAAAAGAAATGCCCAGAAACAAACCCCTCCCCAAGTGGACTTGCCCCTCTGTCCCTTGACAGAAAGGACCATGCCCGCACAGGGAGCAGCCTTCTTTAAGGTGACACAAGTTAGGCCAATTTTTCAATGAGTCATTGAGTGAGGATTATTTTTTTCATCATTAAAAATACTTTTGCTGAGTATGAAAATCAATGAAGGTGTTGTATTACTTGAGCTGTATTCACATCTACTGTTTATGAGTTTTCACGGTTTTTAAGCCCTTAAATATTTCACAGTCTTTTTGCAGAATCCTGTGGGTTGTTTTGCAAATGGACTTCTGTGTATGTTAACTGTGACTTTTAAAATCTAGCATTTATAGAGTCAGATGTATATCATTCCCTTGAAAGCAGTCTCCTGGGGAGACAACAGTAATGCTGAAATTATTTAAAGTATTTCTGGAACCTCCCGAAGCACTGCCTACAGAGAGAGCATGTGCTTTGGAGTGAACCAGATCTGGGTTTGAATTCTTGCTTTACCACTCATTTGCTGTCTTATCTGATCATCGACTTCTCAGCCTGTACTTTCATCCAGAAAACAGGTTACTAATACTTACCTTTCAGGATTGTTGAGAGATTTAAAGAAGATAGTTGCTGTGAAGCAGTGTTACAACTTTGGAAACAAATAAAGCCTAAATAAATAGGTGGTTTTTTTTTTTTCAAATTGTAACAGAAAGTTTCTTTAGAAAGTTACAAAGGTAATAGAAGTGAGTCAGCTGGGCTGTGTAGGCTCAGGAAGCAAGTTACAGAAGCAAAAGAAGGGCCCTGAGAGCTGAAGAGAGAGAGAAGCAAAGGTAACACACCTGGCGGGGGGAGAAGAGGGGCAGGAAAGGCTCCTGGGTTCTTCATGCTCTGAAAGGGAGACGCCAATAAATAGTTATTCTAGAGAGAGCACTTACAGCTGTCACTGTGCTTCTAAATATCCCCAGCAGTAACAACCTTGATTTCCTGGATTTTTGAAATGGCCAAAATCTATTTAAAGCCCATCCCCATGGGAAAGGTGATCAAGCTGGGGCAATACTGGTTTGGGTGGGGCACAAAGCAGACCTCTTATGTAATGAGGCTGCTTTGGTTTCATTGCTTGAAAATTGGTTGTGAAGAAACCACCACAGAGAATGTCCAAAAGCAGTCACGTGGCCTTCCATGGTGATCATTAGCTTCCACCTCAAGTCCACAGCTTCATCTGCTACAGCCCCTCTAACCTACCTAGTCTTACACCCACAATCAGTGCCAAATAAAGCTGCTTGGCTCACTGTCCATCTGCAGATTTAACATTTAATCAGCTTCCCAGATCTGGTTTCTGGTGTCACGTTTATAAGGGTTGGATTCCTGAATCAGCCCCTGAATCACTGTGCTGACAAACCAGATTCAGGTGCCCAAGAATCATAAATGTTACCTTCTTAAGAAGCTTCTCTCTTCAGTTTCCAATATTAGCCCAGTTCATGCACCCTGATTCTTCCCAACTCACCAGTCCTGACAAGTTACCTTGCTGAACCTTCTCTATTTCCCCAAATCTCTTTCGTGCATGCCAGTTCTCCTGCTGTTTGAAATAGGTCTTGCTACACAGGGAGAGAATCCTGGCACAGAAAATTAGTCAAGTTCTGTTTTGCAAGCTGGCTTGTTTAAGTAGAGAAGTACTTCATTAAAGGGTATTGGGACTTGACAGAGGGTGGAGGGAGACTGGACAACCAGGCTCATTAAGAAGAAGAGACACCAGATATCAGCCAGGGCCACAACCAAAATCATGCCAGGGCCCTTCTGTTGAGGACACTGCTGCCACTGCCAGCAACTGCTGGACCTAATGGCTTGAATGATGTCAGATGCTGCCCCCCACCCCATGGCTGTTGCCACTGCACACAACCCCAGATGGATTCTTCACTGTGCCTGTTTCTTTGCATAAATAGTTTCAGCCTCAAAGTCTGGAGGGAGCCAATTTGGTCTATCCCAGGTCACATGCCGATGCCCTAGCTTTGAGGGAGCCCGAGAAAATATCTGGCATTTTCAGCTTTTACAGTAGGTGGGCAATAACCAAGTATCCATTACAGGCCTGTGGTCATTAATTATCCACATAACTAAATATCTGCAATAACTAATTAACCATGTTGTGTCTGCTTTGAAAAGAACATTTATTCCAATGTAGTAAGTCTGGCACATTGGGATTTTTTATGGAAAGACTTTGGACTCAGAAATTTCACTTCTCAGTCTTATAACATGAATATGATGGATATAATGTGAACCAGACTAATAATTCTTCAAAAACAGGTTTATAGCATTATTATTAACTATTACAAACTACAAGTTCAATAGAAGGTGATTATTTGTAAAAATTATGGTACATTCACTTAATAGTAGATGGTGCAACCATTGAAAATTACAATTACAGCCCTGACTGATGTGGCTCAGTGGACTGGGCATTGTCCCACAAACCGAAAGGTCCTGGGTTCGATTTCCGCTCAGGGCACATGCCTGGGTTGCAGGCCAGGATGAGTCCCAGTTGGGGGTGTTCAAGAGACAACCGATTGATCTTTCCCTTTCTTTCTCCCTCCATTCCCCTCAATCTAAAAATAAATAAATAAAATGTTTTAAAGGTTAAATTTGCTTATATCAAAGGAAAAAATCATATACAGAATGATCTGAACCACGTGAAAACACTGACCAATAGGTGAGTAGACAGAGAGAGATAGGTAAGTATACCAGACAGGTAGCCGTGCTCAAACTGGTGGAGGACATGAAAGTATTTGTTATTCTCTCACTTTCACTTCTTGCTGACTGTATTTCTTTTTTTCTTTTCTGTATTCTTACATATATTTTAAGAGTAATTTTTATAATATCTGTTTCATTTCCTTATAGTCACTCTTGAGACAATAGTGTATGAATTAAGTGAGCTTATTCTAGACTTTAAGAAACTAAGAGCCATACAGTGAGATGCAAGGACCCACGCACTTACAGATGTCACCTTTGGGACAGTTGTGAGTGTGTGAGTATGGACTGGGTAAGACATGATATTAGAGGATTATTTGGCGGGAGGATACATACTAAAGGACTACTTTGAACACTCACAGTGTTTATAGTTTAATTTAAAAGGTCACCAAAAATACATAAAGGAAATATGGCAAAATGTTAAGGAGAGACACACATGAAATATTAAAAAGACAGAGTAACTGGCTACAAAAAGGATTGTTAAAAGGATGCACATATTAAGCAGAGGAAACAAGGTATAGTTATATGAATATCAAAGTAATCTTTGAAGCAGAAAGCATCACTAGAGATAAATAGGGACACAAAAAAGGTTCATTTACCAGGAGGTAGAACAATTCTGAATTTGTCTTCATCTAGTAACTTTATTTCAAAATATAGATGCAGGAAAAACTGAAAAAAAGAACTAAATTCCTATATTAGGGAGAGATTTTAATATAGTTCTCTTAGGAAACAATAGGGTAAGCAAACAGTCAATATTAGCAAAAAAATCAAATCAGTAAAAATACAGATGATTTGAACAAGATTAACACACTTGACATAACTGATATACAAGAAATATTCCCATCAACAACTACAGAAAACACTTCCGTCTTCAAGTGCACTTGGGACGTTTACAAAACTGACGTGTGCTGGACAGCAAGGCAAGTCTCAGCAACCTTCACCTGGCTGAAGTCACGTAGACTCAGTTCCCGGCACATCACAGAGTTATGCTACACACTGCAAAAAGATAATTAGAAGGTTCACAAATATTTGGAAATTAAGAAATACAGAGTGGGCAAAAGTAGATTTATGGTTGTGAGCATATGAAACAGAGTTTATTCTTGTATTATTACTTATTAATTATTGTATTATTCTCCATACAAACAACCATAAACCTGCTTTTGCCCACCCCTGCACAGTTCTAAATATCCTGTGGTACAAAGAAGAAATTACAAAAGGAACTAGAAAACATCTAGAATTGAGTAATAAAGAATTCAGTCATCTCCTCTAAGATGTCTTATGCTACACTAGTTTGCTAAACCAAAGATAGTCAGTTTTTGTTTAAAATAGCAATACTTTTCTAATCCAAAAAAAAAAAAAAAAGCCACACACGAACAAGCAAAAAATATCAAGGTCAACAGTGAGAAATAGTCTCAATGCTCTAACTCCTTCAGAAAACAAGGGCCAATGTTTGGGTGAGTCTTGAACTTGCCCAGTGCAATACAATTTGAGCAATGAAATTAGTCCAGCTCAGAGGTTCGAATGCATTTTTAATATGCATGTGACGGTGTTAATTCAGGTTAATTTTAACCAGTACTTCTCTCTGTGAGAGCAGAGAGCAAGAAATAACTAAAGCTTTCTGGCTGACTGACAACACACGACAGTACAGGAAATGTCACCCAATGCAGATAAAATATGACAGATGAGGAGCTGCAAGTCTGAAATAGACTCAAAGAGCTTTAACTAAGCATTTCAGTAACCAACACCATAAGGAAAGAGTCCCTTGGTCAGGAATTTAGAAAAGAGACATTTGGTGTCTGTTCCAGGCTGCACATTTTCAGCAAAAGAAGTCTGTTCTAGCATCAGAACTCCTAATTTGAGCTCCCCTACTAATTGCTTTGTGTCCTTGGGCTAAGCAGTAAGCATGTCTGATCTCCTTGAAAGAGGGTATATGACAAACATAACAATGACTGTGGATGTGCTTTGTCAACTGTAAAGGGCTGCCTAAGTGTTGATGCCTATTGTGTCATAACCCTGTCCCAGCTGAACATTTATTGAGGTCACAGCATAAACACAAACAGTCTTGGAAGACTTTTGAAGTAACCACTGAGAAACTTAAAATATTCCTCTCTTCTATACTATTCCATTTCTTTGTCCCTTTTTTAAGTTCTCGTTCTCTCTCTCTCTCTCTGCAGAGTACTCTAATAACAGTGGTGATATGTTGAGCATATAACAATGCATCAGACTCTGCTGTGTATTTTACATATATTAAATTATTAATCTCTAATTCTTGCAACACCCTTCAAGGTACAAATTTTTCAAATTTCTCTGATGAGGGCACTGGCATAGAGAACTGGTAGCATTCAAGTCTGGGGTGAAGCTGAGAATGGTGACAAGAATGAGGGTTAGTATAAAAGAGCCCTCTTTCTAAAAAAATTACTAAGGAGTTGGAAGGGAGGGACAAGCATACTGGGGGGAGGGGGACAGGGGGCTGTCTGCTCTAGTCTTGTGTGGAGAGCTAAACCACTAAGTTAGTTAATGCGGAAGAGCTGCTGGAGAATACAGGACCAGCACTCAAATCCAGACCTCTATAGCAAAATTCATGCTTTTTCTGCTATATTTTGATGATGTAATATGTAACACCAATTTAAATGTCTTTCCATTTCTTAATCACAAGTAAGAAGTGATCTTCATAGAACACTTAAACTAGATAGCACAACTTCATCTATAAAATAGTTTTGCCAAAAACTTTTAGCATGAATCTCACCAGACCTGTAGATTGAACTTCCATATTGCAGTCAATACAGGGAATACGGAAGCAAGTTAAATGACCTCATTAGGAAACAATCAGACAAACCCAGAATTTTAAATGTTCTACATGATAGTGAGCCTGGACTCTTCCAAAGTCAAAGTCAATGTCATTAATAAAAAGGGTGGGGAACACTTCTATATTAAAAGAGACTTCAGAGGCATAAAAGCCATATGTCATGTGTAAAGTTTGATTTGGGAGCAGGGCAGAGGAGGGCAATAAAATGGCATTCTTGGGATAGTTAAGGAAATCTGAATATGGGTAGACATTATGCAATTTTATGTGTTTGATGCTAATTTTTTTGGTTACCAAATTAGGTGTGATAATGGTATTATGTTTAATTATAAAAGTGTACCAATTCTTGGAAATGCATGTTAAATTACATACTCAGGGTGAAGCACGGTGTCTGTACCTTTCAAACAATTCAGAAAAACAGACAAGAGAACAAAATCTGTTAACAATTGGTGAATCTAGGGGATACAGATGTTCCTGGTACTATTCATTCAGATTCTCTAGATGTATGATACTTTTTCAGGAAAAAGGAAGATACTGATAAAAAAAAAAAAAACCTATTAGTCCTATAAATGCAGGACGGAGACATCCTTGTTCACTCATGTGTCCCAGGTTGCTAAAAGAAGAAAAGAGAGAAGGAAAATTAACTTTAGAAACCACAACTCACGTAGATGACCACTTGCTGCCCTGAACTGTTTGCAAAAGTATAGGATGTTTATGGAACAAGAGCAATAATCCATGAGGAAAAAAGAAGTAGAGGAGGAAGAAAAGTAGGAAGGAAGAATGGAAGGGAGGGAGGAAATAACGTCATCCCTCCTCTCCTCACCTAGGAATACCCAGCATGATGAGCGTGTTGTACATCCTCCAGGACTTTTTTCACCACACAGATAAATCCATTTTTGAAAGTGTTGCATCTGTAGAATTGTCAGGTTTTGGAACCAGAAGCACCCTGTTCATCAGCCACGCCCGAAAACATTTGAAGAAACTGAAGTCTCAGAGCAAAGAGCAAAGTGACTAAGAGTCACCTGGTGGGTTAGTGAGTGAGCCAGTCTTTTGTACCAGGAAGAAGGTTCCTTCCTTCACAACACACTGTCTTGCTTCCACCTTTGGCAAAGCTATTAATCTACCTCTGGCAATTTAAATGTAAACCCTAAAGGAGCCATGTTTAGTCACTCACAGGCTTTCATTTTCTGAAAGTAAAATTCTGCCCAGCACAGCAGTTTTGATGACTTGTGGAGCTTGTCAGAGTGAAATTCCTTAAAGAACACAAAAGGAAAAGTAAATACTGGGTGTCATGCATGGTTTTAGGAACTTCCATATTCATGACTGTATTTAGCTCTTCAAATAGCCCTGTGAGGCAGTGTTATATTTTACAAAGTCTATTTCCTATGACCTGCCTATCATGGTTAAAAGGCAACGACAGAGTCAAGATGTAAGAGGGAGTGGAGCTCTGGCTGGTGTGGCTCAGTGGATTCAGTGTTGGCCTGCGAACTGAAAGGTTGCCAGTTTGATTCCCAGTCAGGTGGGCCAGGCCCCCAGCTGGGCGTGCGTGAAAGGCAATGGGTTGATGTATCTCTCACACATCCATGCTTCTCTCCCTCTCTTTCTCTCTCCCTTCCCCTTTCTCCAAAAAGTAGATAAATAAAATCTTTTTTAAAAAGTGAAAGGAAAGAAAGGATAGCAAATCACTGGAATACATCTATGAACCCTGTCAGCATGTAGTTATTGTTTCTTGATGAAACAGAGTAATTATGCACATAGTCTTGTGATAAAAATTAAGAAAGGAAAATTCCCATGTCCAATAGTAAATTGGCTTAGTAAAGTATTAATAACAAATCCAATGATAAATTATTTGGTTGGAAAGAATCCAAAAAATAATTAAAATGTAAGTATCCAATATCCCCAAGTTAAGAGATGATAACAGGACAGCATACATGTGGACCACAAGATACCGACGGTGACACAGTTCATTCAGGGCTCAGTTACAATAGGTGTTCGTGTACACTTTCATTCACTACGCTTAGTATTTCCTTAAAAAAACAAAACAAAACTCCCCTTTCCCAAAACGAGAAAAAGGGGAATAAGGACAAAACAAAAAGTGGAAAAAAATGGTAAAGCTTAAATTTGAGAAAATAATCCACAAGAGATTAAAGCAATGCTTTCTTAAAGAACAACCTAGCATTTGCCAACAGTTAATTATATTTGAACAGAACCATATTTGATCTTAGATTTTAAATAAACAATGTTTTAAATCTAGTCTGCAAGGACTTCAAATTGAATGCTCCCTGGCCTCTTCATCCTCTTTTAATCATCTCAGAATGTTAGATACAATCAGAAGTCTTAATGTAAGTTTTGAAAATATTTTTCCTCTTCAAGTGTTGGAGAAATATCATTCCTACTTTTACTGTACCAGGACAAATGGAGTGGACAATTGAATGTAAAGTTCACTCTCATTCAAAAGACAAAAGAGATGCAGGAATTTTGAACTGGCCTTGCAGGAGTATTCAGATAATTACTCCAGTTTTTTAATTTTTGCCTAGATAAAAGCTAAAAGTTTAAAAACTGAATTACCGAGGCAAGAGTTCGCCAGCTATTAATTTTTATACTGTAATACAACTAGAGGTTTTAGTAGAACACAACATTGACTAAAATAGTTGTCTTTAAAATGATTTATGATGTCTATATACTGATTTATAGTAAGTAAATCTTACAATTTTTCTTTAAAATACATAAATTTTAATTAAACAAATGAAAAACTTTACTAAGGTAAAAGGATGATTTCATAAGAATTGAAGAGGAAATGCCATTTGGTATTCTGTCAGTTAGCAAAAAAATCTACCTGGCCAGGTAAGTCAGTTGGTCAGAGGGTTACCTGGATAGGCCAACATTGTGGGTTTGATCCCCAGTCAGGACACATACAAGACTCAACCAATGAGTGTATTAATGGGTGGAACAACGAACTGATGTTTCTTTCTCTCTCTCCCTAAAAATCAATAAATAAAAATTTTAAAGAACAAAACAAAATATCTAGCAGTTTTAAGAATTATACTTGAAAAATTTACTGATATCTTTATTAAAAATATCTCCTTCACCACTAACATTCTATGATTAATATTTTTCATTGAGTATTGCTTTCTGTTTCCCTCTTTTAAAATGTAAACAATTCTTAAAAAGGTTATGCAATCATTCCAAAACAGTTTTAAGGTAAATGAGTTTATCAGAATTTCCTCTCTAATTAGAGATAGTGAAAATCATATTTACAGTGGGGACTCATGGGAGATGTTACTGCAAGGTGAAGAGAAAAGGGAGGGGCAGACATAAAAGATAAATTTGATTTTCTTTACCTGGGACCTGAATGGAAAAATGCCTAATTCCAGGAATGGGCAGAGAAACACAAGATGAGCCAATTGCCACAGAAAGTAAGGTGGTGCTTCGAAGCATCATGGAAACATGTCAGAAAGACAAGGCAGGTTGAAGAAGCTGCCCACTGGCCAAATCTGGGAAAATCTGAGAATCACAATAAAATTGACATTAATAGATTACAACCCAATGAGTAACATGAAAATCCATGAGTTCATATTTAAATAAGTAAGTTAATGATGAGAAGGGAAAGCTCTTCCTTACAGCAAAATGCCAACTAATAAATCTAGAAGGAACGATGGAGTCAGAACATTTTGAATGGATGCCAAAGTAGTCACAAAAAAATTTCGAAACAGGGTATTGACACAGTCTCAAATTTCTCTCCACAAATTAGCTGTAACTTACAAAGAGAAAAGCTATACTTTTACGGTGGAGAAAACATCCCGGTGGTCAAACATTGGGACAAATGGACATCCATGATTTGATACATTGACAAGGACATGACATCACCTCAGTGCTTTCTCTGCCAAAAAATACACAACCCAAGTCTAAACATGAGGAAACTCCAGTCAAATCCAAAATGAGGGGCCTTCTACAAAACAAGTATTGATCTGTCATTGATTTAAAAAATGACAAGAAGACAAAGGCTGAGAAAATTTTCCAAATTAAAGGAAACGAAGAAGATACGACAACTCAATACAATGTATGATCCTGGATTGGGTCCTGGCCTGGGGACAAATTAGCTTATGACCAATTACTGGGACAGCACTGGGACAACTGAGAAAATCTGAATTTAAGTTTGGACCTGACTTTGATAACAACCATGGTCATTAAAAAGAATGCTATTCTTTGGAAAATTCCAAAATATTTTGGGGAAAAAGGACACAATGTCTCTGATTTACTCTCAAGTGGTTCAGGAAAAGAAAGAACCTCTTCCCTTCCTTTCCCTTCCCTTCCCTTCCCTTCCCTTTTCCCTTCCCTTCCCTTCCCTTCCCTTCCCTTCCCTTCCCTTCCCTTCCCTTCCCTTCTTTCTTTCTTTCTCCCTTCCTTCCTTCCTTCCTTCCTTCCTTTCTGTGTGAAGTAGCCAGACTCATAGAAAGAGAAATCGTGAATGGTGCAAGAGATAAATAAATATGAATTTTAGTAAAGGAAATGGGTTTTTGCATAATTCTTGAAACTTTTATATAAATTTGAAATTATGTTAAAAAGTTACCAACATGCTAAAAGGAAAAGTTTTCTGAGACCGGCTGGGACATCCACAAAGCCCTAAACCCAAACTTGAGAGACTGATCAGCACCAAGTAGGAAGGATAGGATGTAAAACGGTACCACCTGCCAAACAAAATTGTATTTTCCAGATGAGGTAAGGCTGAAGCTACCAGAAATATTGGTGCCACAGGAAATATTTAAGGTTAAAAGTCCTTTTAAGGTAAAACTACTATACTAATTTTTCAGACCCAACTTTCCTTCCCAGGAAAGGGAGGCATTGTCCCTGAACCACCACATTGGAATGGGTAGGAGCAAACCCAGCTGTTTCCTCTTAGCCTTCTAATTTAAAGTCAATATTTTAATAATCTCTTTGACTCTTCAGTTGGTTGCTCTGGGCCGCAAATAGACCACTACCAATACGTAATTAAAGGAGAATAACAAATAGTTACAATGTAGATTACACAGGTGCTGGCTTTCAAATGCAAATGTTGTAGAAGTTTAAGCTCCCAGGAGGCTGGAGGTGTGTGTCTCTGGTTATTGCCCTCATAATTCATTAGTGGTCAAAGTAAGGCTGAGATCAATATTCCTGCAGTCATGGGAACGAAAAAAAAATGATCAGCACCAAAATAAGATACAAAGACAGTTGCAAAATGTTTCTCCCTACATAATTAAAAAAAAGTCATTGTCATGAATTTTAAAGCTTAACGGATTTTCTTACCTGTTCTATGTTTAAGAGATGGCACAACTTAAAGGATCTTGATAAGAACCGTTGTTTCCTAAAAAAGACCATATGCAAAAAGAGACAGAAACAGAGGTCATTGTTTCTTTTCATCTTGGTGGTAAAGAAATGAAAGGAAAGATGCCGTTGTGATATGGTAAACACCATGGAAGGCAATACAACATATGATGGTCTCACAATAAACTCAGTCCCCACATAGACGTGACGAGGATGTACAAACAAGACTTCAATGAGATTCATGCCTAGACCTATGGTTCCAACGCAGGTTCCTGGGCCCCCATAGATAGGATCAAGGTGAACAGGACTGTATTTGGAACCAGGAGTTCTGCATTTTTAACAAGTATGGTATGATCCACTCTTTGAGAAATATTAGAGGCAACTGCTATTGTTTTTATGAATTTAATTACTATACTATGATACTTGTATTAGAGTAGTAAATGCACTATATAATAAATTAAGCTGTAGATAGATCAAGGGTGTCATTTTCACTGGGGGCCACATCAGTGTCGCGGTTGCCTTCAAAGGGCCGAATGTAGTTTTAGGACTGCATAAATGTAACTAATCCTTAAAGGTTAAGCGAGAGCCTGGCGCTGCCTCAGGGTAGAAACAAGGTGCCAGGCAGGATAAAACAAGGTGGAGGGCCAGATTCGGCCCACGGGCCTTGTGTTTGCCACCTGTGGTGTAGATGGAATGGCCTTAGGAGCTTTTGATGATTGCTACCCAGCCGAAGTCCCATCTCTTGTGAATACTGTTTTAAACATTTCTGCTGTTAGTTCTGGTTATGGACAGCTCTGCTCCCTCCATTCTCTTACTTTTCAGAAATAAATACTGCTTTTACCATATGCTCATATTTTAGATATGTTAGAATAATTAATATTTGACATAGTCTAATTGGCCTATTAGGCAAGCCCCAATTTTGTGCAGAATTTGAAATAGTCTAACTCCTGCCAAGAGTAATCAAGAATTGCATCAGCAGGCAGTGTGCATGGCAACTGTGTTTATCTGTGTGGCTGTGTGGCGTGCCACTTTAGCCCGTAATCAGAAGTACAGTGGGACTTGTAATTACACACTCCTTGATACCGGGAATTAGGATATGACAAGCTCGGTGAGTGGCTCCTTTCCGCTTGCAGCTGGCTCACCTTGGTCATTTTATTAACTTGCATGAAGTTGGTTCTACATGTTGATGCAGTTGAATTTTTTGGACCTCACTTAAGAAGCTACAGCAGTTTTACTTGTGCCTGCCATCATCTAACAGATGCTTATGAACCACGCTGTTATTGAAATGCACAAGACATCTAGAAATGATTCAAGTGACTTTTAATTTTTACAACCGTAATTTTAAAATAGTTTTTATCCTATAGCAAGGACATCTCAGCGTTCATTCAGGAGGAGCAAAAACACAACTCTGTTCTTTTGGAACAGAAGTTAGCTGTAATAAAACACTAAAGAGGCCACAGGGACATGTACCTTGCTATTAAGTTTGGGGAGAATACTCTGTAAACTATTAGACATAATTCTGAGAAAATGTAGAAGAGCATTAAAGCAGATAGGACTTTAAGTTTGCAAATATAATCTTATAGTTGGGCATGGATAGTTCTTCCTCCCAACTCCTCCCAGTTTTGGATAGTATATTATTCCTGCATTAGATCTCTGGCCGCCTTCTTTCTTGGATAACCTCCTCATTCTTTTGGAGTACATATGAGATCTGTCTGGAAAACGTCCAACCATTGTTAATATAACAAGAATGGTTTGTGCGACTTTGATGTAACCTGGTAGCCAAGGAGAGTGGACTGGAATGCACATGTGTGAACAACTTCACTATACTAGTCAGTGGGGGTGGTAGACACTGTTGAGTGAGCATGTGTACTGTGTGGCTGTCGCATTCATAATGAGTGAGCAAGCAGAGCAACAAACCTGCATCAAATTTTGCATTAAGCTTGAACTTTGCTCCTCAGAAACTATTCAGATGATTCAGAGGGCTGCAGCTATGGGCAACTGGTGATTGGCAGCTTCATTACGACAATGCACTTGCTCATGCATCACATCTTGTGCAGAGCTTTTTGGTGAAACATCAAATCACCCAAGTGACTCAGCCCCCCTACATTCCAGATTTGGCACCCTGCGACTTCTGGCTTTTCCCCAAACCAAAATCACCTTTGAAAGGGAAGGGATTTCAGACCATTGATGAGATTCAGCAAAATATGATGGGATAGCTGATGGCAATTGGGAGAACTGTGTGAGGTCCCAAGGTGACTACTTTGAAGGGGACTAAAGCGTCATGGTCCTATGTATAATGTTTCTTGTATCTTCTTCAGTAAATGGCTTTATTTTTCATACTACATGGCTGGGTATCTTCTGGACAGACCTCATATTCCGGTAACTTCTTAAGAATCCTGAGACGTAAACTTTCTGAGTATTGGTTTATGTGAAATGCCCATATTCTACTCTTACAGTTTGATAGGTTGGCCAAATATGAAAAATAGTATCAATTTCAATTTCCCCAGAAATTAAAAAAAAAACAACTATTATCTGCTAGCACTCAAAGACGTTTAGGAGAATTTAACACTTCTCAATTTTCATTATTCTATATGGCCTAATTTTTCTCTCTGGAAGCTTTTAGAAAGTTTTATTTATTCCAAGAGTTCTAAAATTTTACCAAGCTGTGTCTAAATGGGTTATTTTCCCTTTTTTGTAGTTGGCCTTTATGGGGCTCTTTTAACGTAAAGATGTATCTCCTTTTCTGGGAAATTTTCTTACATAATTTCTCTAGTACTTTCCCTTTGACCATTCCCTTTCTGGATCTCACATTACTTAGCTGTTGGATTTCTTAGATTGGTTTTTGCATCTTTTCTTTTCTGTCACATCTCCTGTCAGTGGCGGGCAATGCTATTTGTACCTCAACATCTTCTCTACTGTCATGTTCTTTTGTCCACATCAACTGATTAAAATAATAATAATTATTAATATCCATGTCAGCCTGTTTTTACCACTCGGAGTGCCTCATTCAGAGTCATGCCTGCCCAACTGTCATTCTAGGCAACATCCTTTTGGAGAGCTGATGCTGAAAATGTCAGGGGATGGAATTAAAAAGAAAAAGAAAACAAAAACTTACTGAAATCCAACTGTAGGTCTCGCTTTCCTCCTTTCCTGCCAGGCTCATCACTCTCTCATAGATAGAATTAAATTGGCATAATTTGTACTTCACAAAATCACGTTGATTACTACTCAGTACCCTGTGCTCTTCTAGGTGGTTGCAAATTGATTGTTTGATGATTTGTTCTTGTATCTTCCCAGGTATCCCAGATAAGCTGAATAGTCTGTAATTACCGTGGTTGAGCTTTCCCCAGTTAAAAAAAACCAAAAAACAACTCATACTCCACCTGCAGATTCCACTTGTCAGGACCTTCTCCTGTCCAGCGCTCCTTTTCTAAAATAAAGGCTGGTGGTCTTGCAATCACATTCGCAGATTCTGTAAGTGCTCTGGGACACAAGCAATCAGGCCCCACTGATTTGAATGGATTGAGCTTTCTGAAGTGCTCTGCAATCACTTCTCTCACCTTGTTTGCTTTTGTACCTCCAATAAGATAGCATTTAATCTGGTTTAGTTTCCTTATCATTGCTGATTAAAAGGAAAAAAAAAACATTAAAAACAGGGAAAGCCTCTGCTATTACAGTTATTTGTTAATAGCTTTTGTTTAGTGGTACTTGTTAATAGTTTTGTTTTGTTAACAGTTTGTGGTTGTGGTTTGCATGCTATACATTCTTTCTAGTATCCTTCCTCCCTCCCTCCCTCCCTTCTTCCCTCCCTCACTCCCTCCCTTCCTTCCTCTCTCCCTTGCCCCTCCACTCTTTTTATTAAATTTCTTATAGTGGAAAGAGAGGAAAAACAAAAAAGGGAAAGAGCTACGTACAACTTTATGGCAGAGATATTGATTAATCACCAAATATCCACATGTCTCCACCCCCCAAAGTTCCCAGCCTGCTTATAGTTGGGGCAAGGGACACGTGACCAGTTCTGGTCAGTAGGTACTTAAGAACCCTGTGTTCCCCTTGTCTTCTTTCCTCCTGCCCCAGTGAGCTGGGAGCAATGTTTCAGATGGTGTATCAACAGAATGCAAGTGCCCTGGACCCTGCAGTCACACAAGGAAGGCAGCAGTCCTGGAGGGCCATCAAACCACTCAGAGGACCCTGTGGTAAGCCCCTAGGATTTTGAGGTTTGTTTTTGCAGCACTATCTACCTTATCTTCACTAACACAGTACTACTTTCTGGGTTAGTCAGATTAGCTAGGTTTTGCCAAGGGAACAAATTAACCTGAAAGCTAAGTGGTTTAACATAACAAAGGTTTGTTTCTTATCTGTGGTATGTGATAGCTAATCTCTAAAGAGGGCTGCCAATGACTCTTACGTCCTGGTAGTCGCACCCTTGTGTGTCACCTTCCACTATCTCTGCACTGATCCCATGACTCCCATACCCAAGAAAATGTCACAGAGATGACACTATGATAGTTCCCAGCCTAAGCCTTAGGAAGTCCTGAGAGCCTCTTCATTGGAAGTCACTCATGACAGAAGTCTGACCATCCTATTGCAAAGAGAGGCCATGCACAGATGCCTAGGGAATGATACTCCATGTGGAAGAGTACTGGTGTGCCAGACCTGAGCAGAGACATCCTTAATTCAATCCCAGTCCAGCTCTCCAGCACCAGCTACCATTTAACTACCACCTTATGAAAGCCTAGGTGTTAAGACTAAGAGCACTGCCCCATGGAGCCCAGCTAATTCACAGAATTGTGAGGTGAAACAATAAATTGCTTTAAGCCATTCTGTATGGGATGCTTTGTTAGGCAACATCCAATCAATGTTAGTGTATGGGGGCTGGGCTCCACACAGACATTCATGGAACCACATTGATTGATCCTGGTTCCACCGTCTTGTATCTGCACCACTGGGAGCTTGTGACTACTTTTATTACAGTGGCAAGGCAGAGAGGCCTGAGGGTTGCATACCAACTTCTGAATGCATCTGCCTCTTCTCCCAGTCCACTGGCCAATGAGAAATGTGGAGGAGTGAGTGAAGATCCACTGAGCATTAAATGTCTCTGCCACAGAACCTGCAACCTAAAATCTACCTTTTTTCCCCACTGGTATCATAACAAGGCTTATTCAAGAATCATCTGACTAGCTTTCCAACAGCTGTAAATAGCGGTGTGTGGGACTGGCATAGCTAGCTCACAAGGCCCACTGACCATATCTCCTCCCAATTCTGTATTCTGTGACGCCGTGTTGGTAGCATGAAATCAGCTATGGTACAGATATTTATACCACAGAAATTGACAAGTTACAACCTAGGGGTCTCCCTGCCCCCTCACCCCTCCCTGGAGCTGGTTGTTAAATATTTACCCAAACCCAATAACAGTTATTGAGGCTGCCCCTAGCTTTATGCATAATCATTCACTATTACAGGTAGAATTTTTAAAACTCCATCAATGGTCTTATCTTTCTCTCCCATATTTCAAATAACAGGGTGAATCTATGAGTTGAAGATGTTTACACAAACTTGGGTAACCTTTATTAATTAAAAAAAAATTACAACTTGATGCTTTCTACATGGAATCAGAATGTGCATGTTTTCAGTTAACTTCATTTCAGTACAGTATTAGAGATGTTGCTCCGATCTATAGAACATACCTATTTTCAGCCAGCATCGAAAAGGACTTCATCCTTCCAGCACTTACTGCATTTAATAGCACTACCGTAGCCACTGACTTACTTTGAAACCTTTAGTATCTGTCAGGCTTAAGAGTTTATGTGAGTAAGTAAACCTTTTCTCTTAAGCCTTGCTGAAAGAGTTAATTCAGCTGCCTGCTCCAGTTCGCAACTCTTCCCCTCCTAGCCTTTTCCTTCCACACACACACAGTCCAGAGAGAGGCCATCGGTAAGGCCCATGCTTCTATTATGGGATATGAAGCGATAACATTTTAAATAGCACCTTGGAGGCCTGAAGGAGTTAATACATCTTTCAGCAGTGCCTACTTTACAGCTATGGAGTATTGTGGACCCTGCAAATCTGGATCATTATTTATGAAAAGCATGAGAAGGGCCTAGTTGAAGGGAAAGCCTCCTTCACCAAGCAAGAAAGGATATGCTTACAAATGCCATTTGAAAATAAGATGGCCGGAAATCTTTCACTACAAACCACATGGGATTTGAATTCATCTACACCTAATTATGTGATAAAATAGAAATACAAGATGGTTCTGGAATCAAGGAGAAAAGTTGTCTTTTAAAATGCTGTGTCCTGGGTAGAACCCAGTGAGAGCACCTACATGTAAATTTGGTGTTCATTAACACAGAGCAGGAAAAGAGAGACTTCTCATTGTACCCACCAACCAGGACATTTTTGATCACAACATTAATAATTTTCTGGGGACTCTGATACCTTTTTGAGTTTTAGAGATTATTCCATGTGTTAATCAAGGTTTTGCTTGTAAGTATGACCAATTCGATTTTCTAAAAGTGTCCACACTGACATACATTCCAGCTATGTGTTCTTCTCACAATGTCGTGGCATTCCTTCATTGACAGGTAGGGTCCCCCTGAACATGGGTGAATCCCTGTCACTGCCTCCACAAATAGGATGAGGTGTAAATAAAACTGCATGACATTGGAGGCTAGGTCACAAAAGCTGGATATGGCTTCTACCTGGCCCTCTTTCCTTGGGACCTGTGCCTTTGGAGCCCTGAGCCTTCAGGTGAAAGCCCATCTACCCATGAAGCCACGGTGACGGAGAGACCACAAAGTGAGAGAGAGATTTCCACGTAGCTAGCTCCCTCTCTGCCAGGCCCCAGATGGGGTGCTTGAGCCTTCCGAACCCAGCACATCTGAGTAAGAGTTCAGGCAATTTCAGCCCCTGGCCGTCAAACTGCCCCAGCTGGAACCAAGTTGGAGCAGAAATAAACCATCACGTTAAGCCCTGCTCAGTTTGCAGATTTGTAAGCCAAATAAGTGTTCTTATTTTAAGCCACTAAATGTTGGAGTGATATGTTACATAGCCATTATAGCTAAAATAGTGAGTATCAGAAGCCCTTCGCATTATCAAAAGAGGGAAGGTGAGAGAGTACAGAAGTTGAAGAGTACCTGATGGCACCCCAGAAGAAGAGGCAAAGCTGGGTCTCATGATGGCTTGAACAGGAGCAAAATTAGAAAGCCAGCAGAAGCCAATTAGCTCCTTTGCTCCTGGGTCATCTTTTTTTCTCCTTCTGTCTTTTTCTCTAATCTCACTCCACAGCTCTCATCTCTGTCTCTTAGCACATGTAATTCCTGTTTCTGCAGTTAGAGAGTTTATGTGCCCCTGGTTTAAGAGACCACACTAGTAGCACCCTTTCATTCCAGTGATAAATTCCTGGGAGAGAGGACCTTATTGGTTAGCCTTGAGTCAGATGTCTGCTTCTGGTCCAATCAGTCAACACAGGGAAGGGCCACATTGCCATGGCTGTTACTCCCACCCCCAGCTTCCTGTGGGAATTCTTACAAGGTGAGCTCAGAGGCTTCCAAATATGACAGCATGCCAATAATTCTTTTTACATTTTTATTTAAATTTTATTGATTGGAGAGAGAGAGAGAGAGACATCAATCTGTTGTTCCACTTATTTATGCATTCACTGGTTGATTTTTGCATGTGCCCTGACCAGGGATCAAACCCACAACCTTAGCAAATTGGGACGACACTCCCAATTACCTGAACTAGCTGGCCACCTGGCCAGGACCTATACCTAATATTCTTGAATGTTAGAATGTACTTTGGATGTTTTTATCTATACACTACCATAGACCACCCCCCTTTAATTTACTTGTTATTTTGTTTACAAGTATGTTTAGATAAGAGTATACTAACCTCATCCCCATTCCCATCCCATCCTTACGATTATTTGAAAGGGTGATTCTGGATTCTGTACTACAACAAAGGGATTGGAGCACATTGATGTGCCCGCAAGTACACTGAACTAGATTATTAATCTTTTTTATCTTTCTTATTTTTTGAGGTCTAACTTCTAATGTGAACTTGACTCTTTAATTACCTGTTAGGTGTTAGAGCCTCTGAGTACCCGGGCTGACTAGAAATCCCAGAGGCACTCAGAGAAACTGGAGATTCCTGATGAACTTTGAATTTTCCCACTATTAAAAATTCCCCTTTGCTAACTAATCTATTTTGTTAGAAGTCAGGATAAAAGGTACCCCTGGGGGAGGAAGAGGCTGGACGGGGTATCTCAGGTAGTGGTAACGTTGTGTTTCTTGTTCTCGGAGGTGGGTGCTTGAGCTTCTAGCTCATGAAAGTTCATGAGGGGGTATAACATGCTATGATGGCATATACATTTTTCTGCATGATGTTATCCTTAAAAATGTTTTAAAATATTTCAGTAATTTAAGACATTGTTCATTTGCCCTGGCTGGTGTGGCTCAATAGATTGAGTGCTGGCCTGCAAACCAAGGGGTCGCCATTCAATTCTCAGTCAGGGCGCGTGCCTGGGTTGTGGGCTAGGTCCCCAGTACAGGGCACATGGGAGGCAACCACACATTTAAAAGAAAAAAAGGAAAAAAATGAAAAGACGTTGTTTGAACTAGCTTCACTGTATGTTAATCAATCTGTGGAAATATACATACAGAGTGGGGCAAAAAGTAGGTTTACAGTTGTAAGTATGCAAAAGTTTCTTCTTATATTTTTATGATTGTATTATTTTTCATACAAACAACTGCAAGCCTACTTTTACCCCACCCTATAAATCTACATGTGATTTAATGATACCAATGCTATCATCTATAAATACACACGTGTAGGTTAGGGCAGGAATCCACTGTAACATTTGTTTAGGATGCTACGTAGGCACACCTCTCACAGAACAGTAGGTTCCTAAAATACTCAATTTGTGGTGCAGTGCAGTGGGAAATGGCTCAGTCGGTCCAGGCTCCAATCCTGTCACGTGTACCTTTGTGACCTTAGGGAAGTTGTTGAACTCCAGCTTCTTTATCTGTAAAATAGAAATATCAAAAATGCCTATGGCGGGGGGCAGGGTGAAGACGGATGAATAGGCAGAGCACAGAGGATTTTTAGGGCAACGAAACTACTCTTATGACACTATAATTGTGGACACATGCCACTCTACTTTTGTCCAAACCCATAGAATTACACCTCCAAGAGGGAACTATAGTGTAAACAGTGGACTGTGGGCAATTATATGTCAGCGTAGGTTCATCAATTATAATCTATGCACCGCTCTGTTGGGGGAGGTTCATAATGCGGGAGGCTATGCATGTGTGGGGGGTAGGGGTCCACGGGAAAATCCCTGTACCTTCACCTCAGTTTTGCTGTGAACCTGAAAGTGCTCTAAAAAATCAAGTCCTAAAAAAAAAGAAAACAAAACAAACAAAATAAAAACACCTACCTCATAGAAATGTTGTAAGAATTAGAAAGAAATAACATATATAAAGTATATGAAACAGGGCCTGGCCCATAATAAATACTTACTATCAACTTTTATTATGTTATTATCATGTTATTAATTGTTATTATGATAAAGTAAAAGGAGAAAGCATCTCTATTCTACCTTTTACTATTCCATCCACTTTAACTCAACAGAAACCATGGCAACTCAGCACACAATGATTAAACGTCCCTCTGTGCCAGGAACAGGAAGAACAGACACTTAAAGCATATTTCTGGCTGTTCTGAGTCCCCCACAGCAGGGACCCTGGGAGAATTTCTTTGCAGGCAGCTTCTCTGAAAGGCTCTGTGGTTCATTGCTCCCCCAGTTCACTTCTGGTGCTGCTCAAAGTTTTACACATTGCAGTCCTGAGCCAGTGCGAACGGGAGCAAACCCTCTGGTTGGGTTTTCCTGGAGGAACCTGGCAAGGTAGGGAGGAGAAGCAGGATGGGTTTGCTGCTGCCTAGGAGTTTGCTGCCGAGGTTGTGTTGTGTTTTGTTTCGCTGCAGCACCAGTGGACTTTAGGAAACAGCAACGCCCTGTGTAGTCTTTTGTAACACCAGTATTGTGTTAAGTAAGCCTCAGGAGGTGGAACTAAAGAAAATGACCTAATACAACTTCAGACTTCAGTCCCAAGCTGCACCCTTCACAATGAGGTGCCTTTAGAACCACCCAAGCTGAGCAGTTGTTGGGAGGTCATTGCGACCAAGAGATCTGCAGTGGACAGGAGCAAAAGTGATTAGTCACCTCCTTCAGAATTCAGTCACCGTGGTCTCCAGTACCTCCTGTTTTACAGCTCACTGCAGCAACAGATGAGCTGAGGACCCACTGAAATGGAATTGGTGATAAATGCAAGGGGAATATTGCTTCTCATTAGGCAAGCCTGACTCACTAACAATTGTCACAAACAAAAATGAAAACAAAACAGAAACCCAAATCCCTGAAGCAGCTTTTCCATTTATTTCCTAGCTCCCTTCCTGAATGGGCAGCTTCCTGAGACCACCATGATCTATGCTCCTCTTCCCTTTCAGACACAGAATTGGGTGCTTGCCGCAGGGTTTCTCTCCTGCTCTCAGCCAGGTAAGCACATGGCTAGCAAAGGCGGGAAGAGCTGGGGGAAAGAAGGGCCATAACTCAGCAGTGAGCAGCGGTCACCAGCCCCCGTCCAGCTTAGGTAGCCCCACACACTGCAGCCTTGGCGTGTGAGGAAGCCTACCCACTTGATTATTTTCAGGTGAGATCATCCAGTGCTTAAGGGCTTGGGCTCATTGCCAAAATGCTTGGGTTTGAATCCTGACTGATCCACTTACCTTGTAGTTTAACCCTTCTGTGCTTCAGCTTTCCTATCTGTAAAATAGGTATGATAATAATATCTACCTTCTGGAGCTGCGGTGAGGTTAAATGAATTAATATCTATAAAACTCTTAAAAGAGTGCTAGCACATATTAACAATCCAATAAATGTTAGCTATTATTATTTTTAATCCTTACCCAAGGATATGTTTATTGATTTTAGACAGAGAGGGAGACAGATTGATTTGTTGCCTTCTGCACCTGCCCTGAGCGGGGATTGAACCAGCAATTTAAGTATTTATTCTGATAGGGAATTGAACCCACATTTTGATGCACGGGACAACACTCCAACCAACTGAACCACCCGGCCAGGGCAGCTACTATTATTATTATCACCTTGGAATATTACCAAATCATAATTATGATGCCACACCATTATTTTATATTATCCTCCAGTTACTAACCATGACTGTATAGGCAAAACTCAGTCAGTCCTTTTGCTATTTTGTTATCATGTCCAAGATGAAACACCTTGGGCTGACGCAAGTCAGTGATGACAAAGGGGAGGTTCCAGGCTTCTGTTTTGCCTGCAATCCTACTTCTGGAAAAACCTTCTTCAGGAATTTTCAGATATGCAAGGGCAAGGTACCAAGATGCACACGGCAGCATTACTGACATGGTGAAAAACTGGACAGCCT
Source organism: Desmodus rotundus (assembly GCF_022682495.2). Taxonomy (NCBI): domain Eukaryota; kingdom Metazoa; phylum Chordata; class Mammalia; order Chiroptera; family Phyllostomidae; genus Desmodus; species Desmodus rotundus. Next base: position 38,098,454 of record NC_071387.1, read on the forward strand.
ATGGGTGCAATGATCTTCAAGGGATTAAACAAGTTAGGGCAAACCCGCGAGTAGTTCGCAGCCATTGAGGGGTGATTTGAAAACTTTTTAATGACTAGGACGTGCTGGTGAGATGAATGTAAGCAGAGAAGCAGGTTAGCAACTGTGTACACCAAGATCACATTTGACAACTGTGTACACACATTTGCAGAGAAAACAAAACTCTAGGGAAATACACCAAGATGTTAATGGTGGGATTGTAGGACTTCACGCAGGGATTGTGTTTACTTTTCTTTACTTTTTTTTTTTGGTGTCTTCATGTTTTTACACACGAGCACAACTTATCTTCATATTTAGGAGAAACATTCAGTGGTAAAACCAAAACATTTCATAAAGGATCTTTCAGAAGACACACAGCGGGCCGACAGGAACTGAAACTATGTTTCCCGAAACGCCCAGTTTCTTTTTTAGCCCAAACAATGCCACATAACAGACACATGTGTTACTACTCTTCCACTTATCTTTGCTTTGCAAGAAACAGCTACAAGAAATCTCTGGTCTAAAAAGAAGAAGAAGAGAGAGAGAGAGAGAGAGAAAGAGAGAGAGAGAGATGGGGTAGGGGCATTGACTAATACAACCATTTGTTTTTACAACATTGGGTAGAAGCATCCTCAGCCCACAGCGAAATGGAAGAGAGGTTTTTTTGGAAGCAGTTTAAACACATTCTGTGGTTAGAAGAGAAGAATACTAATGCAAACAGGACGTCACACAAACAGAGAACTAACAGAGTTCCCAAATTCCCGGACCTCTGCCACAGAACCTTGTTAGTAAACCTCCTGTCGGTGTCCTCCAGCTAAGGAAGGATTACTACTAAGACAGCCCAAGTTGAAAGGGCCTGGAAAACATCAGAGCTTGCCAGTGTGAATTGCAGGCCACCTAATGCCACTCAGGCCGAGGACCTTCGCCATTCAGCTGTGTGCTCAGGAGGACAGGGGGCCTTGTGTTGGCCTAGAGGCAAGATTAATCAAATTAGGATTATTTATGATGCGGGAGTGATTTAATAATATTTTTCAAGAACCTGAAGGATTTATGTAGAGGAACTGCTGTTTTAGTAACTAAATCCTTTTGGATGGACTCCAAGATAAACCAGACTTGTCTGGCTTCTGCCCTGGCCCCCCCACCTCTTGCAGTTTCTCTTGGCAAATATCTCTTCTACGTACTGGAGGGCGATGGCCAAGGAGATGACCTTCCTGGCTGCCTTATCTACCCTCATCCCCACCTTAAAATATGTCTTAGCTTCTGTCTTTGCTCAACTCTCAAGGGAAGAATCAAGAGGGGAGGGAAGTAACCTTTACTGAATGCCTTCGCCAAGCCATGAGCGGGCAGGTACATTACCTCATCTAATTCCAACAAACACCTTGTGAGGTAGGCATAGTTATTCCTACTTTCCTTGTTTAGGGGATAGAAGAAATTTATTCTTTTAGTAGCTGGTAGGAGAATTCCTCCTGGGCACAGAACCTTCTTTGCGGGGGGAAAATGCCTTGATCAGCCCTTTGGGCTATATGGGTGCGGGGGGGTGGGGGACTATGGGGAAATGTGTGGAGAATGGGAGGGGAGGGTGTTGTGGCTGCCTCACTCTGAAAGAAGAGACACAGAGGCAAGAAGAGAGCAGGAGGTCTAGAAAAAGACTGAGGGGCACTCTCAAAAGTGTAAGTCTTCAAATGGCCAATACATTTACTAAACTCATGAAATGCTTGCTAGAAGAATGTTCTGAATGGGCTTGTTGGCATAGGGTGAAACAGAAGCCCCAGGTGTTTCATCTGAGATGGTGACAGGCAGTTTCCCACACTTGACGTCTGGATTACAGAAAGGATGGGGGGAGGGAGGACGGAGGCTCGGAGAAGTCAATCAGCCTTACTAAGACCATACTGGGGGGATGCATAGATGCATCCCTAGCAGAGATGGACTGAACCCATGGCTGTTTACCTCCAATGCCCACTGTTTTTCCTCTGTTCCACATGCTGCACAGCGAGAATGCTTTCTCCTCTCTCTAAGGCCAACTCCTCCAGTGGTGTGCTCCATGAGATTGTACAATAAGTAGTAGTTAAATAATAGTGACTATTTATTGAGCGCCTACTATATGCCAAGCATTGTTGCATTCATCAGCTCAGCAGTCCTCCCAACATCACTATATTTGAGAGTATAATTATGTAGATTTCAGAATATAGGAACTGTGGCTTAGAAAAGTGAAGACACTAGCTCAAGATCCTACTGCTGTAAGCGGTGAAACCAGCATTTGAACCAGACCGTTGTATTTTCTCATCTCATCCCCTCCCACCTCCTTCAAGAATGAGTCTCCTAATTAATCCATTTAATTAACCCCTTCTCTCCCTGCAGCACCCTGGACTGCACCCTGAGATGGGACCTGATGATGGGGTTTGTGGAGGTCATGCAACAAGAAGATGCTCTGGGGGGCTCAGGTCAAAGTCACGGTCACAGCTGAGACTAATAGTGTAACTGGGAGGGTTGGCAAACCTTTTCTCTAAGGGGCCAGACAGTAAATGTTTTTGGCTTTATGGGCCGTATGCTCTCTGAATGCCAACTCTTAACCCTGCTGTTGTAACATGAAAGCAAACAGGCAAAAATGAATGAGCACAGCTATGTTCCAATAAGACTTTATTTATGAACACTGAAATTTCAATTTCATATAACTTTTACGTCACAAATATTATTCTTCTTTTGATTTCCCCCAACTACTTAAAAGGTAAAATCCATTCTTAGTGTGAGAGGGACATAAAACCAGAGGCAGGCTGGACTGGCCCTTGGCTTTATTGAACCCTCCCTCCTTTTGGGGTCTGCATCCAGCAGGGACTGCATCCGGCTGAACAGACTCTGGGCTGGGCTTGGATCTCTCCTTCCTCTTGCCTCTGAAAGCACACCGGCTCAGCTCCTGAGCCTCTGTGCTGTTCGCTGCTCTCTCATTAGGAGCGCTACTGCAATCTTACAGCTTCTCCTACTGAACCAGAGGAAAAGCAGTTGTCTGCTATCCCTGAAAGGAGCAACTGTAAAATAAGACAAAACTGCTATCATTTAGATGACCTTATAAACTAATTTGCTGAACTAATAGGAGTCACAAACATTAAGTAAATAATTACACAAAAAAGCATGACGTACTATCAAATAAAGTTCCTGATCCTACAAAAGCCCGTAATAGGAAGGAGTTTACCTATTCGGGGAGATCAGAGATTTCCTAGAGGGAGAAGCCATAGATCTAAATTACTGAAGAGGAGACTATTGCATACAGAGGAATCAGTATGTGCAAAGGCCCTGGAGTAGAAGGGAGCGTGACAAACACAAGATTGAAAGCTTTATGTAGTTGGAGCAGAGTAAGGATCAGAAGATAAAAGATGAGGCTGAAAAAGACAGGTAGGGGCTACTTTATCCAGAGGACTGAGCCCTGCTGGAGAAAGTCCCATGACCCTGAAAACTGATGAAACCTAACTGTCTCTGGCTTCATGGAACCATCAGCAGTTCCTACTTGCACGTTTATTAGCTAACAAGGATGGACACACTCCTTAGGGATCCAGCCCAGTAATTCATGGAGATGACCTGCTCCATATGAGCAGGCAGCAGTAATATCTGTGCCCAGCAAAACAGAGCGGTGGGGACCTCTGCTAAGTATCAGGTTGGTACCATGTTGTCAAAACATAAGAACAATGGGGAAAAGCCCACATAAAGAAAACGAGCTGTCAGCCACCCCACCGGTCAACACATCCCATCCCTTTTTCATAATCAAAAGAGGAAGATAGCTGTAAAAACATACTATGTCCACAGAGGGCTGACAGGGAAACACAAATAAAAATGAGCGATGGGAACTCACAATACATTTCAGGAAAAAACAAAACACAAAGTAGTAGGGATAATAAAGAAAACTTTAGAAAATTTATAAATGGAGGCCCTGGCCAGGTAGCTCAGTTGGTGTACACCAAGGTTGCCGGTTCAACCCCCAGCCAGGACACATAGTAGAACCAACCGATGAATGCGTAAATAAAACAACAACTTGATGTCTCTTGGCCTCTCCCTCCCCACCCCGGCCCCTCCTCTCTCTCTAAAAAAATCAATACATAAATTAAAAAAACAAAAAAGAAAATGTATAAATGGAGACAGTGAGGTCTCTCCATAGAGAGGTTCAGGAAGATTTTGTATCCATCAAAAACTCAAAAGAAGATGTACAACATTTAAATATTGATCATTAATTTAAAAATACTTTAGAGCTTGGATAAAGAGTAAACCGAACAAAGCTAAAAAGCAAATTAGTGAGCTGAAGGATCAAACTAAGGAATTTCTTCCCAAACGAATTCCAAAACACAAAACACAAAAGGAGGGTAAGAGACATAGCAAGACCAGCCAGAGGTTCCAGAGGCAGTTGCAGAGGAAGACAGCACAGATAATAAATGGAGAGGATGGTATATCAAATAAATAAAAGAAAATAAAAGAGGAAAATACCCTAGAACTGAAAAAGCCTTGGTGTAAGATTGCAAGAGCCTGCTTAAGTGCTAAGCAGAGAAGATTAAAAGAAGTCACATACAAAGCTCCAACTTTAGTGCACGTAAAAGCAAAATATCAAAGCATCAATGAAATATTCTGAAATGTAGAAGAAAATAGAAAATATTACTTATAAAATAATAAGTATTATTTTTTTTCTGTATGTGCCAAGAGGATTGTAGCTAATAAGAGATTCTCCTTATTCTTTAAAGAAGTATGCTGAAATAGTAGGGGTGAAGAAAATAAAAAGAAGGCAGGTAGGGGCTACCCCATGCAAGATCATATGACTCTTGTTAGGGAATTACAGTATTTTAATGCAGTATAATGTATACAATGCACTTGCTGCCCAAATTTTTGAGGGAAAAATAAAGATGCATTTTATACGTGCGTAGTACCTGAAATAGCTTGTATCTGTTCTTGTGTTTTGTAATTATTTGTTACATAAAATTTCTTGTACCATAATATGTTAAAAAGTAAATACTAAAATTCCTTCATAATACAAAAAACAAGTACCTAAATAGAAATAAATAATTGATTAAATTTAAAAGTAAAACGAAAGATTTTATTCCTGAAAGTTCAGGCCCAAAACGTGGGCGAGCATTATATACAGCAAAATAGGGTAGGCGTCTATTTAAATATAGAAACTGTAGCACAAGTAAATAAGTAGCATGTTCAAGGCTGTATGGCTAGTAAAAGATGGAGCTAAAACCTAGCCTGTTTACTTCCAGATGCAACGTCTATATTCTTTGTTTACTTGGGTTTTATGTTTGCCTCGTGTCTTTATAAGTTTCCCTTTATGGAATTCCAAAATCTCTCAACTAAATTAAGAGGGAATTTTGTCTACGTCTAGGCCCTAAGGCTAGCAAGGCCCCGACATCAGCTGAAGACCAGAGTAAACCCATTAGAGGAGCTGTGGTTACTGAGAACAAAGGACAAGCAGAGCTGTACTCTATTCTCTTTTCATCTCCGATGTCCCCTTTTATGGGACCATATTAAATTGTTCTTTATATAATAGAAAAGCAGAGAAATAAATTGTCCTCCCCTTCAGATACAAAAAAAAAACATTGTTCTTTACACTCTGTCACCTACTAATCTTCAGATTATTGCCAAACTCCTTACACCCACTCTGACGTTCCCTGCAGATCTACCCCCTCCTTGGCGACGCCTCAGTGCTATTATCACCACTTCATTTGCCCGTCTTCCCTGTGGGAAAATTGGATGATTTTCTATTCCATGAAAACTCCACATCCCTTCTTTAATTCCAAACTGTTCCTGCTGCTGGAAGAGCCAATGCCTAACCCTGCCCCCTCGTCTGACTACCTTCCCTTCTTAAAGCAGCAACTCAGGAATCACTCCTCAGGCTTCCAGTTCTACAGGAAGCCTTCCAGGCCTCTTCTCTGCCTAGCCTGAACACTGCCTTCCTTGTGTGTACTCACACAGTACCCCAAACTACTGTTCACTCAGGTCAGCCTCCCTCACTGGTCTCGGGGACTGCTTAACTCCATTTTCCATGTAGAGGTTAACTTGTTTAACTTATTGTTAATCCTCTTGTTTCTGCCTCTTAATTATCCTCATATTTCTCTTTTAGAGTTCCTAGATTGGCAGTCCTCAAAGTGGGGTTCCTGGTTCAACAGCATCAGCATCATCTGGAAATTTGCTAGAAATGCAAATTCTCAAGCCTTCCTCCACCTCTGAAATCAGAAACCCTGGGCATTGGGGTCCAGCAAAGTGTTTTTAATAAGCCTGCAGGTGATTCTGATGTGTCCTGAAGTTGGAGGACCAAGGCCTTACAGGAGGTTCCCGCTCATAAAACTGGTGATTCCCCAAGGATGGTACTTGGTTACTTTCCATCTGGAGAAGAAAACGAGTAATTGAGGAAATAACAAAGATTTTATTAGGCCGAATCTTTAGAAAAGGAGTTTTCTGACATTACATTTCAAATACGTGACTCATTGGTTCTGAGAGCTTTGAAAACAAGCCTGATTTTCTTCTCTTTGGCTTGGGTGTGGTCTTGCCCAAGGGCAGAGATTTGGACAAGATAACCTCACCAGCGGACTTCCAGTGCTCAGGTCCCCCCCCCCCCCCCAGGATATTCTATACATTATGAAGATATACAAGTTAGGGAGTAGGCACTGTTGCTGGGGGACTTTGGGCTTTCAAACCCACAAGGAAGTATACATATGCTCCCCCCACCCCATAAAGTGAGTCTTTGCCAGACTACTCATAAAAGAAATGGCCAGGACCTTCTGAGAATGGTAATTGCGTGTGTTTTAGGTCATAAACATGAATCCTTGCTTTGTTTTCAAAGGAACACGTTCTTCATGCAATCTATACAAACTGAATGACAAGGAGGTGAGGTCCAAGATTGGAAAGATAAAAACTTCATTTGTTGATTCTTGGCCTAGAGATGAAACAATGGAACAAAGGAATGGCTTGTTGTTAGAAGCTCTATAAAACACAATAATATTAGTCATGTAAACAGAAGAAAATAGGAGAGGCTTAATGAGATAAATTACACCAAGTCACCACATTAAGGATTAAAATACTCTGATAAAGCAAACACTAAAAGGTCCAACAGAAAAGATAAGGGGAAGAATGATAACCTCAGATTTAGAAAACAATGGGTCCTTCTATCTAGAGTGCTGTCTGACAAGAAGAGCTTTCAGAGGCTGCCTAAACCCACTGTGAGCACCCATTAAAATCCCACTTTTCATCAAAAAAAAAAAAATCACCCTATACTCAAAGCATTATTCTTTTCGTGCCCTTTACATTTGCAAAGCAATTCACTTTGCAATATAAGTCTGGGGAAGGGAATAAAAGCTTTCACAGGTTTCTAACTCTATTTGCATTCTCTCTAGATTTGTTGGCCTGACTTCCAAAGTGGGAATCCTCAGCTGTTCCCAAGCTCAGGGGAAAACAAGCCAACTTACCATTGCTTAAGACTGCCCCCATACCTGTGAGAACAGCTACTTCTTCTACTTGCTGGTTCTAATGCAGGGGTGTCAAACTCCATTTTCACCGGGGGCCACATCAGCCCCACAGTTGCCTTCAAAGGAGCCGGTTGCCTCCGAATGTAATTTTAGGACTGTACAAACATAACTACTGCTTAACTAGGGGCAAGGAGCTCGGTGCTGCCACTGGGCAGAAACAGGCCGGATAAAACAAGGTAGAGGGCCAGATTCAGCCCGCAGGCCTTGGGTTTGCCAGCTGTGTGGTTTCTACTAATGTATTACTATGTGAACACGCTTACTGAAAAATGAGGTGTGTTTCTGAGGATTTGTTTGAAGACATTCCATAACAGCTGACAGACGGCAAATTCTAGAGATGCCTTCCCATTGGACATAGAAGGAATTCTCATTGAGTAAAATTTAAGAACAAGAAGTACTACGTTCCCTTATTCTCTCCTCCTCCATCCCTGGGAGCTCACTGTACTGTTCACAGCACAAACATAGGCTTTGTTCTAGCCTCCCAAACAGAACTTCTGCTTAAATGGTTGCAGTGGGGGAGGGAAGTGATCTTGATATAAAAGCTGGTAGAACTGGCCTACACATACAGAAGCTAAGCATACTATGCTTTATAATCATAAGGTTTTTTTTTAATCCTGATCTGAGTAGCCAAGACTGTTTACCTGATAGTCTTATTTTTCCTTACTAGAAAAAGCCAGATCTAGAAAGACAAATATCTTCTTTTTTTTCTCACTCCCACACAAAGATTTCAAATGAAGAAAGACATATGGAAGAGGTCCTAAAGAGTCTCTCAGTAGACAGAGAATTGTTGAATTTAAAGATAATTGAGTTTGACTTCTACCACATAATAGCAACCCACAGCCATTAGGATTCTTATTTAGCCAGGCCTCATCAATTCTCACTAAACCTTACTCACAGATTTGAGACCTTGACCATCGCTAATAAAATAGATGATGTGAAGGAAAAGTCTCTGAGAGGAAAGTGGAAGTTCCAGTTCAAAAATAATCTTAGGCCAGATCACATTCCTCAAGAGTTCGGTTAATATCTAATTGACTTCCTAATTTCTATATGTGTTTCTCAAGGTCTTTCCAATGCACAACTTCATACTGAATGGGTGAGATGGCATGACATTCAAGAAGAGCATATTTGAGACCTAATTCCATTAACCTTTTGCTGTTTAGCCACCCCTTTTTTTTTCCTTATTATATTATCTAAATAGGCAACTCAGGGCATTAGTCACCAAAAATAACTGATGTTGTTCATGATTTCTTTTCATAGCCTTCCCTCCCCAAATTGCATCTTTGCTTCCAAAGACATACGTGTACTCGTGTTTTTTCTTGAGTATCAAGCAGCCTATGAATGGGGATGGGGTGGTAGGGCATTTATTTATTCGAGGTCTCAAGGTCAGTGGCTTGGCCTTTCCCTGAGATCCATTTATCCTGCCACAGAGAAACACCATCGTGATGTAATTCCTGGGCCTGACTATTGGGCCATGACAGAACACACTTTTGGAATTCTGCTGTAGTCTAGTCTGACTTTCCAGGATGCACAGTAGCTGGGGTGGCACTTCCCCAGCTCCTGGTAACCTAAGGCAGGGCCTTCCTCAAGCCCCAAGCAAAACACAAAGAAAACAAGGCTGTAAGGGCCAACCCTTGTGTTAAATACTATACTATGTAATCTCAGCTAATCTCTTTCAGTTCAGGCAACCACCTTGAGAGGCTTGTACTATTACCAGGATTTTATAGGTGAGGAAACAGGCCCAGAGAGAAGTGATTTGCCCAAGGTAAAATAGTAAGACAGAAATTCCATTCCAGGAACCTTGAGTGGGCCCTGAAGAGAGATGAATGAGGGATGCCATGGGGTGTGGGGGATGGGACAGGGATGCTTGAGAGGGGGTGGGGGGAAAGGCAGAAAAGGGACCTCAGAGATAAAGTGACGAAACAATTATTCAGGAAATTCTCTGAAGAGCTCTGAATCCTACTGATCTGGAACTTAGACTGTAACTTTGTTTAAGGCAGGGGTTATGATTTATCATTGCAAAAATTAAATGTAAAGGAAAGAACAATTTATCCCTAACATTATTGAGTAGACTGGTGTTGCCATTTTTCATGAACGTAGTTTTGGGGTTAATGACTTAGCATGAGCTGGAGGTGTTAATACTCAAATTGAAAATCCCTATAGTTGTAATGGTTCATTTTATGTATCAACCTGACACGGCTAAGGGATGTCCAGAGAGCTGGTAAAACTTTTCTGGGTGGGTCTATGAGGGTGTTTCTGGAGATTAGCATTTGATTCAGTACGCTGAGGAAAATCACCCTCACCAGTGTGGGTGGGAGTCATCCAATCCATTAGGCGCACCCCTCAACAGAACAAAATAGGGGAGAAGGGTGAATTCCATTCAGGTGAACTCTCTTCTTTTCTTGAGCTGGGGCATCTAGCTCCTGATTTTCCTGACTTCACACCACTCTGGGGTTTATACAAGTGACCCCTTGGACCTGGACTTGGACTGAATTACACCACTGGCTTTCCTGGTTCTCTAGCTCGCAGATGGCAGATTGTGAGACTTCGTGGCCTCCATAACCACGTGAGCCAATTCTTGTAACAAATGATAATAAATCTCTCTCCCTATATTTTCTGTTCATTCTATTTCTCTGTAGAATCCTAACTAATACACCAACGTAATTTAAAGCAGTGCTTTTAAATTATGTATTGCAACCTGTGGGTGTGACCTGTGCATGTATATGTAAAAGAGGGCAAGAACTGGACTGAGATTTTAAAAATGTGTTTCTTAGTATGCTTCACAAAGATATTTGAAAGCCATTGATTCTCAGAGGGCTTTGGAGGCTAGAAACAAATCCATTTACATTCAACAACTTGAATGTTTCCAAACACATTATCAGGACCCAGAGTATATGTCTACTATTTGCAAGACATCCCAAACCATTATTAATCACAGAACTATATATGGTCCCCTGGTTTTTATTTTTATATTTTTAATGTTATCATTGGTGAACTGGTAAATAAGGACAGTTGCTTTGCTGTCCGAGACGAAACTAAGACTTGCAGTTAGTCTCCCTCAAGCTTCTGCTTTAGTGGGCTACTGGGCCTATCTTTTTTTTTTTTTTGGCTGCACTGCAATTGGGGTATGGATTGGGTACTGCCAGAAAGTATACAAGTGAAGGTGGTGACATTTCTCTGAGGGCAGACACAATTCTAGAGCCCTCAGAGAGTTGTTAGCTCTGTTTACAGGTATCGACCTCACCTCAAAAGTACCAAGAGAAATCCCACCAAGCTTGTGGGCAAAACACATATACGTGTTTTCCTATCAGAAGATCAGGGAGGGATGTGATCTAGTGAGAGCAGAGCGAGAAATGGCACTGTGAAGGGTAACTTCGTATTCGGCTCTGGATAGTGGCTTCTAGGAGGCTCTCTGGAGTGCCAGTGCATGTCACTCTGGGAAAGTACTAGGCCTCAGGTTTCTCGTTGGTAAAACAGGGATGATAATAGTGCTTGACTAATAGAAGTGATGTGAGGGTCAAATGAGGTAATACCAACAAGTAAAGCACCAAGAACCCTGTCTGACACAGTAAGTGCTCAATAAGCAAACAGGGGTATGCACAAATTCAGGAAATGAAAAGGATGAGAATCCTCAGTAAAACTGGTGCAAGACAGAAAAAATAAAAGACCCCTGTTGACTTAAAAAATTTGGTTAACCTATGCATAATATACAATTTATCATTTTAACCATTTTTAACTGTACAGTTCAGCGTCATTAAGCACATTAGCATTGTTGTGGTACCACCATCACTATCCATTCACAGGACTCTTTCCATCTTGCAAAACTGACACTTGGCACCTACTGAGCAATAATCACCATTCCTCCTTCTCCCCACCCCCTGGCAACCTGTATTCTTTCCCCTTCTATCTTTGAATTTGACTACTCTAGCTACCTCAATATAAACGGAATCACCACAATTTGCCCTTTTGTTTCTGGCTTATTTCACTTAGCATAATGTCCTCGAGGTTCGTCTATGTTTTAACAGGTCAGGATTTCCTTTCTTTTTAGGGCCTGTTGGCTTTTCAACCTATCAACTTTTTTTTTTTAATTTTCAGAAATTAAACATGCAGATATGATCACACACCCTCTCTCCGTCAAAGACAAATAACTTCTATGGATTTACCTGAAGATCCCTGTCTATAAAAATGTTAACTTGGCCCCGGCTGGTGTGGCACGGTGGACTGAGCACCAGCCTTCCAACTGATAGGTCACCAAAAGGTCACTGGTTTGATTCCGAGTCAGGGCACTCAGGGCACATGCCTGGGTTGCAGGCCAGGCCCCCAGTTGGGGGTGTGCAAGAGGTGACCTATCGATGTTTCTCTCCCTCCTTTTCTCCCTCCCTTCCCCTCTCTCTGAAAGTAAATAAGTAAAATCTTAAAAAAAAAAAAAAAAAAAAGAGATGTTAATTAGAAAACCGTTTTTTCTTAAGAAAGGTATTATTCCTTGAGGCGGCCTGTTTACATTAATCAACATTTCTCTAATACTTGTCATGTTTTGTGTAACACTTTTTCAAGTGTCAAATGTAGCTTGCCAGTTCTGCTGAAGTGTGGAGGCTGCCAATAGGAGAAACCAGAACGGTAACTGTCCCCATGGGGCTTTTTCTGTCATGGTGAAACAGTTATTTTTAACATTTTCATTTTATATAAGCATTGCTTATGTGCATGGTGGCTGCAAATATTGGACCCACTGATTAGTCACTGTTTGAAAAGTCCTGGTTTCCCTGTATTTTCATATTTGTCTCTTTAAGGCAGGTTTTTCATTGGAAGTTGTGGATTTAAGCTGTTCACATGCAAACTGGAACCTGTTTACCATTGATTGTCAGAGAAATTTTTCCTTTCAGTAAACATAATGGTGATAAGAAAAGCAAAAAAAAAAGCTAAATAGTTACCATTAAAGAAAAAAAAATCATGGATGCTACATTCCAACTGTAACCTCTCAGATTATGCCCTGTCACTTTTCAGGACTTTTCTAGAAAACTACTTATTAGCATATCATAAACGTGTGTCTCTGTGATTACAGGCGAGCATAACGTCATCATCCAAGATTCAGTGCTATTTTCATTTCTTTGTAAAATTAATATTTAAAGCTTAGTACATGGAAATAATGTATTTCAGCATTATATTTCAAAATATTAAGGAAATTTCCAAATTACATTTATAAATTTCACTCTAGGCTCAAGTGATGAAAAGGCCAGCAGAACAACTATTTATAATGAGAATTAAGAAATTAAAATAAAATTTATTTGCTATTACCTTATTCTTAACATATAAACAGTCTATTTTATAGAATTTCTGGTGATTCTGAGCTTGATGGCCCACAAAATGATGCATTAAAAGATTGCTAATGTAATGCCTAATTTGTTTAAAGATTTCCATTTTATATTAATTGATAATTAATGGATATTTGAAATTCCAGAAAAAAAAAGTAAAATAGTATAAATAATAATATAAAATAAAATAAAGATGCAGAGCAAAAACACTGGGTAATACTTTGGTTATTAACATGACAGCTTTTCCATGATAAAAAAAATAATAATAATAATGATCACCTTTTTTCGTATTTTTTAAAACTGGAAACATTGTAAATCAATCTTTTAACTCCAAAAGGAATTTCCATTTACTATATGAAGAAAAAGATGCAGAAAATGAAGCTGAATTTATTTTACCCAACTTGTTATCATGAAACAACTCACGTATACAGAAAAGTTAAAAGAATAGTAAAACGAGCAGCTGCGGACTTTATCCCTAAATTCTATAACTGTAGTATTTTTGCTAAACTTGCTTTCTTTTACTTTACACACACTTATTTGTAGTTGCTGGCATCATTTGAAGTTGTACCTCTCACCATGCATCTTCTCAGAATAACATCCTCCTACAGAACCACAATATTCTCATGTCGAAACATTAACAATAATTCCATATTACCTGAAATCCAGTCTACATTAAAATTGTCCAAGAACGTCTTTCATAATTGCTGGAGGGGGGTGGTTTGGACCAAGAGCCAATAAAAATTCACTTATTGCATTTTCATTATGTCTGTTTTTATGGAATTGTCCTTCCACTTTTTGCCCCCTCTCCTGACAGTGACGTTTTAAAGAGCCCAAGACAGTTGTCTTGTAGAATGTCCCAACATTCTGAATTTATGTCATTTGACTTGTTCTTTTAGGCCTCAACTTGCCATTCTAGAATCCATGGAGGTATCTGGAATATTCACTTGCCTTCTACCTCTAACATTCTGTATTTATGTCACTGGACTTGTTTGTCCAGGCCTAGACTTGCTGCCATTCTAGAATCCATGGTGGTATCTGGAATATTTCCTTGCCCTCTAGCTCCTTTTCCAACGCCAGAGCTCATCTGCCTTCAACCAAGAACACAAAGAGATCTGAGATTAGCTGAACTCAAACCTTAACCCTTCAAAGAAATTGCTGCTTCAGGAAGAAAGCTATTTAAATAGTACTGCCAAATCAAAAGTTTTTAACATAAAAGGAAAGGTGTCTCAGTTTAATGTTGATTTCCTAGCAAGCCCAGGGCCTGTTAACAGGTGGGTCAAGGCAAAGAGCAGTAAGGGGCTCTCGTCTGCTCTTGTTATGCAAATGTGTAGGAAGGGGCATCAAAGGTGCTTCCTTTAACCACTTTTGTCCTTTGTATACCCAATGCCTTTTAGCCTCTTCTGAGGTAAATGCTAAACTGAAAGAATAAAAAAGTATATTATCATAACTTTTATCAGTTTTAGAATGGGTAAGAGGGATGGGGTGGAGGCAGTGGATAGCTAAGTTCACTGAGACCCATTATTATGGCCTGAGCTCCAGGCAGTATCTGATTTTGCTCCCCAAATACTGTTCTTGCTTTTCAAGGACATCTCCCTAAGTGGACTTGGAAAACTCAGACAGAAAGGACCCCTGCTTGACATATTTCAAGAAAAATTAATGAATCTATTCTACCGGTGTGAAAATCCCAAATTAATTAATCTACATTTAACAACATAGGAGTGTGCCATACATGTGCACCAGCTGTAAACAGGCTTAGAAAGGGCATCTAAACGCAGAAGAACATGATACCATGGCATTTGTATCTGCACTTCTATGATAGCTTATAAACACTGGCTATTTTTTTGGCCTGATACCTCTCTAGAAATAAAGACTTAAATAAACAAAAGTTTGACCCCAGTAGAGGTGGTATTCTTCTGCAGGCCAAGTGTTTTTAAAAAACGTGATTGGCCAGCCAAGATGTTTATCTGACTGGTGCCTCAAATTCTCAAACAGTTTATTTGAATGCTGTGTGAATGGTTAATCTCCTACAAGTTTTGGGGCTTTAAAAGGTAAACAAATGGATGGGCTGTGAAAGTAAACACTGCATTTCCTCCCAGGCTCATCCTCCACTCCAAAATTCCGCACCCTCACTCCTTTCACTAGCCCCAGCCCTTCCCTTTTCAAGCTTAGTCTCTTGTACCCTGTTAAAGTACTGAAATTGCAAAGGAGACATTTTTAATTATAAGTACTACAGTAATGAATTCAAGTACACTCATTTATCATAAAGGGCTTTCCCATCTGTCTCTAAAGTATACTTAAAAAGGCTGTGTATTTGATAACATTAGCACCAAGCATCTTCCACATGTTAATGTTCAGCGTTTTAGATGTTCGCTCCCCCCATCCCCAAAGACAGCATGGTGGCTGTTCCAGAAAGAGCACATTTATCTGTATTTGGGAGTGCCTGTGTGGTCCCTTCCTAATTTATTTGCACTCCAATCCTCGTGGATAGCATCGCAATCCCCGTAGGCAAAGGGGAGATTAGGGAACAGGATCGTCTGCTTCTCCCCACCCTGACAGAAAAGGGAAAACAACTTCCCCGAGTCCCACAAGTTCTTCTGGCCACTGTACAAATTGTTCTTGAGCATGGAGGGTTTCCAAAAGCCCTAATTAGCAACTCACAGCAAACATTTCTTTGCATTAGCTAATGATCCGGCTATACTTGTAAGCAAACAGAACCAACATATCTAATCAATGCTGAAAAACCAACTGAATGCCTATTAAACATCTGGATGTAATTTTCTAGTTAGAACAAAATGAAAACATATGCAGGTTCCTTTGATCTGCGTCTTAACAAAAAAATTGTTGATAAAAAAGCATACTGGTCAGTCAACGTGTCATTTTCATAAAGTCTGCTCATTTCTCTTCAAATGTTCCCAGTTTAATTTAGTTGGTTTCCTGCAATCTCTAATTTTACCATATTGTGTGAAACCACAAGAGATTCTTTGGATGTGATTTTATTTGAGGTTTTACTGCTGCATGGATCTGCTACTGATTTTTTTCGTCTCTGCTTTCTCCCCTCCACCCCCCCTGCCCATCCTGCTCTTTTCTTTGGTAAAGGGATGGGAAGAAAGGTTATAAAGCAACTGTAGGAAAACTTTTTCTGTACACTACATTCTTAGGTTTAAGAAATTCCCAGTTAAAAAAAGAAGTCAAATAAAATGTATACATAATAACTCACAGTTAAAAGGAAGAATGATAAAACTGATGTTTTAAAAATTGACATAATTATTCTTTACTTCAAATTTTAAAAATAGATTTAAAGAAGATGCATCATTTCTATGACTAGTAGCCATAATTTTTCTTATTGCTACCATATATAGCACCTAGTTTTTGTAATTACTTATGCTGTTGGTGAGTTAACATATGATAATCACCAACAAATGAATGTAAATATACCCATATATACATCAGTGATAAAATAAACTATGTATTTTTTATTTGCAGAGGATAAAAAAGGAAGCTTTTTCAGAGACAATTTTTTCCTATGGAAGCGGAATACTTAGTATTATTTCATGTAAAAACATCATCAACATATAAATATGTTATAGGTAAAGAAGATTATGTTTAACAGACTTCAAATAGAAGATCAAAATTATAGATTTCATGAGTAGGACTCTTTAAACAGGCTGTAGGCAATCTGCACATATATTATTTATTTAAAACATAAGATTAAAGCTACTTGATTGTTTAAACACCATCATTTGTAATGCAGTTTGATGAGAGTTTTGTAGTATAATTATTACAGCATGACAATCACAGAGAAAGTATGACCTTGAAAAGGGGCCCAGCCTTCTCCCTCTCTCAAGGAGGATGCACTGCCTGAGAAAGAAGCCATAGAAAACCCACCATCTTTAGGCACACAATTAAAGGCCTTCCAATTTTAAAATCATTTCTCTTTTTTTCCTCCAGTTACTACATTATAAGGAAATCAGAAGGTCTGGTTTCAAACTCTACTAGTAAGAAAGCACTGGTTAAGAGAACTTCTAATTTTTACCCATGGTGAACTGGGAAATACAGTGAGTAGACATGTTTGGTTTGAATAGCTATATTAGAGAACATTTAAAGACACTGTGTTAGAAAGGATTTTGAAAGGAATGAAAAGGGGGGAATAGAAGTAGCAACACTTTTGCTCCTGTCTCAAAATACAGAGTTTTAATTTCTCCCTTTAAACTTAATTAACCAGACTATGCCAGTAAAATCAAAGTCAAACTTAGGTAAGCAGGGAGAAGTCTCAGCGGCCCCAGTTGTTCCAGCATAAACAGGCATATCTGTGACATCCAAGCACTTTCTACAATGTCCTGGAGCTGATCATGGGGTGCACTGGCCACAGCCTGGCACATGTGGCCCAATCACTAGATGAAGATGATAACGCACACAGGTTGCCAAAGGACAAACTTAGTTGCCCACGGATCATACAATTTTAAGAAGTCCTGTATGTGGAGCAAGCCTGTTCTAGTCATCACCAAATTTAACCAAGAAAAGAGAGGCAGTGCTTCCTTCCTTTCCGTTCTCCACTTTATCAAAATGAGTAATATGACCCCCATCCTAATCCTACTTAATAAATTAATAGGAACACTGCAAAGCCACAATGCCAAACTTGTTTAAGAATTTACCATGGTCTCGTAAAGACGCGCTAAAATTGCTCCTTTAATTTTTTATTTATAATTGATATTTGGGATTGATGCAATTATAGATTAATCAATATCATGCATATTTAAAAACAACTCCAACAGTAAAATGTATCTACAATGATGCTTTTAATATTTCAAAAAAAATCTCTGTAAAAGCAAATCTTGGAATAAAATGTATTTGTTTAAATAAATGTCTTTCCATAAGTTTCTTGAAAGTAGAATAATTGGACCGCAGGGTTATTAGTACTAAAAACTTGTTAAGTACATTCCAATGTAAGATAAGTGCTTGTCAAAGATGTCTCTTTCTCATGGAAGAATTCACCACCATTTGGCTAAAACAGCATTATTCACTTACTAATCATGTGGAAATAGCTCCACTGAACTGTTCTTTAAACAAAAGTACAAATCCAGCAATATTGAAGGTTTTCTGCTATGTGGTATATTTAGAGAAACAGAAAAAAAAAGAAAAAACAACCCTGGAAATTTATACAGTACGCCCGATTATTGAAAATCTCAAAATCCCTTTTAAGTCGAGTTCCACTTCTTAATAATTTTAGCCACGTCATTTACCCAGCGCTTCCCACTTAGCTCCTTACAAGGCTCAGCCCTGGGGTACCACCCAAATTGTGGGCAGTACTGGTTATTCAGGTCTCAATGCTGGTTTGTCCCATTGTCTCCCTTTGTTTCCAGGAATTGGGAAACAGACTCCCAGTCGTGTTGCTGAGGCCCTCAAAACTCTCAGTAGCCCCTCATCCGCCAACACAGCGAAGTTGGGACTTTTAAGACAAGGACCCTAGATTTCGAGCCGCAGGGCAAAGCATCGCATTTGCGACTGGGACGCGCGTGCCTTACCCTGGTAGCACTTTGGGTACACTTGTCACCAAACGAAGGCAGAGCGACTTTTTTGCAAAGTGGTTGGAAACCCTCCGACAAAACCCAAATCCTATCACCTGGGGTACAAAGGGGGCGTGGGCATTAAAAGCCCAGTCTTATGCGGCTGTTGTACATGTGACAGCCAATGCTTTGCCCATTTATGCATTTTCCACCAAGCGCACAGTCCACTTCTCGTTGCATCCGCAAAAAGGCAGGTTAAGAAAAAACAAACCTCAGAGAAATTTGTCAATGCGACCTCACTTTCAAAAGAGTAGCTTCAAACAAGGGGTCAGCACCCCAAAGATGCGTTTGGCTCCGACTAACAAAGCCTACACCCCTTCCCTCCCTGCCCCCACCCCCGCCAAGAAACTACGCCGTCTCTGAGGTACTTTCACTGAGATTTTAGGATTTTAATTAAAAAGAAAAATGAACAAGTGGCAGGATTTTTGCAAACTCGAGTCCCCAGCTTTCGCGGCTACCCGCTTAAGGATCGGTCCCGCTTGCGCGCGCCCGCGCGCTCCCTCGCAGGCCCCACGTTACTTTGATTGACAGCCAGGCTCCGCCGCTCTCCTTCCCACCGACCTTCCCATCCACAGTGCCAATCTCCGCGTCTCGCCGCTTCCCATTGGCTGGCTTCGGCGTCCCGCGGTTCCTCCAGGAACTGTTCCTCGGCGAGCGGGGAGGACGCGGCTGGCTGAGGAGGGTTGGGAGGGATGGGAGGGGAGACAAGGGAGACGGCGGAGATGGAAGAGAGTGGGGTTGAAGAGGAGGGGGAATGAGGGGGGGAGGCGGCCCGTCCAGCGGTGCGCCGCCATAGGCTCCCGAGAGGCGTCGCGTCTGTGCCCCACGTTGGGCGCGACGCACGCTATTGGCTGATACTGGACTTCTGCTCCCCCTCCCTACCTTCCCGGCCGTAGCTGGCCGGCTTCTGGCTCGCGTCCCCCGCCTGCGAGGGGCTGGGCGGGGCTCGCGCGGGGCTGGGCGGAGCCCGCGCTGGTTAGCTCCGGAGTGTGAAACCGCGTGTTAATGTAACCGGCGCGAGAGACGCGGACGGCGGCGGCAAGGGTAGGAGCGGCGGCTGCTTGGAGCTGCAGCAGCACCGTCGGCGGGCTCCCTGTGCCCCGCGTCCCACAGGCAGCGGACTACACCACCCCACCCTTTCACGGCCGGGCGGGACCCGTGCCACCAGCCCGGACCTCCGCCGGCCGGCTGCGACTTAGCCTCCGCCGGCTGCCGCTTGTCGCGACTACTCCGCACTCGCCCGCGGAGTTTGGCGGCCGGGAGGGAGGCGGGACGGCGGACCTCACTCCTGCTATTCTCGCCACCATCTCGTGGATGTCATACCCTGGGTAGTGAGAACTTTGCAGCGGGCTGGAGCTCCTTTTACAGAAAGGCAGACGAAGGGAAGGAGAGAGGACCGAGGAAGGGGCTCGGAGGAGAGGTCCGAAACGGCCGGGCCGGTCGTGCGGAGCCAGTGTTCACCGGCACCGCGCCCGGATGCGCCCCAGCCTCGGGGAGCAGTGGGCGGCCACGGGACTGCCCTCCGCAGAGTAGCCCCGTCGGGCCTGGGAGGTTTGTGCAATCGCGTAGAGCGTCGAGTGCCGGTCTTACGGACCGATCGGAGCAGCCTTCCGACGCTCTCTCAGCACTTTCCCCGCCTCGCTGTCATTCAGTGCTCCTCGGCCGGGATTGAGGCTGCGGAGCGCTGGGCTCGGAGCCTCCACCGCGGCCCCTATCACTCCTTTAAGTCTTTCGGGGCTCTGCGACCGTCTGGCCGAAGGCGCGGCCCGGACTCGCGGGGGCCGGCTCCGAACGTCACCAGGTTTGTGTGGGGTTAGTCGGAGGCGCGGTAGCACCTGCCCCTCGCCCGCCGCTAGTGTCGCGGGAAAATCCGGAGAGGAGGCCGACCGAGAGAAGAGCGAAGGAAAGCAGACCGTCTGGATTTGTTTGCCCGGGACGGTTGCGGCGCACGCGGATCGCCTGCGGGAGCGGGCTGAAATCACCACGCTCTCGCCTCCCCGCCCGAGCGGCCGAGGCCTGCGAGTTGGAGAACGGCGCGTCGCCGCGGAGATTTTTGGTGTAGCCGGGCCTGGGGTGCCTCGCGATGTGGCCCTGAACAGAGGTTCCCGCACCGGCGGGAGCAAGAGCAGCCGGGCGCCGAGTGGCCAGTCCGTCCCTCCGAGCGCGTCTGCGTGCGTGGCCAGCCGGCCCCCAGCGCGTCCCGCCTCTGCCTGGCTTCCCGGCTTAATTTTACTCGGCGGGATTAAAGTTGGAAATTGAGCGGAGAATTGAGTTACCCGGGAACAGAGCCGCCGCCGCTGCCAGAGCGATGTTCCCGCAGAGCCGGCACCCGGTGAGGCACGGCTGGCTGGGGGGCAGGGTTGTGGTGGGTGAGGACACTCTCTTCCTCGCCGTAGGGGGGCGGGTGCCTGCTGCATTCTGGTGGACCCCCCTCCTCTCTGGGAGTGCAAGGCTGGGAGGTCCGAGGCCCGTGCCTCTTAGAGTAAGTAGGTTGTGGGCTTAAACTCCCAATTTCCCCTTTTCTCTGGGCCCCCTCCTACTTGACGTCTAGACTCAAGTAGTAGGGCGGGGGCGCCTGCGGAGGCTGGAGTTTCGCTCCCGCAGCCACATCCTCCCCCTTTCCCGGGGCGGGTACGGCGCACCCCCCCTCTTTGTTTCTGGTCTCGCCTATTTGCATGTCAATGAGGCCCCCGATCCGGCGCGCCTGGAGGTGGCCCCGTCGGCTCTGGGAACTGGGAGCGTTTGGGAGTTGTTTTTCTCCTCTGGTCCCCTGGGTCATTATCGCCCCTGTGGGGGAGGGGGGCGGCGTTATCATCTGTCAGGCCGGGTTCTCTGCGGCCACTGGGGAGCCCCTTTTCCTGGAGGCTGGAGGAGGCTCCGAGCCTCTCTAGTAGCTGGGGGTTGGAGGAGGGTCCAATTTCTCCCTCCCCAAGGGAAAGTGCAAACTCGATTTCAGGACTCCGTTTTCTGCCATTTCTAACTTTATTTTTCGTTTATGTCTAACCCACCTCTGTGTCCTCTGACTCACTGCTTTATCCATCCACCCACATCCCCGACCCTCGGTCCCCGTCGCCGATCACCCTCAGACGCCGCATCAGGCTGCAGGCCAGCCCTTCAAGTTCACTATTCCGGAGTCTCTAGACCGAATTAAAGAGGAATTCCAGTTTCTGCAGGCTCAGTATCACAGGTGCGTGTCCAGCCGTGCCAGGCGAATGGTCGCCCGGGCAGCCCTGTGCCCCTTGTTGTCTAGCCCCGTGGAAGCAGCGGCGACGTCTGTACTTAGTACAGGCGTCCAGGCGGTGGCGTGTGGAGTCACAGTAAAGACCTGTCATTCTTGTTACCCCCTTTCCTGTCTCTTCCAGGGCAGCCCCTTCTCTTGTCTTGTCCTCCCATTGTTTCCCTTTTGCCCTTTGCTGCTGTTCCAGGGAGTCTATTTTCGTGTATTTAGGAGTTGCATGAGAACCATCAATATTTGCACTTCATTTATTTATTTTGCAACAGGCTGAGCTAAAACCTTGGTTCAGTCAGTGACCCAGCCCTGGAGTGCGAGTTCAGGGAGGCAAAGCCAGTGTTGAAATCACTGTTTGCCATGCTAGAGAATTGGGTGGTCTGAGGCAAAGTCCAATTCTGAAAGCTAGATGCTTTTAGCTGTGCCCACCCAGCATTGGTAGTGAAGGTAGTGGGAGGTGGATGTGTGTAAGGGAAAGCTCCCTTGCTCTGTTGTCATTCTGGGTTGGTTTGGATAGGAGAGGGATTGGGGTCATATTTAGACCCATCTCAGCTTTAGTCTTTTTATCTAATGAGACCAACTTCATAAAGTTCGTAAGTGAGAACTGTGTAAAGCAACCCATTCATCGTGGATTTCCAGAAGTGTTAGTTTCTTCTCTTGTTTCTCTGAAGTCTTAACTGATTAGAGCTAAGAAATAACTGTAATGACAGTTTTTATTTTTGTCATGCTTGAGAAAAAGCATACAGATGCTTCAGTGTGAATTTTCTTATTTTGTCAGAGGCTTTCTGATCATTGACCTTTTGTCTACTTGAAGATAATAATCTCTAGAGCTTGAGGCATATCTGCCCACACTGTGTTTACCAAGCAGGGAGGACTTCAGCCCACTTTATTGCAGTACTTGCTTGACATATTTTGGCATGGATTTAAAAACAAAGGTTTTAAAAGGGACCAACAATTGTAGAAGTAACTTCATAGTTATTTTCAAATCTAGAGACTGAGTTAGCAAAGATAGTACAGCTTATGCCTGAGACTGAAGATTGTGCAAATGCCAGGTTTTGGTGGAGTCTGGAGAAGCAAACTTTGCTGCAGGGAAGTGGGAGTGAACAGATGACCACCAGGAGGAATCAGTTTTCTGGGTAGATCAGAGGTTTTGACAGATTTTTCCTTCTTGTCATCTGAACAGGTATGCACCAAGAAGAAAAAGGATAGTAGCTGAATGGATACTCTGTATATAAATACTCAATTTCTTTTCTCTGTTAAATGCAAGGACAAAGTTTTTGGGTGTTCATCTAGATAGTTTATGGCTTTGCCAAATTGGTCTGTGTTTTTACTTGAAGTGCAAATATGTGAGGCAGATGTTAAAACAAGTGACATAATGTTTACATTAAGTTGCCTGTTTTGTTTTCGTAGCCTTAAATTGGAATGTGAGAAACTGGCGAGTGAAAAGACAGAAATGCAGAGGCACTATGTGATGGTATGTATCCTTTTCATGTAATATGAGCAAATACGTGTTCTTAGCATTATAAAACAGGAGTTAATGAAATGCTTGATTTTTTTCTTTACAGTATTATGAAATGTCATATGGATTAAACATAGAAATGCATAAACAGGTAAGCTTTGGTTAAATTTCAAGCTGAAATGACAAATGAGTCATGATTTTTTAATACTGGCTTTGTCCTCCAGTGGGGGGTTCATGTGCCATTTTTCTGCCTTGGTTTCCCTTCCTGGAAACTGGTGGTAGTATTCCGCAGCAAGGGTTGCTTCTCGACAGTTACAGAATGTTTAAATGAATGGGTGAGAGGTGCTTTGGAAATGTAAACTAGCTTGTTTATAAGGCAGTTAGGAATTGAGACTCCTGAGTTTCCTTTCCACCTGGAAAGGTCTGGGTATCCTGTAGAGTTGTTGAAGTTGAGAAGAGCTAATAATGTCTTTGTTCTGGTTTGGAAAGAATTGTGGACCTGTGAGACACTCCCGTCCTCAAATCAGGTTAAACAAGGTGTATGACTAACTGTGGAATTTTCTTTATGCTTTGGGGCTGCATAAAGTGATACTCAGGATTAGTGGCTAATAGCATACATGTTCTTGAAAAATTTCTCAGTTGGTGCAGGTTTGGAGGTGAAGAAAAGCCTGCCTTTATGGCCACAGCATATGTTGGGAGTTGCTTCAGTCCTAGTGGTTTTAAAAGCATGAAAAGATTAGTGACTGGAAAGCTCTAGCTATGACTATGAGTTTGCAAGTTCCCATAAAATTCACACTTATGGCTACTATAATGGTGTATAAAAGAGTATTGAGCTGGAACAAGGCACTAAGGACCTCATAAGAGAAGAAAAGCTAAATGATTGCTCAGCCCAAAGGACCCTCGATTGAGTAGTCATTGTCTGCCAAAGAAAGCATTAATGGCAGGGTGTAAGTATTCTGGAGATATGCTGACATTCACTTTTTCATCAAGACGCTGGTACAATAAGTCTTTTAGAAATCGATTGCCTCTTAAAAAATTATCATCAGATGAAGTTGCACAGTTGGACACATTTCAAAGTGCAACAATACAATTCTTACTTGATGTATATGTGCTATTTCATCTCAAACCCTTGTTTCATTAAATTAAAGAGCATGGCTGACCGGCTGGGGCACAGTGGAGAAATTGATTAGTTCAGCCTTCAGATCTTCCTTATATTCAAAGACTTTCATTAAGCAAGTGTGTTTCAGAGTTGAATTCTGCTTTTGTAACTCTGCACTCTTTGATTTTTAATTCATCATAGGTTTCATAATGTTAAGTTATCATCTTGTACATTAGATCCGTTCTCAAATATGTGTTTGGAAAGAGATAGTGAAGTTCAGGGCCTTTTATTGATAATATAATTGGGTCTTTAAAAATGCTGATTTTATTCTGATTTGCACAGTTGACAGCTTAGTTTATGTTGGGTTTGTGCCTTTGTTTTTGTGTGTTTAAATGGCTAGTGCTTGATTGAAGCACTTGTAACTTGTTGGTTGATCTTAATTGGCCTGGAAGATACATGGTCATTTAAATACATTATGCAAATAAGCTTGGTCAAAAAGTTCTAACCTGCCCAACCCTAAGGCCAGCCCCACCCTTTTCTTTTGGTTAACAAATATCCTGCAAAAGTAAGAGGTGACTAGGCTTTTTCTTAAATTCATAAAGTCAAAGGATTTAATAACCTCGGTGACTCTTTTACAAGGGAATGCCAATTCTGTGTAATATATGCTGGTGCTGGACTTATTGGGGAAGCTAAGGAGGTGTGTCATTCTTTTGGGTTCCTGTAGGTTGCATGGTGGAGTGTTCTCTTCTTTATCATTCAGGAAGAAAGAAAAAGGGGAGAAAAGAGCCAGGAATCCCCATGGTGCAAAAATAGTTTTCTAATAAGTTTCTGTACTCCAATAGGCATTTGATGGTCACGATTGGCTCAGTAATTTGAAAAATGTGAAAAGCTGAGAGAGGCCATATTCTTCATAGTGTAGGGTATGCAGCCCCCTAAAATTTAGTTTATATGGTAAATGCTGACAGACCCTTAACTAGAGTGGTATGCAAAGAAGTGCTATAATTCAGTTTAAAGTGGCCTTACATTTGAAAAACATCCTTCTGAATGTCACACATTAATAATAAGTTCTGAGAAGACATTTGGTGCAGCTAGTAATCATAATTCTTATTAAAACTGGTGACGTCTGGCCCCCAGGGTGTAGCCAGGCTCAAATTGATGCTTTTTGCCGCCTGATCACCAGCATGGCCTAAGTGCTCATTATATTGTAGAGAGGGCCTTTGGAGCTCTCATTAGATTTGACAGGAATTCTCTCTAGGGGGAAACTGGGCATTAGCGAGACTCCTGACAGGCTGAAATTAGTCCTGCTTTATGGCTTATAACCAAATGCTAGGAAGGCATCATCAGGGGACACAAAAAAATTGTCATTTCTGACAACATCTTTGTTACTGAAAAAATGCAGTGATGGGGAAACGTCCTTGGTCAGAGCTTTATGTTACTAAGATTTATCTCCAGTGTGACTACTGCTCTCCCTTCCCACCTTTCAGCAAGTTTGTTGAAGAAATGGGTTTTAGAGATTTCAGTGTCAAGTCTCACCAGACTTTTCTGTGTGGGGGAAAAAAGTGGAAGTGCGTCCAAATCAAGAATGGTATAATTGTGGTTTCCTTACTTGGTTTGGTGCCCACAGTCTCTGTTTATGTTGTGTCAACACTTCCTGATAAGTCTTCCCCACACTTGTTCTGCTCCCATTTGTGGCTGGTTACTGAGAAGTCAATGGCATAGAGATGGTAATGGATACTGAAGTCTTTTATTATAGCATTAAGACAAATTTTTTTTGTCTTGAAACTTTTATAAATATCTGCCTGTCCATCTCTCTCTGGGTAGATCTTGAAATTTTGGCTATCTGTATAAGAGAGGTGGAGACTTCTCATGAAAAATTAAAGCAATTCTGATACTACTAAAGTGTTAGGGTACAATAAAAACCAGCAGGTTAATGTGAGTCTGGTTGTTTTGAGGTTTGTGCCTGTTGTGTTTAGCAGTGTGAATTTTAAAGGCTTTTTTTTTCCTGTCATGTGGCATATTACCTCATTTGATATTTTTGGGAACAGTGTGCACTGTAAATATATATTATAAGCTTTATTTATTCCACTTGTGTATCTTTTCAGCAGGTTGTTGAAGCCATGCCCTAAGTAGTCATTAGTGGCTTGAATTTTTATAGCACTCACCAGTTTCCAAAAGTGATTTGCCTCATTCTGTGGAGTAGATTGGGGGTGGCTGTTTTGTTCTGCCTGCAGCTGTGGGCGCGTGTTCAGAGTCTGGACGTTGTCAAGGCTGAGCACCTATTGAAGCTTGAGTTTGGGTCACCTGGTCCTCAATTCAGTGTTTCCTGAGGATGAGGCCAGTGGCAGAATCATCCTTTGGCCTCTGTGTAGTGACCCAGGTCTGCCTAGCTGCAGGTCTCGCCCATTCTCACTCTTTGTCTGTGCTGACCAACTTCATGATTCACAAGACACGTTGAGGCTACGTGTATGTTCTAAAAGTTAAGAAAATCAGCAGTACTAATTGACCTGTGGAGGCCACAGGTATGGGTATGGGTATGGGAATGGGTATGTAATCAACCTGGCAACACTGTCTGCAGGTTAAAATAATGTCAAAGGATAAAAGAAAATTTGAAATTTGTGGCCAGGACTCCTGATTTTGAGACCCAGTGATGAAGTGAGTTTGGTCAGTCACTTTGTCTCACTGGGCCTGTATTCTGAAGAGCAGGCAGAGTGAGCACATGGGGCTTTCCGGGGCGGTGATGAATTGGAATGAAAGGACCAGCTCTGGAAGGGAAGAGTATTCTACAGTCCTGGTCATGGGGTGGAAAAAGGAGAAAGAGGAAAAACCAGATGAGAGTTTAGCGTTTCTAGGCTCCATGCAATATTTCAGCGAGTACAGTGTCTCAGACCAAGTAAATTTTGGAGAACTGCTTTCACAATTTTGATGTGTGCTTTAAAGTGTCTCAAAAAAATGAGTTGTTCTTTCATAGTTTTTTAAGTGTTTAGGTAGAACTGTTAGGGATTTACCTGTAGGTTAGTTCCATAGATGTGATTCTCTTAGTATTTGTCTGAAAGTTTTACCTTTTCATTGTGTTCTCTGCAGTTTCTCACTCTGAGATTTTTTTTTTTCCTAAGTCAGTGTCCTCCAAATGGAAAATGACTAGCTGGAGTGCAGGCACTTAGAGTTAAGCTCCACCAGGTGTTAATCTTGTAATACAAAGAGGGTAGCTGTCATCAGGATTGGAGTGGTCCCCAACCTCATTTTCATTACCCAGGCCTGTCCTTTACAAGCATAAGTAAAAGAGATAAAGCTTCCTGTGTGTTGAGAGTCCAAATTCTGAGCTGCAAGATTCGCCTTTGTTTTTATTGGCAAGCAGGGTACGTCTTTACTAGTTAACCTGCACCTACCCATCCTCTTCAGCAGTTGGGTTAGTGGCTAGTTTCTGTTCAGGGCTGACTAGGGTGAGGTGAATGAGGCACTTGCCTTGGGCATAGAATTTAAGGGAGATATTAAAAAACTTAGTACTCAAGATAAAAAAAATACTAGTTTTGAAATTCAAAATTGATGCCAAAACTCCAAGGGGAACAAAATATATAAAGTTCAGGACCTGACAGGGTTGGGAATAGGGTGAGGTGAGGGAGGCAGGTTCAGAGACAGACAGCTCAGAAGAGCTGGAATGAATGGCCCATTGGGAGCTGCGGTGACCTGTAGAATCTGCTTTGGTGTGAAATACTTCATTGAGTTGCCTTCATTAGGAACTTCGTTTAGTGACTGGGCAAGTCATTAACATGTTGCCTGGGCCTTGTTTTTCCTGTCTGAAAAAGGGGGGTTTAGACAAGGCAGGATCTAAAGTTTGGTTCATCTCATGATAGGGGAGTCACACCACTCCCCCACTGGAACCCAGCACCTCGTGTATCTCTTCCCTGGATCTGTTAAGGAGAGTCTTTGGTCAGAGGATTTAAGGTGTTCCTCCAAATAGTGTTTATTAAGAAACACGGGGGGGGGGGGAGTCTATTCCCTTAGCAAATATTTAAATCATCTTGTGTGGTAGTTAAACTGAAGGTATGTGCATATTCAGTTATTGGCTCATGGAACCATTTGAAGTTTCCATAGATCTGGGTCTTTGTTCTTCAGTTATTAAACTTTTTTGGTCTCCAGAAGTGGATTAAATTGGAGGAAACTAAGAAACTGACTGGGTTCTCTTTATTAAGGCTTTGACTGATTCGGTCATCCAGTTCTCTACAGTCCCTGTTTCTTACTGTTGCTTCATATTATTTTAAAATTTAAATTCTCAGGACTAGTACCTTTAGTGTGGAGTTGGGTTTATGGTTTACAATTAAATTTTAGATAGCTGTTTCGGTTTGTCAGCTTATTTGACAAGATCAGCCATTTATACCTTCAACATAGTCCTCACTAGACTTTGGTAAGAAATGTGCCATAAGACTTATGTATGTACATGGTTTGGTGTTTTAAGTAGAGAGTGGGCGTAGGCACTCAGGCGTGGGAGAGATTTTTCTAACTTTCTGAGGCATGGTTTGACCTGAAAAGTGAAAAAAATTTACACTGAAATTTTAAAATAAATTAATATATGCATTTATTGCCATTCACTTGGTTAAAAAAATGGTTTTTAAAATTGTTTGAGAAACTATTTTACAAATAGTTGGTAGACCACTCAGTCACCATAATGCTTTTTATGAAACTCCAAGAAATGTTGACACAAAATATTATCAAAAAACCTATGATTGCCCTGGCTGGTGAGGCTCAGTGGGTTGAGCGCTGGCCTGCAAACCCAAAGGTAGAAGGTTCGATTCCCAGTCAGGGCACATGCTTGGGTTGCCAACCAGGTCCCAGGTTGGAGCACGAGAGAGGCAACCAATTGATGTTTTTCTCACACACTGATGTTTCCTTCTCTTTCTCCCTTCCCCTCTCTAAAAAATAAATAAAATCTTAAAACAAATTAAAAATAAAAAACCCTGTGATTTTGCACAAATCGATATTTTATTATTTTATAATTCAGTTTTTAAAAAAGTTTTTAAAAAAGATTTTATTTATTTTTAGAGAGAAGGAAGGGAGGGAGAAAAAAGGGGAGAAACGTCAGTGTGTGAGAGAAACATCAACTCTTGCCTCTCACACACCCCCAGCCTGCGACTTGGCCTACAGCCTAGGCATGTGCCTTGACTGGGAATGGAAATGGTGACCTTTCTGTTTGCAGGCCATTGCTCGATCTGCTGAGCTATACCAGCCACGCCTATAATTAAGTTTTTAAATCATTTTTAAGTTTAATTCAATTCGCCTGCCTTAAAACAGCATAAAGTCATAGCACATTGTTTGCACTCTTTTCACCCATGTTCGGTACTAGGCTAGGTTCGATACTAGCACCATTACTGATCTAACCATATTATTAGTCTGGTATTTTGTGCAACCTGCCAGTAAAAAGTTTGAAAACGTATCACCAGGCTTCTTATACATTTATAAGTTACATAAATATACCTTTGTAATAAATAGAAAAATTAAATGGAGAGGTTAAAATAAATTTGTGGTTCTCAGTGCCCCACGTTGGCTTGTCCTGTGTGGCCCAGGGCGCTGTGCACCCACTCTACAGACCACTAGCCATGCATTTCAAACACTCCTGGGACTGTAGCCCTGAGAGGGAGCATCTTTAAGATAATGAATGCAAAACACCTTTAGGGGCGTGGGTCTTTTGACCTCCTTGGTATGTCTATTCTTTCTAATTTTGACTTCCTACTCCAGTAATTGCCTCTGCCTGTCACTCACAGCCTCTGTGTCTGCCCCTGATTAGTGTCCCTTCGGGTTTCACTTGGCCACCTCCTTCCTGTTCCCTCCAGGTCCTTTAATCCAGCCAAATGGGTCTCTTCTTCATGCTTAAAATGTGTTTTGTGTTTTCCTTGATATCCTTCAAGGTCCAGTTCTAGTAACAACACTGCCTGTTTACTTCAAGGTGTTCTATGGCTGCTTCAACAGGAGGCTGTCACACCACTTATTTTTACTCTGATGTCTGTAATAATACTTTTTTCATGTGCCTCTTTTGTTACTCCAGGTAGGTAGGTTGCAGTCTGCTTAAAGCTTGAGTTTGAGACTTACCTCTACCCTTCCCAGTGAGTCAGGCACAGTAGGCATTTGTTAAGTAGCATTTAACATGCTCCTTCTGTAGGGTGGTATTTGGATCCTGAACCTGTGTGACGATCAGGTGAAAGCTGCTTGGCAAAATCATACACAGTGGCTTTGCCTAACAGTTCTGGCTCTTTGTGGACATGTTAGGATTCTTCAGCAAGTCCATGGAACCCAGAGTAAAAATGAATCCAGAGTGTGGGCCCTTATGCTAAAATTCAGAATGAACTCCAATTTCACCACATGTTTTATAGGACTTTAGTTCTAATAATCTCATCTAACCATGTTTGCTCAGTTGTTTTCCTTTTGTAAGAGTGATTTATAGTCAGAATATCCACTGAGGCTTCGAAATGGGGAGTTTAATTATAGTAATAGACTTTGTTTGTACTAAAGAAAGAGGAAGAGAAGCAGCATGTTGCTGAGGCATGTGAATTGAGTGTGTGCATCAGTGGCTATCCCTGGAACCACTGCTTATTTCCTGAGGTGGACCACAGTCCTGATACTGTTGAGGATAAGTTGAATTACAAGGTTTGCTCAAGGCATTAAACTTGCCTTGTTTCTTAATAGTAGCAATTATACTCATTGATTATTTACCCACAGTCTTTACATAGTCCTTTCGCCCTCTAAAAATTTTCATATTAAGAATTTCAAATATACAGAAAAGGAGAAATATACAGCAAATATCCATATTTGTACTCACTTAATGATACCAAAAGTAAACATTTTGTAGTATCTGCTTGTCAAGTATCTTACATAGTAGAGCTTTGCACCCCCATGCCCTTAACGGATAAAAGAATAATTCTGGAAAACTTAAAGGATTTGTTAGATGGCAGGGCCTTTCTTTAGCTACCAACACTGTTTTAAACAGATAACATGGAGGAGGAGGAATTTTCTCCAAGTACATTTTAAGAGTTCCATCTTAACAGGTTGTTTTCCTCCTGGACTTGCCCTTTGTGTTTTTGGGTGGTTGTATTAGGTGATCCACAATTACATGGTGTGAGGATACTTTGTTTTTCACCCAGCACCTGAAAATTGGTACTTACATGAGAAAGCCAATTTCCCTTCCCCAGCCCTTCTACCTTTTGGTCCTGTGTATTGCACCTTGAAGATGACATCAGTATATTTGCTGGGGGAAATAGCTTCAGTGTTAATAGATGGGAAACTGAGAAATAATTGTGCAAAAGGACTCTGACCTTGGACTTTGTGTGGCTGGAAACTGTCCTAATGGAGAAGTTAAGTTGGCCTCAGAAGCCTTGGGGTGGTAGAGGGGTGTGAAATACCAGAAAACAAAACCTCTTTGAGTAGGCCTGCCTGTGGAGGAGGCTCTCCAGAGCAGGGGGCCTTGGAGAGTGCAGCCTCTGTCCCCTCTTGATGCCTTGAGCAAACAGCGGATCAGAGCCTCTTATAAGTAAGGTGACCAGCCAGTGTATTGACACGCACAGACACAATAGAAAACTGCATTAGGAGGCGAGCCGTTGGGATTTGCAGTAAATATATTACAGAACACAAGTGACTTGCCGATACTGCTTGTTTAGCAGTTTGCAAGGGCAATGACAATATGGATTTTTGAATTAGAAGGGAAGGGCTGTTCTTTCTCTGTGCGGGAACATCTACTTGATGGCTGGGGAGAAAATTGATTTAGAGAACAAAATGCAGCCGCCTTTATTTGTGCCATTTGAAAGGCTTCTATGGATTAGTGAGTGAAAATAAAAAGGTCGCTTTCCGTTTAGGAAAGGGGGCCTAAACATTGATCTGCATGTTGGTCTGGTATAGAGAGAATAAAGGATGGGCCACCGGGATGGAGGAAGGGCAGCCGTCCCCTGTGCAGCCTGCAGCTACAGGTGCCCTCTTGGTTCTGAGGAGTTGTCTTTTTCAGCTTTGGTTTTCAGAAATCAGCCTCGTAGGTTTATTATTGTCCAGTAAGCTTATTTGGTGCATTAGAGTGAGTGAGTAGTCATAGTCCCCATCCATTGAGCTCCTACATGCCCTAGGAATTGTGCTGTAGGAGCTCTCTGTAAATCCTTCTAGCCCCCTGTCTCCCTTTTGTGTGGGGGCTAATTATTCCTCCTTACAAAAGAATTAACAGGCTAGTAGGTTAGGGGATGAAGACAGGACCTACCCCAGAGGGTAGTTAACCAGGATTGAGTGAGTTTCTTTATACAGAAGCAGTTACAGTGGTGCCTGTTCTGTGGGCACTCTGAGGATAGCTGTTCTTGAAATCTGTTATTGATCCCTTTAAAACTATACCCTGTTGTTGGAATTTTAGGCCCCACTCCCATCTTGTTTTTCTGACTAGTTTCCTTCCTCCCTCCGTCTGAATTGTTCACTTTTCATTTTTTCCCCCTCAATGACTTAAGTTTATTTGTTTCCTTCTTAAGATCAGAAGCATTTATCTTAAGGCTGAAAAGGAAGTTTTTTTTTGTTTTGTTTTTGTTTTAAATGAAGGCGCTATTGGCAGTCTGTTGTCTAAGGAATCCAGAGGAATTACAGCGCCTTATTTAGGCCAAACAGTAAAATGTGTCTTTGGAAGGTATCAGCCTTAAGTGGTTAATACAGCTACCAGTAAAAAAATAGAGTTGTGTTGAGTTTTTTCAAGAGGATAGATGAACAACAAAGAGGATTTGGTTCGTTTTACTGAGTTTTGGCAGAAAAAAGGATGGGAGGTGCATTTCAGATTTTTTTTTTAATGTAATGTAGAAAATCCAACTCTTAATTCGAAGAGACTTTGTCAGTGAGGGTGGCAGTAATAAATTACAAGACCAACATGTTACTCAGAGAAGTCTTTACCCTTGATGAGTACACCTTTTAGTGAGGTATGTCTTTTGGCCATGAAAAGATCTAAGGTGCTGTGCAGAAGTTTGAGGAGGTAATTGTGTAATGTTCTCCAGTGTACATCATGGGCTTGAGGTTTTTGTGGACTGTCATATTCACAGCTTCTGCTGTGTGCTGATATTTGGAGAGCAGGAACAGAAACGCACAGGGAGGAAAGGGCCATTAGGATTGGACACACTGGAAGCTGAGGCTGTTGTCTCT
The DNA here is from genome assembly GCF_022682495.2 of Desmodus rotundus. NCBI lineage: Eukaryota > Metazoa > Chordata > Mammalia > Chiroptera > Phyllostomidae > Desmodus > Desmodus rotundus. The sequence continues at coordinate 38,131,763 of NC_071387.1, forward strand.
TATTGCCCAGCAGGATGCAATAGAAACATCTCAGGTGTCTTTGTAAGTATTGGAGATAAAGGAGGGCACAGCTGAGACAAATTCTCACAGTACCTATTCTCACAATTGCTTAAAAGCTCAGCTGCCTTCTGACATCTGTGTGCTGAGAAGCTACATGTTTCTGTCTCTTTGTGTTTAGCCTGAGTAGGTCCTGAAGTCCTGAGTATCTTAAGGAAAGATTGAGGTTCTCCCCCCTCAGCCTGCCGGTTGGCCTGGGTTCTGGAGCCTTTTTCATTTGTAAGCTGGCAGGGTCTTTCACAGTGCCTGGATTGTGAGCTCCTGCAAAGCCAATCTTTTTGCAGGCTACCGGGAAGATTGGACTTGGACCATCGGTATGTATCCAAGGTCTGTACTTTTTAGCTGACCAAGGACCAAAATCCTATCAGTCACTCAGGGGAACTGCTAACTTTAGAATCTTATGGGAAATCTGTACTCCATGATAGACTACATTGGGTGCTGTGATATTCGTGAGTTAAATGAAGTATAAAGAAGTGTCACATTTTGACTGCTTGGATTTCTCTTAGGGTACAGGGGTTTTTGAACTGGTTGTTAAATCTGTATCCTTATTTCTTGACTAATGGATCCAATATGGCTTACCCACGTAAAGAGCCCCAGAAATACCAATGTCAGCGTACACTGTGATCTCGTGCAGCCATTGTTTTGGTCATTATTTTATCACAAGGTCAAATATCCCCAGAAAACTGTGCTTTCTTTTTTAGTTTTTCTCATTAGCTACTGGAATTACTCGTCAGTTTCCCTCAAAGTACTGAACTTGCTCAAGGTTTATGCGGAATGAGTGAGTACCAAGTGTTGCTTCTCAAAACAGTGTAAAAGGAAGGGGGCTTTTGAGTAGACTTTGCACTGTGAGAATATTGGTATTGACACTGTTTATAATTTGGAGTATAGTTTGAAGACCAGATTCTACTGTTTGTCGCATACTGGTTAATATGGCTGTAAAGAGGAGATGAATGTGGCTACTTTTCCAAGTCTATTACTCAGGAGGACTGTAAATTTGATTGGCTGTTACAATTCTAGCAGAATCATTCGATTTGAGAGCAATAGAAAGATAAGATATCCAATTACCCAAATGATTTGCAGGGTTAGCCAACGTTGTCATGGAGACACGAGTTGGAACAAATTAAATTTTAAGCAATAAAATAATCTTAAAGCCCGTCTGGGAACAAGAAAATTTGGCAGTGGCACTTACCTGAATTGAATCTTAGCTTGACACGATGTTGTTTGACATTGATATACTGTGGGGGCCTAAACTTATATATGGCACAACGTTCCCTTAAAAAAGTAGCTTGGCCAAACAAGTACAGGGGAATATTAGTAAAAATCAGGATATTAACTTTGATTCCATGGCTTAAATGATAATTAGGCTCTGGGTTCCCGGGAATATTTTGTATTTAAGGGTTGAAATGCCTTAATAACGATCAAGCATCATTAATTGGACACTTGAAAAAAGATTGACTTCTCAGCAGCATGCAGTTTTTGGAATTGCTGCTCCCTTTGTGTGTGTTAACAGACGTAAAAGAAATCGTGGATGTCTTTTGATGGGGGGGTGGAGGTGTAAGTATGCATATATTTGCATGTACGAGTAAGGAGATTTTGGCACAGGCCCCTGCACTGCAGATGATTCTCTGTATTCGTTAAAATTTCGATTTAGTTGCAGAACTGCTTACAGACTGGAAAAATCGCCTTCCGAACTTTAGCTGATGACCCAAAACCTGAGTATGTGTCACCTTGGGGCTTAGAAGGTTATTTCCCCCCTATTAACGTATTTATTGTTTAACTGGTTCCTGGCTTGTGCCACAGATTTGAAAACAGCCAAGTGGCCCAGAAGGAGGGAGGGCTTTTATCCACATGTCTATTAGACAGATGGAGATGAAAATTGGTCTGAGGTCAAGCCATTTGCAGCGTTCTCACAGCCTTCGATTTTCCTCTCATCCTCACCACAGATCATCTCAAATGATTCAGTAATGACCAAAAGTGCAACCTTGACCTTTATTCCCTGGTGGATTACTGTGTTTCACAGTCCAAATGGCAGGAAGTCTATGCTGCTCTTCCAGAAGGAGCTCAGCATTATTGAACCAGCCCAGCCCTGTGGGAACCCTGTGAGGGCAGACCAGTGTAACAGGATATATGGGTTAAATTTGGTTTCTACTGCTCTGGGAAACAAGAACTGACATGTCCTGAACCCACATAATTAATGGAAGAATATCTGGGATGCTTTCTAAAAACACACATGAGCACAGAAATTGATTTGTCTACTTGTAAAATAACTGGTGAATTATAGGAGTGGTAACTTCTGGTGGCCCCTCATTTATAAGTTGTTCTCACTTTCATAATTTAGTTGTTCTCTCTTCTTATTTAATGCTTCTATATCTTTGTAACACCGGCAATACATTGTAACACTGCGTCATATTAAAATTATAAATTGGCATGGCTGGGCGTAAGAGGACCCAGGGCTTTTCTTTAGCATACTTTTAATTATATATATTTTTGGTCACTCCATGTACCCTGAATAAATTTTCTCATACAGTATACATTTTCCCCCTGAAAAGTGGCTTGAATATTATTATCTTGGAGAAATGATGATTATTTTTCTCTTAGATTTCTCTGTGTATTGTATCATGATGTGATGACCAGTGTTTTTAAAAGAATAACTTAATTAGTGTCTAAAATGATATTCCTGTTTGCCTCCACCTGCATAGCTGCATTAGTATTCTGTGAATCTTTAATACACTAGTGAAGTCTGTCATCTAGCATCCTTGTACTTAGCATCTTCTTAAATACTTAAAAGCTTTTCCAAAAGGTTATGCTTTGAAAATTTATACCAGCATCCCAGACTTCATTTTAATGATGAGCTAAGATGCATTTGAGAAAATAACTTTTTAAAAAATGTTGACTTTGCTATGCACAGTGTTTTGCTACATCAGTGGCTCCCAACCTGTGATTCCTGCACTGGCTGGGTACAGCAGCGCACTGTTCCGAAGGCACAGGTGGACACTCAATTTGTAGTAGAGGCCTCTCCCTTAAAATCTGTCTTATGGCCACTTGAATAAATTTCATTCTGGAGCTTTGCAGGTTTCTTGGCACATGTTATTGATTGAAGAGAAAATCCTAGGTTCCAACTGGAAAGGCCAGGAACCTTGTCTTCCTTCCCAAGGTACCACCTTTCCAGTAACAAAGCCTGTGAAGGGAGTGAGGCCCAGGAGTGGGGCTTCCAGACCGAGACCGAGACTGAGCTGGGGCCTCAGTGGCTTTGCTCTGGGGCCTTTCTATCACATACATATATAACCTGTGTCCATTCTGCTGCTGGGTCACAGGCCTCCTGGAGGAATAGTTGCTTTCCCTAAGAAGTCACTCTGGAAGAAGAGTGGAAGTGTCATTGTTGCGTAGCATGCTTTTAAAATTACGGAGCTGCATCTCAAGGTCACCTCAGGCAGGAAATTCTTTTCCTACTATCTGGATTGGCTAAAGATTCCAACCTGTTAGAGAAATATTCACACCAAACTGCAGACCCAGTGATCTCCAAACAAGATGTGGGAAGCGAGAATGGGAAATGCTCCAGTCAGTGATCAGAAGTGTTTGATTGTAGTGCTTTGTCATCATGGAAGGCGTAGAGATAGTGATCACAGACCGTAGGAAGTGAGTACCAACCAAAGACAGGTAACCCAGGCCTAAAAGGTAGCTACAATGAAGATGTTTTCAATTTTATTGCAAAGAAAATAATATTACACATTTTGAAAAAAAGAACCTTCTCTAAAACCTGGTTTTCAGAGGTAACTTGATTGTGCATATTCCCAGGCAGCCTTTGTCTTTACATAGGCATATTTTATTTTCACAATTGTAATTTTAGTCTTCCTGTGATGATGATGATGAAGTTGGTTTTTCCTCCCACTAATTCTTCTGTTGTATGATATTATCTAATTTCGTATGAGCTCCTTCATGATTAAGACCTTTGAAGAGGGTGAAAGATGTATATTTGCTGGGGTGTATTTCATGGGAGGCTTGTTCTCTTTCCTTTCTGAGAACAATAGGTGTTGACTTCACAGTAATGTTCAGTGATTCACCCTACAGAGTTTGTCTTCAAAACCTGTGGTGCAATGGAGTGCATTTTCCTTTAAGGCCACCAAAAGCTGTCTTTTTCCATCATGGGACGAGTCAGTGCTATTTCATGTGAACAGCACTTTCTGAACCCCATAACAAGGGGCTTCTGAATAATGGAAATCTGCCGGTTAGGCACTGAAACAGCTGCTATGCTTTTGTCAAGGATGCATCTTTACCAAAATGACAAATTAAAGCCCAAATGCTCTGCTTGGCAACAGTTGGGTCAAAACATTTAAGTCATTAATTAGAAGGAACTGAAGGGGGGGAAATTTACACAAATACACAGTGTTGCAGACTCAACTTCATCTTGGAAATGCAACTGAATTCTTCAAAAAAAAAAAAAAAAAATGAGGGCAGCCCTCAAGTGGGGCCTGCCAAGCTTGTCATTTGCAAATAAATCAAAAGACCATCATTGCAGGAAGGAGAACCAATGAATAGAGTTGCTTTGTCATTCTTTGATGGGCCCCATACTCAAGCCTGCTATTAAAAATGAATGCATTCAAGAGACTCTGCATTAAGAACATAAACAATTAAGGGCACTTGAGTTGCTCTGCTGAGAGCTGCCACGAAGAAGATACAAGAGCAAGAGCTTTCTCTGGAGATGCAGGCCCCTGCAATCTGTCTCCGGAGGAGCCAGAGAATGGGAGCAATTAGTGTTGCTATCTCCGCCCCAGCAGCCTTCAGCAGGTTTTTCCCCTCTTTCTTTTAACCCCTCCTTGTTTCCAGAGAACCTGCAGTGAACGATGAGCAGGGAAAGGATAGAGTCTGCGCCCAGTTGGAAAGGACTCAGATTGAGAATGTTGTAAGAGCTGCCAAGTGAGGGGGAGATGGAACACAAAAGTTATTATCTGCCAGTAATTGGTGACTTATGTTCTGATTAATTGAGCCACTAAAGGGTTTCTGTCATCTGGTACTCTTTGTTTTGTTCTAATCATAGGGTTTAAGAATGGGCAAGATTACATTGCCATGGGTGGAATCATTTAAATGAATATTGTTTGAGGTTGTTTCCTACAGTAGGCAAATGTGTTCCGACACCCCCGGTTTGTATTCTTGCGTGGTCCTTGTTTTGTAAAAATGTGTGCAGAAGGCTGCTGCGGCATTGTGGCAAGGCTGTGGAGAATGGCAGGCCTGACTTCCCTGCCCACTTCTTTTTGACGCTCATTACAGGGGACCTGCTCAGATTGAAGAGTGGAGAGTAGGAGGTGGAAGGGGACCTGCTATGTGCTAAGCAGTAGATTGCCACTGTTGTGGTTATGGGATGATGTGCTTTGCAAGCTGTGGTTCTTAGTCCAGTAGACTCCAGCAGATCACCTGGAGACTTGATAGAAATGCAGGTGCTGGGGCCGCAGAAACTCTGGGAGTAGGACCCAGACGTCTCGTTTTAGCAAGTCTTTCAGGTGATTCCAAAACACTCTTTGAGTTTGAGAATCACTCATGACCTCTTGCAGCCTCAACTTAATGATACCCCAAGTCCTTTTCATTTGGATTTCTCCAAAATGTGATTAGTCATTTTACTGACACAATTATATTTTAAACAGAAAGTGACTCTGATGTATTAGAACTTAAGGTAAAATTAACCTTTTCATGAGGTGCTATGGTGGGAGGTAGTAAATGAGGTGAATATTGGATGTTCTGAAGGAAGTCTCTAGGCCAAGGATCCTCACCCCCCAAAGGTGAGCAATGGGCTAGAAGATTATTTGTAGTGTTTTGCTTATGTCATTTTGGGTATGTGATTTTTATCCAAACATCTTGGATTTTCTCTAGGTATATCAGACACCATCTTCAGGAAATAGGGATGTATTTGAGTTTGTGTTCTCTGTGGATTTTGCTCTACTGGTGGGCCAGATTGGTGTTAGGGCTGATGCACTGACTCTCTCTGCCTGAGAAGAGGACTGATGCAGTTTGGCTGCGACTTGCTTACCTGAGATTCGCAATTTATACCTGAGGTCACTTGCTTTGCAGAGCACTTATGCCAGGGCAGCAAGGGTGCAGTGCCCCTGGCATTGACAGACTGGAATCGCTTCTTGTGGTACCATGGCTGACTGAGAGATGATACGGCCTTGGCTTTATGCTCTTGCAGTCCTGTTTGGGCTGTACTGCTTTGCAAAAGAAGGCTGAGTTTATTAGCTTTATTTCTTGTGTATTTCCCACTTGAGTATTTCTTGAGTTTTCCACTTTTGCTTCCTGAAGAAAGGACTAAGCAAAGAGTGTGACTTCTAATCTTGCTTTATGATCCTGGGCAAATCATTTCCTTTAGATGTTGGTTTCTCCATGTGTGATTTGAGGATTGTAAGAGGGCCAGGCATTCAAATGGTTTTAGGGTTTGCCAGCATTGTTGTGACTCTGCTACTGTCTGTCACAGGTGTGGTGGGCCTGACCACCCTTTTCTCTCTTTCAGTTTAATCATACGTTTAGGCAGTAGATCCAGGGTGGTGTTCACAAGATCACTGGGAAAAAAAAGTCACCAGTAACCCTATGCCCCAGCATAATCTCTGTTTTTATTTTGGGTATCAACAGTACTTGGCCTCAGGCGTGTGGTGTTAAAAAAAAAAAAAAAAAACCCAACAAAAAAGTCACACCAGCATCACATCTTTGTTCTTCTCCTGCTTTATCTGGTAAATGTTGGTCGTTTAAGCATCATTATCATAAATATGACCTTAATGGTTACTTGTTCTGCCTTTAGTAACTGCAGTGTATTTGACTGTTCTCCCAGTAGTAGCAGGCAACTGGTTAGACAGCTGATTTCTCAGGAGGACAAGTGTTAAATCTTTTTAGAAACTCTGCAGGTGGTTGTGATGTGTTGAACTGCTGTTACATCTTCACCTGTTACTATCTCCTTTGCTTTGAAACCAGTGCTGCAACAAACGGCTTTATGCATAGCATGCTCTGCATTTGAACTATTTCCTTAGGATAAACTCATAGCTGTGGGAAGCCTTACCAAAGGGTTTGAATAATTTCATGCTTTTAAAACACATTGGCCAGTTGCTTTCCAAGGCGACTACCAATTTACTTTGTCATCACTAATACTATGATTGTTTCAGTTTCCCAGAGGACTAATTGTTTGTCATAGTTTATTAGTTTTAAAAGTAAACTAACTTAACTGATGCAGAATGACCCACCTTACAACAAAATTTGTGCTTGTTTGGTTGCTGGTGAAGTTGAGCGTTTTTCTGTCTTTAACTGTTGTCATTTCACAGATGCAGAAACTTCCGGTCAGAAGGGATTTAGACATTATCTATTTTCTTTGGTGTGCTTTGCTTTCATGTTCTTGCCCATCTATCTGTTGCCAGATGCTTCTTACCAACAACACTCCACTGTGTTTTTCTCTGGGCTTCCTGCTTGGCTCTAGGAAACCAAAAATCAGTCTGCCAGCCCTTAGCATAAGCAGCACTTTTTATGATCCATCAATTTGCAATTTAATGGTGGTGGAGTTTCCCCTCCCTAATCTGACTTTGGGCAAGGTGCCATTGCATTGCTTTGAGACCATGGGCAATTACTCTTAAGCAGTCCTCACCCTGTTTTGAGCTTCAAACAGCATTCATTATACATTACTTTGTAGTGGAGAAGTGAGCAGACATGGGGGAGTGGCCTCTTCAGTCTTGTAATTAGACTAGGTGTAAGCAGTATGAAAAGGTGGAGATTTGAGCTTTTAGGAATTATAAATCCTAAAACTCAAGTTCAGATGCCCAGAACATGTCTTCAGTCGAAGAGCCCTGCAAAATACACCAGGGTTTGGTTCAAAAGCTAGCCTTTGAGATATTTGACCATATTTGGTGTAGTTAAAACTATGTGAATCTTATACCTACTAAGTGTTAAAAAGAAACAACAGGCCCAAAATGGAGTTGCTCGTGCTAAGCCTCACATTGGCAAACCAAGACAAACTTTCCTGAAACAGTACATTCTTTGCTAATAATTGGCTTTTTCCTTCACCTTTGTGCCTTTAAACACCTTTCCTTTTGTCAGCTGCTGAGGTCCTTTCTGTTTGCTAGATCACATGCTGTCTGATTCATGACTCGTTGAATAAAGCCAATTAGATCTTCAGATTTACTCAGTTGAATTTTGTTTTTTAACATAGATGTAATTTGTTACTGTAAATAGAGCCTTGTGCTCTAACACTGTTTAGTAGTAGTTTATCTGGTTACCTCTTGATCTTTGGGTGCCTGGGGATTAGTCAGTGAACCATTCCTTAAAAACACATTGACTGTGTGCCTTGGGGGGCAGTGTTAGTGGCCAAGGGGGCAGGGACGAGCTGTATCACAGTGTTTAGTAGGAGTCTTGTTCTCATGCTTCCCAGCTCATGGTGCGGAGAAGACTTCCGTATTGGAAGCTGTAGGAATCCTTATGGAAACTTTATGTAAGATGTGATTTTAAACCAATAGACTTAGTGTACCCAAAGACAGCAAATGCTGTGGAGGATCTTAAAGGGCCAAAAGAAGAATTTATTTTCTGGTTTTATGGGGGAAAGGCAGCTTCCAAGTGGATGTGAGGTAGGCCTTGAAGGATTGGGTTAAGAGAATAGCTCATTATAGTAGTTCAGCTGTAGTTCACATATTAGCTTATTTGATTTTGATGAAAATCAATTTTGATGAAACACTGAAATAGATTGGTAGTAAGAGACCTGTGGCCAGCCGGTTGAAATGACTTAAGGACACCTAGTACTGGTTTGCTGAGATGCAAACCCAAGTTTTTTGGTTATCAGGGCTAACTCTATTATAAGTAAGTCAGTGAGGAGAGTTGGCATTAGTTAGGAGAATAAAAGATGGTTCTGAACAGGTAATTTGACACCTGCTTCCTGTTGCCTCAGTGGGTGGAGGCTATCCATGATGGTAAGGCTGGATGCTAGGGCCTTTACCCAGCTGGTTAAGTCTCTTGGCACAAAGGTTCCATGCAAATCTGGTTTGGGCATAGTTCTTGAACATGGACTAAATGTGTTGCCTTACATGGCATGAGAAATGTAGGCACAAGAAAGGCTTATTTATAAGCATTTATGACTATTGGTAGGTACCAAGTACATCTTTAGCTTTCATCAGGAAAATGATTTCCAGGTAGAAAGTACAGTTAGCCTGAAGTTTTGTTGTTTGTTTTTTTATTAAATAGATTTTAATTATTTACTTTTTAGACAGAGGGGAAGGGAAGGAGAAGGAGAGGGAGAGAAACATCAATGTGTGGTTGCGCCTCATGCGCCCCCCAACTGGGGACCTGGCCTGCAACCCAGGCATGCGCCCTGACTGGGAATCGAACTGGTGACCCCTTGGTTCACAAACTATCACTCAATCCACTGAGCCACACCAGCCTGAAGTTTTTTTTCACTGGAGTTGTTATCCTTTGGAAGAGGTAGACAACACTCTGAAGAGCTTACAGAACTTTCTTAATACCTGCTTAAGCAGGGTCAAATATCCAGTTTAACCTGCTTGCAAACTCTGGTTGGAATAGAAGCATGGGTGGGAAACACTACTTGTTAATTTGTGTTCACTTAAAGGTCTTGCATTGAAGCAAGAAACGATACTTAAAAATTAATGTTGGTTTTCATACCGCTTTTCAGAGTTTCTTTAAGGGCTGGGAAAAACATTTATGAAACCCTCCTGGGGGTAGCAGTGATGTTTTAGAACTCATAAAGAAAACACTGTCAGGGAAACAAGTCACATCCTTACTCATGCTGCCTGGAGGTAGAAGTCTCCTTACAGAGAAGCTAGGTCAGCTCAGAGAATTTCTGGGTAAACCGGAGGTGAGACTTGAATTTAGGCTTCCTTGCTTGAAATCAAGCTCACTTGTCAGACCAGAGGGCGGAGACAGCTGGGATAAAGGTCCTTCTCTGTTGTTATTTCTATTTCTCCTCCAGACCATTTATTTAGAATTCCCAGGACAGATGGTATGGCTTTTGATGTTTCTTCATCAATTTGAGCTTGTAACTTCCTCCTCTTTCTGTCTTACCTACTGTCACCCAATTTATATGAGCTAAGCTTTAATATGCACTTTTTGTGTTTTTTCTTTAAGTAACTAATACTATTAAAGGTTTACAAGTTCATTTCATTTAGACCAGGTCTTAAAGGTCCCCTGACAGTTAAAATCAGTTCTACCTTAAAGCCACATATTATTATTAAATAAATAAGTCATCTTTCTTGACCAAAATAAAGGTCAAGTACTTAAGCATAAGAAAGTACAACCATAGAAGAAAATTAAGAGTGGCATCTATAATTTTGGAGTGTTCTAATTCTGACCTAATGGCTAGGAACATAGAAACATTATTCTTTGGTTTGACCACATAAAAACTTGGTAATGCACAGCAAAAAGTCTATAGTAAGTAAAGTAGAAAGACAAATGGCAAGATGGATAAACTACAGAAGTCAATATTTGTCATATGGAAAGAACTACAAAAATACAGTGATGCATAAATGCTAAAGGAAAAACAGAGAAAGGAAAAAATACAATGGGCCAATAAATACATGAAAAGGTTTAGTTTTTGGAAGAATCCGAGTGATGTAAATAACAGTGAGGTTATTTTTTTAAAACTATTAGATGGATAAAGATTTTTTAAAAGGTCAACAAAACCCGATATTGACACTGTGGGAGAGCATACACCCTTATAGACTGGTGATAATATAAATTGGTAAGCTTTACTGCTGGGCAGTTCATCAGCATGCATTCCCATTTAAAATATGCATACACTTTGACCTAGCAGTTTCTCTTCTAAGGGTTCCTTTTAGAGATCTGTATAGAGGGTTATTTGACATAGAATTTGCAAATGTGGAGAAGTAGATGAAACATAAATATCTGGGGTGCTTAAACACCAGTAGGCTTGTATAGTGGAATACATTGAGGACGTCCTCGTTCATATCATTTATTGATTGTGAGGGCATCCATGAGACATTTTATAGTGAAAATAACAAATTATAGGAAGGCAATATGTATAATGGGGCCTCTTGGTATAAACGTGTCTCTCTCCATTCTTGGTTTGTGAGTGATGCTTCTCAGAATCACCAAAATGTTGCTCAGGGTTATCCTTTGATGATAGACCTAGATGTGTGCTTAAAGTGAGCATTAATCATATTTAAGATTGGGAACCATAAGTGTGAATTTTGGAGAAAGGGAAAGTGCAGAATGTTGTTGGGCCCTGGCTGGTGCGGCTCAGTGGATTGAGTGCCGGCCTGTGAACCAAAGGGTCACCAGTTGGATTCCCAGTCAGGGCACATGCCTGGGTTGCGGCCAGGTCCCCAGTGGTGGGCGCTCGAGAGGCAACTACACATGGAGGTTCCCTCCCTCTCTTTCTTCCTCCCTTCCACTCTCCCTAAAAGTAAATAAATAAAATCTTTAAAAAAAAAAAAAAAGAATGTTGTTGGGATGTATGGTAGGTAGTTGGAGGACAAGGGTCTAAGAGTTCATGAAGGGCATCCCTACCCCTTTACATTCCTCCGTGGAATTTATTTATAAAACAGTTGTCTACGAGACTTTTTTTCCACTGCTCAAAACAGTTTTTGAACTCGTCCATTTTGATGCCTTTTAGTGCTTCTGATGTTTTTTTGTTTCACCTTTTCAACATCAGCAAAACATTTCCCTTTGAAGACCTTTTTTATCCTGGGAAACAAAAAAAAGTCGGAGCAAGATTGGGTGAATAGGGAGGGTGGGGGCATGGAGGGTCACACTGTTTTTTGGTCAAAAAGTGCTGAACACTCAGCATGGTATGGGCAGGTGCGCTGGTAAATCATTCATCATGAAATGGGCAAGCGTGTTGAGAGCCTTCAAAAAAAATCACTGAGGTTGAACGCAGCCTCTCATAGCACGCCAGCTGGTACGCTGACACAGATGGGTTCTCAGAACATTCACCTAGTTGGGGAAGCCTGTACTACAAGGAGCCCTCCTTCCAAAAGATAATTCGGGTTTCTTTTGGGTCCCCTCTCATAGAACCAAATATATAGTGCCAAACCCTGTTGCAAAGGAAAAGGAAGCCTGCTGGTGCTTTGAAGGAGAGCTATGACCTTGAATTAGGTTGAGTGAGTGCCTATAATCGGTTGAATTGGGTGGGGCTGCCCAGTTCTGTTTTTGTACCTGGTACAGCTGCATCCTTTTCCATATATGTTTGCCCTGCTGGTTAAAGAAAGGTCATGAGTTGACTCTCTATACCAGTTATTTCCCCTTCTAATACTACATTTCTTCCAGGCTGGAACCCTATCTCTGGTGGCTGGGGAAAATTGAGTTGGGTTGGCCCAAATCCATCAAACCAAAGGCCTTTTTCGTTGCTCAGTTAAATGGAATCATCTTAGAGGACAAAAGGCAGCTCTCTTTTTGTATACTTGAATATACAGTTCCTGAGGGTTCTACTTTATCTTACTTATTCCATTCGCTATTTCTCAAGGGCATGGCTGTGTGCTTCATAATTTTCTGTTGTTTGTGATCCTTTTCATTACCAACTTCACTACCATTGACAGAAAACGATGAAGTAAGGTCAGCGCTGGCACTGTTTTGAGATGACTTGTTTTTTTTCTTTTAAGGGCCTAACTGGTTGTTCAGAGTTAGAGAAAGGCAGAGCTGTTTTGCCTTGCTGGAGGTTGTTGGAGGTGGGGCAGGGAGGTAGATCCTACCGAGTGCTAGAAGCAGGCACCTTTTTTTCTCTCCCTTGCCAGCTCATTCCTTGTACCAGAAGGATCTTGTGGATTTGGAGCTGAGCAGAGATGTTTCCTACTTTCTTTAGAACAGCCCAAGCTGCGGACACTCAGGACATGTTTTGTTATGTTCAGCTGAAGCATGGGCCCTGTCAAGTGTGAGGTCTTCACATTTGATGCTGAATTGTGGTGAAACTTTACAGATACTCAGAACATCTTGACTTGACTGTCTCTCTTTGAGTTCTGTTCTAGCATTATTTTCTTGGCTTGTTTAGAGTTGGGACAGGTGGAAAGAGGTCCATGCCTTCTTCCTTCTGGACTCCCTCTAGACTGTACCTTGAAAGCTACACTGCTTTGATGGGGCTCCTATTCCCCTGGTTTCTGACACCCGTTTGAATGAACTTGCTTTAACTACGTAAATGTACCATGGAACGCCATAATGAATACGTCTATGAAGGGGTTTGCAATCACCAGGTTAAATGGTTATATAGCTTTAAACCACGTAGATTTTCCAATTCAATTAAACTGCTCATTATTTCCTATTTAAGTGACCAATAAAGCGTGCAGTTATATCTTACTTTGCAAGTGGGATTAATATCTACTGTTTATCTCAAGATAAATAGTAGTAAGGTAGCCTGGGAAAGTAATTTCATGCCCTCAAGTGTGAGGCAGTGGAAGGCTAAAGTGTTGGGTATGAAGTTTTATCTTTCTGAACTGATTATGGAATGTATACTAAACATTTATATGGCTTTGTTCTTTATAGACTGAAATCGCCAAGAGATTGAATACGATTTGTGCACAAGTCATCCCATTTCTGTCTCAGGAAGTAAGTAAAACTGTTCAGCTGTTAAAGTGCAATTATGTTGCTTCTCTGTTTGCAAATTAGCTAGTTTTAAGATGTTAATTTTATCACAAGAAACAAGTGTGAGGAACATCTGCTACAGCTGTGGTGTGTAAACCCCCTGCTATTCCATCTAACAGATCCAAGGGCACACTGCAGAAATGGTGGCGATAGCTCAGCCTCAAATTAATTTTTTCCTTTGGAAACTGTAAAATGACTATCAAACTTAAAGCTCTTCTTTCCTTTGAGGAGGAGTATAAGCTTAATAGCTACGATGATTCCAAGTGTCTTTTTTTCTAGAGAGCTTTTCTTATGATGAATTTTCAAAATGGTTCCATCAGGTTTGACTTGACCATGGAAGCAGGTTTTTATTTGTTCTTGTATGATGGTTGATTTAATGCTGTCCATGGAGGGAGAGGATGCTAATACTCTTACGGATAAGCTAAGTGTTCATGTTAACTTACGGAGTTGTATACATATATAAGCCATTTTACTAATTTACAAAGCTCTAGATGTTTAACTTTAATATTTTGAGAGGGAAAAGCTCTTTATATCAGTAATCTATGACATTGACTCAAAACCAGTTATTTTAGTTCTGGTCTTAAATTTTACCTTACTTTTGGATACAAGCTCATAAATGCTAAACTTTTTTAAGTGTGTGCCGGATGTGTATATCTTGAGACAGAGTGAACAACTTATTGGACTTGGAGCTGAAATACTGAGTGTCTGTTCTTACTGGTATCTACTGCTCTGTGCTGCATGGCGCCACGTCTGCTATTACAGCAGCCTCATTCAGCATAACTTTCACTTGATGTTACAGTTTAGATTTGTTGGCCTTTTGAGTCATGTTGTTTGTTAGACTTTAGTTATCCTGGTCTCTGCTGTAGTCTGTCTCATGCCTCCCAAAGCACAGGTGTGGCTTTCTTTTCTTTTATGGGTGGAAGTTGGGAGGTGTGCAGAGTGTTTCCAGCCTGTGGGCTAAGAGTGGATGTCTTCCTTTCCTTTGTGGGGGGTGTGGGGTGTGAAATATCTAAAGGCTAACAGAGAGGAATTCCCAGAGTTTGCAAAAACTACTTGTGGGCTGAGATTTGTTGCCCAGAGAAGTGGTAGAAGATTTAATGTTTGAATTTTAAGTATCGAAATGGGCATTATAAAACAGCTGTAAAGTTTACCTGCTCAAACTTATCAGAACCCCTTCTGCAAACCAGGGTTATCTTCCACAGTCCATACTGTTTATTTTCTGAAGCTTCAGGTTACCATTTTAGATGTCCTTTTTGACTTTCTACTATTCTAAGTCTAATTTTTCCATCAGAAGCGTAGTGGTGACTGGTGTTGGTTAGAAACAAGGGAAGTACTGTTCTGTTTTTCTTTCCCTTTTCTACATGTGTGAAATGTGTGCTGGAGAAACTTTTCATATAAATCCATATTATACTATAATATGCATTGCATGTGGCATTTGTCTTTTTGTTATCATTGGAAAACTTCAGTGCCTTACTATACACTTTCTTCTCATTGTTTTCAAAGCACCAACAACAGGTGGCGCAGGCTGTCGAACGTGCCAAACAGGTGACCATGGCAGAGTTGAATGCCATCATCGGGGTACGTGGCCTACCAGGTCTACCTCCTACAGTGTGTATAACCAGCTTTCATTTCTTACTAATTTGATGGCTTAATCTGTATATATAAAATACTGTATAGCTTAACATTCACCTATTTGATAAGGGTGGGAGGGAAGAGGGGCTTCAGTTATGGCTGAGTTGTGTAGGGGAAGAGAGATTAGCATAAAAGGGAGATGATAGGAGAAACATTTATATCAGGAGAAGAAAAATCAATCTATATTTTAATGGGAAAATAAATATCATTTATCCTGTGACACTTAACCATCTTTGCTCCAATAGCCAGGTTAGAAAAAAGCTTTAAATTAGATTTTAAACTCTTCCTTATTCTGTTCTATAACTTTAGATCACAGTGAGGTCAAGACATGTCTCATAATGACCATTTCATTTCGTTATCTTTGCTTTTGCCTTTTGCTTTCCTAGGGTATTGGAACCTATATAACTATTTGGTCTTTCTTTCTTGTGCCTCTTTCATGAAGTTTTAAGTGGCACCCCAATGAAAAGAACTCTGTCTTGCTGTTGGAGAAGTGATAATTGTCTGCCCTAGTGCCCTCTAGCCTTTCACCAGGTTTCTGCTCTCCGATGTTGAGTTCAGTTAGTGTTCCTTGCTGTCGTCCACTGGTTGTCAATCACAAGTCATTTGCTCAGCATTAATGAGCCTGGTGAACCCTGTGGTCCATCCCCTGCATGAGTTCACCCCTGCCCCCCCTCCCTTTAGGATCCAGGATGGTTCTCAGGTTTTCTGCCTTTCTAGACTAAGTGAAAGTAGCTGAAACAAGGGACAGTCCTTTCTGATTTTATTCATATGTGAGTGCCTTGAGCAGATTCAAATCACTCATTTATCAATTTATGTTAATTGCTTGTGAGAAGATGCCCTGCTGGTCTTTATAGTTCTCTCAGACACTTTGTAATGATAATTAGACATGCTGCTGTACGGATTAAGAGTGCTATAGTCCAATGACGGCCACAGACAATGGAACCAGTTAATCCATCAGGGTTTAAAATTACATCCCAACTGGAGATGGAGAAAAAACATAAGAGCCAAGGAGGATTAAAGAATGAGCCTCAGCTTGAAAACTCTCCTTTCATCAGTTTCTCAATTGCAGATCTGCAGTCGGGTTGCCTGTGGTAAGCTATTGGCAGTCAATTAGGTGAAATAAACTGGGAGGGTGACCTTCATTTCCTTTTAATAGCTTTTTCCTCCCTGAAATGGGGAGCTTCAGTGGATTTTCAGCTTAAATTTTATTCAAGCTGCTTTATTACACTTGACAGCTTAGCTCTGCATAAACAATTCTCCCCTTCTCCTACTCCCCCCAGGTCCAGGCTCTGCATTTCTCCCCCTTTAGTATCACATTTTTGACTGTTACTTAGTGGGCTCTCTAATCACATTCAACAAAAAACACAATTACATCTGCATTTGTCTGCTGCCTTCTGTACCCTTTTCTTGTGTAATGAATTGCTTTATTTCAGAGATCAAATCAAATATTCACTGGTACTGCTGCATGTACTGTGTTTGATTAGCAAAGACTAATAGCAAATTGTACTTGTAGCTTGAGCACAGAATTTTTTAACCCTAATGAATGAGGTTGGAAAAGCCTGTTTTGATTAAAAGAAAACATATGCAAAGCAGTTCTCAAGTACCCAGCTAAACTTTGTGGAACATGTTTGTTTTCTGATAGGTTCTAAATTTTTACATATTGTTTCTTGATGGCAAAACGTTTATTTTTAATTCTCAAAGGCACTGCCCAGTCGGACACATTTTAGAAAGGAGGAAATTGTATTAACCAGATGTTGATAGGTAATACTCATTTTGAGCAGAATCAGAAAACAAAAATAGCAGGTAGTTTTAGAAGGGCATATGAATCGCTAATTTTATGAATGGCTTTAGTCCAGGAAACATGTCGTGGAGATTAGAAAGGCAGATTAGCTCTGCCAGCTAGCAACAATAACCCAAATCAGTGAATTGGGCCCAGCACAAGACTCAACGCCAGTTGCATGTCTTCAGCATACTGGCATGTGCAGTTTTTGTAATTGTAATTTTTGAATCAGTGTATTAATTTGTGTCAGGCACTTTTAAAGTTTGTGGTGATCAATAATTATCCCACACCATGAGTTTCATGCACAGGCATATGCTTGATTTTTGCTTGAAAGGAATTGCGTGCGTCCTGGAAAATCGAAGTAGCATAAAATTGGGTTGACAATTCAGTGGACCTTTGAACCCCTTCATTGAACATGCAGTGTGTCAACCTGTCTCCCCAGAGGGGAGGAGGTTCCAGGAGGCTGTCTGTTCCTACAAGCAGCAGCTGCACGCAGAGTAAATGCAGCCCGGTTTGATAGCAGCTGTCAGTATTGTTCAGGGACCGATTTAGGGTAAAGAACAATGGGAGAGGCCACGCTCTTCATCTGCATCGACTTTCAGGCTAAGAAAAGAAATAGTAATTTAACGGTTTAGACATCTATTACAAGTGTGAAAGATCATGAAAGAGTACCCTTTAAAATGCAAATGAGCCGAAACATTCTCATTCCCTTTAAGGTACAATCAAGGAGCTCACGGCTTGCTTGACAGGGCTAAAGATATTTCTCTTTAGCAAACCTGGAGAAAGTTAAGTATTCCCAAGGACACCAAGCTTCTAGGCAAATTTAGCTTGTGTCCTCCAACTATGGATGCTCTTTTTAGGAGGAGGAAGGAGGATATGTTTTTTCCATCCTCGTTGAGTGAATTAATGGTGCCCATTTCTCACCAGCATGGAAAAGTTGTTCTGACGGAAAAACTGAATTTTAAATCTCTTCCACCACAGTACCTGCCTTCCACCTTATGTTATTACTGGTACGTAAGAAAAATAAGTTCCTTAGATAGTTGATACTTGGAGAAATTATTGAAATGTTTTTGTTTAACATTTTAAAAAATAATTTACATTAATAGCGAATTGATAATCGACAGAATAGGAACTGCAGCCCTACTCTTTGAATTTTGCTTTTCCTAAGCTCTTTGGCTGTTAAGCAGGTTATACTTGTAACAATAGAGTATTTAATAATGCAGAGATATTCATAGGCACAGGGTTTATTTGTTTTGACGCAGCTCACTTGTGCTTTAGAAACAAATTCATTGTGCAAAGGGAACATACTCACTTGAGACCTTGAATTTTTTTAAATTTATTGACTGATTTTAGAGAGAGGAAGGGAGACACAGAGAGGGAGAGGAACATCGATTTGTTGTTCCACTTATTTATGCACTCATTGGTTGTGTTTTGTATGTGCCCTGACCAGGGATTGAACCCACAACCTTGGCATATGAGGACAATGCTCTAGCCAACTGAGCTACTCAGCCAGGGCTGATAATATATATACCTGTCAGGGTAATCTCCACAATTTAAGCAGCATCTCTCAAAAGATTTTTTCTTAATCCAGAATTGTTAAAAATGCTAAAAATAGATAGCAAAATGATTTAACAGTTTATTTGTAGAATAGTTAAGGGCTGTGTGAAGGCAGAGGAAAATTGGCTGAAGGGCCCTTTGAGATCACTCCCACTGTATTGGAGAGTTTGGGACTAAGAGCTCTCTTCTTCCTGCTCTGATACTAAGTAATTAATTTAAGCTGAATTTGGGATTCCACCTATCTTTTTATCTGGTTTACATGACATAATTAATGGGTAACATATATAGTTTTAGATATGCATGTATCTGCACACACAGATTTTCTTTCTGGATTGAGGAGTAATTTGTATGTAGTGAAATGCACAGATCTCACTTGCACCATTTGGCCTCTAGGTCGCATGCACACCCCTGCAACCACACTGCTCTCCCTGCAGTGTTTTCATCACCCCAGGAGGTTTCCTGGTCTTTCTTCTCAGCCAGTGCCCCCCGCCCCCCCCCCCCCAAAAAATGGTTGCGTTTTGATTAAAAAGTAAGTAGTGGAGTGCAGTTTTCTTTTTTAAAGATAACAGTTGTATGTCTGTTTTTAAACAAGTCTCTGCTGCCCAACTTCATGGTGTTTTTGTGCTTATCTTTCTAGGAACATTTGTGTTATGTAACCTGGAACAATGCTTGGGCCTAGGATCAGATGGACTTGAGTAGGACACTTGGTGCTTCAACTTTCTGTCTTTGTGACACCTTGTCTGGCTAGTTCACCTCCATCAGTATCCCATCTGTAGAGGGATAGTATCATGTAGCTTGCATGACTTTTGTGGGGATAAGACCCTGGTGGGCAGCCTTCACCCAGCATGTGGTCCTGACATCCTGTACTGCAGTTTTGTCTGCCTGGTTTCTCTAAGTGTCTGGAGCAGATCTGTGGGTCCAGTTGGCCAAGCGCCCTATGAGGAGCCACTGCTCCGAGCAGTGGGTCACCTTCTCCTTTGTCTTCTCTCATGGAAGACATGGAAGCTGGTGTTTGAGATTAGACCCAGCCAGATGCTCTGTTCCTGCCTTTACGTTGTCGTGCACGAATGACCTTTAATAAGGATACAGAAGTGCAAAACCACTGTCATTTAACTTTTGATGGACAAACTTAAAGTGCAAAACCAAAGGGATAAAGTTAGCTTTTGGAACAGACACAGAGAGAATTGAGAAGCAAAAATGTGAGGAAGAAGCATGGTTGGCTTCTTTACCATAAAGAGGAGAGGGAACAAGGCCTTCGTTGGCACTGGGAGGTGGCAGGGGTCATTGTGATAGGAGTGGAAGGAGAGATGTCCAGATGACCAGTGGGGGTTGTCTTTCCCATACCATGAAATGCCAGGTTTCTGATAGCTGCCACAGTGCTAATTGTGGATATAAGAATTAGCAGTTTCTTACAGCAATTGCCTGTGAGCTTCAATAACTCAGGAAATTGGGGGTTAATATGAGTAACTTTGTTTTTTTTTCCTTTTCACTTATTTGGATGTAGTTTGCCTTATTTTCCATGAATAAAACTTAGGTCAAAGCCAGTGGTGCTCAGGTTTGGGGCTCCATTTATTGGTCAGATTTGTATTGGGTTGATCAAGAAGTTCATTCAGTTTTTTTCTGTAAGATGGCTGTAGTAGTGCTTCGTTGTCTACCTTCATTGTAAACAATTTTGTTAGATTGTATTCTAACAGTTATTTCAGCGTGCATTTAAAAAAAACTTACCAAATTGGTGAATTTTTGTGTAGCCACTTTAATATTGAAGATGGAAAAAATATGCAAGGTTTTCAGCATATTATGCTTTATTATTTCAAGGAACTTAAAAACACACCTGAAATGCAAAAAAAAAAAAAAAAAAAAAAGGTTTGTGCAGTGTATGGAGAAGGTGCTGTGACTGATTGTGTCAAAAGTGGTTTGTGAAGTTACATGCTGGAGATTTCTCGTTGTGCAATGCTCTGTGGTAGGGTAAACCATTTGAAGTTGATACCAACCAAATCGAGACATTAATTGAGAACAATCAACATTAGAACAATGCAGGAGATAGCTGACATACTCAGAATATCCAAATCAATAAAGTTATTGGTGAAAATGAAAAATGTGTCTTATATTTTACAGAAAAAAACCTGAACAAACTTTTGGGCCAACCAACCCAGTATATTTCTACTTCATAGGCAAATTTGTAATACTCTTCACTTTAAAATAACTTAGCATGAAATAAGTGTAGGGTATTTTGTGACATCTGGCTATGTTTGTTTGTGTGGAGGGTGGCTGTGAGTACAAACACCTGATGTGTCTGTAGCAGGAGCCTTTCTCTCCTTAAGAGATTGAGTTGTAGACCTAAAGGGCTCCCATTGTTGCATGAGATGATTGGTTTAAGGATTAGCAAAATGTTGGATTATTTTTCTCCTCTGGCTGTAGCTGTCAGCTGTCTATAAGATTGTAGTGTGTGAAGTTTAAGAGGATGAGGTTAGCCTCTTATTCTTATGAGTATGCTGTTAATCCCTGGAAAGCCCATCAATAACCCAGCTGTAAGTTCCTTTATAAAACAAATTTGCCCTAGGAGCATAATGCATAGCCTGCTACCAAGAAGAGAAAATGAAATGGCTACAACAAACAAGGATCTTTTAGCTTCACTAACTTGTATTTAAATACATACCATCCATTTAAATTCTAGTAGTCCAGCCCTTTTATTAATTTTCCAAAGGGAATGAGCATTATTGCAAAGAAATCTTTAATACATCTTACTTCTCCTTTGGTTTAAGTTAGATTTTACTGAGAGTACAGCTAGGTGTGTGACAGATGCAGGGTTTGGCTTGAGGGCTTAGGTTCTTCTGAGTAGTCAGAGTGTTTTTTTAGTTATTAGAGAACTTATTGAAGCATTGTTTACTTTTAAATGTCTCCACACATTTTTTGATAATGATTTGTACTTGATTCCTCGGAAAAAGCATACTTTTTTTCTCTCTTTGAGAAAGTATAGAGCACCCAATTTTATGAGTTATGTCTATGTGTATTTGTTAAAAATTATAATTTATATACTATAAAATTCACCCTTTTAAGGCATATAGCTTAGCGGGTTTTAGTATATTCTTGTACAACCGTCACCACTACCTAATTCTAAAACATTTGTAACACTACAAAAAGAAATCCCATATCCCCATTATCAGTGTTTTTGCCCTGCTTCCTCTCAATCTCTGCAGTCACTTGGTCCTCCTGCCTCTGGATTTGCCTGTTCTGAACATTTCATATAAATGCAATCATATAACATGTGGCCTTTTGTGTCTGGCTTCTTTCACATGGCATAATGTTTTCGGAGCTTATTCATATTATAGCATGTACTTCAATTCTTTTTATAGATGAATGATATATTCCACTGCATCAATATCTACTTTTTTATTATTTTTAACCTCACCCGAGGATACTTTTTCATTGCTTTTAGAGAGACAGGGAGAGAGTGAAATATTGATGCGAGAGAGAAGCATTGATTGGTTGCCTCCCATATGCACCTGGACCAGGATTGTAGGCGCTGGGACCAGGGATCAGATCTGCAACCTAGGTATGTGCCCTGACCGGGAATTGAACCAGCAACTCTGGTTACAGGGTGATGCTCCAACCAACTGAGCCACACCGGCTAGGGCTGTATACCACATTTTTTGATCCACTCATCAGTTGGTGGACATTGAGGTTTTTTCCACCTTTTTGACTACAGCTACGAGTATTTGTGCACAAGTTTTTGTGTGGACATGATTTCTCTTGGGTCTCTACCTAGGAGTGGAATTGTTGGGTCATTTGATAGCTCTGTGTTTAACTCTTTGAGCAATGGCCAGACTGTTTTCCAAAGTAGTAGATGAGAACTCCAGTTTCTCTACATCTATGTCAACACTTGTTATTGTCATTTTTTTTATTCTAGCCATCCTAGTGGACATAATGGTTTCCTATTTGTGGTTTTGATTTTCATGTCCTTGGCGGCTAATGATGTTGAGCATTTTTTCACTAAAACGTGATGTGGTTTTGTAAGTGACTCTACCTAAATAAACATAACTTTTTAAAACTTACTGTAACTCAGGCCTCTTAAGTCCCAGGGTTCTGGTCGCCATCACAACTGTAACATTCATTGAGGGCAGATCAGATGAGCAAGTTAGTGATGATGAGGGCTGAGGTGGCCTGTGTGGATTAGCCGCAATGCAGAAAGAATAAAGATGAGTTCATTCCTTTTCAGAAGTTTAGGTCTTCCTTCGTCCTGTGGCCTGTCTACATATAGGCCATCTTTTTTTTTCCGTGTGTCATTCTTTGTGCACTACTGCTGCATTGAGACAGGGCCTCTCAATGGATTGTTGTTGGGTTTGTTTTTTTTTTTAATTGTCTTCAAGCGTCTTGAGAATTCTTGGCCCCAGAAAGCAGTTTCTGCTTGTTTATCACCCTTGCCCCTCTTCAAGCAAGAGGCCATTCACATAATGGGAGGTTTTCAGATAACTCCTGCAGCAGCGTCCTTGATGTTCCTGCTGCCACACAGCTCTTTCCCACTCTCCCTGCTTGTTTACTCTATCTAGCACACCAGTTTTCTCTTTGTGCACTCTCCCAAGGTAAGAATTGAGTGTTTTTAAAGAACAGGAAAATAGAAATCAAGTAAGAGTGATTTGGAGAGAACTGTCAACAAATACTACTTTTCACATTTTTTCCCCCTTTAAAAGTGTTCAAATACCAAGTGCTATAAATGCCACTTACTGTCATGCTTTTAGCATTAGAGATGCTATTTTGGGACATAGTTTTAGTTCAGATTGGGTTCAGTTTGTGATCTTTGTGATGTAGTTTTTCCTAATGTTATAATGGGATTAAATTCAAGTTGATTCAGTGGTTGGACTTAGCCTCTAGTGAGGGCGAGGTTGGCATTGGCCTTCACTTGCACTCTGGTGTCTTTTCCAGTTGCATAGGCAACTCTGGTGATGAAGCAAGCATGTGCTACACCTGGCTGAGAACAAAAACATAGAAACACTACACTATTACATTAAAGCTCTGAGTATAAACAGTAAAGTCAGTTTCATTATAGTAACGTAATTGACCCAGGCTGCTCTAGGTAGAAGGTGAATTAAAATTCTGAATGTGTGGCTGTTGTTTGACATGGACGGGGTTACTTTATTCCTTGTGGTTTTCAGTATCATTAACTCAGGGTTTGGTGTTTGTTTTGTTTTACTCATCCTGTTCAGATTGTTTGGGTGAGAGAAAGTACATTCATTACCTTACCCCATCCCCCAAACCTTTTGGTAATGCACCAGAAACACTAATATGTAAAAGTTACCTGTATAGGTATATCCTGAATAGTTTTTAAAATAGGAAGTTTTTTTGTTTGTTTTGTTTTGAATTGTTAGTGGTATCGGCTCTAGGAAGTAAATGCTCTTTTTGGGGGGAGGGGGGGTTTGAGTTGTGACAAGGTATTCAATGGTGATAAAAGGAAAGTGAACAAATGTTGAAAAGTACTTTTATATTTTAAGCAACAATTTGGCAAGTCCCTGGGTGTTCGAGAACCTGAATTCTAATGTGATGGAACAGAATTCCAGCTTAGATCTAGACCAGAATTTCTCAATCTCAGCATTATTAACATTTTGGGCTTGATAATTCTCTGTGGTGTGGGGCTGTCCTGTGCATTATAGGATGTTTAACAGTATTCTTGGCCCTCTACCCATTGAATGCCAGTAGCATTCTATCCCCTTAGACCCGCAGTTGTGACAACCATGACTGTCTATAGATGTTGGCCGGTGTCCCCAGGATGGGGAAAGGGTAGTGTCCAGATTACCATTTGAGAACCCACTGGTCTAGCGATAGCAACTGTATTGCTAAAAACCACCATTGCTCATCAAAAATGCCTTTTCTGATAGACATATTAACTGTTTTGCTTGTGTTCTGTGCTGTATAAATTTATAAGCATTAACTTAAGACAAAAGTTTACTGATTGTCATGTTGAGAAACATTTTATAGTTTCCCTGGTGATGAGTTCAGGTTTGGGTCTGTAGAGGACTGATATATGCAAATTCCCGTAATTGGCAGAGCCATTGTTTTTTGTTTGTTTGTTGAATTCTTTCTTTTTTTTTTCTGGCCACATAGCAATGTCAGTAGTTCTTTTGTTCTAAAACATATTTTTAAGTAGCATTCATAGTTTTTCTTTGGTGAAAGTGATATGCCCTGGGTTGCCTATCTGTCTCAGGTAAGCCTTGTTGAGAAAAAATGTTTTTCCAAGGACATGTAGGGCAGGTGGGCTGCCCATTTGGACTTGTTTCACTTTCCAGGATGTGGGCCCTCTATTCCTTTCAATAAATGTTTTACCTTAGAAACAACACTTCTTAACTCATAAGCATCTTATTCTGAGAGACTCTAGCCAGAGCTTTCTCCGTTTAGGCTTGATTCCTCTTTATAAGCTTCCTTGGAAGAAAGGTGGAGCAAAAGGTATCTTTTTCAGGTGTAAGGGACACGGTATTGGGAAGCGGAAACTGGAGAGTTGGCACTCTTTGAGTCGGAAACCTAAGAACAAATTACCATCTGCCACTGCTGAGTATGCATGGTGCAGGTGCATTTATTTCCCAGTAAACGTCCAATGGTATGTTCGTAGTGCTGCACGCCCTTAGATTCTCATTACCTGGGAAAGGGAGAAACATGAGGTCTTTTGTGAACATGACTAGGCTGCTGTGGTCCCAGGAGAAATGCTGTGCTGGGGAACAAAAGCTTTGCATTCATTGTTCTGGCTATGAGCCCCAAGGCAAGCCACTCTGTCATCTGTGAAATGGCACCAACCTCCCAGCCTCCTGTGTGTTCTGAGCTGAGGCCAGATAATGAAAACAAAAATATTATCTGGGACATTTACATGGCGAGATAAAGAACTAAATGTGAGACACTGATGGATCCCTGTTTCCTGGGTCTACAGTATCTTCAACAGTGGAGCCATCTTTTTGCTATCTAGTACGCCTTCCATTTTTACAAGATTTTGCTTTTGGAAAAAAAAGAAGAAGAAACTTTCAAGATGGCCAAGTTAAGGGTGGGGGAATCTAATTACCTTTGGTCATGGGCAGTGAGCTGTTTTTATAAGGGGAAAGCTTAGAGCAGAGGTGGGTGGAGGTGGAGTTGCCCATGGCCAGTTAGGCTCTTGGATATCCCCATTGAGTTATTAGCCTAAGTGTTGGGTGTAACCACACAAATCTACTTCTTAGCTTCAGGGGCAATGCCCCTGTATTATATAAGGTAACCTTTCTTTTCACTAACATATCAGAGAATACTTTCCAGTTCATTTTTCTAAAAACTAATTGGGTTTGGTAGGAAATCTATTGTTCTCCTTGCATATCCAAATTTTGCCTTTGCTCTGATGTAAAATTCCACCTCTGAAGTCATCTTTTGGTGACTCGATGCTGGATTTTGTGGGTAGTGGGGCTGTGCAGGGAGGGGTGGTAGGGTGGTGTTGTCAACACTGTAGTTTCCTGCCTTCCCCTTTGCTTAGCCTTTCTCATCTTCTTTTAATCAGTGCTGTGCTTAATTACCCCGCTGCTCTTGCTTGTGTATGCATCACTGCATTCCCCCCCCCCCCACCCCCCCAGAAGCCGGACATAGCTCTTACTCTCCAAGTAATGATAGTAATTGTTGGTAGGGCAGACCTGGTCCTCATCCTTCTCCAAGCGCATTTCTTATGGCAGGTGTCTAGTTCCTAATTAAGTGCTAATGAGCATGCCTAGTGGACCGTGATGCCGCTGCCAGCTTCTTCAGTTTTATGTCTTGCTATTGCCGAGCTCTTAAAAGGTGACAGAGCAAGAATTAGTGTCTTTTGGATGACAGGAAGGTGATTTTATGTGTAAAGAAATTGTTATTATGATCTCAAATGGCGAATGAGTAGTTTATAAATACTTTCCCAGAATGCTATTAATGCTGTCTGCTCAGACCTCTCCCCCTTTTCCATTTCCCTCTAATTAGAGCTGTGCTCTATTCGAAAGGAAATGGAAATCTAAAGAGAACATTGGCTCCTAAACATTTTTAAAAAGATGCTAGTAGTAGTTGAAGATTTACTATAAAATGATTTTGGACACTGATTTCTGATTTCTGCTTTTAAGATGCTGCTTTCTCTTGCTCTTGAGGGGAGGGAGCTTGTTTGGGATTCAGTTAAAGATCAGTGTTCTAGGTGGAAAGTACTGAAGATCTGGAGTGAAGGTTTAATATATTCAGTGCACACAAGGGGGTAATAAATAAAACAGGCAATTGAGTCCCAGGGAAGTGAGCACAAATCAGAATCTAAAGAATTTCCTAATATTACACCTTAGAAATTGAGCTTTAATCGTTTTTACTGTCTCATCAAAAACAAGTTTTATGTTGGACAGCTGAAAAGTGGCCAGATTTATGGTACAAGGGCCATTTCTTGGATACTTTTCCATGTCTGCTACATGCTCTTAAATATAATAGATGAGAGCAGTAATACTTTTTAATATGAAGGGATTTATAATCTCTGGAATGGGCTCAGTGGTAGAGGCAGTGGCATTTGGGAATGGGGACGTGGGTCACCATGCCTGGTGTCCCACAGGACTGGTGAGGGTGTTTTCCCATCAAGGTAGTTGGCTTCTCTGGGTCTCATTGTTTTCCTTATGGCATTGAAGGACTGGGTTTGGGGCATGGAGCTCAGAGAAAGTAAGGGATAAACAAGGCTTCTCCTTAACTAAGATTCTTCCATATGTCTCATGCACGGCTCCCTGCGACCTCCCTTTGTATGCGGTAGCACAGTGACCACTGCAGCCATTAGGGTCGTTCCCATATTGACCCCACTCCCCTCCTGCCTGCTGGGAGGCCCTCTGTAATTTCTTCATTGCTTTGAGCTTTGGTTCCTTTTGTGAAGTGGGAATGTCAGTACCTACTCAACAATGAGAGCTTAATGAAATAAAGACATGCAGTCCCTGGAGGGGTGGGGTACATAAGAAATGCTGGGTGTTCCTGCTTTCTGGGTTCTGTTAATAAAAGGTAATATTTTGGTTTTGTTTCCTCATACCCTTGTGGTGAGTTAAAGCAAGAAATGTTGGGGTAAAATGGAGTCACTTAGTAACTGAGGGCTACTCAGTTACTATACTGTAGGGTGCATATCTGTGCTTCCCCAGTTTTAACCTTTCTGAAATCAGGACAAGTCTTGAATCTGTGGCATCTTAGATTCAATGACATACTGGATTTCATCCGTTGAGGCACATAGAGATAGAACTCTAATATGTGAGTTGCTTACAAACTTTGGCTTGCTGATGATAATAAACAGCTACATTCCCAGGGGTTAGTTATTCCAGAAAGGGCACTATAGATCTGAGGATTGTATTTTGGGAAGATTACAACTCATCAGGTAAAAGCTTCTGATGAACTGAAAATGCTAATCACATTTTTTTTTCTTTTCCTCCCTCTGTCTCTCTCTTCACTCCCTTTGTGTGCGTGTCATCCTCCTGTTCTGTTCCCCTCCATCCTCTCTGTCATGTCTACTTTTCCCTGGATGCTGCCAACGCCGCCACCACCACCACCCCACCACTACCTTATCCTCCTCTTCCTCCCTCACCACCACCAACAGCAGCAGCAGTTGCAAGCTCAGCATCTTTCTCACGGCCATGGACCCCCAGTCCCCCTAACGCCTCACCCTTCGGGACTTCAGCCTCCTGGAATCCCGCCCCTGGGCGGCAGTGCTGGCCTTCTGGCACTGTCTAGTGCTCTGAGTGGGCAGTCTCACTTGGCAATAAAAGATGACAAGAAGCACCACGATGCAGAGCACCACAGAGGTGAGAGGCCGGGCAAGCCAGATTAGGACTTTGTCCCCACACTCATGCAGTGCTGCAAAGTTGTGTGCACCACTAAAGAAAGCCCCAACCTATTCAGAGAGCAAACAATGAGCTAAGAGGAACTGTCGCAAAGCTTGGCCACTGAAATACAGTTCACCCTGGAAATTCTCAGGGTTTAACGTGGGCATCTGTAGATTTCTCGATCTCGTTAGATTACAGGCATCTTGACATCTTGGCAACTGCCTAGTTAATGCCAGTGGCCTGTACCATATTATGGAAAACTGTTAACTGCTTAATTGGGTAATTTTCAAAGAAAGTAATGTTGTTAAATGGGGCGAAATAAGAAGTTAAATTTGAAAGTGAATGTGTTCAAATGAGAGGTTTGATAATTGCATCTGTTACTACTTAGTTTCATAGGCTTTAATTCTAGTATGCGTTAAATATTGGGCAAAATTGCACTTGACTAATTTTTGAAGAAAAGTAATTTATTCTGTCAAGAAATAAAAAATAGGCTTTGTGTATGGTTAAACTGTAAATCTTATGTTTACAAAATACTGTAATTTTCAGGAAATCACTGTATTAGGAATGTGCAATGACTTATATAAATAAAAGCCATTTTTAAAACTGTTTGGGGCTTGTGTTCTAATTATTCCCCCCTTTTTTTTATTTCTGTTCTTGCCTCTGTGTCTGAACGGGCATGTCTGTGCGTTTCTTGGTAACCTCGGGAGCAGACAGAGAACCGGGCACAGTAAGTACCCTAATGCCTGCTGCACATAAACACACCCCCCCACCTCCCTTCCTGCAGTGCATCCCAAGCTGCCTTTCTTTAAACACAGGCACAGACACACATATTCTTCTTCCCTGTCTCTCTTAGTACCAGGTTTTTTATTTTTTAAAAAATAAGACTATTCCTCTTCTCTCCCGCCCCCATCTTTTTCATATAACTTTTGTTAGATGAGAGCAATGTGATTCTGGGACAGAGCTGTTTGCTATGATCTGTGTGTGCCGCAGACCCACTTAAAAAATGTTTCCTGTTGCATTTTGAGTCTAGGTTGCCTGTAGGTTAAAAGAGTATTCATTTGTATCTTAAATCAGTTTTATAGGCAAGAGGTCACAGTCCATATGTGAAATTGGTTACTAATGTGTTATTTCTACCTGAACCATTTATTATCCTCTGCAAATGCATCTTAGTTGCTAGGTTTCCATATCTAGTTTTCTTTTCATAATTGTCCTTGGAGAGTGAACTCGAACTTAAATTTATTTTAGACTAAAGAACTGAGAGTCTAAGTTCTTAGAAAAACAAATCCAGTGGACAGGTGTTCTGTGCTTGGAGAGTGCATCCTTTCGCCAGCCTAAATCTTTCCCATTTTGCATAACGTGTGTTTGATCCGTGCATATATCCGCCAGTTAGCTGCGGGGAGATCTGTATCTAAAATGCATCTCTCAAATATGATCAACTGGAGTGAGAAATTGGCCCCTTTCCAGCTATGATAGCCTATGGTTTTTGCCTTTCTTTTTGAATATGGCATTATTTTGACCATCTTAAACCTTAACTGGTCAGGAAAAAAAATAAGATACTGAACTTTTAAATAATTCTGAAATTTTTTTTAATGAGTTTGTAGGGAAGATAAGTAATTCTTTTCATTCTGAAAATTTTGGTTTTTTCCCCTCCATTTTCTGTGTAGAACAGTAGTGACTTTAAAAATTCTTTTTGAAACAAATCTTGAAATACTTAATGTATCAGGTTGTGTTGGGGGAAGAGTGGATAATGGTGAAAGGAGAGGGTAGCTAGTTTAAAAGTTTTGGTATTATAAGTTTTCTCCGGAAAATGTCGGGGAGAGAAAAAATATATAGCTAGGGAATAAAATATCCTCCTTGCAAAGTACACACCCAAGTAAACTGACTTTGATTTATGGAGGTGACCTTTATGTTTGATGTTTCAGTGTTCCTGTAGATTATCATCTTTTCTGCCATGTCCATTCAGTAGAGTATCAAATTGAAAACCAAATTCTGGACCAGAGGACAGATGCAAGTATTGAGAGAGCCCACCTGTGTCCTTTAGTCTGCTGTAGGTTTTAATTTATTGAATTTTTGATTTCACCACATAGCAGTGCATATTTATTTATTGAGTGTTTACTATATGTAAGGTAAATGGGAAGTGCACCTGTAGTTTGGGATTTGTAGGCACACTTGGCATAAGGCCTTTCTCAAGGAACCAAGGAAAGGAGACTAAAGTGCTAAAAAGTAGACTGTAGAAAGTTTCAGCAAAAGTTTAGGCAGTCGTGGAAGGTGTACCTTGGCATGTACCTCTCTGAAATGCCAGTGAGTGGCAGGAACCAGTAGAGGTTTGCATGCTTAAGCTAGTAGAGGCATTTTTCAGACCTCCTTGTATATTTTTGAATGTGTCTGATCTCCTGTTTCTATTTTTGACTGAAAAATGTAAGCAAGAACTTAATTTATTGTGGAAGTGAGGGTGGGATGGAGGAAGGATGGTGAGTTATGTCCTTAAAAAAGATCAAACTAGTTCTTGAATTTCAGGCAGCTGTGGTTTGCTTTTTTTTTTTTTAATAAGATTTTATTTATTTATTTTTAGAGAGGCGAGGGAGAGAAACATCAATGTGTGGTTGCCTCTCGCATGCCCCCTACTGGGGACCTGGCCCGAAACCCAGGCATGTGCCCTCACTGGGAATCGAACCAGTGACCCTTTGATTTGCAGGCTGGCACTCAACCACTAAGCCATACCAGGCAGGGCTGTGGTTTACTTTTAAGTCCACATGTTGAGTTAGTAGTCAGTGAATGTTCAAATCAAAATGTAGATACATTGCATAAAGCAATCTGTAAAATAATATAAAATAAATGGTTACTTAATGTGTTATTTGTATGTTGCCTTTTTTCATATCAAATTTTTGACAAGTAATGATAATTTCAGAATATTTTATAACATTCAGAGTATTTTCAGAAAATATAATGTGTTTCCTGCCTAGTCGTTACAGAAAACTCTAGGTGATGATGTATAAAATGGAAAAACTATACTAGTTTGTAACATAAACATTTAATTAGGTCTGTAGGGAAGAATTAAATTGTTTGCTGTCCACATAAATGGCATTTTGCTGCAGTTATATAAATAAATAGCTCTTCAAACTTTGTGTAGAGTTGAACATGAGCCGCAGTGGGTATTAAGATGATGTGTACTATTAGCCTAAAATAGTACAGAACATATCTACAGTGGTTGAATTATGAAGTTGAATTTTACTTGGCAGATAAAGTTAGTTGATTGTTCTTTAACACTCCTGTTTCTTTTTCACCCAATGAGGGGTTAAGGTCAGTTGTACAGGGTAGAGGCTTTCAAAGCTTATGGTCTCAGAATCTTTATACCCATAAATTAAAATTATTGATGACCCCAAAGAACATTGGTTTATGTGAGTTATATACTTTGAAATTTTGCTGGATTAGAAATAAGACACGTTTAAAATCACTTAAGCAGATAAAGAGCTACTTAATTTGTATTAACATTATTTAACAAAGTAACTATTTTCCAAAATAAAACAATTGCAGTGGAAAGAGTGGTTTTGTCTTACCTGTTTGCAGATGTCTTTAGTACCTGGTTTAATAGAGGATAGCTGGATTCTCATCACCTTATGCCTTCTTTTGGTTGCAAAACATTGTATTACAGGAAGAAAGTCTGCCCTCAAAAGAGATGTGTAAGGGTCTGGGAACATCAGGCCAGTTCTTGGACCAAACTGTGAAAACCTCTGCCATAAGGCTGAGGATCCTGTTCTGAAAAATTCCAGACTGCCCCAGTCTTGTATTTTTCTGTTCTTCTTTCTATAGTGAACAAACATTATTTATATTAAGTGCAAAAACCAGAAACTTACATAGATCTAGAAACAATGTGGGTGTGTATGGATTTGTATCTGTAAGTCTGAAACCGGTTTGTAGGACATGTGTGTTTATTTTTAGTGACAAAATTATTCCATTTGCTAGTTTAAGGTTTATGGTAGGAAAACAATGAGCCTTAATGTAACCTGTTTTAATGTAAAACCCAGGAAATGAAAACATGAAGACTCTTTTTAAGTTTCTTGTTTCTGAATGGGATGAATGAGAAAGCCCAGTAACTTTTAAGAGGTTTCTTTTGCTGTTTGAGTTGTTTATAGATTAAGATTTGACTAGTGTTTTTCTAATTTGCAAAACTTCATAGTGGTGGTGGTTTTTAACATAAGCCTTCTGTCAGAATGCTATTTGCTGTTGAATAAAGAAATAATGACCTAAGAAGGTTATTTCAGTAGCAATGAACACATCTGAATTAGAGATGAGTTGCATTAAATTTTGGCTAAAGGGAACATCACTTCAATAAGTCTGCTTGAAAGACGTAGAATTAGAGAGTTTACTGAAAGTTATATGGCTATTAAGAAAATAGGATAGAATATGTGTTTAAACACTCATTAGTTTAAAAAAATATTTATGGGGCACTTACTATGCATAGGCCAAGCACTGTTTGAGTCACTTGTTGCCATTTTGCAGTGATATCTATTAATGTTGCAGTCAAATATTTTTTGAATGAAAATACTGAAATTCCTGACCCGTGTGAACATGTAGAAAAGGGAGGAGACTTGGAGGTGATATTTGGGAGAGGTTCCAGAGCACAGAGGATCTGTGGACTTAGGCAGGGTTCATAGATGGGCTTCAGAGGGTTCTTGAACCCTTAACAATTGCATGTAGTGTTCTGGGTCAGTGTTCTTGTTACCAAATTCTGGGGAGAGGTCATAACTTTCATTAAATTCTCAAAAGCGGTTCCTGGTCCAGAGAAATCTAAGTACTGTTCATCTACATTAGAGATCATAATGGTACAGTTATCATTTTATCAATAAGGCACCAAGCTCAAGGAGGTTGGGTGCCTCTTATCACATTTTTACTTAGTTAATGGCAGTTGAGAATTAGATCACATCTCTGAGGGACTGTGTTGTCACTCCTGTAACTGGCTTCGAAAATTATCGGTCTCATATTTAGAACTTAACTTAAAAGTAGTTACACCAGCCATTGCAGTGTTTAAGGTGGTGTCTTTATTTTGTTTTTCTTCTCTACTTGTTCTGCTTGCCTAGTTAATTGGCCAAGGTAGGGCAGGTCCAAATCCTAGTTCGGGACCACCCATCATTTCGCTTTTTTGCTCAAAACGACACTCAGCATGTTGGAGAGCTCAGGAGAAAATAAAGTGTGAGGCTTTCTTTGGAGAAAACTTTATTGTTGGTGTTTTTCTAAAGTTTTGTGTTTGAATATCACATTATCTCCCAGTGGGCTCTTAGGAGTGTGGCAGCATGGGGGTGGGGTGATAGACAGAACACCTGCTTGGACTAAGGCACTAAGGCACACGTCAGGGGAGTTCGGACCGCACAGGCAGGATTCTGCAAAGTGGTGATGGCGGCTGCCTCACAGGGCCAGGGTGGAGGAACCGGGAACACCAAGTCATCAGTCATAACATACAAGCCTTTAGGAACATCCTCCCCCTGAGTACCTGCTAGCATGACAATGAATGCATTATTAGTCATGCTCAACGAAGTTACCCGTTTCCTTTTTCAAATACAACAGGTGAGGCAGTTGTGGAGATTAGGGCCCATGTGACACAGTGGCAGTTACTGGTGTTTTAGTGTGTTGGGACCATGAAACTGGCCTCAGCTTCTTATGAACTTGATCATTCTTGTGATAATCATCCATCAAACCGTCTTGTAAATGGGTCTAGGAAAAGGTAGTTTTGTCTAAGTGTTTATGACTTTATCTTGACCTAGTGCATGTCAAGGAATTGCCTGAAAATAAGGGATGAAACTGAGATGAGTCACCTAAAATTTCAATATTTAGGCCCAGTAGAAAACACTGAAGTTTTCTTAAGCAGTTGCCTCAGCAGATTTCCCTTTTGATAGAATTTGAAACCATGTGCTTTAAAAAAAATGGCTCCTCTGGGAAAACTGGCATCACTGTCATGAGAAGGGCGACCCCCTGAAGAAAGGAAAGCCCCAGTTGCCCTTCTTGGTTTCCGGGTTGGTAGTAGTGGTGTGTACCTGTAACAGGTGAGCTGTCTGTTTATTGTGGGTGCCCTATCTCACCAGGTGGATATTGGAGCCTGTGTGTGATTGGAGAATGTTTAGGGTTTATCTCCTTGTGATTATGCTGTGTAGAGGGCATCTTTAGTCTAAAAAACAAAGAAGAGCAGGTAGAGGCTATTTCTCCAAAACCTTTGTAGACTTGGTTTGTATTCTGTAAGTAGATAACTTGATGCCCGCCGTTTGGAGCAGGTTTTCCAACATTTTGTTTTCATTTTGGCCCCATCATCTTTTCATGCCCTTTGGAATGCAGTAGGCAACAAACTCTGGGTCTCCCATCTTTCAGTAAGGAGAGCTGAGCGTAAGAGCCATTGGGCGTCCGAATAACTCACAGTCAGGTCCTGACCCAGCGCTTTCTCGTTTCAGGGCCTGGTCTTGCAACAAACGTACCTCATTAGAGGCTGCAGAAAGAACAGTAACCCCTAAGTAGCCCTTCAAAAACATGCTTTTAAAAAAAGTTGGAAGTACGGATTCGGTTTTTGCTGTGACCAAGGTCCTGATTAGAGGAATGAAGGCATTCTGAGTTCATTTACAAATTCTCTTAAAGTGATTATATTTATTGTCAGCTCCTAAGTTTTCATTTATTTTGCTTTCCCTGGAGAATGGGGTGGAGAGCAAGCTGGGGACATAAAAGGTGATGCCTAGGGCATCATGTTACTACTTTGACTTACTCTTCCAGTCCAGATACTGACTGGGTTTGTGTGTCTCCTGCATGGCTGCATCCCTTTCCAGGAGTCCTCCTGACTGCCCCCCCTCTGC
This sequence comes from Desmodus rotundus, assembly GCF_022682495.2. Taxonomy (NCBI): domain Eukaryota; kingdom Metazoa; phylum Chordata; class Mammalia; order Chiroptera; family Phyllostomidae; genus Desmodus; species Desmodus rotundus. The sequence goes on from NC_071387.1 coordinate 38,166,961, forward strand.
ATCTGACAGCACTGAGTTCCTAGATCAAGGTTCAGGGACACATTGGTTCTTTCTGTAGTTTGCATTTTGACTATGAAAAATAGATGTATACCCTTCAGCAGACCGCTTCACCACCAGGGCTTCTGAGATGTGATGTGGTTGCCAAGTGGACACATTTCCGCACCTCTCCACTTTCTTCCACGTTTTTGCCATCGACAAGGGGGGATCTCAGTTTTATGGGTAAATACATTTGTCGAAATGTCAGGCCGAATACGTGTATGACCAATTGGACTGCAACAAAAAGTGCAGCGTGGGGTGATGACTTAATTGGTACCAGGTGTTGGTTGAGAAGGCACACAGATGTGACGGGGTGCGTCGTCACCTAATTGTTTTAATGTTCACCGAGAAGTTAATTGTCAGTGTAGAGTGTGCTGGCAAATTAGGTTCCCACTGCCTCAGTGTAACAGGATAAATGAGGTGTCATGAGTTTCCAATCTGTACCTCTGACACAAACACTTTTCCTGCGGGGAGGAGAAAGTTCCCTAGGGGAATCAGCATGGCAGCTAAAGAAATCCATTTGAATAATGTACATTATTTTCACGTTAGGGAAACCAGCCTAGCTTTTGCTGTATCCATGAGCGGTTTTTCCTTTCAGATTTGCGGCTGGTGGCTCCAAGGCTGAGATTTGGTAGGCAGAAGAGTTGCTTTGAGGCCGCAGAGTAGATGAGGAATAGAAGAAGGCTTTGTAACAAGTGTTCTGATAGCACTGACAATGTAACGTTTCATTAAACTTTCTTTCTTTCATATTTTCTGGAGTCTACCATCCAAAATATCTCAGCATCCATGAACAACTATTACTGTTAAATTGCTAAAAGAAAAGTAAAATTATTGGAATAAGACCCTAAAGACTGGTTTTATGCATATTGAAGCAGCTGGGTCCTACCTTAGTCTTGAGTGGGTAATGAGAACGTGAAATGAAAACAGTATCCTGAATGGTCCGAATAAAGGCACCAAACACAGTCCAAATCTTGACATTTCTTTGGTTCGACTGAAAGCTCTCTGAGGTTTAATAGACTCTTCTGCTTACGTGGTAAGTTCTTACATGAAGGTATGGTTTAATGTTTACTTTTGCTTTATTTTAAGAGACTATATTGTCTACTTCTACCCACTAGGTTCAGACACTCTACCAGCTATCTAGTTAATAATGATTCCATTGAACTATATCAGAGAACGTTCTGGTATGTGTTTTTACAAAACATGTTTAACCAATTAGGAAAATGTGCTTTGGATTTAACTACTCAAGGAGTGCACACTGGTTGTAATGTTGGAAGATCTACTTTTTCTTTTCTCTCTGAGTAGGTCCTTTGCTCTCATTAGTGATCTTCACCATCATATCACTTGTAGTGCAAAATGTGACCCTCAGGAAGCACATACTAGTCATAGTGAACAGTTTCCCTGTTCCCAGTGAAGAGGCCCACTGAGATTTTATGTTCTCAAAGAATTACTTTATTCTTAAGAGGGAGAGGTCATCCCTTCTTGCGGAGCACGGTTTCTCTGTCCGTGCACCTCATGTACTCATTTCACGTGTGGTTTCAGCATAAAGCGGAGGGAGAGTCCTGCCAGTTGGGCGAATAGGTCTTCTGGTCCCTGTTTCTGTCGCTGGTACTGAGTATTCCAGGGCGTTCATTTTTCTTTAGAGATTGGTTGGATGTGTATCTCCCTTTATCATTTTACTTGGCTCTATACCCGTGCGTGCAACACAGAAGGTACAGAAAATCATCATGGTTTTAGAGTTTTTCTTTTGAAATCATAATGTATTTCCTGATCTTGATTTGCTCAGATTTAAATATCCCCCCTGGGCTGCATAAAACTCCTATTTTGAGTTCTTCTAGAAGATCTAAGGTAAATAAGATGATTTTGTTTTGTTCTTAACAAAATTTCAAAACAAAGGAAAACATACATACAGTCTGGAAATCCCAGCCCTCAGGACATTTTTTTTGTAGAAGTCTGCGTGATAATTACAGTGTTTGAAAAATTCTGGCAGATACTTAAATTTTACCAGCTGCAAGGTGAAATAAAACATTGAGCTTCTTGGCTGGAATTAGAGTATGTCAGTCAATGTGGTAACACTAGTTCTCACGCTGATCAAAAAAACTGATTCATGATTAAATATTTATTTGGCAAATAACTTTTGGAAAAAGGAATTGTATTTGATGAATGCTGTTTGGGAGATTGAAATCTTCCAAAACACAGCCTCTAGGAAGAGAGGCCTGTGGTGGTAAATGGGTCTGTGGGATTACTACCAGTCGGGATCACCGCCACGTGGAACCAGTGCAGTGGGTCCCTGGACTGCTGAGTTCTGTGTGTGTGTGTGTCTCTCTCTCTGTGTGTGTGTGTGTGTGTGTGTGTAAATCCTGGGTTATAAATGGTAGGGCTCATGAAAGCAAATGTAGAAATTTGGGTCATTTTCAGGGTCATTTTAAAGTAGGCTGTGAAATGTTCTTTATTTTATGTTCACATTTTTGGTATTGTGGACAAATGAGTAAATCAGGGTGTGTGTTGTGTGTTTAGAAGAGGGGAACAGAGAAGGCATGCAGTATATATTACACATTACTCTGCCCATTAGAATGTTAATTAAGCTTCATAAGCTAAAGAGCTAGTGTGACTTGTAAGTGATAAGTATTTGGGGCCAAGTATTTGGGTACAAGTAATTCAAGTACATAAATTGAGTTTAGAAATCACTCCTCTGGGGGTGATGGCCCTTTCGTTTAATGGGAAGAGCTTCTTGACTTTGGGCAGATCCGTGTTTACAGTCCATGACTTTTTAAATAAGGACAGTGAAGCAGCCTCAGTTTTATTCTTTTGCCATAGCCTGCTCTTAAATGTTGATTGTTAGTCTGAATTGTGATTTTACCTTTTTAAATTAGTCCAAGTCTAACAAATCAAGATAGAGCCCTAAATTTTGAAGGATTCAGAGGATATTCAGTCAGTACCCAGGTATAATAAAATATGTATAAAATGGTTCAGAATGACCATCAAAACGACTGTATTCCACCTCTGCACCATTAGATGGTGCATGGGGAAAAACACAGCATGAGAGAAACAGATTTACCGTAACGTGGGACATCTAGTAATGCCCATAAAATCACTTTTGGTTGTGTGTTCCTGGGGAGCAAATGTAGGAACCATGAAGCTCGGGGTCGTTTAGGCAGTAGTTAACTAAAAGGTTGTCGTTGCTGTCATGAAGTTCATTGGACTAGAACTATTTGCTTAAATCAAGAACAGCAATGAAGGCAGAGTCAGAGCTGGGAGGATGTCAGGGGCAATTACACACCAAAAACTGGGTTCATAGGGACAAGGGCAAAAGAAAGTGGTCTGTTTTTGGTGGGGCTTCAGTATGAGCCAGGAACCCCCTGGCTCCTAACTGGCTCTCCAGCCTTTCCAGCCCATACTCTTTGCTGCCTTGTTTTGAATCAGTTTTACAGCACCAAGGGTACGATGAGATGTTTTGTTTCGTACTTTCATAAATCTGCCGTTTGAGTGGGGCCCCTTTTCAGGTAAGCAGTGGTGCTAATTGCTAGCCCTGTCCAAATTGAGAGGAACTTTTCGGAGCTTTCTCAAAAATGCATTCAGTTTGTAAGCCTCATTGAAGCTGCTCAAGCAGGAATTACAGTAGTAACTTCTAACACCTAGACAGGGAAGCCTCAAAATTTGACATGCTCACATGTCTAGCTATAGGAATGCTATTATTTTTTCTAACAAAAATTCAATTGTTCTGAACAGAAGTGTCATTTACTGGTGTTTGTGATACCACTTGACATCATTAAAAAATAAGATGATTAAAAGCTGTCTTTGAATGGCTTAGTGGTTTGGTTGCCCCGTGCTAAGTACAGTAGAAGGGCAGTGAAGGTAACACTCTGATGAGAGACTTTGAAATTGCCAGTGGACACCAACTCTAGGCTTCTGGGCACGTGGGCAGACATACAATTGATATAGCCCTGTCCTTAAATGTATCTGCTCCGAGTCTGGAAGAGGAGATTTTGGGGCTGATACAGTCTGTAACATGGGTATATTTGTACACATTTTATACTTAAGCACAAGCTATTACTCCCTTCCTTGGCTCAGCTTTTCTGAGTGCATGTTAGCACTTTGCAAAACTTTTATTAAGCCTCTGCATCTTGTCAGGGAGTGAGGGTCTGGCTTCGAAGGGTTTGTTTTTAGCAGACATTTGCCAAGGTAATTAGTTCCGGGATCCAACTAGCTCCTCATCTTTCAGCCCCCCATCCTGTGCTAAAGACATTACTCTGAGCTTCTTTATATTGAATTGCATTGGTCCTTCCCCCTGTTTTTCTGTAAGCCTCCTGGCATTTGTGTAGCTTGAGCAGTCATAAATGAAAAGCTCAGCTCATGTCAGAGTCATTCCCTGAAGTGGCAAAGAGGCTTCAGATTACCTTCTGGTTCCTCCAGGATGTGGTTGAGCTGTGTATGCCCCTGTGGTGGGGTCCACAGTTGTCACTGAGGAGTTTTGAGAGCCAGCCACCTGGCTGTTTACTGCAAGTGAGTTAGGAATGAATACTCATGGTGGTTAAAAATGTGAGCAAAAAATTTGCTTCTGGTACATACAGTGGTGATAGAGGTGGTCTAAGGTGAAGGTTTTCCTCAGACCCTTCTCTTTTAAATTTTGGCAGAGAAAGGTAACAATGGTCTGTCAGCTCCGGGCATCCTCCTCTTAGTTCTCCAACATCTTTCAGAAATGGGTTATCTGTGCTTTGTGAAAGGTTTTTGCACAGCTCGTTCAGCATTCAAGGCAGTAACACATCACTGAACAAATTGCCCCCTTGCATATGCTAATCCAGCACTTAAAATAACTCATTGTAACAAGTTCTGATGCTTTAGCTCCAGAGGAGATGGGAATTGACAGACTGTCAGATCATGCCATGTGACCCCCAAATAACTAAATACCTCTTTTCTTTGGGTCAACAGTTCATACTCAAGCACATGTGAATGAAAGTATCCTGTGTGGTTTGTGGAAAAGATTAGTTCTTGTTTCTGCTTTTATGTGTGGGAACTGGCCTGGCTGTTGATTCACTGGCTGAAATTCCCTCTTTGGGTCTTAAATTTCGGTGCTTTTGGCGAGGAACATCAAGTCTTACTTTCAACAATAAATTAAAAGAATTCAAAGGAGTTTCTTCATTGTTGCTGTGGAAAGTGTTGATTTGTCTTTTAGAAAACCATGCTATTAATCCCACCTATTCTCTTTGCTTTTTTCTTTTCTTTCTTTCTTTCTTTCTTTCTTTCTTTCTTTCTTTTTTTTTTTTTTTAAGAAACACTGACTTTTGCTGTCACAGCGTAAGTCTAATAGAATAACCTCAGGTTTTACTCATAGACCATTCATGTTCTTGACTAGGAACTCGCAGAGGGAAAGAATAAAAACACATCCTCGTATAAACAGCAAGCTCCCATTTCTCTTAACAGTTAACACAACAGTACATTTTAAGTGAGTAGGGCCTGAAGAATGGTTTGATTGCGTAGCCAGGGTCTCCCTTCTAAGTGTTTAAAGTTCTATAAGTGTTTGCCAGCCAAGTCTTCAGATGAGATGAATTAAATGGAATGAAAGACCGTGTAGGTATCACCTTTCTAAAACAGCTATCCCATTCAGGTTGGGTTTTCACGTGTACAAAGAGACTTGGGACGAAATCTTTGATTAATTTTTTGTCTTGCAGAGTAATTCCCTCTTGGTCCCAGACAGTCTAAGAGGTACAGATAAACGCAGAAATGGGCCTGAATTTTCCAATGACATCAAAAAAAGGAAGGTGGATGATAAGGACTCCAGCCACTATGTAAGTGAATAAAGGACTTGAAATGATAATTTGTTGCTTACTTGCTTATTTCTAAGTGCGTATACAAGCATACTGTATTATCTGAGGGATAATCCACATCCCTTAAAGTAATACTATGAAGAGGATAGATCCTTACATTGCAGGGTTTTATTTCCCTCTAGGGCTGTAAATTATGCTTCTGCCAGGCTCAGTATTACATTTCGTCTTTCTGCCTTAGTTACTCCTAAGCCGGGATAGAAGAAGGCAGGGCTGGCTTCACTGGCATGCAGCCTGTGCAGTTGCACAGGGTCCTGATTGGAGGAGGACCCTGCCTCACCCTTGGTTTTAATGCTGTGCTCTAGCCCTCCTCAAATTCTCATTTTTTGAACAGGGGCCTGCCTTATCATTTAGTCCTAGGCTTTGCAAATTTGGCAGTCTGTGCGGCTAAAATGATCAGGGGAAGATTTGTGGTGTCACAAAACACCTTTTTGGATGCCACCCTGATAGTATATTCAAGTTTGCATTAGGTCTTGAGGCAGACTTCGTTCTGTTGTATAGCAAGCAGTTAAGTGGAAAAAGTGGAAGAAACATTGGAGCACACCAAGCTGAATGGCTGTTGGCTCTGTACTTGACGTCATGAACATGGCAGCTGACGGATAACTTGGAGTTTCCTTGTGTGTCCCTGAGAGTCTGTGTCAGGATGAACACATTCTCAGGAAGAGTATGAGAGTAGAAAGCTGAATCAGGCCACTTCCTGTTGCTCCTGGAGGAAGAAGGATCTACCTCTGGCTGGCTGGTGTGCAGGCTGTGCAGAGGTTTCCCCATGAGGCCTCTCTGCCTCTTGCTAGCTGGCTCAAGCTTGTCGCTAACAATGGGTAACATTTCTTAAGCAACAGATCAAGTTAGTGTCAGCTACTGGGTGCTTTTATTGTACATAGATTGTTTCATTTAACTGTAGGACAACCCTGTGACTTTGGTACCTTCACCTTCATTTTATAAAGAAACTGAAGCACAGAGCTTATAAGTGATTTGCCCAAGGTCAGAGTTAGTGGCTGAGCCTAGAGGCCTTCTGACTCAAGCATCCATCTCCTAATCACTATGCTAGGATTCCCAAACTGAGGACTCAGGATGGATATTTTGTCAGAGACCCTATAATAATATCCTAAGAATCTAGGGTTTTGGTCCTCACCAGCCCAAGCTTTTTAGCACATCATGTTTGTCCCTTATCTTTTTCCCAGGGCCAGCACCCTGTGTCGGTACTTTATTGTGTACACCATTAACTGTTAATAAACTGGTGAAAAGGTCCATTATATGCAGGAATTTAGATACAATTCCAGGTTGTTCTCATGTGTGTAATGAGTGAGCTACAATCCGTACCTCTGCATGACTGTTTTGTAACATGCATGTAGGTGGTTGAGAGTGATGTATTGAGGTAAGGTTGAAGACTCTGGGGCAGAGGCCTCAGGCTTGCAACAGGCATATCCTATACTGTGAAAGTTTATATTTGCAGAAGTGTTCAATACAAAGCTAAGATTTAAATTACAGAATACTTAAGGACTCACTTCAAAGGTCTATTGTAATAAATTGTTTGCTACTTTTTGCCAGTTTGGTTTATATACTACAATACATGAACCATTTCTGTAAAATATTTTTTTCGAAAAGGGAAACACTTTTAACTTGTATTTTTTACTATGCCATCCTTGGGTTCTGTACACCTAAAAACATTTATGCATTTCTGTGGGCTTTACTAAGCGAAAGAAAATTTTCTTTAGTATTAATTTTTCTTTTATTACATGAAAATATTTCTTGCAGTGGACTGTTTTGAATTACCTAGGCTTCTTCATTGGTTGTCATTTATGTTGTTATTAGTGAATTGCCTAGTGCCTTTATAACAATGTCTAAAGTAAGACATTATTGAAGAAAGTATATTAGGTCTCCCACATGTAATGCTTGCTGTAGGTATGGTTAGAAAAAAACATTTAAGACATAACTTTAAAGTTGAGGTTAACTTTCTAGCCTGGATTTGTATCCCACAGAAGGTCATTGTGGGTAATATTTGCCCTGTACTAATATTTCTCTAATATTTGTATATTCTTAATTGATAAGTGACATCAGTAAAAGGACTGTTTAGATCATAAGCTATGGGCCTACTTCTTTTTGAGAATTAGGACCCATTGCGATAGCCTACTTTTTCCGTATGCTCAGTTGTATTACTCTGCACTAAAGGACGTCAGCCCTTTTGGCTAAGAAAGTAAGTAGCCTTTTTCAGCCCGCCTCAAACTTGTAGGAGTGATCACGTCATCAAATTGGACAGCTTCTCTGAAGCTTTTTCAAACTCAGTTCAACCTTGGAGTTTGCTCTGATGACCAACATGCGTGGCTTTATGAAGAGACAGTGAAAGCCCTACTGCAGGGTGCCGGGGCCCTGCGGTTGCTGCCATCCTGGCTTCCTTCCATCTCTCCAAAAATATTCCCAGCTGATTGCTAAAGAGATTTAATCTTAACACGAGGTCAGATCTTGGTATGTTATTCAAGCCAGTAACTACCTTTGTTTTTTATTAGTTTTTTGCTTGCTTGATTTTATTTTTTGCAATAATTAGTCAACCCACAGGAATATGGTTTGTTTATGTTTATAACTATGAATTGTCTAAACATTAGACTTTGTTGGTTATCTTCAAGGTGAAAAGCAGTGACATGAAATTGTGTTTTTAATTCGAAATCCAATGGGAAGAGACCTCTGATATGGTGTGGATTTCAGATTATAAGGGAGATTCAGCCTACAAACAATTATTGAGCCCTTTCGATGTGACAAGCTTCACACAGGGGCTGTGATTATATAAGTGGTATGCTGTTGAAACAGAATTCCTGCCTGGGGCTTTGTGTAGCCTTAGGTCAGATAAGAAGGGGATTAATTATTAGGGCTGGCAATCTGGGAGGGAGCCCTTAGGCATATCCCAGGCGGTGTTTTAGTCTGTCTAACTCCAAGAACCATAGAAATTTAACTGAGCCTCAAACCTTAAATAAATGGCATTAAAACTTTTCTTTTTCCAGGACAGTGATGGTGACAAAAGTGATGACAATTTAGTTGTGGATGTGTCTAATGAGGTAACTGTTCTCTTTATCAAACTTTATGTTCAGAGTGGCTTGTGAGGAAGAGTGGAGCCACAGCCTTTGGTTTCTTGCACCTTTATACATTAAGAACTTAATGGTTGTTCATGGATAGAGCAGTAATGCTCTAACTGACCCAAACTTTTGTTTCCTTAAAAAAATAAAGTCAGCTTTCCTCATCGTTTTGGATTCCTAAGTTGGGTGTCTGGTGCTCATTTTCTTCCAGTACCCTCTAGGCTAAGTATTTGAGCATGAGCAGGGACGTGATTGTTCCTAGAAGGTTTTTTTTCCCCCCTGTATGGTGTCTAATTGGGTGTACTTGCAAACATCATCCTTTTAATTAGAACAGTGTTAATGTGCATACCCTCGAGTCTCCTAAATCTAAAGGACTATCAGCATTTCCTGTACTTTAGAGAATTAGTGTGGAGATAAGTGTGTAAGGGAAAGAACTGTCCCTTGTAAGCAAATCATGGAAATTTTGCTTGTGCTTGTTGAGGACCCTTCTTCTCCGAGAGCAAGCCCTGCCCACTCACCCAGGGAAAATGGGATCGACAAAAACCGCCTGCTAAAGAAAGATGCTTCCAGCAGCCCAGCTTCTACAGCCTCTTCAGGAAGTTCCACTTCTTTGAAGTCCAAAGAAATGAGCTTGGTAGGTAATAAGAACTCTTACTGCCTATACTTGCCTATTTAGCAGTTTAGTTGTTGTTTGGGTTTTTTTCTTCTTTTTTTTTTTGTGGACCAGAGGACCCTAACATATTGGAAATGTGGGATTTTTACTGATTGAGAGTTCTGTTTCTGAGTGTCTAAAAGTGACACGCATTCTTCTGCTCTTTGTTCCTAGACAGTGTTACTTTTCCCTCTCAGTTGTCTCTCTTGGGCTGTGACAAGGGAGAGATAAGCTTCCATGTCCATTGCCTTCTTACTTAGGGGATATTTTCCCAGCACAGGCTCTCTGAAACTTCCCAATGAGCATACAGCTCAAACCTCTTATGTCCTGAGAAGTCCTCGTTTTCTTAAGGTGTCCATTTTTACCTGGTTTGAGACTTGAGTCATCCTGTTGGAGAATGTTGTGATTGGCTTGCTGGTCCGTTTGGCGATGTACATGAAGCGGCCCTGGGGGGAGCCTGGAACTGGTGGCGGGGGCCGTAGCAGAGCCTGTCATGCTCACCGTCATTTAGCAAACCCTGGAGTGTGTCATCTCTTAACTCACGATAACTGAGCCATAACAACAACTCTGCAGTTAATCCTTACACGGTGTCAGTCCTCATGCCATTTCACTGATGGGGAGGGAAGCATGAGGAACTTGCCAGTTTGTACAGTGCATCACATCCAAAGCCAGACAGAGCTGGGGTCTCTGTTTAGCCCACGTTCTTTGCTACTGCACCATAGCTCTTCTCAAACGGATTTAAAGGACGTGAGAAGTTGAGAGGCAAAAGAAGATGCTCTGTAGGCCTATTATTGTCTTGACTCATGCACTAACGGTTCACACTGGTTTTATAGGCAAGTTGGCAATGATACTTAACTCCAAAGGACTGCCTGTCCATTTTAGGCATATTTCTCAAACACAATGATGGGATTAGTCTAGGGCTTTTGCCTCTGGAATGTGGCCTGTGTCTCACAAAGTCAACAACCCCGCTGTCTCCCACCATTACTCTCGCTCCCACTGCCACTGAAGGCAAGGTTAGAAAAGGGGTCATCCCTCTGACATTCCTGGTGGCCGGGCATTTATTTCCTAGTGACCAGGAGCTTCCCTCTGGATGGTCACCTTTCTGACTTGGCCCACATCCAAAGACTACCAGCCCAATGGAAAAATACTTTTTAAAATAAAATCCGTGGAGGAAGAAGTGTGATAGAGTTTTGCTTCTGGCAGGAAGAGGAAAGGTCAGCATTTCTCGCTCGCAAGTTAATGCTGTCAACATTGTGTGGATTTATGAAAATTGGCTGAGGGAGTAGCTAGAAGGTGCCCAGTGTCCCAGCTGCTGTTGTGATAAATTGTGTAATATGGCTTGGATTAAAAATAATACTCATTTAATTTGTTTAATGATACCAGCATGAAAAAGCCAGCACGCCTGTTCTGAAATCCAGCACACCAACGCCTCGGAGCGACATGCCGACGCCGGGCACCAGCGCCACCCCAGGACTGCGTCCAGGTCTCGGCAAGCCTCCAGCCATGGACCCCCTCGTGAACCAAGCGGGTAGAGCATCGCTCTTGTTGTGCTTTGTTTTGTTTTTCTTTTCCCAGCCTGATTCGTCATCTGCTCATGTTGTGACGCAGTTTCCCCATGAAAGTGGAATGTATTACTGCCTCCCTCCCTCCTTGCTATCTCTGAAAAGCCACGATAAGAAACAGATGTTCATCCTTGGGTTTCAGCAGCTGTACCCTGTTCGATCTCCAACTGTTTACATTGGCTTTTCTTTTATTTCCAAATAATCCAAATCCTAGGGACTTCAATAACATTTCTGATAATTATTCTCAATGTAAGCTCCTTCCCAAACTATCATTGTGTGTTTCGAGTTTGCTAATATTGACTGAAACAGCCTGTCTGGCTGGCTCAAGTGTGCTTCTTGCTTACTTTTGTTGGCCGGTTTTCTGCCAGTCCATCAGGAATCAAGGACCTCTCCTTCAGTAGAAATTGGGGGAGTTTCACTGAGACCCCAGCCTATGAATAAACTCATAACGTTCAACTTGATCTCCCTCACTGGGAAAGGAAAAAAGTAACTCCCAGGGCCCAAAGGAAAAGAGGCACCAGAATATTCCTTCTAAACCCATGCTTTGGTTTACCTAAATCCAGGATAGGGTTTTCATTTGGAATCGGTCCCAGGGAATGAAAGGATCAGACAGAAATCTTGAATTTCATCAAGAACACCTTCTGAAATTAAGTCAGATAAATAGGTAGTGTCTGTGCCTCAGTTTGCCTTGTGCGAATTGGGTGCGATAATGCTGCTAAATTCCTCCTGATTTCCCGGTGCTACCAAGGGGGAAATGTGTGGGCAGTGCTTCTCCTGGGGTGTGTTCTTTCCGGAGATGAATTCAGCTCTGGGGAAGAAGGGATGCTGTACAGAATTGGAGGTGATTAACCACCCCCACAGCATCCCCTCCTCTTCCTTTCCCCTAATGAATGGCACTAAAAGTGATCCTGCAGTCACGTGCGGCTTGTGCTTCTTTGCAGCGGCTGGCCTGAGGACGCCCCTGGCCGTGCCTGGCCCGTACCCCACCCCGTTCGGGATGGTCCCCCACGCTGGCATGAACGGCGAGCTGACCAGCCCTGGTGCCGCCTACGCCAGCCTCCACAACATGTCCCCGCAGATGAGCGCGGCTGCTGCTGCTGCAGCCGTGGTGGCCTATGGGCGCTCCCCCATGGTAGGTGACCGCGGAGCATAATGGGTGGGGGAGCATGGGGTGGCAGCCCCCACGCCTTGGAAACAAAGACCTAGTGTCCTTGCCTGCCACCTTCGTCTTGTTCGCCTTCATCCACATGCCGCTTCATTCAGTTACGGCCAAACGCTTTTTGCTTTACTGTTTTGTGGATGAAAAAAGGCAGTGTTTAGGAGCCGCTTTAGCGGTTCAGGGGACATCTGGTTTTCTCCCACCAAAGTAGATTTTTTTTTTTTTTTTTTTTGGAAGGCGATGAAATGGCTCAAGTAGCTTACAGAAGCCTTTTCATTCGTTTTCTTGAAGGTTTTTTTTCCCCTCTTTAATTCTTAGGAAAAAATATTTGAGAAGCTGTAACTTTCTCTTTCCGTGCCTGTATTATCCTTTAAACCCAGTAGCATGGCTTAGTTGTAAGAAGTGATCTCAGTGCAGCAGGTAGAAACAGAAAAAAAGGAATGGAAATAAGGAAGAGGGATTAGATTATAACCCATAGCAAATAAAAGTCTGTAAATATTTTCTCTTGGTTGTTTGAAATATGTCATGTGCATTTCTCTCCTCTCTCCTCAAATAACTTGGAGTGAGAGTCAAGTTCATTGGTTCTTCCCCTGTGTTGCTCTAGCACGAAGGGCTGTGCATTGGAGGGCAGGATCGTTCAAAGCAAAGTGGGCAGCTGAGGGACGAGGTATTGTCATTAAGGTGCACAATGTCATGTGTGAATCCTTAAGGATTAACTTAGACCAGTGGTGTGAAACGGGGCGATTCTTGCCTCCTAGGGACATTTGGTTATGTCTGGAGATTGGCACTTAGAGGGAAGAGTCCAGGGATGCTGCTAAATATCCTGCCTTCTCCAGGACAGCCCCCAACACAAAACTCTCAGGCCCAAAACATCGATAATGTTGAGGTTGAGAATACTGACTGAGACAACATACTGCTCGGTGTGCTTGCTTGGACAAGGCAGAGCATCCTGAGTCCACAGGAAGTACAGCCGAAACCTCGGTTTTCAAACATCTTCCATCTCGAGTAGTTCTCAGTTCTTGACCAAGTTGTTCACAATAAAAATGTCTCGGTTACTGAATAAAACTTTGGTTCTCAACTGACAACCCTTTTCTGCTGATACCTGTATGATCAATCACGCGTTTCTCAGGCAATAAAGGAGATTTGGTTTTTGAACAAATCGCTTCTCGAGCACTTTTCCAGAATTAATTAAGTTCGAGGACTGAGACTCCACTCTATTGGTCATGGGAGGCTAGTGCCCAGTACACGAGGAATCATCTTCAATTCCACCTCAGCAAAAAGAAGTATGTCTTGTAGTAGTTAGAAGTGGTTGTATCACTTCTTGTGTTATAATGTTTCCTTTGGAAAATATCAGCACATGTTACTGTTCCTATTTATGCTGCTTTGAGATCTGTGAGTTTCCAGTGAGAGGTGTTTAGAGACGTTCACCAAGTGCCTGCCCTGTATAAACTCCTCTGCCTTATTTTGTTTCTAGGTCGGATTTGATCCTCCCCCTCACATGCGAGTACCTACAATCCCTCCCAACCTGGCAGGAATCCCTGGGGGAAAACCGTAAGTACCTCCAACTCCTCAGTTTTATTTTCAAGGCGGTTACTTAGTCATGGTTTTTAGCAGAATAGAATTCCAACGGGAGCACAGGCCTGGGCGTTTCCAAGGAGATTTCTAGTGTCTTTTCCTGAGGAGTGTTAGCACTTTCTATAAATAGGCACCTTGTAGGTGTCATGCCTCTGTCTTCTCACTGTGGGTGAGCTCATGCATTTAGTTATTTCTGGAGAGAAACTGTTGGAGACAGGGTGAGGAGGGATGCAAGAATCAGAGGCGGCTGGCCCTCCTCCCTTGACCCGTCTTCAGAAAACTTCTCTGCTGGGCTGTGGGGTTAAAGGGCAGCTGCAGGGGGTTTCCAGCAGGGCTGTGTCATGGGCGGAAGCTGTCAAGAACTCTTGAAATCTCAGGAGTTTGAAATGTGTTGTCTTTTTACCCAGCTCAGTGCTACCTTTTCCTTATTTTGGTGGAGATGAGAGTTGTGTTAAGGGTAGTTTGATCCCCAAGTAAAGATTTGCTGAGTGCCTTATTCTGAGAGGTCCAGAATTACAAAGAGCAGCGTGGCTGTGTGGGGAAGCAAAAAAAGAGAGGTTAAGGGCAAGGAACATTCAGAATTTGAAAAACCCTGTTGATTATTCTTCCAGAGTCACTTGAAATCACTTCCTTTTCCATAATGTTAGTAGTTGGAAATGTGATTTCAAAGAATTCCTAAGTTTTCAATTTTTGTACAAAGCAAAATTGAAATATGTCCTACTTCCCAGCAAGGGCTCTGGGATAGGAGTACTTCCCCTGGGATAGGAGATGGCAGAAAGCCTGCTTCAACTTTGTTGCTTTTTCTAAATAGAGGTACATGTCATAGGCCTTCAGTTTCTTTTTGTTATACCCTTTATCTTTGTGTGTTTGCAAGGGACACATGAAGTTGAAAGCAGACATTATTATTGTGTTATTTTGAGTGGTCCACTCAGCTACCTGGTCATCCTTGTGTGGTTTTGATTGAAACCTTGTTTCAACTTAAACCAGGAGCATGAGGAAAAATAGAATTCTTTATCCTCATCACCTGCTTTTAGGCAAGCAGATTCTTGTCATCCCACTTTTCATGCATTATAATATCTATCTCATAGTGATTTGATTGATGATAATGTGAGGCTTTTCTCTACACTAAGAACTAGTAGAGGTGTTAAGAATTTAGGCAACATCAAGGCCCAGGGAAGAGCGGGACTGGGGAGTGGGGCAGTGTTGCAAATGCTTACTTAGCTGGTAGATTCCTTCCGATTAAATGAACTCCTGTGTTGTGTGTTTTCTTGGGTATGCCACCTTTTGTGCAGCCTGGGATGTCCCAGAACACTTAAGGTATTTTTAAATATGTGTTTTTGACAGCGTAGCCATTGTGTATTCTACTGACTAGTGAGTGGGTAAATGACAAGTAATGTTGTGATAAAAGGCAATAATTAATAGTCATTGATGAATCTTTTGGGAAATCATGAGCAAATAAAGCCAGTTTCAAGAGTTATTGGTATGGAGGTGTGCCCCGCTGCCAGGACCCCACCTTGAATATGATATGTGAAGGGGAAGGTAGGCGGAGCTTCACTACCGAGCTGGTTGCAAACCAGCTGGAGACCCAGTTCTCCAGCTGGAGACCCAGACCCCAAAAGAGCTGGAGACCCAGTTCTTTGTAACTGTATTTGTGCGTGTGTGTGTATGTGTGTACAGTGTTGTATGTGTCAATAGCGTGGTTAGACACAATGTTCAAACCTTCAGCAAATGACAATACTGGTGTCATGCTTATTAGAGCCAAAATATTCGTGCACTTGGCTTGTGAGCACCTTGGGTTTTGTTCACAGCAGTGTAAACAGGATATGAGGTGCCCCTGACAAGGACATTGGGCACAGTGACAAAGTTGTGAGATTCTCACATGTGAGGGTGCTTTTTTCCTCTTGGTCAAATGGACATTGGCTGTTGGTTTCTGGATCAGAGTGGTCATTGCTGTCTAAAACAGTTAAAATATATTTTTTATGTTTTGCATTTTATGTGAGCAAGATGGAGTCAATGTCAGAAGGCAAAATGAACTTCCCGGTTGTCTCCAGGATCAGGGCTATGCAGTCTTCCTCCCTATGTCAATCCATTACTTAGTAACTGTTCTTTCCAATTAGTGAAGTAACACCGCCTGAGGCAGCGCTTCAGATTGATACTCTTGTTGCAACAACACGGATGAATGGGAGGGGATACAAAGTATTCCAGCCTTTTAGCACAAGAGTCATGAACTGACTGTTACATAAAGGTTTCTTAATGAGTTCACAATAGCAACCATCTGCAGACCACACTGTGAACAGCACTAGTGTGAAATACCTAAGAGAAAGGGTCACAAACCAGTATCTTCAGAGTTGGGTGAACAAGGTGGTAAAGGCTTTGCAAGTGTCTTTCTTTGAGAAATACCAGTTGAAATATGTGGATGGCTATTCATGGATGTTTGAGCAAGAATTGTGTGTCAGGCTTTGTGCTAGATGCTGGACATGCCTCAGGCAAGAGAATGTTCTGCCTTCCCTGCCTGGAGGCGGAGGAGGTGGCTACTGGATTTGGTGGAGACATTATAGGACAATGAATTCTTCAGTTTTGTTTGTGATGAATGGTAAGTGCTGTGAAGACAGAGCAGTGGGTTATAGGCAAACTGGGAAAGAATGACCAAAATTTGGAAGGGCGGAGCTTCCTCGGAGTGGGGCTGACACACTGAAAGCTGAAGCTTGTGCAGGAAGGAATAAACCCATGGGACAAAGGGGACAGCGTGAGGTAAGCTCCTGTAGCACAGGGAGCTTGAGGGATCTTGTGCAGATGGATCACTGCCTCTTAAAAGTGATACAGCCAGAAGAGTTCTGTTGGTTCTGGAGGGACCTCGAAATGCCTCTAGTATGGTAAATGCTCATCTGCGGCTTAGTTCTCCTACGATAGCCTCACCAAGTGGCCGGTGCCTCTGACCAAGCATATCTAGTGATGGGACTCGCTGCTGCCTGGAGCGGTCCATTTTCTCCAGCCGTGTGAAAACTCTCCCAGGCCTTAAGCTGAGATCTGTCTCCCCAGAACTTTTACCCATCAATCCTGGTTCTTTCCTACCCCCTGAGACCACACAGCATGCCACTCATCCATCATCCTTATGACAGCTCTTCATATGTGTGGAGACCACCATCTGCCACGAGGCGTCTTTTCTGGCTGAATATGTCCATGCTTCAGCCCTATCTCGTAGGATGCGATTTCGGGTTCCTACACCATCTGCTTACTGAAATCTAGATAGTCACCTGCCTCCTCTCTTCTTCCTCAGATTTCATCAAGACTTGCTGCACAGGCATGGGGTACCCTTTGGGAGCTCACAGCCTAGTGATGGAGAGACAACATTAATCAAATAAGCACAAAAAATAAATGCCTAATTATAATTGAGATAAGAGCTATGACAGAGAGGAACTCTTCTATGAAACCTATTACAGGCTGATCCCGCCTGGGGGAAGGGTCAAGGAAGAATTCTCAGAAGTGTTTTCTGAGCTGCATTAACCCCATAGGAGCAGGACAGAAACCTTTAGGTTTCTGCATATGGAGGAACCAACATATGCAAAAGGCCCTGTGCCTACATTCTTAGCATCGAAGTGGACTAGGTGACTCACGTTGCCACTATTCTGTACTTGTGTTTGGTGTTAAAGGCATCTGAGATCTCAGTGGGGTTTTGCAATTAACGTGGTCATTTTCCCTTTCCCACACCAGTTACCCCTAACCTCTTTGTTAAAGGCATATCCCCAGTGTCTCCTAAACTTCAGCCTTTGATTCTTCCTTATTTAACTCCCATTTTACCCAGTCTTTTTATTTGTTAAAATCCTCACTTATTTTATATCTACTTTTGTTAATAGGATCCTAGATGAGTTTTACCTTTTCTAAAGTATTTATCTGATCCTATCTGTTTCTTGCTCAGAAGTTTCACGAGTTGCATAGAAGCTCCTGAGGTGGCATTCAAGGCCCCTCTCGTAATATTACCACTACAGCCTGCTCTTCCAGCCCGGTGTCTGTGTTCCCGTCTTGTGCTCTAGCCAGAGGGGATAGCCACTTAATCTCTGAATGTTCCTCATTCTGCTCTGAGCAACTTCCCTTCTCACCAGCCTTCTCTTCTTCCTGTGGAAATTCTTTCTGTTCAAAGACCACTTCAGTTGCTGCTTTCTCCACGAAGCCTTTGCTCGTGACTTTCCGTACAGGATCTCTCCAGTAGCACCTTGTAACATTTTGTAACACTTTCTCACACTTTGGCCTCGAGTAAATTTGTGTCAACATGTCATTTCTGTCTGCTTCTTCCCCACTAGAACTGAAGCTTCTGAAGTTCCCTCATCCCCTTGAGCATAGATACCCATAAAGAAATGTTTGCTGCATTGACTGGGTGGGAAATGAGCCCAGGACCGTGGGAGACCCTGAGATTCATCCTTTCCAAAGGAGATTTATAAGTGGTAACCTCCACTGTTTGTAGATCCTCGAGGTGAGATTTATTTGATACTGTTTGGTTGGCTCAGCTTGAACTCATTTTTAGTTGTAAGGAAATGTATTCCTCTGAGCTCTGTGTAGATCACTGGTGAAAGAAATTTGGAAGTTGAGTCAGGTTGACGTCTCTTAGTTGCGCTTCATGCACACCCTCCACCCCACAGGACGTTTTTCTAGCCGTGGAGCTATGCTTTCCTCCTGTGCTCTACCTGCCTCCTATTGTAGTGCCTAGAGGTCAGTAATAACTCAGACTAATAATAGTTTGGCTTAAGATTCCAGCTTAGTTCCAGGTTCCTTCACCCTGTGTTTTAATGCTAGACATGTAATTGAGAAATCTTCTACCCACTTGTTTAGTGTTTAAATAAATCTTTAAAGTACCTTTTGGAGTCGTAGCTAAAGGGAAAAGAAAATGTTAACTACATTTGGGGTAGAATCACCTCTTAGGAAAACATGTTTTGCAGCAGTGAAGAGAGGCCACCCCTGGCTTCCAGCCAAGGAGACACTTCAGTAGCCAGCACTCCACCCCCCTCCCCACCCTTTTTTCTCTGAAATTGCTTGTGATTCTTCTGTTGACCATGTCTAGATTCCACAGCTGGTTTATTCAGTGGATTTGAAAATTAATTCAGTCCCCTCCCCCCATTTTTTTAACCTGTTATGACGTTTGGGTGTTTTCGGTCTATTAAATGCTGAAAGTAACATGTCTCTTTTGTGCTTTATTATCACCATGTGGGTTTATTTTAACTTCTGCTTTTTCTACCCTTTGATGATCTGGGAATGTGTAGCTAACTTCTTGAGATTTTATTGACATCTGAGGCCCTTTTTTTTGATGTCAGGTGTGTTTACCTGTTGGACAACTTTTTCTCCCTTTACTTCTCTCCCTCTTCCCTTCTTCAAAAATGACTTTCAGCTCATCAGCTATAAGTACAATTTGTATACTTGTGTAGATAATGCTATTTGCCTATAGTGGTTGGAATCTTGGCTAGAATTTTGAATTGAGCTTTGAAATAGCTGCATTTTAAACTTTTGTTTATCTCAGTTGTCATCAAGGAATCTCTTGGCTTGTGTCTTTGTCCTGCACTGGAATCTTGCTGATGCGCCTCAGCACACCAACAAACTTGGAGGTATTTGGTTGACGGAGGAAGAAGGGCCTAGAACTCAGAATCATAAAGGCTGATTTGGGCCAGAGAGCCTCCCAGCTTATCAACTAGGCCATCTCTTCTTGTTTTCTTTGTTTAGTAATTTACTTTTTCCTGTGTCCTTTTACTTTTTCTGCATTTGCTTTAAAAAAATGAGAAGAGCAGTATAGTCAACTACACTAGGAAACAAAAACTTTTCAATCTTAATGCTTTGAAGTCCTCAACTTGTAATTTAATGGTTACTAAACCCCTCTGCCCTGTTGGGAGGCATCAAACTGGAAAAATCCTGTGAAAGAAGAAAAGGATTTGATAGATGTTACAGGTTAGATATGCAGACTCTTAAGAAGTGTTAAAGGTAAAGCTTGTTATATTGGCAGAGAGGGAGATTTTGACATAGTAGATGAACTAAATTTCTGAGGACCTACTTTCTTTTTGCTGAAATCTTAAAAATAACATGGCTCTTATTTTCTTATGACCCCTCCTCACACCCTCTCAGCCCCAGCCACCACCTTCACTATTTCCATTCTTGAGGCTCCGGGTATCCTTCAGAGTCATAACTTACATTATTCTCATATACCTTAGGGTGAGTCAGATGCCCCAGCCCTCGAAGCCTCCTGTGCCCAGGGCTCTATACAGAAGGGCACTGATATGTTGACATGCCTGATGTCTCTTTTTGTACAGGGTAGGTGTCTCCATCCTGCGGGGCCCACATTGTCCCTCTGGAGGTGGAAAGGTCAAAGGTAGTGCTGATATGGAAGCTAAGGTAAAGGTTAGAGCTCCACTTTTGTAACTGGCCTGCCCTGGACTTGAATCTTGGCTCTTCCACTTACTGGCAGGGTGGGCCATCACCCTCTTCTGTCCTGCTCCCCCTCCTCTCTAAGTGAGAAGGGACAGTGAGCTACCTCCTGGGGCATGGGAACCAAAGGTCGAATCTACGTCGTACTTCGTATCTGTTTTGGAAGTACCTCCCCACATAACTTCATTTACTCCACCCCTCAGCAGTCAGGATCATAGGGTAAGTTTTGTCATGGCATGTTGTAAAAGGGGGGAAGTGATGCCCAGATAAGTTAGGTTTGATCCCTTCATCTTACTAGTGACTAAACTGAGCCTCTGTGTCTCCTCACTTGTTGTAGTTCACTGCATTCTTTTCGGCGACTAGCCGCAGGATCGAGCTTGCTGTGTGTGACCTGTGGCTGCTCCTGCCTCAGCTTGCTTTGGAAGGCTCCCACGTCCACTGGGTTCTGCTGGCTGGGATTCCAGTCCTTTAGTGTAGTTGCTTTCATTGCCTTTTAGTTCAGCTCAGCTCTCAGGGAACTGCTTTTCACCCCCTTAGGAAAGTTGATACCATCTCTTAGTGATACTGAGTGCAACTACTAGAAATTCCTTGGGAAAAGTTGACTGGCATAACCCAGGGGGTCAGAGGACTCCCCACGTTCTTGTCATGGCTGACTTTCCTTGCCAGAGCAAGCTTTCATGCCTCAATTTATAAGTGAATAGGTGGCAGTAAGCAACTCGGGGTGTTTGGATTCATTTACTGAGTGCTAGCTATATGCTAGCTGGTGAAGTCAACCACTTATCCCTGAAGAACTCCCGAATGAGAAAGACAGAAATGTAAACATGTGCACTAAATAGTCCACAGTGTGAGCTGTGCCAAAGTCGACATTGATAGCAAAAGGATCATCTTCCGGGAGGTTATGGCAGGCAAGGAAGGGAAGGAGTGCGTGCACTTCAGAGGGAGGTGGTGCTATTCTAGGCAGGAGGGAACCATTTGTGCCCAATGTGGACATGTGACAGCCTATGATATTTGAGGGGACTGGCCTGTTACACGTGGCTGGGAGTTTGGGATACAGGACAGTCAAATGAAATGAGGCTCAATTGTGAAGGACTTGGTCTCTAAAGAGCTTGAAGAGTGGGTGAGGGTATTTGACACGATCAGATTTTTGATGCCTGTTAACACAGCGAGAAATCGCACATCAGGCGTGCCAAGTCCACAGGCAGCGGAGTCTTGGCCACAGCCATTACCTCTTGGGTCCATGGTCCTTCATTACTGTTTACTGGATTCTGCTGCTGCTGTTCCTGTCTATTTACAGCAAACCAATAACTCTGTAAACACCTGTTTTCCTTTGGCCACAGAACACAGCATAGTTTTATTAACAGGAGCCAGCCTGCCAGGAAAAAACAACCTGCCTCCCTGAACATAGTCTTGTTTTCCAGTTTGCCACCGCCGCTGCGAGGACCCCCTGTGGGGTGGGAACTCTGAGTTCTTTCTCCTCTGCCGTGTACCCAGTAAATGAAGAGTCTCCTGCTCCGAACATGTGTGATTTCATTCAGTTTTTAAGTCTGTGATGTCCAGTGGGCTTTATTCTTTTCAGTCCTACAACCAGATTTCACATTAAGATTTGGATCTGCAGATGCTTGGTTCAAAAAGCTGGGCGGGGCTGGGGCTCTGTTCTCTCTTTTGGATACAGGTGGTGGCCCTAGCAGAGTCGCCCTAATGAGGGCTCCAGGGACTGTTCTTTCTGCCCTGAAGTTTGCCACAATCCTATCCAACTGTTCTCTTCTCTTTGCCAAGTGCCACCTGCCCATGCCTTTGAATTTCCTGACTTTTCGTGCCTGTTCATTGTCCTGTGCTTCCTGACCCTCACACTTGTCCGCTGGTCCAGATAAGAACCTTTGTTTCAACATATCCTCTTTCCTCCCTTAAAGTCATGGGTGTTTAATGTCGGCACTGTCATCACCTGAAGGCCCCTGCGGGTGTCAAGCACTGTGTCAGTGTTCTGCAGTTTTGCAGCTGTTACCCCTTTTAATCCTTACAACAACCCCTTCGACCCTTACATTTTATTACTATTGGTACCTTATAGATGAGCAAAACAGACACATGACAAGCCTCAGGTAGTTGGGCTGACTAGGAAGACCCATTTAGTGAAGCCAGGGAGCCAGGGCTTCACATCTCAGGTCCGTTTAAACCCAAGTCTGGCATCTCAACTTGGCTGTGGGCCTGGCCTAACATGTTCATCCATCAGGAGCCCTCCCTCAACTTTTCTCGTGAATAAACAAGTGAACATGAGGTTTTAATTATTGGTATGGGCATAGAGGAAAGTGCATGAACCATATGTCTGTACCTCAGTGGCTTTTCACCAAAAGCAGCCCTGAAGCCTGCCGCGTGTCCCTTCCGGCTGCCCAGGGTACCCGCCGCTCAGACCTCGGGGTTTGCCCAGGGTTGCACTGTGCAGCAGTCACAGCACATGCATTCCTCTGTGTCTGGCCTCATTCCGAATTCAGGGTCGCGTGCCATTTATAAATACACTCTGTTTGAAAATGCCCCTTCCTAGTTGATTTGACCTTTTCTAGTTTTTCAGTCAGTAGTGAAGGAAGCCTCCTTCTGGATCTCTAGCACTGTCGTGGTGTGCCATCAATATGGCCTTTTCTCAAAGACGGTCCTGGTCTTCCTGTAGGAGAATAACTAATTTCAAACCGTCTCGTTTGCTCCCCTGGTTTTGACTCCAGTTTACCCCTCTTTTGAGACCCGTCCACCCTTTATGTAGTTCTGGGTTGTCCATTTGTTTAGGCTCCCAGCACAGCGGGCAGTGCCAGCTCCCTCCGAGGCCCCGTAGGACTAATGTATTAACATCCATACAGGTCTCCCCTGGGGCAAACGAGTGTTCACGGCTTCTGGCAGCGGTTCAGCGCACTGTGAATCAATTTTAAATTGCCTCAAAATGATGATCACAGACCTCCTGCGCAGTTTAAAGAAGAGGAGGACACCTGGGAGACAGGTGGTGTCTTCCTGAGATGACAGTACAGCTCTCCGTCTCTACCGTGTGCATCTATTTTGATCTGGAACATTGAACTCTAAAATAAGCAGGATTCCCGTGGAAGCAAGAAAAATTTTCTTCCCTTGAAAATCCAGAATTGCTACAAGGGCTCCTGATGGAAGCTTCACCTGTGTGGAAGTTGATTTATGGCAAACAGAGACTAACCTTCACACCTGCCATTATTCTCACAGCACAGAGAGCTTGCACAGGCAGGTTCTCTCTCAGTGTCAACCCTCTTCTCCCAAAATACATTCAATTTCAATTTAAAAAAAAAATCACAGCTTATATGCAATAGTATTTTGTATTAGTTTGAGGTCAGACAGTCATATACTTAACAAAGTGCTCCCCCCAGTGTTTCTAGTACCCACCTGGCACCATCCATAGTTATTACGATATTATTGCTTCGATCGGTCATTTCTCCAGCTTCACGTGCTTATTTGTTGCTTTCAGACCCAGGTCAGGGTGCCTAATGTCTGAATTACGTAACTTGATACTGGACCTTGAATAATTCTCCTAGGACGTGACTCAACTTAAACCCCAGTTCTTGTGGTTTCGTCTTTAAGAGCAATAAAATGCTATTTGATTTCAAATATAGTAAATGAATGGCATAGGTTCAATTAACTATGGAATGTGCGTGTATTGAAATATCGTGTGGACTTGATATATTAATACCCATGGTCTTTGGATCTGTAAAGGGACTGCCAGGTGCCAATGACAAGTTCCAGAGAGTGCCCAGATTTATCACAGAGGGTTATGGAAAAGAGGAAGCTCTGAATACTTCGTTTATTGTTTACGCATGTGGACGTATAGGTTTATAGTAAAGGTTTAATGTTGAACTTCTGGATCACCTAGGGATGCTTCTGACAAGAAAAAAAAAAAGTGAAAGTGGTCTTCAGTGCCACATGCATAATTCCATCAGTTTGGATGTAGGGCAAAGATAAAGTTTATTTCTCTCTCCCATAGTGTCACCAAGGCCTCTGCATCCGTCTTTCTGTTCTGCCTCCCTCAGTAATTGATTTCCATCTTCAGAGTTACCTTTGGCCCCCAAAGGGTGTTCCAGTCATTTTGCTTATATTTCAGGTAGCAAGAAGGAGGAAGAGAAGAGGGCAGGCACATTCCCCTCCCCCTTTTAAAATGTTTTCTTTCTTTTGTGTCTTTAATTAATAAACTTACTTCTTAGAGCAGTGTTAGGTTCATAGCAAAGTTGAGTGGAAAGTACAGATAATTCTCATGTCTTCCATGGGGTCTCCTTTATTTTAGGTTAAGAACTTCCTCTAAGTACCAGCAGCTTCTTCTAGATCTCTTTGGTCAGAACAGAGCCTCGCCTGGCTATAAAGCTGGGAGCTTTGCTGGAGTTTGTGATCAAGGTAGACAGGGACAGTGTTGAGGGAAGACACTTGAAATTTCTGTCACAAAGCCATTTGACCTAATGGAATCTCTTTTATTTTCTCTTGGTTATGCAAAACAGAGCTTAAATTCAAGTCTTAACACTGGTACCTTTAGAAAGCTGTTTTTGTGTGTTAGTGTTGCGATATGCTGTTAACTGTTTGTAGTTATTATTATGAGTTCTTAAGCTCTAGTCATAGGCATCAGTAATAATCATTTTGCCTTGACCAGTGTGCCTCAGTTGGTTGGACGTGATCCTGCAAACCGAAAGGTAGCCGGTTCAGTTCCCAGTCAGGGCACATGCCTGGGTTGCAGGTTCAGGCTGCGGTTGGGTCACACGTGAGTGCGGGAGGCAGCTGATTGATATTTCTCTCTCGAATCAGTGTTCCACCCTCTCTCTTCCTTCCTCCCTTCCCCTCGCTCTAAAACTAAATAAAATCTTCTCTAAAAGTAATCATTTAAAATTATACAAAGAAATGATATAGTTATATAAGGTACTTGGAAGGAGGTATTTTATGTTAATTTGGAGGCACATTTAGTTTTTTATAATGGGATTTGAAGGAAAGCTTTATGGAATGGATAAACACAATTTAAAAAATGTTAAATGCAATTCGATATATGTATCTTTTGGTACAGCTTAGGTTTCTATTACTCTTTTAAATTTGTTCCATCAGTAAATACTTCAACTTATATGTGATTTTAAAAGGAAATCCTAACAAGCGAAACTTTCCTTTTGTCCTTCTCATAGAAGTGTGCTGAGGTTGTGACTAACTGCTTTATGGTAACTGTTTTTCTGTTTCCTCTCATGTCATTCTCTTCTCTCCAATCATTCCCTGTCCAAAAGTGCATACTCCTTCCACGTGACGGCCGATGGGCAGATGCAGCCGGTCCCTTTCCCCCCCGACGCCCTTATTGGGCCAGGCATCCCCCGACACGCTCGCCAGATCAACACCCTGAACCACGGGGAGGTGGTGTGCGCGGTGACCATCAGCAACCCCACGAGACACGTGTACACGGGTGGGAAGGGCTGCGTCAAGGTCTGGGACATCAGCCACCCCGGCAATAAGAGCCCTGTCTCTCAGCTCGACTGTCTGGTGAGTGAACAGGAACTGGTGCACAAGGGTAATTTCTCCCTGGAGACCCAATAAGGAAATAGCTGTCCGGGCCTGGGTTTTATTCCCATTATGAGGAAATGGAAGCCCGTTCTGTTTCCTGTGTTAGCTATTTAGCTCCCCCACCCTCTCCCTTAAATGTGAAGGTTTCATTTGTTGCTCTTTCTGTGGTTAAATCCCCTGATGGATTTCTTTAAAAAAAAATATTTTAGAGTCGTTTACAGAAGCTGTCGTTGTTTGAATGTGTATTCTAAAGGGGGTTTCCCATTTAATGGATGAAAGCTCAGCTAGCCCTGGACTCTGAGCCCTGCAATCCACTCAACTTTTAATTTCCCTGCAGCCTTCGGATAAATATTGAATAGTAAACATTTGATAACATGGTATTAAAACCATTCTGAACAGGGTCTGTGTTTTCAGAGAGGCCTAGGGGAGCTGGCTACGTTTTATTACCTTAACTTCAGGAAAGGGTTAATAGATCACACTGCAAGAAATAGGGCAGCTGTCAGCAAAACAGAGCTGGTGAGAATGCTTTCCCAAGGTACCCAGTCCACCTCCCAGAGTACGAGAACACCACTGTGCACTTTTGAGGACCATAGAACACACTGGGACGTGTTTCAGTCTCTAAATTCAACTCTAGGATGTACAGACCACATGCCATTGTTCTGAGGCAGAAGAAAGGCCACCCTAACCCGGGTATGGTGTCCGCCTGCGTGTGGGAATTGCGGACGGTACAGTGCACCCACTGCCCACCTGGATTCTGAAGAGAGTGCTTCCAAAAAGAAGAACAGCAGTATTTTTGAGACTTTTGGGGGTGTAGTTGTTGGCTTATTTTTTAATGAAATAACTTAAAATTAGTTCCATTAATGGAACTTAAACATATTTACGCGCAGCCCAGAATTCTGTAGTAGTAGAAGTCTTTTGTAACATTCGTCACCTTTTAAAAAAAATTACGTGCTTAAAGTTTCTCTAATCATTGAGTGATGGGACGGGGTTAAAGCATGGTAAAAAATTTCAGCTGTATCTATTTGGGTTGAAGGATAGCAGTTACTTCTCTTGGTCAGGGTAGGGGGTCACTTTAGGTCCCACCTCCCTTTTTAAGACATATTGATTTTGATGGAGAAATGCCTTCTTTTATCAGTTCATTTGGCCTTTGGATTGAGAAACATAAATAATGACAGAAGCCATATTACAGAGAAAGCAGCTCTGTGAAATTCTTAGACAAGGATCCATCTGGCTATCGAAGAAAGACCCTGTGCCAGCGTTAGGTACAGTTAAGAGTATTGAAAACCAAAACAACATAGTCAGGGGTTCTACAGTTCCATACACTAAGTAGTGGAGAATGATGACATCAAAGATTTATAAACTGGCTTTGAAAAGTGGTTTCTTCAAAGAGAAGTACGTGTATACCTAACTTACATCTACCGATACTTTGGTTCTGTCTACTCAGTGGAGAACTGTACAGGAGGTACAGTTATATCTAAGCATGCGATCCTAGGAGTTTGTCTTGTTTACTATTTCAGAAGAGACAGCTGCAATTGGATCCTGATTTTTACTACAGAACTCTTGCTTGTTAGCGTCTGTAAAATACCACTTTTTCAAGTCAAAAACCAAGATAGCAGCAGTTAGAGAACATGGCATTGTTACTGCTTGGTGTAATGCATTTCAGCAATTGAATTATGTTCATTTCATAGAATAGAGATAACTACATCCGTTCCTGCAAATTGCTCCCCGATGGCTGCACTCTGATAGTGGGAGGGGAAGCCAGCACTCTGTCCATTTGGGACCTGGCCGCTCCAACTCCACGCATCAAGGCAGAGCTGACGTCCTCGGCCCCCGCCTGCTACGCCCTGGCCATCAGCCCTGACTCCAAGGTCTGCTTCTCCTGCTGCAGTGACGGCAACATCGCCGTGTGGGACCTGCACAACCAGACGCTGGTGAGGTGAGCACAGGTGGTTTTCTGTGGTGGGGGTCAGAACGCCTCCTGTCACCCCTGCTTCTCCAGCTGCCCCAGTCACTCAGCCCACCCTACTGTGTACCAGGCTTGGAGCTGGGTATTGGGAGTCCAAGGACAGAGTTGTGTCACTTCCCTTGAGGCGCTCACCATACTGATTGAGTGCTCGGTGTCCCCCAGACTTTATATTTAACTCTCACGTGTCCCCAGTACCATTCTTCAGGCACAGACAGATGCCAGGCCTGTTTCAAAAACGTTCCTGGCTCTGGCCGAGTGGCGGCACATTGTGGACCACAGGGTGGTATGAAGGGCCCCAGTGCCAGATATTTGTGGCTTTGGCTAAAACCTTGTTTGTGCAAACAGAAGCCAACTAATACAGGATAACAAAGTCAAGAAAAAGAACATTAGAAGAGAAGATTCCACGAATTTCACGCACAATGGTTTTCAAGTATCTGTGTCTCTCAATAACTGACTAAGGGGTCATTCACCCAGGAGTGAGCCCGGCTTCCTGGGATCTGCCCCCCTAGTCGTAGGGAGAGCTGCGTTCTGCCACTTCTGTGTCTCTCCTGGGCTGCGGCAGTTCGCTCCCTCTACGCGATTCTGTGACGTTACGGAAGGGTTTTTGAAAATGTAAGCACTAAGGAAACATCCAAGGCAGAACTAGAGTGTCTTTCGCCCTTTGGTTTCACAGTTCATCGTTTGCAGTGTCACTCGGAAATATTCTGTTTATGGTGTGACTTTAGTCTCACAGATTGTTTAGCAGGACTCTTCCTAACACTTTTGGGCCCGTGTGCCCGAGGAGGGGACAGATGGATTGTGGATGCCACCACAGCAGCTCACTGTCCCTCCAGTAAGTGTCTCCGAGCCAGGCTCTGTTCCTGTGTGTGCGCGACAGTTGTTTTTCTCCTGCCACTCACGGGGCAGCTCAGACTTAGCAACATGGGCCACTTAATGACGCGGGAGCTGACGCCTGCTTCAGACTTTTAATCTAGCAAGTGTTCGTGGTTTTTTCTTTTTTTTCATTCTTTTTGACTTAGGAAATAGCACTTTCAATATACCAATCTCAGTGCATTTCAACTTTTAATCCTCATACTGTCTGTCCTGTTGTTACTCTGATTTTATAGATGAGGAGCCTGAGGTTCGGAGAGGTTCAGTTTACCTGCCTGGGGTCACACAGCCGGGGGTGATGGAGCTGTGGTCAGGGTCCAGGCATTCTCTGTCTTTGTTCTGAACCCCTGCTCTGGGCCATCCCCTGTAAGTGGACACCTGTCAGATATAACGCGGGGTGTTTTATAAATTTCTTCCTCAGTTTGGACTGGCCACACATGGATAGCAGCTACTCTGAGTGACAGGGCAGCAGAGGGTCTACGCAGCACATTGTATCTGCTCTGACCCAGCACATTCCGAACTGTCCTAGGGTCTGCCCTGTAGGAGCCCCAGAGTAGGGCAGAGGGATGGAGGAACACCCACCGATCGCTATAAGTCAGCAAAGACATTTGTAGTCAAGTAGTGAAAGTACTTCACGTTCTAGAAGTAAAAACAAGTGAAGTCAGAGGGTAAAATGAGAGGTGGTTACTGGGTTTCAAGAACATTTGGAAGAAAGGAAAGCAGCACTTTAAGCAGCCGAAGCAGGGTCTGCTCAAGGCCTGTGTGACCATGGAGAGGTCTTGAGGCACACAGGTGGTCCGGGGCACATGCATGGTGACAGAGTTGGGAAGAACTGGGGTGTTGGTGGGGAGTACTGAGCAGTTCCAAATAGCTTGCAGAGGAGAGATTTTTGAAGTGAGGACAACAGTGGTGCCTTTTTCTTCTGTTACATGCTCATTAAATTCTGAGCTCAGCTTAAAAGTGTGGAAATCTGAGGGAATAATAAGGTGACAGGAAGGACAGGCATTAAAACTTTCTTCTTGGTGTTGAAATTCCCAAGCAGCTCTCTAATGGGCCCTACCTGTTATCATAGTGATTGGGTCTCTCACCTGTTCTTGTCTCTCTCCTGCCAGCTCCCTTTTGGCATGCAGATCCAGGTCCTGGACCCCTAGACCACCAGCCTGCAGTGGCTTACTCTGATCCCCTTCCTCAGCAGGACCCCCTGTTGCCTGGCAGAACACCTGTGCTCAGAAGATTGTTTTTGGTTGATTGTTCTTGGTGGTGTTTTTGACTGAAGCTCAAGCTTTTCCTTTAACAGCCTTGTGTTTGAATTCAAGGCAGGGTCTTGCTGAGGTGCTGGCCTCAGCAGTTAGCTTTGTCTGTGCTCAGCACCTCTCAGTTGGAAGGTAGGCACAACCCGTTGTCCCTGAGGGTCCAGATTTTCTAACGCAGGGCTCCTTCTAACACAGAAAGCAAGGTTGAGCACCTGTGTGAGCTCATGCTGTTGGCACGAAGGCCACCACTGTGCTGATTCACTTGTGGAAACCCGAGTGCTTCTAGACCCCAAGTTTGTAATGTGGTGATACAGGCCTGTAGGATTAAAGGCTGGGCCTCCATTTTTCTTTAAGGAATACGGTTAGGGTTTTGTGTGTTTGTCTCCCCCCCACCCCGCCCCACTCCTAACTTAAACACTTTTCTGGATCTGGGAGAAATTTTACCTTCCAGATGGGTCTGTAACATAAGGCCAGCTATAGGAGCGTATTTAACGCCTGTGTAGTGACCTGAAATGGCATTCCATTTCTTGTAGCACTTGGATTGTGAAAAAAGAAAAGGAGAAAATGCAGGTGCGCTCTCTTCCTCCTCCGGGGAAGGTTAGTTTGATCTTGCACATCAGCAGACACTGACACACACACCCCGAGTCCAAAACTAACAACACAACAGTGTTTACCTTGAGCTCTGGCAGGAAATCATTATTCAATCCGGTTTGTTTTATCAGGCAATTCCAGGGCCACACAGACGGGGCCAGCTGTATTGACATTTCTAATGATGGCACCAAGCTCTGGACGGGCGGCTTGGACAACACGGTCCGATCCTGGGACCTGCGAGAAGGGCGGCAGCTGCAGCAGCACGACTTCACGTCGCAGGTGCCTGGCGTCTTCCTACCCAGAATCTGTGAGGTGGTGCGTGGTGTGTGCGTGTGCGTGTGCGTGTGCGTGCCATCCTCTCCCTCCCTTCACACCCCCACAGTAGTGGCAGCTATACAAACAAACCGGGCTTAAATTTGAGATACTGATTTTTTTTTAAACCCCAAACAGACAAACAGAAAATCCTTGAAACCCTTCGAGTGGTGTCTAAACTCCTGTAGGTTCAGGCGTGTTAAGCTCATATTCATATATGAGTTCGTTGAAGGAATCGGTGCAGTCAGGAATCCGTCGTTTTCCTTCAGCAGTGTTGGGTCTGTTTTGCGTATTCTCGCCATCTGATGTGGGGGTGAGAAGTGATTATTGGACTCACATATAAACAGAGCTTGAAAAACATACAGGCATACCACGAGGAGTAGAGAAAAATCACAACAGTTCTGAAAGTTAATTCATTTTTCTTGCATCAGGGAGCATAAAAAAATGTAGTAGCATCCCAGTGGATGCCCATTTTATTACTCATCCTTTAGAAAATGGACTCATGGCTGACTACATTTATGGAGTTTTGAAATGATACAAAAATCTCAACTTTGTGGGTTGTGAAGATTATTTAGATGACGAGTCTAGACTTGTTTTGGGGAAGACTGCCATTTTAAATGCTTTCTGATGACAGAATTGTTCTTTTCATCATTATTTGTTTACTTATTTGTTTGTAATGGAAATAATTCCACTCAGAAAAAATAGGACAAAATGGAAAACAACTATACATACTACTAAATTTTGTGTCCCTGTCAAAATTTTGAGTTTCTTACAGTTTTCTCTGTTTTAACCCTTTTCCCAGTATGAGTAGAATACTATTTTTGGTCTGCCTTTTTTTAAAACGAAACTTCTTATGGAAATTCTCAAGTGCGTACAGGAGTGCAGAGAATGTTCAGACACATATGAAAGCACAGAGGGTGGTACAGTAAACCCCACCTGCCCGCCACCCAGCTTTAACAGTGACACGTGACCCGTCTGGTCTTGTCTGTCATTCTGCCCCCACACACAGGGTTATTTTATAGCACATCCCGAACGTTCTGTCATTTCAGCCATAAGTGTCTCAGTATCTGTAAAAGACAAGGATCCCTTTAAAACAAAACACATGAATACCATTACATTAAGAATAACTTCTCAGTGTCATCACATGCACGTGTTCCAGTTTTTCTGGTTGTCTCATCACGATTTCTCACACTTGGCTCATCTGGGTTGGGTCACTTGTCCTGTGGACTTGACCACAGTCTGGAGTTTGCTGGTTCCATACTCCTCTTCTTGCTGTTTTTTTCCCCCTTTCTTGTGGCCTTTTTCCTTCCTAAGTTTACTAGGCAAAATCATTAGTGAGCCTTTCTGCCTCTTGTAGATATTCTCCCTTGGGTACTGCCCAACCGGGGAGTGGCTGGCTGTGGGCATGGAGAGCAGCAACGTGGAAGTTCTCCACGTGAACAAGCCTGACAAGTACCAGCTGCATCTGCACGAGAGCTGCGTGCTGTCCCTCAAATTTGCTTATTGTGGTGAGTTCAGCTCAGAGGAAACCCGAGGACACCGATGGCCTAAATGGGAAAGACGTCTAAAGAAATAGAGATTGTATCTGGAAAAAATGTTGTTCTCTGAGCAGCTGGATGCAATAATTCTCTTGTCTTAATATGTCCCTCAGAGCACAGTGATGTCTGTTTCGGTCTGTTTTCCTAATTTGAGAAAAGTCAGCAGGTGGTGAAATTGCCTCATGCAAACATTAGTTTTTATTGGGGAGAGTCTGGGGTGGGGGTGGGGCACAATTAGTCGAAGAGGGGTGGTGGGGATTTATTGAACACTGGGGCAGGAGCAGAGGAAGTCCTTAGAGACTGGCTGGCGTGAGGAGCCCACAGTCAGAGAATGGACTGTTTCACTGAACCCAGCTGTTACCCTGCAGTGAGGCTAAAGAGGGAAGAGATTCACATGCAATCCAATGTTTACCGGGCTGGTGCTGGCCGGATGGGTAGCTGTCACTTCCTGACCACACTCTATGTGCCATATTATCGTGTCTGGCATTTTACTTAGGTTTGTCATTTAATCCTTCCTAGTCCCATTTTGTCATGGGGAGGCTAACAAGGAGAGCAATTTCATGAGGCACTGTTTGAAGACCCACTGTGTGCTTGGGTGTGATGCAACCTGTTGTGGCTAAGGGGGCTGACGTGGTCCCTGCTGCTGCTTTGATTAAACCCAGGGTCACAGGTGGTTCCCAGCAGAGCCTGGATTTAAAATCTGCTTTCTCTCCTCCTGTCATAGCCCAACCCTTGGACAAGATAGTTCATGATTGAAAATGGCTCTGAGTTTGATTAGGTCCACGTGGCTAAAAGTAGAGTAGGGGTTTTAATCTTGTTAAACTTCATCTTCCTTGGCTAATTCTAGGTAAATGGTTTGTGAGTACTGGAAAAGATAACCTCCTCAATGCTTGGCGGACCCCCTACGGAGCTAGCATATTCCAAGTAAGTCAGTGTTCCCTGCTGAGAGTGACGTTTGGACCACGGTGTTCTAGTGACGCCAGAGTGAAGGTACCTTGGAGGGAGCAGGACCCCTGAATATCTCTGTCCCGCATTAAAAACACTCCCAACTTTTTTCTCTTCCAGTCCAAAGAGTCCTCATCTGTGCTCAGCTGTGACATCTCCGTGGATGATAAGTACATAGTCACTGGCTCAGGGGACAAGAAGGCTACGGTCTATGAAGTCATCTACTGAAAACTTTATGTGTTTTAATGTTTATAGTTGAATCGGGCCAAAATGTTTTGAATTTGTAGAAATAGAAAAGTTGTAACTTTAAAAACAAGAAAACCTGTTTTTAAACCTTGACACAAAGCTACTTTGAGTCTACAAGAAGAGGCGACGAGTCCATCAACCGAAGGTCACCGATCTGCCTAGACCAAATGGAGCACCGAGGCAAGGTGGACAGAGGGGCCAAGGGCTGTAGGCTTGAGGAGCAGAGCCTGCTGACCCGGGCAGAGCCCGGCCTGTTCTTTCTGTGTGATCTGCCCACAGTACCTTTCTGTTCCTCGCAGTTCCCCTCATGTTCCGTCCTTGGTAGCGCAGTGGTGTCTCCAATGAACTTGTTTCCTGGTTTTGCATCTTGTGAAATGTTTTTTTGTATTTTTGTTGAAGGTTAAACATTTGTATAAATTGTAAATATATTTGGTTTATTACAGTAAAGGCTTTAGTACCAATAAGTGGTTTTCCTTTTCATTCTTTTTTGTTTTTCTCAACACTTTGGGATCATTGATGTGGGTTTTATAAGCAAAGCCCAAACATTTGTAGAGGGTTTTAAAATGCACTTCTGATTTTGTAAAAGTTCGGTCACGGGTTTCCGCTGCACTCGAACCTAATCAACACTTGTGAGTTACTGGATGCTCAAGACTAGGAATTGTGGGTAAATTGAAGGTATATTAATAACAGTTTTATTTGGAAAGCCGAAATAACATGGTCAAAATGCATTCTTTAGTTAGGGTACTCTTGTAATTCGAGGTCTCAGAGCTAAACTCTGCTTTTTCAGGGTGATTTCATTGGGAAACAGAAAAGGCTTATTTAGCCTTTTCAAATCTACACTCCTTCACAGGCTTCACGTTTCAAGAAATGGAGGTAACTTGGGTTTAGTGTTAAGACCGATGATGTTCACAAAGCTGTAGAGTTTATTAACCTGTAAAAAGAAAGATGGTCTGTCAGCTGGTTTTGTCTTCATTAGTACTTATTTGATCTATTATATTAATTTACTTACTTAAGCCAACCACACCCAGCACTTAGCCCCATTCTCCTCGTTAAGGCTTCCCCTGAAGCTCCAGCCATTGCTTTCTGTCATTAGTCTGGCCTGGCTTTGTGGACAAGCTTTTACAATTTGATTAGATGAAATCTAACCCTGGGCTTTTAATAAGTTGCCATGCATGTTTCCTCCTGAAGACAAGGCTCATTCTTTATACACCTATTGTTTACTATTATATTTTAGAAGATAATGAATAATAATTTTAAGCCAAGTCTCCTGGCTGTTTACAAATAGCATCTAAGGGTTTTTTAATTTTCTTATGATCCGGTGAGCTGTTGGCAGTTTGTCTTAATATTTTTTCACTGGTTATCCAGACCTTATTTTTATACATTTAACAACAGTATTTTGTTTTGCTTTTTGCCAAAATCATGCTTGTTTGTGTACAGTTTGTTAAATATTTTCTCTTCTCATTAAGCGAATGGCAAGGCCCTCATTACTAAAACTGATTTCTCTCATCCTTTCCTTGTGTAATGAAGCAGGTTTCTATACTACAGACCCTGATGGCTTATTAACATACTGTTTACCTTTTCTGTTCTCTCTCCTTCCCTGGCTTCCCTTTTTTCTGTAATAACAGGGTAGAGGTTAAGTTACTGGAACAGAGACCCAACTATGCAGTGGCTTAGAGACCACCAAGGTCTGTGTCTCTCCCAAGTGAAACCCAGAGACCCAGGCCAGCAGCGTAGTTCTGTGCTTCTAAGGTGGCTTCATTGTCCCCTGTCCCATGCAGCCAGTGTTGGGGAAAGAGGAAGTCGGGAAGGGATGTGCTTTCAATCAGGTGACTGGGAATTTGTTAATCTTTTTCCTTCCCAGAATAGGCAGGGTCTTAGTCACTTCCCAGGTGGGAAAATGTGGCCTCTAGCTGAACGGCCATGTGTCTCTGAAGAGGGGGACACATTTGAAAGAATTGAGTTAAAGAAATAGTCCCATTTTTTGTTGTGCATTTTCTCCCGTCATGCTTTATAGGTTCTCAAGCTTCTGATACTCTTTCTATAATGGGATTTTCTGAGGGTCTAGGGCTAGATCTTGCTAATCAATTGAAGGATTATCTTGAGCCTGATGAAACCACTTCCATTTGCTTTTGGTGAGACACTAGTTTGGTCTTGGAAGAGGCATTCCAGAACTAGTCCCTCTTCCCTGGGGATTGGAATCTTGGAAAACTGCCACTCCTAAAATGAGAATGATGAAATTACTGTGCCTGCCTTTCAGGGTCTTGAGGACCAGAGGTGGGTATATGTAGCAGGATTGTGAATGGAGGGATATGAATGGGAGATTGCTTTTTTAAGCTATGAATTTAGGAAGTAACTGAATTCGTACTCTCCTCCGAGAGGTGGAAATCATAATTATTGAAACCCAGGTAAGCGAAATGTTTGTATACCTCTTGCCTTGAGTATGGATTACAAATTAGGGTTCAATAAATTCAGATACATCTGGACATCACTAGTGTCCGCCGAGAGCCATGCTAGGCAGTTTCACCCTTGAAAATGTGAGGTGACTGTCATTATCCTTAACTAAGTAGCCAGGGCTCCGGGGAACTGTCCCCCTGGCCTCACTGGAGGTGGAACCGAGTCCAGGTTTACCTTGCTGGAGGTCGCGTGATGACATTTCCCCTCTGCTGTAGGTCCATGGGTTGTTTGCTCCTCAAGGACGTCTTCTCTTCACTCTTCACTCAGCAATGAAATGGACAGATCACCACAGTTTCAGGCTTCCCTGAGCATGACGAAGCATGGAGTTAAGGGTCAGTTTCTGCCCAGGGGAACTTACTCCCCAGACTTGTAACACTTAAACAGTTCATTGATTTTACTTGGCTTCATGTTTCTAGAGGAGTTTTTCTCAAACTTTTCATCTGCATCTAAATCATCAGGAAGACTAGGTAAAACTCAGAATTCTAGGCCCCAGTCTCAGTTTTGATTCAGTAGGTCAGGGTGGGAGCCAATAACTTGGATTTCTCAACCCAGTTCCCAGGTGATCCTGAGGCTCCTGGTCAGGGGGTCAGTGCGAACTGATGACCTGGGGCAGTAATCTTGACAGCAGAGCTCTCCGTGTCATCAGAAGGTATTTGAGTATATTCGTATTCTCTTAAGGCTGGAACCCTACCATGCTTTACACTTTGGGGGTGAGGATAAAAGTAAAACACAAGGCATACTGTTCCGAAGTTGCTGTTCTTGCATTAGTCTCTGTTTCCAGAACTTCTTTTAAATTAAGTTTTTGGGGGTTGCGGGGGGGAAATTGGTTAACATGTAAATTTCAGGTGTACAGTTGTATCATACATCATCTGTTTATTGCCTTGTTTGCTTATCACCCCAAGTCTAGTCTCCTGGCTCCATGTCTTTGACCCCTTTACCCTCTTCATCCTGCTGCACCCCCACCCCCTCCAGTAACCACCACTCTGTCGTCTGTGTCTGTGAATTTGTTTGTTTTGTCTGTTGCTTTTTGTTTTATATCCCACATATGAGTGAAACCATATGGTTCTTGTACCCAAAACCAGCTTTTGAAGCTGAATATTATAGTAAGTCTAAAACAAAACTTGAGTTTTAAAAAAATGTTGCTTTTTAACTTCGCCATAATTTGGTGTGAGTTATGTGTCTTCTACAGCTTGGGAAACCTACATTGATGACCTAACATGGTGGAAGCCTTGAGAATAAACTGTTTAATTGGAGTGATGGTGCATAATTAAAAGTTAGAAATAGTTCTTCGAAAGATTAGAATACTTACTGTGTATAGAACAATAAGCTGCTGGCTTTTATAGAATGTTTTTATTGAAATTGTCATGTAAGATTCTATCAGCCAGCATTTATGCAGGATGTAATCTCACTCAGCACGCGCTAAGGTGGCCACGGGCGGGTGACTAAGGTGAAATTATTCCAGTGGGGGGGACTGGGGAAGAATCCGCTCAGAGTAATGGAAGGATGTGGGTGAGACACTGCCCTGAGGAAGCCATCGGTAAGGGCAGGCAGCTCTCAGCAGTCTTGGGTGTTACTAAGTTGACCGGAGCCGGATAGGACAACCAACGATGCCATTCCAAGTGGCTGGAAGAACTGTTGTGTGCCAGGCACTCTGCCAAGGGCTTCCAGATGTTCTCTTGATTTTTTTTGTATTCCATAAAATTATTTTTTTATTCCATAAAAGTCTCATATACCTCTTAATTCTCAGGAAAATATGGCAAGGTATGAAGAAGAAAATAAAAACCCACAATTGTACTATCTAGGGAAAATATGTAGTTTACGCCAATTATGTCAAGTATAACACAGATTATTGATAATAGCGAGCCTTTGTTGAGAGTTACGTTACCATGTGCCAAGGACAGTTGAACTCTTATCTCACTGAATCTTTATGAGAGCCCAGTGAGGCCTTACTGGTTTCGTACACATTTCACAGATGCGAAACAAGCACACAGAGATTCAGTAACCAGCCTGAGATCACACAGCTGCTTCTTGGTGGAGTCCGATTTAACCTAGGTGGTCATGCTTTAAAGCTCATTGTCTTTTTTTTTTTTTAATTGTTATTAAATTACAGTTGTATGCCTTTTCTCCCCATCCCTCCACCCCACCCCATCATTGTCTTAATTCTACTGTTCTACCTTGTCTAAAGCATGGGTTTAGAACCTGCTTCTCACTTTCTTTTTCTGTCTTTTTTTTTTTTTTAAGCTTGAGTTATAATTGACACACAAAATCCTAAACTATTTAAAGTAGATATAGCCCTGGCTGGAGTGGCTCAGTGGATTGAGTGCTGGCCTGCAAGCCAAAGGGTCGCTGGTTCAATTCCCGGTCAGGGCACATGCCTGGGTTGTGGGACAGGTCTCCAGTAGGGGGCATGTGAGGCAAACACCCATTGATGTTTCCCTCTCTCCCTTCCCCTCTAAAAATAAATAAAATTTTTTAAAAACATACAACATGATGATTTGATATGTCAAGACATATATCTTGTGAAAGGATTCCCTCCCCAGAAATAAAGTCCGTCATCTCATATCTAATACCTTTTTGGTGAAAACACAAGTTCTATTTTCAGCAGATTTCAGTTAAACAACGAAGATTTGCAGTATTAGACTCAGATCTTGCTCAACTAAGTTTGTATCTTTTTCCAATGTCTCCCTGTCTCCCCTACCCCTAGCCCTGGCAATCCCCATTCTACTCTGTTTCTGAATTCAACTTTTTTTTTAATCCACTGACAACTGATGCCCTGGTGGTAGTCTCTCCCTGTCTGGCTTTATCACTTAGCATAATGCCCTCTAAGTTTTCCATGTTGTCCCAAAAGGCGGGACTTCCTTTTTAAAGGCTGAATAATATTCCCATGTGTGTATGTGAGACATACTCTTTACCCATGTGTCTGTTCAGGGACACTTAGGCTGTTTCCATACCTTGGCTATTGTGAAGAATGCTAAGATGAATGTGGAAGTGCAGAGATTTCTTTGAGATAATGACTTTGTTTCCTTTGGATGTAAACCCAGAAGTGGGATTGCTGGATCATGTGGTAGTTCTATTTTTAATGCCTTGAGAAACCTTCATAGTGTTTCCAAAGTGGCTGCAGCAATTTACATTCCCACCAACAGTGTGTGAGGGTTTCCTTTTCTGCACATCCTCGCCAGTATCAGGTATTGAGGTGGTATCTCCTTGAGGTGGTATCTCCCAACACCATTTGTTGAAGAGGCTGTTTTTGCTCCATTTTATGCTCCTGCCTCCTTTGTCAAATATTAATTGACCGTAAAGACTTGGGTTTATTTCTGGGCTCTCTGTTCTGTTCCATTGGTCTATGTGCCTGTTTTTATGCCAGTACTAGGCCGTTTTGATTACAGTGGCCTTGTAATACAGTTTGTTATCAGGGATTGTGATCCCTCTTGCTTTGTTCTTCTTTCTCAAAATTGCTGCAGCTATTCGGGGTCGTTTATGGTTCCATATAAATTTCTGAAATGTTTGTTTTATATCTGTGAAATATGTCATAGGTACTTCAATAGGGATTGCATTGAATCTATAAATCGCTTTGGGTAGTATGGCGATTTTGATGATGTTAATTGTTCCAATCCATGAGCATGGTACATGCTTCCATTTGTGTCTTCCTTAATTTCTTTCTTCAGTGTTGTGTAGTTTTCTGAGTACAGGTCTTTTACCTCCTTGGTTAGGTTTATTCCTAGGTACTTTATTTTTCTTGTTGCTATATCAAATGGGATTTTGTTCCTGATTTCTGTTTCTGCTGTTTCATTGTTGGTATACAGGAATGCCTTTGATTTCTGAGTATTGACTTTGTATCCAGCTGTTTTGCCAAGCTCATTTATTAGGTCAAGTAGTTTTTTGGTGGAGTCTATAGGATTTTCCATGTACACTATCATGTCATCTGCAAACAGTGACTGTTTCATTTCCTCCTTTCCAATTCCAAAGAGTTTATTAAAAGGCTACCTTTCTCTCTAGGCTCTAGGGATCTGCCTATAGATAAACATGTCATAAAAGAGGTGATGGGTTCTAAATAATGGAAGGGCTAGCCCCTAAACTTTGCTCATGGTTAAGAGTACAGCCTTGGTAAGTGGTCATGGAACCATCTGCTAAATGGAAAAGAGAAACTTCCACCAAGAAATCAACCAGTCTTCTCAATGACCACATTCAAAGTAAGGTGTTGGTTGGACATCAGTATAAACTGCATCTTAACAGCTTTCTGCTCTCCAACAGGCTCAAATGTACCTCCATTAAAATAATTAGATAATTTAAAAATTTATATAACATGTAAGAGGAAACAAACTATAAATAGTTATGATACTATAATAGTATAGCAAATAGTAAAAAAAGAAAAAAAGAAAGAAAGAAAGGATCCTGGAGAGGCCAGCTCGCTGATCATCTTTTCTTCATATTCAAGGTGTCTGCCCTATTAACAATTCTTAGCAAGCCTTTCACAGACCCTTGACACCTTCTTTTAGACACTTAAACTCATTTTTTCAAGATGTTTTTGTTGTATCAACTTGTATTTTATTTTTAATATCAAGGATTTATAGTCCTCAGGAATTGCATTATTTTCCATCATTACCCTTTGTTTGCCTCAGCAAGTAATTTAGAAACCACAGTGATGGTAAGCCTTAGTAAAGAATTGAAAGCAAGAAGCTGTATAACCCAGACCTGTATCATTTTTGTGCTTAAAATAAGAGGTTGTTCAGAATTTGCATGAGCAATATCCCACGTGTAATGAGAAGGCCACGGGGCACTGCGGTGTGTTACAAGAATGCTGTGTTTGGAATCAACTCCAGTGGGGTACAGCCCCCAGGTGTGAGTTACCATTTGTTCATGACCTTGGGAAAGCTCCTTCGCCCCTCAGCATCTCTCTTCAAGGGGAAATTTGGAATAAAAATGTGTACCTCACAGGGTTGTTAAAGGGATTAAATGAGATGCCGTTCTTTTTTGAGAATTAAATAATTAGATCTGGTGATTTTTAAGCATTTTAAGAACATTTATCAATTGTTTGGAAACTTCAACAGTTTTGAAAATTTAACATGGTGCTGGTCACGCTTTTCTTTGAGAAGTTGCCCTTTTAGGGCCAGCGTGGCTGACCAGTGGTACCCGTGAATGCCTGGGGCAGTGAGGAGATGGTCCCAGGGTGGACTTGAACCAGAACTTGCACATTGGGAACTGGCATTGTCAGCAGCTCCAGCTTGGCCTGTTCACCCGCATCTGTGGGTCATGAAGGGTCAGGCTTCTGCATCCGGAATCCTCCAAATTGGCATCTTTATCTAGAAATAGCCAAACTGAAATGTCACCATCCAAAAAGGCAATTTCTAAAAAAACTTGGACTCTCTGCACAGCATGCCCGGATTGCAGGGGTGCCGCAGACGTGTTTCGGTCCTGACACCATCCGCTAACGGCTGGGCTTTGCCTGCTCTGCACAGCATATCTCGGCTCTGGAAGAAGGTACTAGTGGTGTTGGTAAATGGATTTTAACTTAATAGGTTGTGTTGGGAAGGGTACCCTTCATTTCTTAGAGCACTGATCATTCAGACTACTCTCTCCAGGAGGAAAATGTGTTTCAGTACCCCTTATAGTTTGGGTGGCATGTATCTCTTGCTATTTTAGAGATGATACTATGCATTTTACTCAAAAGCAGTGAGCTGTGAGGCTTGCACAATTTTCACCTGTTCCATTGTCAGGTGTCAACGTTTTTTTGATGCATGTGGCCATTGCCCTTGCTGAGAGCAGGGCGTGCTACTGTTTCTTTATTTTCTTCACTCTATGTCTAGTTAGACAAGTAACCAGTATAATGACCCAGGTTTATGCTACGAAACTGATGCAGTTAAGTGAAGGCCAAGCAAAGCCACTTGCACAAGTGAGGCAGGAAGGGCCCGAAAATGAAATTATGTATCACTGAAGGAAGATGTTACAAAGTGTAAAAAACAAAAAACACCAAATTTCTTTATCTTAATATTTCTATGTTTGATGTATTATTTTTTGATATATTTCCCTCTTTCTACTGCATTCATATGTAAAAACAGCACTCATTTCATTTTGTATGCTGCTCTTCACGTTATCACAAGTCCTTTTCCCCCACATTTCTGCACCATCTTTGATTCTTTTTATTGGCTCCATCAAATGATAAACCGTCATTTGCCACACTACTGCTATGTTGCGTGGTTAAAATAACCACATTTTAGCTCCGATAACCAGTACTGCATTAAGAATCTTCAAATACAGAACTGTTTTCTTCCTTTGAACTATTTACTTGGAATAATCTCAAGAATGGGATGGCTAGTTCATAGGGTGTGTATGCATCATAAGCCTGTTTTTCATTTCTGTAGTTGGCTTTCTTGTTTGCATAAAAGTGAAATCTCTTACCTCCACCCAAAACCCCAGCATCTCAGTCAAGAGTTTTATTTTCATCAAGCATTTTGGGTGTTTTATTTCTCAGGAATGTTAAAATGGCAAAATTAAAGAAAGGAGTACAGTTTCCCTTTCTGTAATATAAAGCATCAGACCTCAAGTGAGCTCTGTGGGGCCAAAGCCCATGCCCTTCTGGTTTTCTTTCTGATATTGTATGAAGTGACCCGTATCTTACTTCTGCATAAAGGACAGTTGATGAGAAAGACAAAGCTCTTGTTCTTTGGGTGAGTGATTCATTGCTTGATTGCCTAGCGTTTTCCACTTGGGAGCAAATTCCTTCTGTGATTTCCAGAGCTTGAAGAGACATTAGTTTGCTTTTCAATTTATATGGCCATTCTACTGAATCCAGCACACAGCGCTCTGAGACTGTAATAGCCCCGATACATAACTTCACATTTGGAATGTAAAGCACAGCCATTCTTAATAGTTCCATTTAATGGCCATTCTTTTTTTCCCCCCATGGCTTCCTGTATATTATTATTTTTTTAAGCAGACAGCCATTTTAGTGCCACCACATTCTCCATTCACTACATTTTCTCTGCAGTGAAAATCCTTTTAAAAACAACTTGAGTCCCTTGGAAAGCAAATAACTCAGGATGAGAGAACATTGATCTCTGGGGGGGAAAGATGACCCAGAGAACCCTTGTCTGGAATGTTCCTTTCTGTCTTAACCCTCTAAGAAAAGTAAGTGTGGTGTATAAGAAAATGCATGAGTAGGAGGTCTGAGCCTCGGGCAGAGGAGCTGTGTAGACCAGTGATATTAGGCAGTTGAAGGATGGCAGTTGTTAAGGCCTGTGGCAGACCATCACCGCCCGTATATTTGTTTTACTTGAATGACTAGATATTGAATTAAAGAAAAACTTGTATTTTGTAAAAAACTTAGGAAGTTTTAGGTCACTTCCAATTTCTTTTCTTCCTTACGCCCTTTCAGCTAATCCCAGGACTCGCTGACTCGCCCCTTCAGTGCTGTCTTCTGAGATCAGCAGAGGAAGAGTTCCTGCTGTCAGCGATTGGGGGGTGGCATCCCCGATTCCGTTACCAGGGAAACCAGGTTCAGATGGGTGCAAAGAAGGTAAAAGGTTCAAACATCTTATTTGAAGTAATGAAATAAGAATGCAACATATAACTTCCCTCTCCCCTCACCTAGCTAGTGTCAATTTCCATGGAAACGGGATCAGAAAGGCCGCTGACAGCCAGCAGCTGACAGTAAACTCCACCATCTCTCTAGGTGGCAGGCATCCTTTTGATACCTGCAAATGCCAATTTGTACAATCTCACGGCATATCATTGGGCTGGAAGACTCTCTTAGATGAAGAGTGAATAAAATAGAATCTACCCAGCCAAGAATCTGTCACTGTATGTTTTATCAAAAAAATCATCATTTAGGAATGTGGTCCAGTTTATTATTACTAATTTTCATGACAGATACTTTGTCCATATGCAAACCTCCTTGTTTTTCACGTTTGCCTTTCTGATTTCAGGACTGATACTTAGCAGCACGATAGCCATCTCTTCCGGGCTGTAATTTATTATACCAGGTATTTTGACATTCAGACGTTCCATATATTTAATATATAGAAGTGTAAGTGTCAGCGTTGTTTTTAATCTCTGCAGCAGTGCCTAAATCGACAATCACATTGCCTGCTAATTTATATCCATTTTAGATGTTCTGCCTTCTAGAAGGCATGGACTCTCAGGATGAAATAGTTGGAAATCTTTATTTTTCCTTTTTGTTGATTTTATTGGCGCGACACTGGTTAACAAAACTATACAGGCT
This sequence comes from Desmodus rotundus, assembly GCF_022682495.2. NCBI lineage: Eukaryota > Metazoa > Chordata > Mammalia > Chiroptera > Phyllostomidae > Desmodus > Desmodus rotundus. The sequence continues at coordinate 38,211,144 of NC_071387.1, forward strand.
TCAGGTGCACAGTTCCACAACACATCATATGTACACTGTGTTGTGTGTTCACCACCCCGAGTCAAGTCTCCTTTTATCCCCCCATACCCTCCTCCACGCCCCTCCCCCCAGCAGCCCCCACACTGTTGTCCATGTTCATGAGTTTTTTTCTCTCTTTTTTTTTTCTTTTCTTTTCTCAGTCTCTGCACCCCTCCCCGCCTTCTCCCCAACAGCTGTCAGCCTACATGGACTCTCAGGATGCAATAGTTGGAAATCTTAACATTCACATTTAAATAATTGAAAAACTCTAGGTAGTCCCTAGCATCTGCCGAGTGAATCCCCCACAGGTAAGTGAGATACTGTTAAAACATGCCTTGTCACAGCTGTAACTCAATCAAACATTTCAACATGGGATGGACGTGGAAAACTTAGTAGCAGAAGGGACTACAGAAAGGAGCAGACTGCTTTAAAGTGATTTCAATCCTCACTGTTGCTAGAGATGCTAGATCACTCATTTTATGAATATTTGTCTTTCTGGTCAGCTTTTGTTAAAATATAATTCAGCATGCCAACTACTCTGGGCTCCTCTATTAATGTTAGCCTTAAATTATTTATGTTAAATAGAGTAGACATTTACTGTTTAAGTTTTAAACCTCAATCAATTATTCGCCCATAGTAAATACCAATTGCTACCTATTAATGGTGGTATGAAATATATAAGCTCTTAATTTTTTTAGCACAAACCTACCTCTCTGATAAAACACATCTGCAGGACAACACCCATGTAGGATGAGCTCAGCTCCGAGTCCACACCACCCATTTTTTTTTTTGTCAGCCATGTTCCTCTCAACATCCACAGCCAGGAGACGCCTTCCCATTAGCCATAACTTACTGCATTTTCTAAGGGTGAGGTGAAGAGTTGGTTGAATGACTCAATAAGAAAAATGCTGAAATGGATTTTGCTGCTGGCCTTTACCCCTCTCGTGGGGGCAGAGAAACATTAAGATAAATCACCAGTTAGATAATATTATCGTATGCTAAAAAACATTGAACCTACCCCTTTCTCTGCTCCTCTATATTTCCTCATCTTGCCTGGGAAATGGGCAAGCCTCACATTCCACCCGGGCTGCACTAGAATCGTGCACGAGTGATTTCTTTGACTTCAGTTGGGAGATACAGAAATGTGCATAAATGAGGCTGTGATTTGATTTCAACAGAAATTTCACTGTAGGCAGCGTGTAGTTCCCTATGCTGGCCATTCAAGCTGTTCAAAAAGCAGGTGATGAAATGGCTTGCCTTGCATAATTGTCAGAACTTCTGGAATAGCTTCCAAGCGCAATCACAAAAGTACCCGTGACTCTCCCCGTAGGATGGGAGATGTTTCCTCCCAGCCTTTCCATAGGCTGTTTCACAAGATTCTCTTGTCATTGTCTATATTCTGAGTTAGTCTGTCTTGTGGCTATTTCAATTTTAGGATTACGATTCTGTGATTTGCCAGCCATTGAAATATTCTAAGTCATTTGGATCAACATTTCCATGATTCTAGAATGTGAAGAAAATCACAGAAGAAAAATAAGTGCCAATCAAATAAAACAAGTTGGTAAAAACATGAGCAAACTCTAAAGTCAGTACTGAATTACACCTAAATTTTTGAACTTTAAATAGAAAACCACCTCACTGACAGGCAATCATGTGTAAGCAATACTGCCTGGCGCACTTTTTATTGAACCGTAATGCTATCGTACCCATCAGGAGAGTCCCAGAGCTAATGTCTGTCTTCATCGCACTCCATAAATGAGGCAAAGGGAACCCTCTTTTTTCCAGCCCGAAGAGAAAATCTTTCTTCCATCCAGGACTCAGTGGAAACATTTGTTACCTGAAAGCATTTGACTTGACTTTTTAAAATGCAACCTTTGAAATGTTAGAGGTGAACATAAAGATAAGGGCAGGCCCCAAATACCAGATTTGCTCAGTCTGACAAAACAGGCAATTATGCGCTTCTGAAATAGGTGACAGGTAAGAGGATGCGTCAGTTGTATAACAAGCTATTGCTTCATTTAACAAACATTTACCTTGTGCAGGTAATTCTGGTAGGTGCTATTTGAAAGATATAATGGTAATTACTATGGTTAACATTTACATTTAGCACTTACTGTGTGTCAGGCACTTGACTAAGTACTCTACTTGCCACTTTCACTTAAAAATGGTAATAAGACCTACTTTCTGCTCTGAAGGACTTGAGACCAGGGCCAGGACTAGGGTAAGTTGAGGGAGGCACTCCTCTTAGGCTCAAAGTTCAAGATGATGACAAAAAACTCAGTAATCAAAATAAATAATGTTTTACTGTAATATTTAAAACATTGAAATTATGCACACATCTGTGATGATGTGGCGCAACAGAAAGTCATTCATTGCTGGTAGAATTGCAAAATGGTACAGCCACTTCGGAAGACAGTTTGGCAGCGTCTTGCAGAACTGAGCATACCATCCAGCAAACCCGTTCCTTGGTATCTACACCAGGAATCAAAAGCTGAGGTCCACACAAAACCAGCACAAGGATGTTCGTAGCTGCTGTATTCGTACCTGTTAAACCGGAAGCAACCAAGAGGTCCTTCACTAGGTGAGTAGATGTGATGGTTAATTTTAGGTGTGTACTTGACTGCAGTTCAGGGTGGCCCAGACCTTAGACTACACTTTATTCTAGGTGGGTCTGTGAGAGTGTTTCTGGGCAAGATTAACATTTGAATAGGTAGACTGAGTAAAGCAGATCTCCCTTCCCTGTTGAGGGTGGACCTCATTCGATCACTGAGGCCTAAATAGAACAGAAAGACTGAGCAAGAGAGAATTTACTCTTTCTAATTCTTCATAATAAATATCACCCCTTTCTTTCTCTCTGTTGGTTTATATATATATATATATATATATATATGTATATATATATATAAATAATATGTAATATATAGTGTAATACTATATAATATATAAGGATGGGCAAAAGTAGGTTTATAGTTGTTTGTATGGAAAATAACAATAATTAATGAATAATAATATAAGAATAAACTCTGTGTTTTGCGTACTGACAGCTGCAAGCTTACTTTTGTCTACCCATGTATATATATTACATTATCTATCCATCTATTTATTCTAATCTACTGGTTCTTTTCCCCTGGAGAGCCCATATTAATACAGTGGGTAAATAAGTTATGACACATCCAGACAAATATTATTCAGCACTAAAAAGAAATGAACTTTCAAGCCATGAAAAGACATGGAAGAAACTTAAATGCATACTACTAAGTAAAAAAAGCAAATCTGAAAAAGCTACGTGCCATGATTTCAATCCTGTAACATATGAACCAGTTAGGGGTTATATCGTTAAAACTGCTTTTAAATATTAGTAAGCCTTATTTTATTATTTTAGATTGTAAGTACATGTGTATATACATACATATATATACATTAAATCATTAGTGTATTTATCCCCATGTATCTGGTGGAACCTCTTTCACACATGGGCCACACGTCCCATGTGGTTCACAAGGTGCCTCAAGGGATGGCAGGGGCAGTGGAGGGGGGTCGACAGCGGTGTCCTGAGGGCAAACGGTGATGTTACAGATTCTGTGTGCAGGTGACGTAGGTTTATGTATTAAAACCTTCTGGCAGTGGAGCTGGAGGTTGAAAACAATACTAATGATGCAAGCATAAGCAACCCAAATGTCAGTGCTGACACTTTCTGCTTGGAATATTGGGAACTCTTCATCAGCCAAATTATTAGATTAAAAAAATAAGGGCTTTTTAGATCTATCAAGAAGTTGGTCCAGAAGAAAAACTCCAAATTATCAAGAAGACTGTCTGAAAAAAAGGGGTTAAATATGCACTTCAACCTAATGTGTTGCATTCTTTTGTTAAATGATTAGAAGTAGATGAGAGTTCTGTCTCTTCCTCCACCACCTCACCACCAGACAGGGGAGGAGAGCATTATTATAATGGCCCCTGGGGATTCTTCCTCCCTGTGGCCACACCTCTTTGCTATGTGATGTTACTGCTAGTCCCATCAAGAGTGAGTGTTTTTCAGTCCCCTTATATTTGAGCTGGTCTTGTGACTCCCTTTGACCTATAGCACATGGGGGAAGTGACTACAGCTCATTTCTCTAGAGGTTTCTGAGCCTGCACAAGCTCAGCAGAACAATGACCAGACTTCCAGCAAACAGAACTGTGAAAATTAATAAATCATTGCTTCAAGCCACTGAGTTTGGGGTGGTTGGTCACACAGCAACAGGTAACTGACACAGATGGTGTGTTAAAAGTGGAAGCTGGTCTCTGAATATACCAACTTTTGTAAGAAAGTATCCAACCTTTCCTGTAGGTTTGGTGCAACCCCTGTTCGCTTTCCTCATGAGCTTTCTGACCAGCACCCTGCATGGGAAGATCAGCACATCGTCTAGGTGGATCAGGCAGCGGGTTTGCTCAGGACCACGTGGAGTTTGGATCAGGAAACACTCGAGTTGTTGGGCTGCAGGCTCTCAGGGTGCTTATTACACCTTTCCTGAGGGATGATGGCACATGCATAATCGTTCCAGCTAACCATATAGTTTGAAAACACTTATTTTCCCAATGAAAAACATAAATGTAACAGTCCTATGCTAATTAAGGAACCCTTGATGCTAATTTAGATAATGACAATTGCAGCATTTGCACAATCTGGAGTATGAAGTCTGGATTAGGGTTCTTTACTTCCTAATTAACTGCCCCTAGAGTAGGGATGCCTGACTAGGGATGTGCTAACTCCAGTAACTAGGAACGCTGACATTAACCTACACATCCTGTGGATCCCTGATTTTGTTGAATCTCTTTCCTCTTCCCTATCTCCAGGCAGAAACCTGGAGAAGTAAACAATTCATAAGTTTTAAATTGCATGCCATTCTCAGTAGCATGGCGAAATTTCATGCTCTTCTGCTCGTTCAGTCCAGGACGGAAACATCCTTGTCCGGTGTGCCCGTGGGTGTCCAACCCATGGCCTGTGGGCTGCATGTGGCCCAGGATGGCTATGAGTGCGGCCCAACACAAAATCGTAAATTTACTTAAAACGTTATAAGGTTTTTTTTGTGATTAATGTGTTGCAATGTATTTAATGTGTGGCCAGAGACAGCTCTCCTTCTTCCAGTGTGGCCCAGAGATGACAAAATGTACATGTTCCTGCTGGGACAACCATGCCCATAAGTCACTTTAGTGGCCAGCTCAGTGATCAGGTCAGCCGCTGGGGTATCACAGTACCTGTGTTCAAGTCACCCTAATTTTCCTTAGTAGTGGCCCCAAAGCTCAACGGTAGAGAGGCTGGCTGTTCGAATATATCAAAGAGAAGCCGTAAAGAACTTCCTTTAAGTGACAAGGTGAAAGTTTTCAACTTAATAAAGAAAGAAAAAGTTGTACCCTGAGGTTGCTAAGATATATGAGAAGAACGAATCTTCCATCGGTAAAATTGTGAAGGATGAAGAATAAACTTGTGCTGGTTTTGATTGTCCTTCTGACAAGGCCTGCGTCCTTCCGCTCACTGATATGGTCCCTCATGCCGGCATTTGATCTCCGCCCATCGTCACGGGAAGGGTGAGTACGATGCTGTAAGATATTTTGAGAGAGACCACATTCACATAACTTTTCAGTATATTATAATGTTCTATATTATTATTAGTTATTGTCAGTCTCTTACTGTGCCTGATTTACAAACGAAACTATCATAGGTATGTGTGTGTAGGAAAAAGAAACAGTACACACGGAGTTTGTTACTATCGGCACTTTCAGGCGTCCACTGGGATCTTGGAACATATCCCCTGGGGATAAGGGGGCAGGCTGGGGCAAAAGTAGGTTTACAGTTGTTCGTCTGTAAAACAACACAATAACTGATACATAATAATGCAAGAATAAACTCTGCACTTGGCATACTCGCAGCTGTAAACCTACTTTTGCCCCTGGCCGTATAACACGTCCTGGACAAGGCGGCGGAGAGGAACTCCTTGAGGCGGGAGCGGGGCAGGGCTGACAGCGGAGGTTGGAAGGACGCTCAGGGGCCCATCCAGAAGGAGTTGCGAAAAAAAAACCCAAGAAGCCCTGGTCTGACTTTTGACTCCGATTCAGTGTCTTTAGGTTGGTATTTCTCCACCTTCTTCAGGTCAGGGCACACATGGAAAAGGAAACTATTCCTAAGATACAACACGGGAACGTGGAGGATGCTGGGTGCTGCTGACTTTCCCAAACCCTTAGGGCAACAACGGGAAGTTCTTCTATTTATTTAAAAAACACACAAAAGCCTTCCATGATGTCACATGTATGTAATTAAATAAAAGTTGACTATTTCAATGATCTGTAGGAAAATTTTCACTACCCGTTGATGTCACTGGAGGTACCCCAGGCAGAACACAGCCGGGGCGGGAGTCTTTGCACCTGCCCACTCTCAGTAACAAAACTCAGTAGACAAGTTAAATCGATGGGAGGTTAAAACTGTATATTGTAGAAAAGCCATCACTTTATTACTTTCATAAACTCTACAAATTAGACACTAAAGTCTAAATATCTACTCATGGGTTAAATGAGAAGAGCTAATAAAAGAACTACAATTCCCAATTAAATCAAAACCAAAAATGTCCCAGGCTGCCAAATTAGCTATCTTGAATTAGCTGGGTCTAAATAAAACTCGGTCTCAAGTGATTGCTGTCTGTACTCCAGACTTCTGTATCCTGCCTCATTCCTTTCAGATACTTCAGTCCCTACAGGCTGTCCAATCTCCCGTCTTAGAACCAAAAACCAAAGCCAAATATCAAAACAAAAGAGTTTCCTTAACTCCATGCCCTGAGGCACTATTCCATTTTCCACCTTATCACGTTGGTTCTTCTCAAATAATTCCATTCAGTAGCCTCCATTTCTTCACCTCCTGCCACAGTTCAACACACTCATCAGGATTTTAATCCCATCCACCCCAGGAAACTACTCTTTGACAAGGTCTCCAGTGCTCTCCTTGCCAAATCCACTAGACAATTCCTTATGTTTATCTTGTTTGAACTCTCAGCAGCTTTTAAAACAATTGACTACACTGTCCTTCTAGAAACATCCTCTTTGCTTTGGAGATGCCAAACTCCACCAGATTGCCTCCTGCCTCGCTGGAGGCTCGCCTTTCCTCATGGCACTCCCAATTTCTGTGTAACCCTCCACCACAGTTGCTTTCTTTCTGTCTCTGAGATACGCCAAGCTTGGTCAGCTTGGTCCAGTGCCTTTGCACAAATGTTTCCTTCTGCCTGGGTCATACATGGAGATTCCTTCTCATCACTCAGCTCAAATATGATTACCTTGGAGAGTCTCTGACCTCATTATCTAAAGGCACCCTCCCACCTCATCCCCTTGTTATTGTTTTACTTTTTTCAAGCATGTATTTCTATCATAAATCCATATTTGTGAACGTGTTCGCTATTTTACTTCCTCTCCAAGACTGTGAAAGAAAACTCCATCTCTGTGGCAACCTAAAATACACATTATGATAGCCAGGCACGAACGTGGCCTCCAGTTACCTTTGCCTGCTGGTATTCAGGCCCTGTGTAGTCCTTTTCTACTGAATCGGGGCTGACCTGTGTGACCAACAGAACACTAAAGAAATGACAGCTTGGGACTTTCGCTTGTTTGCTTGGATTGCTACCTTTGGGAGAAGCCAGCTGCCATGGTGTGAGGATACTCAGGTAGCCCCATGATGAGGAGCTGAGGTCTCTTCTAACAACCAGCATCAGTTTGCCAGCCCTGTGAGTGAGCCAGCAGATGAAGCAGTGAGCTCAGACCCCGTAAAGCCATTGGTTGACTTCAGCCTGCCAGTATCTAACTGCAACCTCATCAGAGACCGCCAAGGCTAGCCAGAGCTGCCCAGCCAAGCTGGACTCACATTTCTGATCCACAGAAAACCTAAGTGATAATAAATATGCATTGCTGTTTTAAATCACTATGTTTTTTGGTGGTTTGTTATGCAGCACTAGGTAATTAATACAAATACCTGTATTTTATTCACTTGAAAAGGATAACTGGCAGCTGAATTCCTGCCCTTCACTTAACCATATTTGGCTTCACTGTGAATCCACGCGTCATCAGCCTGTGGACAAGTGTCTATTGATGGCATGCTATATGGCAAACACTGCGAAGCCAGAGATACAGAGATGAACAAGGTATGGCCTAAGCTCTCAGGTAACTCCTGATAGAGTTGAAAAGCCAAGACAGTCACTCTTGATGGAATTTAGGAGACAAATAAGAACATGTGGAAAGTTAACACAAACTAGAAATTGGAGGATGATGCTTTTAGAGGGTGGCAAGAGATCTTAAAGTTTGCTTACCATGAGAAGTTTTCATGGTAGTGATGGTTATGGACCCACATGAGGAAATGTGGTCTAGATCTAGAATATTTACAGTTCTCAAACTTGAGTGCATCAGAATCACTTGGAGAGCTTGTTACAACTCAGATTTGTAGGTCTTAACCTCAGAGTTTCTGCTTCAGTCAGTCTAGGGTGGGGGTCCCAGAATTTGCATTTCTAACAAGTTCCCAAATGATGCTAATGCTTCTGGTCCATGGATGACACACTTTGCTGCCTGCCAATCAAAGTGTGGTCCACATGCCAGCAGCATCAGTATCTGCTGAAAGCTTGTTCAAAATGTAGATTCTTGAGCCCCGCCCCTCACCTACTGGATCAGAATCTTCATGTTAACAAGATCCCTAGGCAATTCATGCACACATTAAAGTTTGAGAAGCTCTGCTGCGGGGGAAAGAGAGATGGTGCTCTCCTCAGCAAGCTGGCGAGTGCTGGACTGGCTGGGCACATCGGAGGTCAGGCATGGCCTGTGTATATGAGAGAATTCCTCTCTATGGTCAGCCCACTTGGATTCATTGATTTTTCTCAGGCAGATCATTTTTTTCACTTATTGATTTTTGCTGCAGCTTGAGTCTTCCTCATCAGTTCTCTGCAGGTTAATTTCAATTCATTTTGATTCATTTCCTCACCAGCTTGGCAGTTCTCCCCTGGCACCAGGCAGTGCAACTAATTGTGCTTGCCTGCAAGTGACTAGGTATGGCACAACCATGGAAAACTGCAAAAGGTCAAAGGCATCCTGGCCTATGCAAAAGCAGAGAGGCCTGGATGCCTTCTGGAAAGCCAAGGAATTAGAGCCAGGGACAGGCTTGCGGACCGAGTGGTATCTGTGCTATTTGCTGAGAAGCAGGTGACAAAATGAGCATGTCTGTGGCAGTGCTTTGAACACAGTGAAAAATTTTATGCTAACTCGAGGAGGAATGGGTGGTTTTCCACTGGTGGTGATGAGATAGATGTGGTGACATCAGCTGCTCTGGTGTTCAGCCCCATGCCTTTTATCTTGTGCCCTTCCTTGCTCTCCAAAGGCCAGGCCATTCCCAGAACAGAGGGAGCCGTTGTGTCTTGTGTTGTCACTTTAAAATGCAGGGAAATAAAATCCCAGTTCTCAAATATACTGATCCCCAATTTTCCTTCCTTCCTTTTTTTTTCTTTGTAGGTTTTCATATTTTATTGAATTGACTGAAATCACATTTTGCTATGTTCTTCTAGGATCCACAAGCTCCCTTTTTTTTTCCCCAAAAAGATTTTATTTATTTATTTTTAGACAGAAAGAAAAGGAAGGAAAAGGAGAAGGAGAGAAACATTGATGTGAGAGAGAAACATTAATTGATTGCCTTTCACAGGCCCCTACCCAGGGCCTTGGCCCGCAGTTCAGGTATGTGCCCTGAGAGGGAACTGAACCCCAAACCTTTCAGTCCACAGGCTGGCGCTCAATCCACTGAGCCACACCAGCCAGGGCCAAGCCCCCTTTGTAAAAAGTTGTCTTTTCCTTTTTTTTTCTTCTTGGTGGTGATGTTTTCACAGATATTTATCTCTAAATTCATCAAGTGTATACATTAAAAACATACAGCTTTTTTGTATGACATTAATATCTTAATAAAAGTGGCTTTAAAAATAAATAAATAGATACAGAATTAGATAGATAGATAAATAAATAAATAAATAAATTTTAAAAAAGGTATTTTTCACCCTTCATTGAAAAGTCATGTAGAAAACATTCCTTGTCTTTGGGCAAACACACTTAATTTCAAAAACTGCAAAATAGTGTTATATGGATCCTACAGATATTGCGGAGCTCACACAATCATTCCGTTCTCTTAAGCCAAGGATCCCAAACTTTCTCTGCTCATGGCACCCAGGTCAAAAAACAATATGGAACATTTGTGCTTACTAAATAGTTAGGTCCAAATAACTTCATAATTTAATTTGTGTCCTATAAACTTTGCAGCCTTTGAAACAAATACATATAAATTAAAAGAAAAAAACTTTTTAAAAGAAATGACCACACTTACTCATGGATATGTCACCAGTTGGGAACTTCACAGCTTCTCAAAACTTGGAAACACGTTGAACGTCATCACCCCTCACATCCTGCTCTATGTTGATTTTTATGAGCCAAGGCTAAAAGTGTAAACTAGCTCAAGCTAGTAGTTTGTACCATGTCTGGCAGTTCTTTCCCTGAAAATATGAACTATGTCATGGTGTTGCTGGGAGGCCCCAGGGAACCATGGCTATGAAGTCTCATGTAAATGTTGACGGCATAAGCAACTCAAAAATTCCTGGAGTTCCACATCGCCCACTCTTCTCATGGACTCAAATTTTGGGAAGCACATTCTAATGACCAAAAATAGTTAAAAATGGAGTTCATTTCTTTTCTTATGGTTTTGTTGAGAGGCATCATCCAATTTAATTCAAATTTTTACACATTTCAAAGTGCCTAATATTGCAGAGTAGATCATTTTGTTGGTTCCAAATTTTTTGGTCATAAATTTCTTGGGATATTCATACAACACAAAGAACATACTGAAGGTTAGCTGCTGAATTTTTACATAGATGAATGCTTGACATTTGGGCTGGACAGTTCTTTGCTGTGGGTGTCCTGTGCAATGCGGGTCAGTGAGCAGGGCCCCTGGCCTCTACTCTCTAGGTGCCAGTGGCATGCCCACCCAAGTGACGGCAACCAAAAACGTTTCCTCAAACATTGCCCAGTTCAAAGCGCTGGTCTATACACCCACGTGTCCTTGTACAGGGATGGCTTTGTACATGGGTTGCCAGATTCAGTTAAATTTGAATTTCAGATAAACAACAAATACATTTTTTGTATTAGTTTTTTCCTGTCTTTTATCTGGCAAGCCTACACCACCCATATCAAGATAGGTATATAGAATGTATCCTGGATGCATTATCATAACATAATGTTATATTATGATGCATAACATCATTTTGGCCGAGGAGGAACTGCTTATACCATAGTGGCTCCGTAAGTTTATTATGGAACAGAAAAACACCTGTCACTTAGTAACACTGTAGCCATTCTAATGTCATAGCTCGACCCATTACTCCCGTGTTTGCGAACAAAATGGTATAAACAAAACTACGCTTCCAGTTGTATAGAAGTATAGCACGTACAATTACGTATAGCACATAACACTGGATAGTGATAATAAGTGACTATGTTACTGGTTTATGTATTTACTATACGTTTTATTATTTTAGATTATACTCTGTCTACTTATTTAAAAAGTTTGCTCAAAACAGTATGCCGTGTTACTCTGCAGCAGTCTCATAATCTCGTGGTTGCCACATCTCTGGATTGCATCATTTTCTATTGTGCTTGATTTAATCTCATGCTGTTTTGTACAGTAACAGACTGTATGGGCTTGTAGTCTGGGAGCAATAGGCTATACCACGTAGCCTAGGTACATAGTAGGCCATATCATTTCATTTGTGTAAGTGCACTCTATGATGTTTGCCCAAGGTCAAAGTCATCTAAAGACTACTTCTCAGAACATATGCTGACATTAAGTGACGCAGGACTAACTCACACACCAATGCGAGCACCACTGAAGTTAACCTTTAGGTTCTCGCAAGATCCACAGCAACACAACTCCATGAAACCTTCTCTGTTGTGGAATTTCTCTCTCCCCAGATCGTCTCAAAGTCTCTCACTTGTTTAACTTCAAGGATCTCCTAGATGCAACCCATGATCCTTTTCAGTTTCCCTCCCCCTCCTCACTCTCAGGTAACTGCTGGCTCCTTGTGAACTCTCTTTCTGCCCTGCTCTCCCCTCCATGCCAGGCCAGCAGAGGAGACAAGGCACTGAGAACTGATCCGGATCTGCAAGCAGGCGGCTTCCCCCTTCTCGTTACCTCTCTGGTGCTGTACATGCTACCTGGCTGGATTCTGCCGCCCCACGAAACCCAAAACTAGGCTGACAAAGAGGGACTTCTCAGTAGTGAAGAAGGCTTTGGAGGGCATGTTTGGGAGATGAGGAAGACACGTGATCCTCACCAGTTCATCAGTGGCTATGATCTCCCTTGTTGGAAACTTGGCAGCTTCCACCGACCTCAGGCCCTCTTGGGCCCTTCCCCTTGCATCCAACTCTGAGATGAGACTCGGTGTCCCTCTTCTGGGAATAAGGACAAGCTACAAGCCTCTTCCTTGTGTTGGCTACTTTCTACCACACACTCAATTTTTATGATGTTTATTTACACACTGGATTAGTTTGCTTTTCTGTGCTTAATACAAAGGTGTCACATCAGTCACGTTTTGTAGCTGATTGATGGACAAATTTGGATACATTTGAACTTTCAGAAATCAAGTAAACATTGCTGAGAGTTGCCATCATGAACTAGGAAAGATTTTGACACCAAGAAGGGAGACAAGACCTTTGCTGGGTGGGTGTGAGTCAGGAGAGTTTCCAGAGAAAGTGGTGCTTGAGTTAAGATTTTGAACACAGACTTCACCAAACACTTGAGACAGAGGAAGTGTGCTCTGTGTGACTTAAGGAAGTTCAGAGGAAAGGTATAAATTTCAGTATCATTCTGTGGCAGGAAGAGAGAGGAGCAATGTTTAGTCCTGGGCAGTAATGGTGGACATTTGGGTAGGGTGGGGATGCAGATGGAGTGAGGATGGGGGTTTCCTTCTTTTCTGTGGGTCACGGGGAACCATCAGAACCTGGTCAGCTCTTCATGTCAGACAGATCACCCTACATGCTCTGTGAAGGAAGACTAGAAGGAAGGGTCAGTTAGGGGACTTACAATTTAGGTCAAAGGGGTCAGTCGTTCACCTCTTAGTATGAATTTATATAGACCCATTGTTTCCCACCAAAGCTCTAGTTAACATTGGCAGTAAGGAGACGGGAGTTTTACTGAAGTAGTGAGAAGACAGTAGGATATTTTGAGGTGGTGGATACAGCCAAGGAGTTGAAGTTGGTGGAGGGGTGGCCCCAGTGCACTGGGACTACCTCTGACAGCTTTTGGTGTTTGAACCCAGGAAGCTGGGGCAGGGAGGCAGGCATGGGATTAAAAAAAAAATGTGGAAGGGACAAAGGTGATCCATGTCATGAGTGAGCCTGGGGTTGGCGTCAGCCACACTGATGGATATGCCAATATGGGACTGTGGAATACTCGCAGAATCCCGAGTTTCAAAGGTGTGGCGTCTCCCGAACATTTGTTTCTCTATTTATGAGTGTCTAGGAACAAGTCTGAGATTAAAAGAGCAAATAGTTTGGAGATTAACTAATCAAGCATTCTGTTGTGTCAGTCCCTGTGGTGCCTCGTTTGACCAGTTTAATAGAAGCAAGAGGCAGTAGTTTACAATCGCAGAGCACAGGGCTGCTCTCCCAGAAAGGCCGGCGCTCCTGGTAGGGGAAACATGAGCTAGCAGGCTGGAAAGGTCGCTAAGGGAAGTTCACCCACAGCAAGGAAAACTGAAAAATGACTTGTTACATCCCTTGTCAGGGTCTAATTTGTTTAAAATCAAATCCATCTGTTCATTTCACACTCTTTGTTCCACTTCCTTGCTGCAATCCACAGTGGATTACTCCATGACTTGAAAAACTGGCTGCACTTACAATAAGCTAATCACTTATTTTGTGGTTAACTGCGTCAAGATATTCTGGAACACAACCAGCATTTATTCTCTATCTATCCTCTCTCGCTCGCTCTCTCTCTCAAGAACAGATTTTTTGTGTGTTGCACATTGACCAGGAAAATCCTTTAAGTTTCCTTCACAAAACATACTGTTTCCAGGCTCTGAAGTGACACAGGTAGGGGAAACGGTTTCTGTCATTGCACGAGGCCTTCCTCTCCCTCCCCAAGCTATCTGCAAATGCCTGTTTGCCTCCCATGCGCCGTACATCACAAAAGACTTCTTGGCTCAGTTGATTCCGTTTATGATTTTCAAATCTTAATTTCAAATGAAGCTTGCTCCTTTTCAGGAAAGAATTATCTTCTATACAATAAACCAAAGTCCCCTGAGGCATTCATTCGAGATGCATCGATTCCCTTAAGGTCTCCTAACCCATTAAAATATGTACAGTATTTCTGGTTAACTAATGGATCATTGGAAAAATGGGATTGCATACAAGATATAATTCAAAGAAATGTGCTTGGGGTTGCTGGCCAATCCATTCATAGAAACATTTGCTGATTGGGAAAATATTTTATTTTTTTGGCTTAATCTTTTGCCAGACCACACAAACTAGTGAAGGTCATTATTTTTGATTTCTTGGACCTAATTTTGAAGGCAGAGCAGCAATGAAATTTGTGATTTTTGTCACTGCTCCTGATTAAGAAATAACTGGCTGGCATTTAAACTCAGTTGGATCTGTACGATCTGTGAATATTACCATTTTTTTCCTTGTTGAGTGCAAATTATTGCTAGATGTTATCTCGCATTCATTCCTGTCTTCTAAACGGCCAACCATTTTGGAAATATAATATTTATGAAATTGGATATTAAAATAGCAAGTGGTTTAAAGCTGAGGAATAGATGTTGAAAGATCCCAGCACATGCACTCACAGTAATTTTACATTTTTCATTACTGAGGTAATTAAAAAATTCCTTAGGGCTGAATTATTGTAAAATTTTATGTATCCTTCTACTAAGCATAAACTAATTTTCTTTCCCACTGGACAGTGTTAATTTAAGTAGGAAACATATTTAATTCTATCTCATTTATTCATATTATGAAAAATTGCAAGCTTTACTAATTTTATTCAACATCATTTATTTCTAAATATTCTTAGGTTCAGTCACTGATATGCACTTAGTATTGAAGGTTAAGGGGAAATGAAAGATGGAATTTTTTTGTCTTACCAGTGACCTTTCCTAGTTCGTTCCTAATTCTTGAGTGCCCCCAGAAAAGTTACAGGCTCTGAACCATTTGTATCTAAGTCCATGAAGGTCATAAAGATTTGTCTATAAATTTGTTTTAGTTTTGAAATTGGAGAATGTATGAAATGCTGTGTGATCTTGGACAAAGAATTTTAATGGGCTGCGTTCTCTCCCTTACCTAATTCTTGAAGTAGCAGATGAAATGTTCAGTGGAGCCCTTTGACTTTTTCAGGCCACAGGATGCCATTTTGTGTCACATGGTTCTGGTGGCATTAACTTTAGGGTTCCCTTTTCTGACACCTGTGGAAAGAGAGAAGTGAACGTAGCATGCAAGAAGTGGCACAGATCTGATTAAAAACCATGATGTCTAGAAATGACAAGAAGGAGCTGAGGGCACCCAGTCATGGAGTCCTCAGTGCTATGATGGCTCACTCATTTGGAAGTTATGCCCAAGAGAAATGCAGTGACAGAGGAAGGCAAGAGGGAGGATGGAGAGAGAACAGACACTATACCCAGTGCTTGTGCTGAATCCATATGGAACCTTGAAATCTCAGAGAGGCTTTGCGCTTCATGAGTCAGGGGTGGCTTGGGCAGAGGGGAAGACCCATTGCTAACCTGGGAGAAGGAGAGGGCGGGGAGAGGAGGAGGAGGGAGAGCTCCCATTTCTTATAAGCCTCCTCTGTGCAAGGTGCTCTACCAGTGCTGACCACAATGGAGTGAGGTTCGCAAGCATTACCTCCTGTGACCCTCACAGACTACCTGCACTGCAACAGGTAAGGAAATTAAAACGTTCTAATTAGGCCACTTGCCTAAGTTCCCATAATGCCTAAGATTGAAAGTGCAGCTTTGAATTGTGGGCCCATTCCCATGCTTTTCCCACATTGTGTCATTGTTGTCCTTAGAGACTCCTTGTGGGTATACATTTCATGCCCGTTCCACTCCTCTCACCCCTTGTCTATGCCGGGGGTTTCCAAAAGTAGCTCTGCAGGAGAATCAAGCAGATACTGAGGGCTTTGCTCAGATGAATTTAATGGGAACCTGCTTGGGTGAAGCACGTGGATAACGACTAGTGTCTGTCAGAGGAATTTGCATTTTAATGAAGGGACTCTTCATTCTACTCAATTCGGTCAGAGTATATGGAGGATTATTATGGGCCTACCCCCGAACACTTGGCGATTCAAAGCATACTCTGTCTTTAAGGGTCACAGACATCTAAATATTAGGCCTTCAGGACAGGAACAAATATGGATGATGAAGTCTCAGATTTCACAACCGGCAAGTGGAAGAGCTCAGTTAGGGCAGACACCGTGGACACGACCCTTCACATCTATAGCTTGGGTGAACCTGTCCCCGAAACGAGCAGGCCAGGAGGGTCTGCTTAAATCAACCTGGCAAACCCTAAGGTTTAACAAGTCCCACACCTTACCTTGTTCCTCTTCCTCGGAGGAGACCCTTTTTGCTTACCTTAGGTGTACCTGGTGTGATAATGAGCTGAGAAGGAAACCGTCATGACCCTACTCCTCATGCAGGTGTCGCCAAATTCAGCAGAGACTACGCAATCCGTCCAGCAGCCGCCTGATCTAGCCCAGAGAAATGGGGGGGGGGGGGCAGAATTTCTGCTTCAAATTTTCCTAATCTGTTAAGATCAGGTGCTTCCTAATTTTTAGAAAGTAGTAGCCTTCTGAAATCTTTTTTTTAATTAAATATTTTTTAACCATTAGAGGTTTCTCTCAAGTTCTTGCAGATAGATATCATTTAGGAATGAGGTTGTTAAGGTTGGCTAGAATTTCTGCATTTCTAGCACATTCTCTGTCAACACCCTTTCCCGCGGCGGGCCCCAGTGACCAGAAGGCTCTCTCTAGACTTCTCATACTCTAATGTTAGTGCAGTCATTACAGCCTGGAATGTTGTCCAAAACATTACTGTTTGTAGGCTTTTCAAGTGAAGGTCTCTAGGTGCAAATAATAACAGTGCAATGGTCACTGTTTCCATATTGATCCTCTCAACTAGAGTCATTTGAGGAAATCAAAGCTGACTCTGAATCTTTGCTGTTTACTCACCTGCACCATGTAACTCCATCTGACCTGTTCTGCTCCTCCCCTCAGTTTACTTCACCAGGCAGTCTGCTCCCCCTTTCTTCAAAAGTGACTTTCAGACAACTGGGATAGAATGTCCTGGAGTTTATCTGTTTGTGTGCCTGTCTCTTCCACTCAGCTGAAATCCCCAGCAGCTGGGGCTTGTCTTATTTATTTTTGTGCATTTTTAATTCAAGCAATTAAAACAAAATGCTTGAGCCCCGGCTGGTGTAGCTCAATGGATTGAGCACGGGCCTGTGAACCAAAGGGTTGCTGTTTCAATTCCCAGTCGGGGCACATGCCTGGGTTGTGGGGCCAGGTCCCTGGTAGGGGGCATGCAAGAGGTAACCAACATTGATTCTCTTCCTCTCTTTCTCCCTCCCTTCCCCTCTATCTAAAAATAAATAAGATCTTTAAAAAAAATGCTTGAGTTGAACAATGACTAGGTACTTCTTTTTAAAAAACCTGTATTATATTTTTTCCATCACCATTTAGTCCTCCTATACCCACCTCCCCCACCCCGCAATCACCACACTGTTGTCCATGTCCATGAGTCCTTTTTCCTTTCTGCTCAGTCCCTCCACCCTCACTAGTATGTGCTTCTGTAATGAGACTTTTTTTTCTTCCCTTGTCTTACTTATGCTTATTAAATCTTTTAGATTGAAAAATATATTACTTCTGTAATGTGAAAAAACATATTTAAATAAAAATAAGGGTGTTTCTGTTTAATTCTGTGAGAACATTTGCACTGTTATATTAAACTATTATCTTTTATTTTTTTACCTTTAAAAATTTTTTTTTAATTTTTCAATTACAGTTGATATTCAATATAATAGTTTCAGATGTACAGCATAGTGATTAGATATTTATACAACTTAATGAAGTGATCCCTCAATAAGTGTAGTACCCCTGATACCAAACATAGTTATTAAAATATTTTTAACTATATTTTCTTTTTTTTCAGTGTTCATAGTGAGTTTTTATTTATTTATTTTTAACTGTTATCTTTTAAAACACCATCTAGGCAAAGCATGTATCGGTGTTGCCTGCATGTTTTGCAAATGTTTGTTATTTTTTGCAATGCATTTGACTACCCTCAAGCACATGGACCTACCAGATAGAAGAAACAGTCTCGGCGGTGTTGGCCGAAAGGCTGCAGCCTGTTGCACAGCACCTCCTTCGTTCCTTTTCACTCCTTTCCAACCTTCCCACGCCATCACTTAAAAAGTGCCGGCTTAGCCCTAACTCTAAACAGAAATTACTGAATGCTAATCATTTCTGGGAAGCAATTTAGGAGACATTTAAGTCTCTAATGATATATGTGATCCCCCTTTTTACTACAATTTCCAGGGAAAGTGCTACAGAGTGATATGTGGCAATAACAAATTCAGAAGGAAGGGAATATGAAATTCAGCAAGCAGCGTGAATGATTTGCTGTTAGCATGGGGCCCAATAACACTACAAAGCTATAAACTCTGTCGATCTAGATTGCCCAGTTAGGTGGCAGAGATGCAATTTGTCTTTTCTGAAGCCGCCTGCTACTTGCTAGCTCCATCTCCTGTCACAGCCTATTAGCTCCCCAAGAAAATTGGTGGGAAATTGCCTGCAGATTGGAGGAAATTGCATCTCCAGGCCCTGGAAAAAATGTAGGATAGCACAACACCGACTGTCCCAGAGCAGCTATTAATACAGCAAAAAGTGACCTTTGACTTGCGAGGAAACGACTTTGCTATTTGCTGCATAAAGACTGTATTATGTGTGGCTGAAGGAGGGTGCAAATGATTATCCTAGCCAGGCTTGCGGCCAACCTGCTTTTGAAAGCCTAAATATTAGGAGCTGTTTTTGTTTGTTTATTTGTTTGTTTTAGGTGCAGAGAGTTTGAGTGTTGGCTTTGCAGGGAGGAAACTCCCCTGTGCCCCCACCCCGAGTTAAGAAGAAAATAGTGAACTGTCTCCAGGAAATGCTACAAATCTCTCAGGCGAAATTCCAGGAAAGTAAATCTTTCAAAGAGGAGATTAAAAAACGAAGACGAGCACATGGAAGGACCGTTTTGTTTCTCCCTTCTTCCTTCTGCTGAATAGTCTTCTGGGGCTTCCCCTGCCCCCCGCCCTAATTGCATTTACAATGCTGTCTTATTTCCAGTCACCTCTGAATTTTTTTTTTTTTATAGACCATCCCCAGAAGTTCAGACATCAAGATAATTGAGTGTTCCACAGGGGTACATATTGTGCATATTTTAAGCATCATTAACTTTATGTTACAAAAAAAAAAATAAAGATCCTGACATGGTATTTACAGGCCTACATTTCTGTCTAGAAGGACCTGAGCTCCCATTTACAAAGGATGTTTTTGGAGAGGGAGAGTGGCAGTGTGGCTGCTCCTGAGTGAGTATGATGCTCTCACTGCCTTTGAACCCTAAACACTGTCCCCAGTCCCCACCTCCTTCCCCATTACTGGGTCATTCACTTTCAGTGCCCCTGGGAGCAAATCCGAAATGGGACTATAGCAGCTCATACTTGCTATAGTAATAGAAGATATAAACCCTGTTGACAAGGAGAACCCCCTGCAGGGAAAAATAACTCCAATCAGTGGTTGCTCCAAATTTATACATGATAGAAAATATTGCCCATTCATTTATACACTCATATTTTGAGATCAAAATTGGTCTTAGTCTTGATACACCAGCTTTTCTTGCCTTGTGAACTGCAGTGTTAACCACCCCCTTTATTATTTGCACAGATTACAAAATAGTCAAATGAGACTCTTAGTTTTTCCAGAGGTGAGAGGTATTCTTTACACCAGCTGCCTTCTTGCATTTGGTTCTCGCTTTTAGAGGAAAACTACTGGAAACCATGTCGTATCAGAGAGCACTGAGTTCAGCAAGAGAATTTCTGAACTTTCATATGGGCTCTGTGCTCTACCTGTGTAACCATGGGTAATTATTTTTAAGCTTCTAGGGCCTCCGTTTTATTACCTAGAAAACAGATTATCTGAAAAGTGGATGTTCTCTAAGAGCCCTTCCAGATGTAAAATTCTGGGGTAAAAGGTAAGGAGCTAGGGACAGGATTGAAGGCTGAGCTGCACCCTGCTGCCTGTTTTCTTCCTGGGCTTACCTCGAGGGACTGACTGTCCCTGGAGAAGGAGTTCTGTTTGGTCAAGTAATTTATTTTGGAGTCTCCAAGTACTCAATATGCAACTAGCTAATTTACCAATTATTACATGTGAAGCGAATACTCACTCATCAATACAGAAGAGCCCAGGGGACTTCTTGATACATGACCCCTGGAGGCCTGCTGACTGGCAGGGTCAGTGGGCAGGGGGCAGTAGAAACCCCAGCATGTAAGTGCTGCTAGACCAACTCTATGTAGCCACACATTGTAGAATATTGGAGGGACGATTAAAAGAGGTCCAATTAACCTAAACATACAGTATCATGTTAAGTGAAAATATGCAAGATGGATGAATCCACAGAGACAGAAAGCAGATTAGGGGGTGGGAGATGTGGGGGATGGGGCAATGGAGGGAGCGATTGCTTAATGGGTACAAAGGTTTTCCTTTTGGGGAGATGAGAATGTTTTGGAACTAGATTGAGGTGATGATTGAACAATGTTAGGAATGCACTTGAATGCCACTGAATTGTATACTTTCATATGGTTGTTTTTATGTTTTTAAGATTTTATGTATGATTTTACCATAATAAAAAAAAAGAGATCTAGTTAAATTGCCATATAAAGGAACAAATGCAAGATGATATAATTATTTAAAATTTAAAATGCAGATTTTAACCTAGACAGCATAACTCTTACACAATACAAACCACTCTGTATCCTTTCTTATCTGCCTTTGTTTCCACTGTAATCCATGATGATGGTCTGAGAAATGACAGGAAGTTCTCAGGTATCAGAACTCTAAAAAACTCCACAGCTCCCAAAGCCAACAAGGGTGGGGAGGGAGTGTGAAGCTAATATGTCAATTTTCTGATAATTTATGAATACCGTTTTTCCTGCAGGCTCCTTCAAAATCCAGTTCAGGTGCCATGTCTTTTCTGAACAAGTTTATAATCCTTCCAGCTGAAAGAGATCTCTGCCTTCTCTGAACAAATGGCGTTTATCAACCTTTCCAGGGCTTTGCTCATGTCCTGTCTTAGATTATGGTTGTTTATTTTTCAGACATGTCTTACTTCCCCTACGCGAGGCCAATATCACATCATCCTCACCTTTGCATGCTCCCGGACACCGGGGCAATGTGCACTCAGCAGACATTTGCGCTGTTGCTCTTTTCTTCTCTACCTGCCATGTGCTTTGTAGGTGAATTCCACAGCAGTCCTTTCCCTCCTTCTGCTTAGCTGCTGGATATTTTCGAAGGTCCACCCCTTCTCATTCTCAATCCCTGACATTTAGGGCGGGGGGAAAGCCTCTCCATTTTTATGCCACCCCACCAACGACCTTGATGGGTGGGATCACAGCATATTCCAAATCTGAGACTCCCCAGAGATGGCAGATTTGGGCCGCAAAGATCTCGAGCTGAAGGTGACCATTTGCCAAGGCGTGGGAAGAACTTGCCTGGGGACAAAGACAGCATGAAAAAAAAACAAAGCTGAGCAGTTCCGGGAATATGGGCTCTGCCAGCCTGGAGCCAAATTTGCCCCTGGACTTCTCAGTTTTATAAGCCAACTGTTCTCTCTTATTTTGCTGAAGCCAGTTTGAGTTGGGTTTCTGCCATTTGTCATTGAAAGAC
Source organism: Desmodus rotundus (assembly GCF_022682495.2). NCBI lineage: Eukaryota > Metazoa > Chordata > Mammalia > Chiroptera > Phyllostomidae > Desmodus > Desmodus rotundus. The sequence continues at coordinate 38,233,165 of NC_071387.1, forward strand.
TATTGTCTGATACGTTCTTGATAGTTCTTCACCATTTCCCAAACATCCTTTAAGGCCTGGGTAAAAGTAAATGTTTTCTGGAAATCTCTCGCATCTCTTCTTATATTTCATTCATCCTGTTATTTATTATTCTACTTTCAGCAGAGATTTATTGAGCATTAGAACAGAAGCAAATATATAAAAGAATAAGATTATTTTTGCTTCTAGGGAATGAATTTATAGAAAGCCTTATATTTACACAACTTTATATCCTTCAATCTTTACATTAGTCTTGTGAGATAAGTATTACCACCTGTGTTTTGTAGATGGGGAAACTGAGGATCAGAGAGGATCAGCGGTTATAAAGTTTTTTAAAAACTAGCCCACAGTTTGACCATTTGGACTCCAACTTGGACATTACTTCCTTTGTCCTTCCAATGCAGCCTGCCTTGCATTATGATTTATGTATGCTTTTGTCTCTTTCTGGACTCTGGGTCCTTTAAAGGCAGGGACTGTGGCTTCTTTTCAATCAGCCACAACTTTTACTATAGTCTCTTAAAGATGTTGAAGTTCAATAAGCATTTTTGGGGTGACTTGATGTATAGATAGATAAGCGAACCACAGGTGAATGAGTCATTTGTGTCCTCAGAAACCCAAACCAGAATTCACATCTCTGAATTCATGGGAGCTGGAAGTGCCAAAATGCTGTTTCTGGAGCTCAGAAGGTTATATATCTGCACAGCCTTCTATTTCCTCAGAGCCGTCACACCCACTATGGGGGCACCTGTGGAGCCTTCAGGACTCAGCATTAGTGGAGAGTTGCCATTAAGTGAATGATGCTTAAACTTTAGGGCTACTTACATGCCAGGCCATATGTGTAAAATTTGCAAAAGTAAAACATTTTAAATGTATTGTTTAAGATCATGGTCTCTGGCCATTCCAACTTCCCTTCCACTACTCTTTCTCTTGCACATAAATGGCATTGGAATGGCCTTGTATGTTGGGGAACTAGCTAAGAGGTTGAGTGGGGGCACAGGCTTGAGTTTGGTGGGAGAAGTGTATGTGGTTTACAGTCACTTGTGAATGTTTATGTAGAATGAGAATTAGGCTAGGTGTCCTGCGATGGGAATGCATCAGGGAATGCTCCTACTGTTCATTGCGGTAACTGCCCCAGCGTTGTGCCAGGAAGGTGTGGGGAAGTTGTCCCGCACTATGAGTGTTTCTTGAAGAGCCTGGCATTGTCAGGATGGGAGTAGAGGAGGAGAAACCAGGTCTGAAATGTACAGAGTCAGAAACGAGTATGGAGAATTTGTCTAATTGTCATCTCTTAATAGAAAATTTGGTTTTCACGGAAGCCTATAAACGTTACGTTCTTTCCTCTCAGAAATATAACCCAATAGTGCAACAACACACACAATTATAAGGGCACCATAGTTTTTTCTCTTATGAGAATTATGAAAGATAAAAACATTGGTATAGGGCCTTACAAAGGATCCACGAGACTGAGGGGCCCTGGGACTGAGGGGCTTCATGGTAAATCTGCCTCTGAAAATGCCTCCCCAAATTGTCATTGTGTGAAGAGATCGTCAAGGATGCGGACAGAAAGCGAAGGGAAAATACCATGGAGGTGCGTCAGATAGTTCCAAATGCCAGTATTTTTACACATTTTGTGACTTCCTGATATTTTCCACAAAAAATTATAGTGTGTTGTGACTTTTTCATTCTGCAGAAATATTCATTAAGTATTCCTTTTTCTAAAGAGTACCTCCCTCTCCCTGAAAAAATGTAAAAGCTCCAAGTCTCATAAAATCTGGATTGGCCTCTGTTGAGAGAAACTGTCCAATGACTTTGGCTCAGTCATTTCCTTCCACACTCATGAGAATCAGCTCACAGTGTTTCCTGTCCCTCACTTTTGGTTTGGTTCCAGTCCAGGGGATGTGGCATGTTTCTGATTTCCGTGTTTGCAAATTCCACAGTGGTAAAATTCCTATTGCTCTCTTTGGACTCTCTAGTCAGGAGCTGGGAGAACATTGCTTTTTATCAATGAGCGTTTACACAAGGCAACCCTCTCTGGCTTAGCATTAAAATATTGACATATTGTTATTATAGTGGAGAAGCATTAACTACATTTTATGCACAAATAGGCCAAGGCCCAGAGAAAATAAATTGTTTTTCCCAAGTTCATGGGATAATAAATATCAGAGCTACAATTAGAACTTTCCAACTCCCCAACTGTACATGCAATTTGCGGGCTTACAGTCGTGAACAAAAGACCGACAGAAAACACAGATGGGCCTCTGACCCCTGCTAATGAGAGCATCACTCTTCATTGCTGGGATAATTAAGCAAATATTCAGTGGTCAAAACCCACTCAGACTTTAAATAAAATCAATCAAACCCCAATCCCTTGGGAGATGTTGTTGATTTTGGGGCTTTTTTTTTTAACTCTGAGATGTGATTTCTTGTGTGAGTGTGGTTTTTATTTCTATGATTTAAAGCAGAGGAAAGTTAATCCAGTTGCACTATGTCTATTGAAAAGCGGCTTCCCCAAGAAGGCCAGGCTGTTGACACTCAAAAGGCATCAGGTCAGGAGAGCACTTTCTCTTTGTTAATTGCTCTTTTTTCCCTCGGAATGTTCCTTCTTCCTCATGGAATTAGACCCTTTAAGTGAATTGCAAACAGTTTACCCTGTGTGAAGCAATGTCCAGCCTACCACACCACCCAACACAATCACTGACATTTCTTGTGTAAATAACTGCAGCTGCATTCAGCACTTTCAAGAATGGGAGTTGAAAATTCTGAACTATTTTTTAAGATAAAACGTATACTATGTTCCAGAAATTAGAAGGGTCTGAGGTATAAAAAGAACAAATTGATACATAATCTTGTTTATTTTTGTTACAACCTGTGCAGTCCACCCTCCATGCCTAATTCTCCTTACTCAGAGGTATTTTTTTTTTCCATGGAATTTATCACCTTTGAATAAACCATAGACTTTATTTATTTATTGTGGCTATAGTTTATTAGCTGTCTCTGACTGCTAGAATGTGAGATCTAAGGGGACAAGAATTTTTATCTGGGTGTATCCTCGGCACCTAAAATAGTGTCTGACATACAATCGGAGCTCAAGAAATAGTTGTTGAATGACTATGGGCTATGTGTCAGCGCTTGGAGAGCAAAAAGCAAATATGATATTACACTTTCCTCTGAGAAGCTTAATCACTTTCTCCATGGATTGAAATTCTAGAATTTTGGCATTAAGTATTTATACCATTATTTCTTATCATTCCTATTAGAACCTCGACTTGAGGTGGCAATATGTCTGGTAAAACTAGCCCATTGTCTAGACTTTCTTTCCATTCTGGCCAACAAGACATGTTTGATTCTATTAGGGACATCCAGGAAAGTTTTGCTTTCCTGGTACAGACATTTCCTGCTCCTCTTTGTCACTTGTTTCCTTGTCCCATCTGGAATGTGGATGTGATGCCTGGAGGGACAGCTGCCATTTGAGAACATGAGGGTGAAAGCAAAATGCTCGATATGGCAGGGTAAGAAGATAGAAATAGAGCCGATGGCCTACTCCTGGACTCGTTACAAGAGAAACATAAAACCCTATTTGGTCAAGCTTTTTTATGTGGATCTATGTCGTTACCTTGAACTACAAACAAACCTACCAAATACACCTATATCAAATTGTGACTTAGGTAAACATCTTTAATATTTTCCATAATCCCAATCTTTCTAAGGGTTAAGCTTATTGGGTAAATCCTACATTTTGGTGCTTTACTCTCATGGACCCAGGGAATCTCAGAAATAGAGGAAAAGATGGCTGCATGATCTGCTATCAGGAGTACACTTAACAAATGAATCTGGAGTCATTTAAAATGCTGACGACACAATATTTTTACCATATCTGCTCTTCAGAAAGTAGCCACTTTTTAGCAGAGGCTTTTTGTTTCTCCTCCCCTCTCTGGCACTGGATTATAGTGGATTTATTGCTGTCCACATGCAGGGACTAAGTAGAGATGCTGAAACTTCAGATAAGAAGGCTGAATCATTTGGAGATCTTTTGTGCTAGTATGGTGGTTGCTGTGAGTCACACACAAGTGTATGCATATGGGTGTGTGTGTGTGTGAGAGAGCCTGTGGCAGTAGAAATTTCCTCTTTGCATCCCTAAATTAGCCCACAGTTTAGTTCTTTCTTTAGCTTAGCCAGCATAAGTATTCTCACAAGTCACTGTCTTTTTAATATTTGTACAACAGTAAATTTCATTTTTCTTGTAAATTAGCTGGAAGTACCGCACCAAAAAATAACATATCCCCCTTATTTCTGGGAATTTGCACATGCCTCTATTGTGGATTTTCAGATTTAGTGCTGTGATTTTTTTTTAATTTAAACTTAATCCTATAAAGGGAAATTTACAATTCCCTTGTCCGGAGAACATTTAATAGCATTAACTGTGGATTTTTAAAAAGATGCTATCTTATTACAGAAGATGTCCCTTTTAAAACCTTTTTAAAAATTTAGAAGGGCTATTTTCTATGCTTGAGTCAGAAACCAAAAAATTAAACAAAAACAAGCAAACAAACAAACAAAAAGCCCTAAGCAAGACATTCCATCAAAGGAAAACAGTTCAGTGATTTCCCTGTTTTTCTAGCTCTGCAGGAGGGCTTTGCCAGTACACTCTTTTGAGGAAATTTGTGTTGAGGAGCAAAATAAAAGGAAGCAGAGAGGAAACAATAAGGCTGCTTTAGTTCTTACCAGTTTTATGTGTTTTAGTGACTTCAAGTTCCCCTAGGAAAAGAACTTTAATTGCATTTTATACGATTTTTTTTTTTTGGCCTTGGATTCTTCTCCCCTCTTTCTTATAATTTAAGAATTGATTCCCAATTTCATTTTTTTTCATCTAGTTATCTTTTTTAATGAAAAGTTGAAGACTGACAAAACCAATTTATTCCACAATAAGACTCAAAAATCCTATCCATTACTAACCAGAAAGATGTCCAAGGAGCAAGTATTACTTCAATTCTCAGTATTTGGAGATAGGCAGAGCTTACTTCTCCCCACCCTCTCATATTCATTCTTCCATTTCCCTTCACCATAAATTCTGGAGCCCAGAGTAAAGACAACCTGCAGAGCCAGGATGACCAGATGAGTAAGTTGCGACTGGAATTGGTGTGTACACCGTGTGGCAATTGGAGGTGGCTTGTCTCTCCCCTCACTCTCTCTTTCATTCTAGCATGTGGGTGTGATGGTTGGACCATGCAAGGAAATAAAATTTCCAGTGTGTATTTTCTTGGGAGTCACACAGAAGGAATTCTGACATTATACCCACATAAACACAGCTTGTGGTTAGGGATTCTCAAGGCTTAATATTTTTTTACTTTACCCGAATCTGAGGCCAAAGCCTAACAAGGCATCTGTGTCCAACATCTCTCTCTATAAAGTGTGTAGAATGTTTTGGTCTCTCTCCTCTGAAAGTGTATATATTGGGGGAGTGTGGGGGGAAGGGGCAGCTTTATACCAAAGCTTTTCAATTTGACCTATTCCCTTGCTAGAGCCCCAGTGAAAAAATGGGTGCAGCCCAGTAAAAACAATGAGTTAATAGGCCTCTTGAGGATTTTTCGATGGTCCTAGGACAAGTGCTTTCTGTATTGCTTGCTTATATTTCTAGATTCACACTTTTCATCTTTGGCCTCCAATCTATCCACATTTTCCTTTCAGCCAAGCCATGTATTCAAATGACATTTTAAATATTTTATTCAGCATTTTAGTTATACCTGGAGGGATTAGTCTGCCATGTTGTTGGAAATAGAATTTTAAATTCTGTTTTGTTTCATCTTCAAAAAATAGCCCTTGATTACTTTATATTCATCAACATTACTTTTATTCCCCCATCACCCCTTGTGTTAGACACAGAACTATGTGTTTCCCTTCAGTTCCTTCTTTCCTTTCTTCCTTTCGTCTTTTATTTTATTGTCATTGCTCTTCTCTCATTCTTTCCTCTCCTTCTGTCAGCTCCTCTTCCTCCCTTCCCCTTCCCCTCCCCTTTCTTCTTTCTCTCCTCACTCCCTCTCCACTTTTTAAAAAGGAATTAGAGACCCAGAGCCCAAGATACCAGTGGGTTTTAAGGAAGAAGCAACAGAATCACTGTCTGCTCCTGTGGTCAAGAATATATTGTGAACTCTCAGTTTATAGGCATTTGTATTCTAAGGCATACTTATGTTTTAAAACCCTTTGCAGATTAAAAGATCGGGTTTATTCAATACACTTCTATTAAACACCTGCTATAAACCAGTGACTGAGGACCCAAGAAAAATAAGGCATGGTCCATGCCTTGACGTCTTTACAGTTCAGAGGTGCTTACACACTGGTTCAGTCACTAAGCATATGTTTCCTACTAAGCATACCTCTCATTTGGCTTCAGAACAGCAGGCAGTGCTTAGAGAAAGGAAGAACAGACAGAGGCCTATTGACGAAGGACATGAGTTGATTATCACTGTGGACTCACTCTCACTAGACTTAAGATATCATGCTGTGGTGCCCTGGACTTTGTCTCATTCATTCATATAACAACATTTATTGAGGGCCTACTGTGTGTCAGGCACTGTGTGAGGCACTGGGGCTCTGTGGGTGAATAAGATCCTGACCTTAAGCAGCCAGTTGTGTGCGGTAATTGGGCAGCATTGAGTGCTGGGATAGGGGATGGTACGAGGTGCTAAATGAACACAGCGTAGGGGCAGATGTCGAAGGTTTTCTAGAGAAGGTCATCATTAAAGGTAATCTGTATTTGGGAATTTCTCTTTAAGAGACCCACACAGGCCAACACTGCACTTCAGGAATGAGTGACTGAAATAGTCCAGTCCCTGGAATTGTAGTTTTATTTGGGAAACAAACACTATATTATTATTGCTTATATTGCACATGTATATGACTGTTTTGGCTTCAAAAAAAAATTAAAAATACTGGCTGGTGTGGCTCAATTGGTTGGAATGTTATCCTGTAAACCAAAAGGTCATGGGTTCAATTCCCAGTACAAGCCTAGGTTGTGGGTTTGGTCTCTGGTTGGGTTTGTGGAAGAGGCAGCCAATCGATGTTTCTTTCTCACATACGATGTTCCTCTTCCTCTCTCTTTCCCTCTCTTCCCCTATCTTCAGGGGAACCATATCCTCAGGTGAGGATTTAAAAAAAAAATCACAAAACATTTTCTTGTGGCAGCGCAATTGAACTCTCTCATCCAGGAAAGACAGGAAGAAATCTTCTGCTGTTGAATGGGTGGATAAAATGATCAGGGAGCTCCAAGTAACAGACCTCCAGTAAGTCCGAACACAGATGTTAACCTGAAAGGATAAAAGAACTGCCTGCCCGTGGTTTCTTTATGATCACAGCTTGGTGACCTCAAATAATCCTTTGCAGAAGAGTTGGCACAGACCATTACAAAAAGTATTATATTGCTCTTCAGTATTTGAACACATCCTAATTGAGATGAGTGAAAGAATGACCTAGAGATTGGATTGTTTCCAGAGGCTCATTTTTCAATTACCATAATGTAAAGTGAAAATAATTGCTTTAATAAAACCCACTCCATTAGGATCATGCTTTTTACTAGTAACCCAACACACATAAATTTTTATTAACACAAAAGTGCAAAGTGAGAAAATGGACAATTCGAAGAACTGTAGTCCAACGGACTTTTCTTGCCGTGTGCTGCCTCTTCTCTTGGGTGTACCAGCAGGTGAGAGCAGGGCCCACCGGATGACGTACCGTGTGTCCTCTTGGTTGTAGATCACAGCTGAACAAACTGTTCTGGAGTGTAAAGGGTCAGCGCAGTGTAAACAGAAACCAGCAGTGACCTATGGAGTGTCTCAAGACATAATAAATACAGTCTTCACACTCCCTCCTGCCTTCTGCTGACTTAGGTATTCTCCTGCACCAAGGGGCTCGCCTCTGGAGCAGTATTTCAAACCCAGCAGACCATTGTATTTGGAAATTTTCTAACTGTGCTTTTAATTTTGGCAAAATAGCTTTTAGCTCCTTCTGAAAATGTCATCATACACATGGAGCTTCATTGCAAAAGAATAAAAAGCTTTTTAAAACACCCCATTAGCTTTGGCTACCATTAGTTTTGCTATACTGGAAAAAGTTTTCCTAGATTTAGGGGATGAAAACAGTGTAATCTTTTCAATCCAAAATAGAATTTTTGTGGCAGAATCATTAACTTTCCTCTCCTTGAAGCCCCCCAAGGACCACTTTGTACTTCTTTATTGAGGGACATCCAGGCCAGTATTACCTCTTGCCAAAGTAGGTTGGGCCCACATCCATCCGGCTCCCTTCACTGGGACGGCTGCAAGTCAATCGGGAGAACCTACCTGGTTCCTGCCCATTTCAGTGAAAAAATTCTCTCAGATTATGCATCTAGCTCATACTCACCTATGGAGATATTTTAAGATAGAGTTGCTTACCTAAACCTGAGGTGATTGGATCTGGTGAGAGTGGACCATACATAATGTTCCCTGTGCATTTCAGGGCAGAGGAGTAATAAATTTAAGAGACTGTATGAATATACTCATATGTGAGAATGCTTTCCAATTTCCGTCTGCATAAGGTTAACATAGATTTGCTTGTCCCATGGACTAGCCTTGCAGAAGGCCCAAAGCCTTATATAATAACTGACTTTGTGCTGCTAGAGATACACTGTAAAAGGGCAATAGGTGAACCCCCCTCCCAGCCTGCCCCAAGACAAACCAAACAAAAAGCTCAATCCATAACCTATGATGACTTAACCCAGATGGTCATATTTTCTTTAGACTGCAAGCAACTTCCAGTCAATTCATTAGTTTTCAATGTTTCTTCTTTTGTATTCTTGTTGTTAACATTTTAGCTTGCCAAGTTCTAGCCATCCGAGAAGAGGAGAAATCAGATGCTCATGATTAAATAGTTCAAAGTCAATGATATTTAGTTAAAATAAACAAATGGAATAGAATGGACTTCAGACTCACTGGTCTAAGTTAAAACTTGACTGAGAATGCTATTAGACGGTTTGGTTTTACTTGGAAGTCAAGTGTTCACACAAGATAAAGTGGGTAACAATGGCACCAAGGAACAATCAGGGCATTACATTGAAGGAATGGCCCAAATTCACGTTTGGTGTCATCATTTTAAATCCCAGCAAAATTTGCCCATGAAATAAAACAACAAGAAACTGAAAGAGTGGGCTAGAGTATTGGTCATTAACTTCTTCAACTTGGAGGCCTGGGGTGACTCAGGATAGGAAATCTCATGAGAAGAAACAAAATTAAAAGTTAAAAAGAACTAGAACTCACAGAAGTCTGACTTACAGACTTTTGTGCATATATTTATATCTTAATAATTTTCATCTTGTGCTAGGTGCATTTAAAAATGAAAAACAAGGGCTCGTGACTGGTTAAAAATAATTTGAAGACCTTTCCTCAGTCATTTTTACCCGACACCCTCTTGATTTCCAAACTCATTCCTCTGCTTGGCAAATAAAGATATTCTTAGCCACTTTGAATACTGTTTCTTCTTGTCGACCCTGTATGTGTGAAACTGTCCATGCTCACCCCCCTTTACTTCTTCATGGCAGTGCTTAAATCTAGCACCGGCCTAAAATTTTTCCCAATTTAGTAGATTCAACTTACTCTTTAATACAAAACCATTATGGAGATGTCCTCTCCCTGGATATCTAAATACCATGTTACACGTGTCCACGTGGTCTTTTTTGGCGTATGGGCTTTCTTGGCTTTGCAAGAGCAAGAGCTAGGTCTTTTGTAAGCTTGTATGATTCCTACTCCTGTGTCATGACCCACATGGGCACTCAATAAAGTGAAATGCTTCCTAGTGCATTTATTGGCACATGTACTCCGGTAGGTCAAGATCCATCTCTTTTTGCAGTGCTCAGTGGTTTTCTTTTTGAATGTGTTCCTGACCAGGCCAGAGTTGTTGGCTGTCTCTGAAAATTGTTCACAGCTTGCTAAACAAGGAAGCAGCATGATTGCATTATTGTATTGTAGCTGTGTCCCAGGTTTACAAATCAAGGAAATTCTACTTATGTTGTACAGATGCTTGTTCTTTCTCTCTTGTTCTTCTTTCTTCTTCTTCCTTCCCTCCTTCTATCCTTCCCTCCCTCCCTTCTCCTTCTTTTACTTTCTTTTAAACAATGCTTTCTTGTGAAGCTCAGAGACTTAAAACAGGATGAAGAGCAGTGAAGAACTGTCATTTTCAGCCCAGCAAAGCTGAACAAATGCAACTCCAGAAGCCTGTCTTCATACCTCAATTGAGGAAGGTTTCAACAAGTATGAGCTGAATCAAGGCCAGCCCACTCTCTGCCCGGGGACGGCATTGGCCTCACCGGCGGGTACACCAAGTTTCCAGCTTCAGCCTTTCAGTTCCCTTTATAGCTTAATGGTTCACAGCCCTTTTATGAGACAGCTGGATAACAATGTGCCTTTATGACAGCCCGACTCTTTGTTCCCCTTTTAAATCTCAAACTGAACTGTATAATACATTCTGTCTCCTATCGCTCTATCAACAAGGACTGAATAGCCAAGACAAGTGCTCCTCCAGCCCTTGTTTATTTCCTTGGAATTTCTTTCCTTTTTTTTTTTTACCTTCCCCTCCCACCCCCTCCAATAAAAGAATAGCGGGGAAAGAAGGTCTAGGATGTGAACGATGGCTGGTAAAGGCCTCTGTGTGAGGTCCTTGGCAAGATAATCTCATTCTAAAGATCTGGGTGACTGGAATTTCTCTTCTTCCCATCCCCCTGCAGCATCCCCCTCCCCACCATCCTTCTAATTCAAATCCTTAAGCATTAAGTCAGGCGGAAAATGAGTCTACTCTACATTTATCTTCCTGAATGGCAGTCAACTCCCGCTTAATCTTTCAACATATATTTGTTCAATGGATCAACAGATTGTGTAAGCAGCATGACGGTTGGGTTTAGAAATGTGTCTGCTCATGTTTGGTTTGTGCTGAACCATTGACCATTTTGTTTGTGAATCCATCATAAATTATATCTCTGAGTTACCCAGCAGTAGGGACGGGGACAGAGGACAGTGCTCATACAGGCGGAAAGAGTTTTTTAGTCACTGTCATTTTCCTGCATTGAGAATGCTGATTTATTTTATTTTGGAAAGATTTTTAGTCTTTTCATACTAGAAAACCTCAAAGTTAATTCCTTCCTTTTTTCCCCAGAGGCACCTCTTACATATTCTTCTGCTATCTTTTCCCCATTAAAACAAAGTAGGCTTTGAAGATACAGAGTAAGTAATAAAACAGTATTTAATATATGAATAAGATTAAGAATTAAAAACCTTATGACGTTCCTAATATCCGAACGGATATGTGGGTTCAAATCACTGCTCCTTAAACATGAGCTTATTTGGGTGTGAGAAGATAGAGGCATTGACCAGTGAATTCATGACACAATTGATTTAACCTTTTTTTAAAAAGGAAATTGTCAGTTGTTTCCCTAAATTTTCAAGTTATCATTAAAAAATCAGCCAATATTTTCTGAGCATTTACTGCATTAAGGACAATGGAGAGAATAGAAAGAGATAATTTTTCTTACCTCAATACCTTAAATCAAGTTAAATAAAGGTTTATGAGGACTCCTAAATAAAAATGAGGGGAAGAGAAAATTTGTGTTGTAGGAGTGTAGTTTGTGCACAAGAGGAATAATTTCTTTTAAGTAAAGTTTTATTCATTTATTTGAAAACTGTTCAACAGTAGTTATCGAACACCTACTTTTTTTGGGGGGGGGAGCACTGAGCATATAGTGCAAAGTAAGATGGATTTACTTGCCATCCTCATAATGCTTAAGACAGAAATAAGGAGAGTGGAAGTGGGGGTGTGGATGAGGAAGAAAAATTCACAGCAGCAATCATGCCCAACTCATGTTGAAGTCAGGCCTGAGGTCAGGAGCTACAAGAAGACTTTTCTTGCTAGTTCTCATAAATAGATTTTGCATGTCAAAGTGGAGACTTGTTAAATATAGAGCATTTCCATATATTTTGAATGAATGAAGGGTAAGAAAACTCATCTATTCATTCTTTTTATTTTTTCTACTGAGAAACATTAACCAGTACTTTTTAAGCTCCAGATATGTTTTAATATTTATAGGGGAATTCATCTGCAGATGCCAAGACAAATTCTTTGCAAAGAGATATCCTATTACGGTGATTCAGTACCAGCTGATTTCTACACACTTTGAATGCAGAGTAACAGTAATAGAATAAGACGCATAACATCCAATAAACAAAATATCAACAAAAACCCTTTAGAAGCCACTGGATGGAGACACATTCAGGCTTTGGAGTGATTTTCTAGACTTAGTGGCACTGAAAGTCCCTGAAAGCTTTAGTCCTAGACCCAAATTTGATAGTGATGGTTCCCTTGACTGCAGAAACAGACAAACAAACAAACTTACCCCAGTCGGCTCCAGAAGGGAGAAAGGGTTCTTATGAGCTTTCGGGGGCCTGTCAGGAAACAGCTAACACATGGGCCTTACAGGCCTTGTTGCCGGGAACACGTGGGAACCGTAGCTTTTCCTGGACTAATGTAGGGTTAGGTGTGCACCATGAGTCCAATGACCTGAGGGCCCCAAGGTGTACTATTTCAATTCAGATGAGGGTAGGGGCAAAGCTAGCCCTGGCCTGTGTCTTTCATTAAGAGTATTCTATTTATTCTGTTTACCTTACCCCACAGCTAATTGATTCAGCAGACTCTAAATGTTAACACAATTTGATTAGGGTTGATCTGGTTATTTATAATTGCTGAGAAGCATAACATAGTTTTGTTTGCATTGTAGTTTATTATGCAATATTTGATTTCCTCTAAAAATAGAAGGAAATTGTAGTATTTAAAATGACCTTATCAGTCAATGGCAGGGACAGAAAATAGAATTCTGCATATTCTGGCCATACGGACTATGGTTATCCCAAAGTTTCCTAATAGGAAAGAATAATACAATTATCCATTATTTAGTTATCGCTGATAAATATAGAATCTTCGTTAATGAGGGCCAGAGAAAATATACGAGCTAAATTTTCTTTCTCTTCACAAAGATATTGCTGAAACAATGCTGCCTGGATTTGGCTTTTTCTATCTCCTCAAAACTCTGAGAAAATAAATACTAATCAGTGGTATTTTGTTATAGCTGCCTGAGGAGATATGATACAGATACAGATATTTTTATATGAGGAAGCTGATAGGCAGAGAGATGAAGTAACATAAGGTATTAAGCGGAGAAACCAGAATTTGAAAATAGGCCCTTCTGAATCCCATGATGATGGTCCTTTTCCTACCTGATCTGCCTATTTAAATTCCCCCCAAACTTTAATGTTGAAAACTCTTGTTGGTGTTAAATTTACAGGCAGGTCAAAAAGTTTGGTAGGGGGTGAAATGCTGGGTGAAACCAGAGGCACAACTTGGACAATCCCCTTGTAATTGTGGGTTGGCTTTGATGAGGGAGCAAAGTGGACGCCCTGGAAGCTGTGCTCCAGGCAGGTGCGGTGCTGAGTCACACTAAGGAAGTCGGTTCTTCCAAGGGAAGCTGAGAAACGGGGTCATTGTAATTACTAGCTGGAAATGGAATTGGGGAGGATGGGAGGAAGCGAGTGAATCTGCAGACTACCTCCTCCTTGTAACCAGACTGGGCAGGACCGAGCCCAGTGGGAGCAGTCCAGAAAGTAGACCTCTCGTAGAGGGGGTGAAGATTTGAGCAAAACTGGCAGCAGCATTCACTGTTCAGGAGATTTAGAAATGCTGCCAGTTAATTTAACAACAGTCCGCCTAAAAAAAAAAAATCACATGGGTTTACATAACCTTCATTTGTATTTGCTAAGCAAAGGATTTCATCACATTTTTCTCTTAATTTTTTATCTTCCTTGTATAATGTTCAGTGTTGAATTTCATCAGTATTTTCTTTTTATCCTTGGATGATGGAAACCTCTGATTTTCTCCCCCCTTTTCTCTTTATTTTAGAGAGACGGAACTCTTAGAATTTGCCCTGGAGATACAATGTCTTCCAAATATTAGCTCAGGGAATAGAAAGGCTCTGAGTTGCCATGTGCTGTTGTTTGCTGGAATAAATAATCATACAAAGGCCTTGCTCTTTTCACTCCTCTCCCTTTCGGCAGAGTTCAAACCAGGGTTATTTGCAGGTATCCTCTTGAATCTAACTGAAAGACTGAATATCTTGGCTTTTCAATCTTGCTTTTGCCTTTTCTTCTCCATCGCTACATTTCTTTTTATTTCTTTCTGGGTTCTTGACCTTGTTTCTTTATTTTTCTCAAACAATAGGAGCTCTTCTCTGTGTGAATGGGTGTATATGTGTGTGTCTCTGTGTCTGTGTGTTTCTGTGTGGGGGGGGGATTGAGTGTATACTGTTTATTTTCTTTTAAAGTAATGCTGATTGTGCTGTTGTTAAGTTCTGAAGGCTCTGCCATTCATAGTTATAATTGCTAAGTATTGACAGACTAAAAGTGAAATAAATGGATGCACTACCAGATTCATATCGAATACAAACAAAGATCTTAAATATCCATTCCCCCCATCTCTTGCCATTTAGAAAGTTAAATGTATAAAATGCCTTGAGGTGCCTTGAGGTGCCTTGAGGAATGAGGGTTGTGACACTATGAGCTCAGTTTTCTCCAATGTTCACTCATGTACCTGCTTTTAAAAACAGATATTTTCTGTTTTGAAAGATTAAACACCTTACAAGCTGAAAGTCATCAAAATTCTGCCTTTTGCTATTCATCATACATTACACTTGCCAAGTACAGATTAAGGCAGATTATTAACCTACTCAATTACAATGGAACTCCTATGAAAATGTCTATTACAACCGCATTAATATCTCATTAGTTTATCATGTTAATGTTATTACAATGGTTACCAAAGGAATTGGCACTGATTGGTACCTAATTTTGAAGGGTTGTTGCCCCGAGCATCATTGGAGAGGGAGGCCCAAGAGTAGAGGTGGAAATCTGCTTTTGTCTTCCTCCAAAAAAAAAAAAAAAAAGAAAGAGAAAAAAGAACCAATGAATATTCCTGGCAAAAACACACTGCAGAAGCTCAAGATGTAAATCTATTTTGACAGGTGTAGTCATTATTCTTACCATCTAGGATAGCAGTGTTCTTTTGTTTTAACGGCATAGATAGCAAGAAAACAAAATTTGCCTCCATGTGAATGCATAAAAATGTAATAACAATTAGCTAATATAATTAAATTATTACTAACAGTGATAATAGCATGTCTGTGTCTTCACATGAGCATGTAGTTCTACTTATTTATATCTTTCCCCAAAGTAGTTCAACTAGATTTGCAGAAGAGTTAAACCAGTCCCACTTCACCATTTATTTGCATACATTAAAAGAAAGACAGCATAGAAGCTGATTGTGTCATTTTTTAAAAAGATTTTATTTATTTATTTTTAGAGAGGGGAAGGGAGAGTGAAGAGAGGGAGAGAAACATCAATGTGTGGTTGCCTCTTGTGTGCCCCCTACTGGGGACCTGGTCCACAACCCAGGCATGTGCCCTAGACTTGGAATTGAACTCGAAACCCTTTGATTTGCAGGTTGGTGCTCAATCCACTGAGCCACACCAGCCAGGGCTGATTATGCTATTTTATAAGGACAATAATGTCTCTTCAGTTCCATGCCTTTAATTTAGTTGGTAATCTTTTCTGTTTGGGAGGGATAGTTGTACAGCCATAAGGTTGGTGAAACCAAGACTGGGGTCCAGGTTCCAGGACATCAGGCGAGTGTTAACCTCCATATGCCCAGGGTCTCTGGCTGAGGCAGTGTGGGGGGCCACGGTTATCTTACACAGCAAGCTAGAGCTGGACTTTAAGACAGGTATAAAGCAGATAAAATCTGTTGTTGCTGTTGTCTTATTGTCTACACTTTCTCCACCTGTCTCCTTACTTTTCTCTTAGACTCCAGAGCTGTCATGGTCTTTTAAAAACTTTGGGGGGGGGTAGGTTGTCACAGCAGTTAACTTTTTGTTTTGCTTCTATTTTCTTAGAAAAAAATAGACAGGCTGAAAATGACTGGGGGGAGTTGTTGGAGGTTTGCAAAGAAAGGAGAAATTGTGAAATGGGCCTCCTGAAGAGTGGGAGAGCAAACTGTGTCAGAAAATGTTGGATGAGGCTTGTCTGGCCGTGCTGAGGTCCCAGCTGAGGTTTGCACAAACATTAAATGGTGGGCAACAGTGTGGTCGTGCGGCTTTCTCCTCCTGTGTTCAGCTGCTTGGCTGCGGGCAACTGGTCTGACTGGGATCTTGCTGGGTATGTAAGACAGAAGGAGAGAGGTACAAGGACATAGCAGGCTATGCAAGGGAAACAGGGATTTCTAACCGGGGGTGAAGGGGCCAATAAGAATATGTGGCAGACAGTGAAATGTGTTAAGGGCAGTCAATGGGAGATCCCAATGAGGTTGGAGAATTGTTGGATCAGGATTTTAGTAGGATGATCAAAAAAAGGTGATCTAAGTCAGATGCTTGAAATGGAAACTTTGGAGGCAGACCTGTTGGTGATGACAGGGTCTAGGATATTACCATGGGAGGCAGTAGAAGGTAGATTATTGCAACCAGGGCAAGTTAATGTGGTAATCTAATCTGATAACACGTGTTTCCATGGGGGAATTTTAGTGATTGTGGGAAATAGTAGTTTGGAAATAGAAATAAGGAGTAGGGGCAGATAGAGCCCCTTTTCAAGGCTTGTTGAATATTGGTTATGAGAATAAACGCAATCACTGCTTGAAAGAGCTGCCCTTGAACTGCTGCCAGAAAGCTCCAGCTAGCGCAGGCAGGTAGGTGAAGGCAAGGGCCAGGGAGGGGTCAGAAGCAGAGGGGACTTTGAGTTCCAGAGGGCAGAGTGCAAGGTGTTAGGGAGTCGCGGAGGGCTGGAAAATCGAGTCAGATCAGCCAGATCAACCCAGATGGGGACTGAGTGGAACTGGTGAGGGATGTATCTGAGGAGTGGATTCCTTCTTGTGACTGGAGTGGATGCAAGGGTGTCCTGATAACTTTAGAGGGACGTGGAAATCAGTTCTTTGCCCAGTTTCCATCCTGGAAACGGCCTGTTAAATGACATGTAACGGTGAGGCCAGAGAAGTGTGCCAGGGGGGTGGAAGGCTCTTGCCAGGAACACAAAGGGTTCTGTGGCTCTTTCTTAAATTATGTTGTGGACAATTTAACAGTGAGTGGGATAGGAAGCATTTCACAAGAATGAAGAGTGTAGTTTAGAAATTTTGAGGTAAATATTCAAAGAAGAATATTTAAGAAGAATTATAAGAAGCAGTTAAAAGTATTTGAAGTCATGAAAGGCAAGGACCTACATCCAAGATTACTATATCCAGCAAAGCTATCATTTAGAATGGAAGGGCAGATAAAGTGCTCCCCGATAAGGTCAACTTAAAGGAGTTCATCATCACCAAGCCCTCATTATATGAAATGTTAAAGGGACTTATCTAAGAAAAAGAAGATAAAAAATATGAACAGTAAAATGACAACAAACTCACAGTTATTAACAACTGATCCTAAAACAAAAACAAAAACAAAAAAACCCGAAGCAAACAACTAGAACAGGAACAGAATCACAGAAATGGAGATCACATGGAGGGTTATTTATTAGTGGGGGAGTGGGAGGGAGAGATAGGGAGGAAAGGTACAGAGAATAAGTAGCATAAATAGCAGGTAGAAAATAGACGGCGGGGGGTGGGAGGGGAGGTTCAGAATAGTATAGGAAATGTAGAAGCCAAAGAATTTATATGTATGACCCATGGACATGAACTAAGGGTGGGGAATGTGGGTGGGAGGGGGTGTGTAGGGCGGAGGGGAATAAAGGAGGGAAAATGGGATAACTGTAATAGCATAATCAATAAAAATATTTAATAAAAAATTTTTATAGTAATACTTTTGGTGTTATTTAACTCAGAATGATGTGCATTTATTACTTTTATAAAAAGAAACAAATTAATAAAAGCAAAGAGTTTCTAGAGATAATATAAATTATTTCAAGAGAGAAAACTGAATAAAGAGGATGTGCGGTAAAGACAGTTAATTGTATATCCAAATACCCATTTACCTCTTCCTCCCTAATAACAGAACCTGAGTTTTTCCTAGGGTACATTGCTACACAGACAGTATTTCCCCAGCTTCCCCTGAAGCTGGATGGGACCAATTGTCTCACTTTTTACCAGTGAGATGCAGTGGAAGTGGAATGTAGCAATGGTGGATTAAAGACAGTGACAAGTAGTTTGGCACTTCTCCCACTGAGATGTGGAGTCTATGCCCCCTTGCCATGAATCTCTTCAGGCTCTGAGGCTGCCTTCTACCTGCTAGGCTGTAAGAAGCTCAAGTCATAGGCAGAGGCCACAGGTAGGTACTCGGCTTTGGAGTTGCAGCTGAGTTCACAGCTGATAGCCAGCGTCACCTGCCAGACCTGTGAGTGAACCATTTTGTATGTCCAGCCCAGCTGAGCCTTCAGATGACACAGCTTCACCTGACGGTAGTCGCCTCCAAGTGAGAAGTGACCAGTCAATTCCCAGAATAATAATAACTCTGAGAGAGAATAATAAATCTAAGCCACTACATTTTGATACGGTTTCTATACAGTAATAGAAAACCAGAAAACTATCTTCGTAGTAGATAGTATTTTTTTCATCATTTGCTGTGCATGCTGTGAGAGGGTTATATATCCCTTCCCCTAGCCATGTGACGTGCAGGGCCTCCCTTCAGGAGGAATGTACTCTGTTTCTTGATTAACGTCCAGTTTGGTCACATAACTGACTTGGGCCAATGGAATGTGAGCAGATGACAAATGGCCCATCCAAGGAGGAGCTTCCGCCTTTGTTCTCCCTCTGTCACGAACCTTCAGCTTGGATCTCTGTGTTAGTTGTCTAGGGCTGTCTGACAATGTACTATAGACCAGGGGACTCAAACAACAGAAATTTATTTTTTCACAGTTCCGGAGGCTGGAAGTCCGAGATCAAGATGTTAGTAGGGTTGGTTCCTTTTGAGGCCTGGAAGGGGAGCATATGTTCCATGAGTTTCCTTGCTTACGTATAGATGTCCATCTTTACCCCTGTGTCTTCGCATTCATTATCTCCCTTCGGTACTTGTCTGTGTTCAGATTTCTTCTTTCAAGGACATCAGTCATACTGGATTAGGACCCACCCTAATGGCCTCATTTTATCTCCAAACACAGTCACATTCCAAGGTACTGTGTATTAGGATTTAAATATATGGACTTTTGGGTGGGGGTTGGGGGAGACACAATTCAACTTATAACAATCTCCAAAAGGGGAGAGATGTAGAATAGAGTTCCAGCTGACCCACAGATACCCTGTGAAGAAAATGAGAAAGAAATGTCATAAACCCCTGATATTTGGAGTTTGTTGCCATAGCATAATCTCGCGTGAGTCAGTCAGTAAAGTTCTTTAGAGGAAGGGGCACATTATGCTGTCCCTCCTTCTCCTTGTGCTGCTTGGAATATGGACAAGAAAGTTGATGCTCTTAATTAGCTTGGATCATGGGGTACATCCTAAAGATTGCTCAGCTGTGAGAGAAAAGAAGCTCAAGTTCAGGGTGGCAATGAAGCTGCCATATCTACCATGGGCTACTTACCTCTGGTCTTTTTTGGGGAAGGGGGGACAAAGAAACTTCTATCAAATTTAACACAGTAGAAAAACTGATAACAATGCTTCCTTAATTAGAGTTGTAGTCAAGGGAAAGAAGAGCCAAATGAGCAAAAAGATTGTGAACAGAGGATGGAGTACCCCATTACTCTAAATGTGTGTTTTTTAAAAAACTATATTTAACCTATTAAAAAGAACTTGTAAATGTTGAGTAATTCTTGCAAATATGAGCTTTGCTGGAAGATCAGATACGGGCAAATGCCATGTTGCCATTCCAGCTTTCAAAAAGAGGAAGAGAGACTCTGCAAACTATTGAATTATGAGCTTTATTTTATTTCCTGAAGTTCTAAGAAGAGGAAGTGGTTGGGTCATCATTACAGTAACCTCATTTCCTTCTTCAACAGATGTATTGAACTATGGTGCCAGGGGAAATGTGGCGGAGTGTATTATTGAACTAAAGCAAAGCATTTAAAAGGGCTTTCAAAATGTCTTCATAGATCAATTAGAGGATTACTGGTTGAATAGAGAGATGAAAGAATGCATGAAGAGTGCATGGGACAATCTGAGGGTAGTTTCTTTTTTTCTTTTTTCTTTTTTTTTTTTGCCTCCTGCCATGGTGTCAACTTCACCATGAAGGTTGGCTCCCCCTTGTGGTCAAAGGAGGGCTTCATTGATACTTGCCCTGAACTGGGAGAGGGTGCCTTCTGAAACTTCCCTCTGAGGAGTCAGGAGCTTCTTTCCTGAATTGTGGCAACAAAACTTTTTTCTCATATTTTATTGACGCCAGTTGGATCAGAAGTCCATCAATGACCCAATTACTCCGCCCAGGGAGAGGGATAATCTGCTTGGTTTAGGGCTGACTGGCTAGGCGTGGAGTTGCCTTCCTCCAAAGCATGTGGGCAAGGAAGGATGGGATTGTGTGTGGATATAGATACCTAGAGAGAGTTGAGTAGCTGACAAAAAGAAGAGGGAGTAATTATTTTGTAGGTAAACACAGTATTCACTATTTTTGGAATATTTTGAGTGTAAGACTTATAAAGTAAATGTTTAAATTTTGATGAGACAGGAATTCTGATAGATCTGTTAGGATTACATTAGCCACAAAATACACTCTAATTAATCAGATGAGTAAACCCAAGGAGCATAATTGTTTATCATTATCCATCTTGTGACAGAGACACAACCACCAAAAACTGTAATTTTGCTTTAATTATAACCACTTCTACTTGAATATAATTGATCAATATGTTTACCTTCTTTAGAACATTGGAGGAGGATTATGTTCTCAGAATGGATAAGAATAACACCATTTTTTAAAAAAAAATTACAAGAGAACATGTATATAAAGATTTGCATCAGATTGCTCAGGTAAAAATTTAAAAGGAAGTGGCTGGAATGTAGTTCTTTTTATGCTGTTTGAAGCACTTGAACTTTAGTGCAATTTTAAAGGGGCTATTGCAAAAAAAAAAGTCTCTCAAAAAACCTTAAGTGTCTTGGATCATTTTATTGAGATCACAGAGACAGATTCTATCAAAAAGTGCTTAGAACTGTCCAATACTTGCTTCTATTTTTAGCCAGTTACCCTGTTTAGTGGAGCAAGCTATGCCAGTGGTCAATGGTAAAAAGCCCATCTTGAAACTACCTTATCTCTTATGCTGAATATTTGACTGGGAAATCAATATTGAAGAAAAAGAGATCACAGAGTTTGGGGGGGTATCTGGTGAAATAACAGACCTGTAATTTGGGGGAAGTAGTTTTGTAAGATGAGATCCTGTCATTCAAAACAGAATCTAATAATGTCTCTCAGCAGAGGATTTTCTCCGTAAGCCATCTTCATCTGAACATAGTTAAATATTTTACAACTTCGTGTTACTCAAACCAAGACCAGCAGGATTGTTATTATGGGGAGTTTGTTAGACTTGCAGAATCTCACCTCCATCCTGTTGACTCTGAATCTGCTCTTTAACAAGACCCCCAGGGGACCCATGTGTTCATTAAAGTTTGATAAAAGGTTACTAAATCTCAATTAGGGAAATTTTCACAGTCCACAGAGGATTAAGGGGTGGAGAATCATAGGCCAAAGAATTTGTGTTCTTTAGGTTCTCCCGTAAAACCCCCTCAGATACATCCCAGAATTTCTATTTGCATTTACTGGGACGGCTACAGATGCTGTTCCCTACTAACATCTGTATTACTTAATGAGCTGTCCCTAGAACAAAGGCTTGACGTTGAGCAACCTAGGTTTGAAATCTAATCTACTACTTCCTAACCATCTAACTCTGGGCAAGTTACTTCAACAACTGAAGCCGAGTTTTTTCATCTCTAAAAGGAATTTCTAGAATGTCATTTCTGGGTGATAGTGAGTGACCTTACTGTTGCGAGGATGAATTGAGATGAGATTAGCATGTAGCCCAGGGCCTGGTGCCTAAAAGCAACTCTGTGACTATTTGTTCCCTTTCTTCTTGCTGGAACATGCAGCTCATTTAAACCTTAGAGTTATCTACTACAAATAATGCAAAGACTACTATAGAAAGTCTTCTACAGAAGAAAACTGTAATGTGGTTCCTGCAAAACATTAGATTTGAAATGACTCTACTTGCCAAGTGGTTCTCAAAAATGATGGATGCCAAATTACACTCACCAAAATGATAATTTGGATTTTAACATAATTGATACTTACTCTTCTTTCCATGTCTGATTTATCAACAGGTTTTGCTGTTGGTTTGCTGTTCAGCTTTTGCTCAGTGACTGCTTCTGCATCCCACTACCAAGCCATCTTCCTAGTTTTCTTTGACTTACTGCATTTTTTCTAATGAGGAGTCGGAGTGGTCCATCCCTGGTGCTCAGAAGTGTGGCTGGGTGGGTCCTGATGAGAAGCTGAAAGACAAGCTGGGCTGAGAGCTAGAACCCTTTGGACCTCCAGTAGTACTTTACAGTGAAACAGTTACTCTGTCGTGAACTCCTTGGTCATGTCACCCAAGGACAGCTGAATCGTGCAATGACAGTTAAGTTGCATCACAGTCATGGAGGCACGGAGGGACCTAAGTGCAAGGCACAAACAAATCCGTGTGACTGACTTTGTGGTGGCCACTCAGGGATCCCCTCTCCATGTGGGCTGCCCATCTCCACAGTTCCTTTCTACCCAGAGGACTCCATGATGCAGGCTGTCCGTACAAAACCATTCATTTAAAAAACTTTTTAAATTAAAAATATAGTAAATTTAAAAGAGAACATAATAAATACCCGTATTCCCACCACCATTTAACTGTTAGTATACCATTTAACCATCATTTTCTAACTTCATAACTTCCTAACACCTCCAAAGGTGACCACCATGTGTGGTTTGGTGTGTGGTTATATTATACCTTTACCAAAACTCTCTTCCTCCATATCCATAACCACTATATAATATTATTTTGTGAGTAGTTTTTAAAATGTCCATAATGGTTTCAAAACGTATCATTCTTTGTGAGCATTACTTCTCTCCTTCAACATTACGCTTTTGAGATCCATCCGTGCTGGCACACCCAGTTCATTCCTTTGGCTGTAGAGCTAATCAATATCATTTAACAGCAGTAGGGCTCTTGGTCTCAGAAATAGACCCCATTCACTAATTACTTTTCGGGGTTTGCAGGTTGTGGCTAAGGCCTAGCAGTCGTCAGTAGAGCTGTGGCCCACGGGCCTTTCTGCCTCTACCCCGCTGGTTTGCTTAACTAGCTAGAGGCTGCTATCTGTATTAGGGATTAACACATGAATTGAGACAGTACTTATCACTCTTGGTAGAGGGATGAATTGCATATTTTATTTTTTGTGTTCTGAAAACTGAAAGGTGATGCGTGTACCCGTTGGTGAGCTCAGAAACAGTAAATAAAGAATAGTACATTCAGCAACCCCTTTGGTAAGAACAGGAGTAGTCAGTCCATTTAAGTGTCCTCCTCTGACTTCCTGGCTATTTTAAGTGCAGACCAGTGAATAGATTACTCCTGTGTTTAGGCAGGTCCAGGTTTACTCCAGCATTCACAGCTTGCCTCTCTCTTTGGTGGCTAGGGAGGGAAGTTTCTGTAGTCGCTCCTGCCTGTCAAGGAGAATGTGTTTACCCTTATTAGTAAAGTCAACAGAATAATGGCACGAAGGTCTTTGAGGTCATCTTCATGGCACACTGAGTGGAACACTCATTTTAGTGGGAGCATTACCCTCCAGATACACTGCATTTTCTAGTTGCCACAAGGCTCTGTTTTCTGACACCCTTTATTAAGAACTTACTCCAAATTGTCAAATAAAGCCGGAGCTGTGTAAAGTTGTACACTGAAGTGAAGTATAGTACAAGCAGTTAATCATCTTAGAAGTTGGGTTAGGGTCTAACATAAGGGGGAATGAGCCTGTTAGCAGGACTGAGGGCGTGTGTGTGTGTGCATGTGTGTACACATGTGTGCAATGGGTTTGCAGGAGGCATACTTTTGATTGGGGTGTAAGTACACATCATAAAGAAATTATGTTATGACTATGCTTTTTTCCCCTATTGCTCAACTGTAATCCTTCTGGTTAAAGTCACCAGTAAACTATGCATTGCCAAATTTAGTAGTTAATTCTCAAACTTCATTTTACCCTATCCCTTAGAGTATTTGACACATTAATCACTCCCTCCTTGAAGCACCATCTTCATTTGGTTTCCAGGGAAAATGTTTTCTTCTCCCTTGATTATCTACTTTTTCAGTTTCTTTTGTGAGATACCTTTCATATTCCAGAACTTATATGTCAGTGTGTCCAAGGGTTCGGTCTTTCTGTTTCTTTCTTATTTTCTGTGTGTGGTTTGACATGATCACATCTAGTCCACACCCACCCTACCCTCCCTGTCCTACCCACCCCCCACCTCCCACATTCAGTCCTACTCCTCCTGTTGTCTTTGTCCACGGGTCCTTTATACATGTTCCTTGACTTGACCCTTCCCCTTCTTTCCCCCGTTATTACTCTCCCCCCCCTCCCTGGTTACTGTCAGTTTGTTCTTTATTTCCATGTCTCTGGTTCTATTTTGCTTGCTTGTTTGCTTTGTTGATTAGGTTCCACTTATAGGTGAGATCATATGGTATTTGTTTTTTACTGACTGGCTTATTTCACTTAGCGTAATGCTCTCCTGTTCCTTCCATGCTGTCGTGAAGGGTAGGAGCTTCTTCTTTCTCTCTGCTTCATAGTATTCCATTGGGTAAATGTACCAAAGTTTTTTGACCCACTCATTTACTGATGGATGCTTAGGTTGCTTCCAACAGTTGGCTATTATAAATTGTCCTGCTATGAACATAGGGGTGCATGGGTTCTTATGAATTGGTGCTTCAGGATTCTTAGGGAATAATCCCAGCAGTAGAATGCTCACAGTTCCATTTGTAGTTTTTTGAGGAAATTCCATACTGTTTTCCACAGTGGCTGCACCAGTCTACATTCCAACCTATAGTGCACTAGGGTTCCCTTTTCTCCACAATGTCGCCAGCATCTGTTTGTTGACTTGTTGATGATGGCCATTCTGACTGATGTGAGGTGGTATCTCATTGTGGTTTTAATTTGCATCTCCCTGATGGCTAGTGATGCTGGGAATCCTTTCATATGTCTCTGGGCCCTCTGTAAGTCCTGCTTGGAGAAGTGTCTGTTCAGGTCCTTTGCCCATTTTTTTAAACTGGTTTGTTTGTCTTTCTGGTGTGGAGCTGTGTGAGTTCTTTATATATCTTGGAGATCAAACCCTTGTCTGAGGTATCAGTGACAAATATATTTTCCCATGCAGTTCATTCCCTTTTCATTTTGCTGATATTTTCTTTAGCCATGCAGAAGCTTTTTAATTTGATGAAGTCCCATTTGTTTATTTTTTTCTTTTATGTCCCTTGCTCTAGGGAATATATCAGTGAAAATATTGCTGCATGGAATATCTTAAATTTTCCTGCCTATGTTCTCCTTTAGGACTTTTATTGTGTTGCAACTTATATTTAAGTCTTTTATCCACCTTGAGTTTATTTTGTGTATGGTGTAAGTTGGTGGTCAAGTTTCATTTTTTTCCATGTAGCTGTCTAACTCTCCCAAAACCATTTGTTGAAGAGGCTACTTTTACTCCATTTTATGCTTCTGTTCCCTTTGTCAAATATTAATTGACATGGATTTATTTCTGATCTCTCTATTCTGTTTCATTGGTCTATGGGTCTGTTCTTATGCCAATACCAGACTGTTTTGATTACAGTGGCCTTGTAATACAGTTTGATATCAGGTATTGTGATCCCTCCTACTTTGCTCTTCTTTTTCAAAATTGCTGAGGCTATTCAGGGTCATTTATAGTTCCATATACATTTTTGAAATGTTTGTTCTATATCTGTGAAGTATGTCATTGGTGATTTGATAGGGATTGAGGGTGGGAGGTGGGGATGGCTGGGTTGTGGGAGAATGGTGGGGGGAAAAAGGACGAAAGAAATAAGGGATTGTGTTGGATCTATAAATTGCTTTGGGTAGATCTTAGAGCCTTTCTTAGAGCCTTTGTACTTGCTATTTTCTCAGCCTGGAGTACTCTTTGAAGACATTCAGATTTTTGCACACATGCCTATTCAATAGGAAGCCTTTCCTGATCATCCTATTTAAAGAGCATATTCCTTCTAATCCTCTGTCTCTCCTTAACCTGTTCTATTTTTTTCCTGTTTATTTGTGTAGTGTCTGTCTTCTTCCACTAGAACATACTGTCCAAGCAGACAAGGACTGTTTTATTCACCAATGCATCCCCAGGCCTGAAAATAATGCCTGGTACATGCATTTGTTGACTGAATTAATGAATGGATTTATATCATTCTGCTGCCTCCTCTATATTTTCATCATTATTATAATTATTGAAAATGTGTTATTTTAGATTACATTGTCAGGGAGCATCTAGTTCCCTTGCTTTTTTTCCCATCATGCTCCTGAGACACTACATCTTCTCACAAATATTAAGAAGTTTGTTCAAAAAATATTAGTATTTCTGCAGATATTTTAGAAATGTACCTCATTCACTTTCAGTTCTAGTCCTTCTCTTACATGTTTTGTTCAGCTTCAACAAATTGTGGGTCAGAAAGCTATGAAGTCAACATCAGTGTTAGACGTGGGATACCTGTGCTTGTTTTGAAAAAAACACCCCAAACCCTAAATCATCAGGAGTTTCATGGGCACCAGCAAGGTACCACCTCCTGCTACCCCAGAGAACTGCCAACATGCAGCCCCTCCAAGTATCTGCTACACCATTCAAAGATGAAATAGAAGAAAAGGGATTTATCATAAGATGTAGTCAAAGATACTACAAATAGCGAGACACAAAAGAAAAGAAGTGTGAAAACCTCATAAAAGCATATAATAAAAATGTTACAATGAAGCAGATGGAAATATCATGGTTATATCAATGGTTTCAAAGAACTAAATAGAATAAATGTCATTTTAACACAACAGCACAAGGAAAAAGTACAAATATGCAGAAGGGGAAACATGAGACATCAGAAATAAATTCAATATGAAGTGCCTAGGGTTCAGGAAAGAAATGGAAAAGAAAAAGAAAATCATCACAGAAATTAAGGCTAGTATTTGAAGGAAGCGGGAGGTAGCTGGGGCAGAGTGATATTGCTGAAGATTTAGGGTTTTAAGTGTCAGCTAGTTGATGCTTCCATCTCTGAGGCTGACAGAGTTTAACATTTTCTCAAACTTCAGAATCTCCCCTCTCTCCTGCCTCAGCAACATATTCTTTCAATGAAATGATGACAAGTCTATGTGTTTCTTTTTCTATTCTGGTTTCTCTTGTTATTCCTGGCTGCGGGTAGTATGGAAGAAAAAGCTCTTCTCCTTCACCATTTTATTTCACAGACTCCTGGCTCTCTGCTGGTAACATCAAGGAGCTTGAGGCCTGGGTGACATATTTGGGCTTTTCTTAAATATATTGGACGTTGCTGAAACACCCAAAGAGGTTTTGAAGAAGGAAAATATGAACATCAGCCTTAAGTTTTTATATTTTGTTTTCTATCCATGCTCATCAGCTTGCCATTTTCAGAGAGCAATTCACTTTATTTGAATTCTGCATAAGGGGATATCACACGAGGATCAAGACTACGCATTCCTCAGTTGTGTGAAGAGAATAAATAAACCCTCGTCCACCTGAAGTCCATCAAGTTTGCTGCCTGCCCTATTATTAGCGCATCCAAAGGCACATCATAACATATGTGAGCGGGGCAAATATTTAGGGGAAATTGAGGCTGTGGTCTGACGCACAATTGTGTTGCTGACTCTCTCTCCACCTTGATCTTCTCACGTGATCTTCTCTCTTAGCGGTCCTGGTGGCCTCACTGAGGGGCTTCACCAGGACATGGAGGATCTGCCATTTTAGTATCAAACTACTTCAAAAATGTTGATAGCATATCATATCTGCCTTGGTGTTAAAAATCCCTTAGTAAACAGTTATTAAGCCTGCTCCTCTGCCTCTCCTGCCTTCTTCTTTTCCAGTGCATTTTCTTGGCATGGCATGATAGGAATATCCCCAAACCTTTGCATGCTTCAGAAATATACTGTCCCCTGAATAAGTCTCAAGAGAATATGTTGACAGGCTTTGCATCAGGCCCATAAAATTCAATCCTAAAAAAATATCGTGGGCCTGGGTCAAAGAAGCTATTTCCAAGAAAACAGTTGGACTCCAGGCAAAGGATTTTTTGACACAGAACATACTCTTCTTTTAGACAATCAGTGGGAGACGAGCTGGTCCCCAGCCATGCATAAATCTGTCCATGCGCAATTGGTAGCGGTTCCTAATTGGGGAAAAGGAGGGTGGGAACGGATGGGACAGCAGGCTGAGACTGGCAGGCGGGGCAAGGCCAGGAGGGGAAGTATGGTGGTTGCTGCTGCCCTTTCTGAAAGCCTCCACCACGGGACTGCACTGAAAATAATTCACCACATTTTCTGGAGCTCGGGAAAATAAGACCATAAATAACAAATACATGTGCTGAGTGTATTGTGGAACGGCTGATATTGAGAGAAGGGCAGGAGGAGCGTGTCCAGGCTGGGAGAAGGGCAAATAGGGCCTCATTTGCTGAATATAGTGAAAAGCTGAGTGGCCCAATTAATTTTTATGAAAACTCCTCCCTGTGCCCTGGCTATCCAGCCTGTGCTCTTTGATAGGGGGAAAAAAAAATCAATGCTCTTGACTCCCGGTGGGTAATAAATTGTAAATAGCCTTGGAGGGGGATTCTTAGCTGTCTGAAAGGCAAATTTCCAGGGACTGAATTCACTCTCCAGACTTCTTCTCTTGAACTTTCTTCCTCTGGGTTAGAACACTTAGTGCCACAATGGGAAAGCCTCTTTTGTAATTTTTTAGCCCATTATGTTGCAATTTTAACATCTCATGCATTTGGCACGGCATTTTTATAATGGTCTTCAGTTTATTTTTGGCTCAGTTTTACGGCTCACTGCCAGGCCCAAACTTCTGCTGTGTAGCTGACCCAAAATAGTTTCAAAGGCTCAGAGGCAACTTGATATCAAAAATTTCTTCTCACGTGTTTAAGTGAGCCCTGTACATTTTGAAGGCCCCACAGAAGTTTTCCTGGTTAGTTATTAGACTCACAGGGTATGTTTTGCATTTTTTCCTTGGGGTGTGAAAGGCAGGTGTTCCTGCCACTGCAGGTAGATCCATATCAAAGATGCTTCTGCAGTGAGGTGCTTTCTACCAGTCAGAAGATCCCCAGATGTATAGAAATAGAAATTGGGCTGACATTTAGAGGAATCTAAATATGCCACAGAGCAAGCTAGGCTGGGGAGAGTCCTCGTGGATCTTCATCATCGGGCCCCTCGTGACTCTACATTACTGCACCCACCACAAGCAAATAATGACGGTAACTGCTGTTCTCTGACCACGTCTAAGAAGCAAACCCTTATGGAACAAATGACCTTGTTAAAATGTCTCATTAACTCTTTATGGTTGGGACTATTTTCCTCACTGTTTTGTAGATGAGGGAATTGGTAGTTTAGAGTAATGGTTTCCAAACTTAGCTTAGAAGTCCCTGGGCAGGGGGAGGGGAAGGCTTTCAGGAATTCTGATGACATTTTGGGTTTAAAGTGCCTTTGAGACACCTAGAAAGAATTGTCCATCGGAGGGCTCTGGACTAGCGATGTATGTTTTTGGTGCCATCAGCAGGCTATTGAGGGATAGTTGTGGATGGGAATGCCTGGAGATAAGGACTATAGAGTGAGAAGAGAAGAAATCCCAGGACCAGGTTTTGAGGAACTCTGAATTTTAATTGTCCTTCTGAGGGTGAATCTGGGCAGGGAATGAGGTGGTACAGTTAGTATGAAGAAAAACATGTGTTATGTTGGAGCTAAAGGAAGAACATTTGAAAAAGGAAGGAGAAGCCAACAGTGCCGCACAGGGTCAAATGGGATGGGGACAAAAGCATCTGTTGTTGTGGACATGTGTGTCATCGGTTGCTCTGAAGACAGCTGCTCTGACGCATCATTCGGGGTACAGGCAAGGTGGAAGAAGTTTGAGGAAACGGAGAGGAAGAAATAGGCATCAGCTTCTCCGGGGATTATCCTGTCACCTTGGCTAGCGGCAGGAAACCAAATGTTCAGTTCAGAAGAGGCGCTCGTGGACAGCTCCGCAGCAACAGGAGAGCTCCCAACTTTCCAGCGGGCCCCAGGGCCCCTGGCTGCTCCTTTCACTGTGGAGGCTCAGATTTCTCGTCACCTCCAGGCTGAGTGAGGACATTCTCCAATCCAAAATGAAAGTCACATGTGCTATCAGTATGAATGTACTTAGGGGGACAGGAAGTTTAAAGTAGAGAATGGATGCCAGATCTGGAACACTGAGTAGCTGTGTCCATTGACACAGCTAGGTTTACAAGAAAAGCCTCTGAGCATCTTCCATGTGCTGTACCACATACCATATGCCCCTGCCTTAGAGAAACGAAGGTGCAGAGGGGTAACTTGTCTTATGTGGCAAGTGTCAGCTCAAGATTTCAACTTGAGTCCTTTTCTCTAAGATTTCTCTGTTCTCTGGCCGACAGTGCCAGTCAACCACCCAGGGGAGGGCCTATTTCTGCAGGTTAGTTCTTCTCTTTCTTCTTTGTATATCTGTAGAAAAGACTTGGCATACATTGGCACACATGCCAGTAACAGGATTTCTTTCTAAGGCGTTGCTTTTATCACCATTCCTCACGCCTCCCCGCCCCCCAGATTTTAGTACAGTTCCACCATAACGGTGGCCTGTTCTACCATAGGGATGGATAGTAGACTTATCTGAGCCATGAAAACGATAGAAGCCTAATAATAACAGGGAAAAATCTACAGGAAACAATAGAATAGGGATATTTATTAAATATTATATGCATTTCTTTTATATCAGTGAGACCAAAATCTAATCTTGAGAGTTTTAAATGTTCTCTTATTCAAACAAACTCTCTCAGTAATAAAGGCCACCATTTAAAAATGCCACCTGAACGTCAAATGTTTTGAAAACATTTTTTCTAATGTTCAAAACAGTTACATGAAATAGGGTTTGTTGCCTTTACTTCACAAGTGAGAAACTTGATCTGTGATCGATTAAAAATGGCTGCAAATTCTTTACCTCCCTCTCACTGAGAGGTTTGGTGTTGTTCTCCCTTCCCTTGAATCTGAGTTGGCCCTTGAGACTGGCTGAACAATAAATAGCATGTGGTGGAAGTGACGTGCTTTGCTCTGGGGCTAATCTTCAAGAGATAGCTTTTGCTTTTGCTCCAGCTGCCATAGAAGAAGTTCAAGTGTCCTGAAGCTGTCATGCTTTAAGTAAGCCCCAAGGCAGCCATGTGGAGAGCCTGCCTGGGGAAAGTGAGAGAAAGAGAGAAAGAGATAGAGAGAGAGCAACTTGACCAGCACCAGCTCTTCCAGCCCTCTTAGCCCAGCAGTTATCTTAAACATTCGTCCCCAGTCGTTATTGTTTGGAAAAGAACCAGAAAGACCAACCAGCAGCCAAAATGTAGGCCCCAGCGTATGTCCGGAGTTGGGTCATCCCGGTCATTCTCAGCCCTCTGCGGTACCCTGTCTGAGGCCATAGACATTGTGGAGCAGAGACAATCTGTCCCAGCCGTGCACTGCCCTAATTCTAAACCCACGGAATTGTGACTATGGCAAGAGGCTTGTCATTTTAAACCAGTGAGTGTTGAGGTGGTTTGTAATGCAGCAGTAAGTAAATAAGGGTTTCATTAAGCCACCTCACCTGATGACAGAGGAAGGAGCCGAGTCTGGACTGAAACCCGCACGGGTCTGATTACAGAGCTGCGGCACTTTCTATGACTTTGTGAGGTATCTTCCCGTGGGACTTCCGGATGAGTGTTTACATTTCCGGATTGGTGCTAAATTTCTTTCAGCTTAAGTCCTGAGCACATACGAAGGAGAATTGTTTGTTCTCCTTCCACTTTACAGTAAAATTTTAAATAATAGGCAAACGAGTTCTGAGATTCATTCTGGGTCAGCCTGCTGTTATTTTTTCCCCTAGACCTTAAGATGTGCTTTGGAAGGAAAAGCAAAAGAAGTTCTAGAAGATTAACCGTAGTGAGACCTTCTTCCCTGCCCACACCTACTTTTCACTTGTTCAAGTGAGACCATATTTTCCCTGCCTCTTGATTTTTTAAAAGTTTTAAAATAAAATATGAGGAAGGTAATTTTGGCAGAGGAAGGAGGCAAAAGGAAGAGTTGTGTAAAATGCATGCATTGGCTTCTATTCCAAATTGCCATGACGGAGGAGCCCACACAGCCATTTTGTGGGAACTTGGGGAAATGGCAGGAATTCAGCTGACAGAATGAATAGGGGATGTTCCTGTAGAAGAGGTGTTGTGTTTCTGTGGTAGCAAATGCACCATGTGATGATAGCTCTGTGAATAGCTCTGTTTATCAAATTCCAAAGCAAATACTCAAGTGAAACGCCACGTAAAAGGCCAGACCACAAGCTGGAGGTTCCCCTGGCACTGGTGAGTTTGCAAAAATGTCTGCGGTTTGTGCGTGTGTTTAAACTACACATTGTTTATACATCTATTTCTAGCGGTGGCTACATACAACTAGCAGAGTGGCTTAGTCCATATCTCTGACCTAATGCAGAGTAGGCAGTGGCACTAAAATTTTTGTGACAGACAACTTCCCTCCATAGAAGTATCATGTTATCTAACTTTAACTCTGGGCAAGGAAGACATCAATACAGAGATGCAGGGAAACATTGAGTGTATAGGGAATAAACAGTTGGCATCCGTGTAGGTGTTACAGACTCGACCTTCATTAAGCGAACCTGCACTCTCTCTCTCCCCACTACCTTCACAGGAAGTACACTTCCCCACCCTAGTGATCTGGACTTGGCATTGTGACTTGCTTTGGCTAATGGAATGTAGTAGGATATGACAGTGTGTGAGTTTTTAAAAAATTTTTAATTGAATTTATTAGGGTGACATTGGTTAATAAAGTTATATAGGTTTCAGGTGTACAGTTCTATAACACATCATCTGTATATTGTATTGTGTGTTCACCACCCCAGGTCAAGTTCCCTTCTATCACTATTTATCCCCCCTTTATGCTAACTACCTCCACCCACCCCCTTTCCCTCTGGTAATCACCATGCTGTTGTCTGTGTCAATAATTTTTTTCTTCGCTTAATCCCGTCACGTTTTTCACCCAGACACAGCCCTCCACTCTAACAACTGTCAGTCTCTTCACTGTATTTATGATTCTGTTTCTATTTGTTTGTTAGTTTCTTTTGTTTATTAGGTTCTATATATAAGTGAAATTTTATGGTATGTTTTTCTATAACTGGCTTATTTCACTTGGCATAATACTCTCCAGGTCCATCCATTCTGTTGCAAAAGGTAAGATTTTCTTCTTTTTTATGGCTGAGTAGTATTCCATTTGGTAAATGTACCACAGCTTCTTCATCTACTCATCTACTGACGGGCACTTGGGCTGCTTTCAGTTCTTGGCTATTATACATAATGTTGCAGAGCACAGGGGTGCATACATGCTGTGAATTAGTGTTTTGGGTTTCTTCAGGTAAATTGCCAGAAGTGGGATCTCTGGCTCATTAGGCGGTTTCATTTTTAATTTTTTTGAGGTAAGTCCATACTGCTTTCCACAGTGGCTGCACTATTCTGCATTACCACCAATAATGCATGGGGGTCCCTTTTCTCCACATCTTGCCAACACTTGTTTATTGATTTATTGCTGATAGCCATTCTGGCAGGTGTGAGACAGGTTTGATATCTCACTGTGGTTTTAATTTGCTTTTCTCTGATGATCAGTGACGTTGAGCATCTTTTCTTATGTCTATTGGCCATCTGTGTGTCCTCTTTGGAGAAATGTCTATTCAGGTATTTTTCCCATTTTTTTAATTGGATTTTTTTGGTGTCGAGTTTTGTAAGTTCTTTATAAATTTTGGATATTAATCCCTTATTAGATGTATCATTTGTGAATGTTCTCTCATTTAGTGGGTTTTCTCTTCATTTTGTTGATGATTTTCTTTGACGTGCAAAAACTGTTTAGTTTGATGTAGTCTCATTGTTTATTTATTTGCTTATTTGTTTACTTGTTGCCCTTCCCAAGGAGACATAACAGAAAAACTATTGCTACAAGAAATGTCTGAGATTTTACTCCAATATTTTCTTCTAGGATTCTTATGGTTTTGAGTCTAACATTTAAATCTTTAATTCATTTTGAGTTTATTCTTGTGTATAATGTAAGAAGGTGTAGTTCCATTTTTTTGCATGTATCTGTCCAATTTACCCAATACTATGCCTTGAATAGCCTATCTTTACCACATAGTATGTTTTTGTCTCCTTTGTCAAATATTAATTGATCATAAAGGCATGGGTTTATTTCTGGGCTCTTCGTTTGATGTTCTATTCTTCTATATTTCTGTTTTTATGCCAGTACAAGACTATTTTGATTACTATGGCCTTGTGGGATTACCTGTTTGATATCAGGTAGCACGATTCCTCCAACTTTGTTCTTCTTTCTCAAGATTGCTGCGGCTATTTGGGGTCTTTGTGGTTCCATGTAAAATTTTGGATTATTTGTTCTAGTTCTGTGAAATACGCTATTGGTATCTTGTTAGGAATTGCATTGAATTTATAGATTGCTTTGGGTAGTATGGACATTTTAACTGTGTAAATTCTTCCTATCCACAAACACAGTATACATTTGCACTGATTTGTATCTTCTTCAATTTTTGTTTTTTAGTGTCTTATAGTTTTCTAAGTAGAGGTCTTTTTATATCCTTTGTTAAACTTATTCCTAGGTATTTTATCTTATTTTTTAATGCAATTGTAAACGGGGTTGTTTTCTTAGTTTCTCTTTCTGATAGTTCATTATTGGTGTATAAAACTGCAAGTGATTTCTGGATATTTATTTTGTAACCTGCTACTTTACTAAATTTATTTATCAGTTCTAGTAGTTTTTTTGGTGGAATCTTTAGGGTTCTTTATGTACAGTATCATGTCACCTGCAACTAATGACAGTTCTTCTTTTTTTTCCAATTTGGATGCCTTCTCTTTTCTTTCTCCTCTTTTTCTTTCTTTTTTCTCTTTCCTCCTCCCCCCCTCCCTCCTGCCCTCTCTCTCTTCCTTCTTTTTTTCTCATTTTATTTATCTATTTTTAGATAGAGGTGAAGGGAGGGAGAGAGAGAGAGAGAAAAACACCCATCAGTTGCCTCTCGCACACCTCCACCTGGAGACCTGCCCTATAGCCCAGGCATGTGCCCTGACCAGGAGTCAAACCAGTGACCTTTCAGTTGGTGAGATAAGGCCCAACCCCCTGTGCCACACCAGTCAGGGTGCCACCAATTTCTGAATATTAATTTTATATTCTGCTACTTTGATGGATTCATTTATTCTATCTAGTAGGATTTTGTTGAGTCTTTAGGGTTTTCTATGTACAATATCATGTCATCTTCGAATAATGACAACTTTATTTCCTCCTTTGCAATTTGAATGTATTGTATTTCTTCTTCTCTGATTGCTGTGGCTCGGACTTCCAATACAATGTTGAATACGAGTGGTGAAAGTGGACATCCCTGTCTTGTTCTCAATCTTGGGGGAAATGCTTTTAGTTTTTGCACATTAAGTATGATGTTGCTTATGGGTTTGCCATATATAACCCTTACTAAATTGGGGTAATTTCCCTTTATTTCCACTTTACTGAGAGGTTTTATCATAAATGGGTGCTGGGTTCCATTAAAAGCTTTTCCTTCATCTACTAATACGATATTGTGACTTTTATCTTTCATGTTGTTTATGTGATGTACCACATGTACTGATTTGCAAATGTTGTACCAATCTTGTATTTTTGGTATAAATTTCACTTGATCACGGTGTATGATCTTTTTAATGTATTGCTGGATTCAGTTTGCTAATATTTTGTTGAGGATTTAGCATCAGTGTTCACCAGGGGTATTGACTGATACTTTTCTTTTTTGTAGTGCCTTTATCCAATTTTGGAGTTAGGATAACACAGGCCTTGCCAAAAGATCTTGGAAATTTTCCCTTCTCTTGAGTTTTTTGTAATAGTTTCAGAAGGATTGGTGTTAGTTTGCCTTTCGATGTTTGGAAAAATTTGCCTGTGAAGCCATCTGATCCAGGACTTTTGTTTGCTGGGAGTTTTTTGATTGCTGCTTCAATTTCATTAGTTATAATTGTTCTATTCAATTTTTTGATTCTTCCTTATTCACTTTTGGAAGATTATATTTTTCTAGGAATTTATCCATTTCTCCCAGGTTGTCCAATTTTTTATATATAGTTGTTCATAGTGTTTTCTTACAATCCTTTTTATTTCTTTGGTGTCACTTGTTATTTCTCCTCTTCTATTTTTGATTTTATTTATTTGGGTCCTCTCTCTTTTTTTTTTTTTTGATGAGTCTGGTGAAAGTTTTGTCAATCATGTTTATCTTTTCAAAGAACCAACTCTTGGATTCATTGTTCTTTTGTATCATTTTTTGGACTCTATTTTGTTTATTTCTGGTTTGATCTTTATTATTTCCTTCCTTCTACTGATTTTAGTCTTTGTTTGTTTTTCTTTTTCAGTTTCCTTTATGTGCAAAGTTAGATTGTTTATTTGAGGTTTTTCTTGTTTTTTGAGATAAGCCTGTAATGATACGAATTTCCCTCTTAGGATTGCCTTCCTTGTGTCCCACAGATTTTGGATTGTTGTGTCCTCGTTTCCATTTGTTTTAAGGTAACTTGATTTCTTCCTTGATCTCATTGTTGACCCATTCATTGTTTAATAACATGTTATTAGGTTCCATGTCTTTGCATGTTTTTCAGTGTTCTTCTTGTGATTGATTGCTAGTTTCATAGCATTGTTGTCAGAGAAGATGCTTGATATGATTTCAATTTTCTTAAATTTATTGAGACTTGTTTTGTGTCCTAATATGTAGTCTATTCTAGAAAATGTTCCATGTGCACTTGAAATATATGTATATTCTACTTTGGGGCAAAATGCTCTGAAAATGTCAATTAAATCCATTTGGTGTATTGTGTCATTTAAGGCCTCTGTCTCCTTGTTGATTTTCTGTCTGGACAATATATCCACTGAAGTGAATGAGGTGTTAAAATCTCTGACTATGACTGGATTTCTGTCAATCTCTCCTTTTATGTCCATCAGGATTGCTTTGCACATTTAGGTGCTCCTATGTTGGGTGTGTAAATGTTCATTGGGTTATATCCTCTTGTTGGATTTTCCCCTTTATCATTATGTGGTGTCCTTCCTTGTCTCTTACTATAGCCTTCTTTTTAAAGTTTATTTTGTTGGATATAAGTACTGCTACCCCAGCTTTCTTTTCTTTCCATTTTCATGAAATATCTTTTTCCATCTCTTTTCTTTTAGTCCATGAGTATCTTTCAATCTGAGATATGTCTCTTGGAAGCAGCATATTTGTGGATCATGTTTTCTTATCCATTTAGCTGCCCTATGTTGTTTGGTTGGAGCATTTAGGCCATTACGATTAAGGTGATTATTGATCAATATGTATGTAGTGCCATTTTATTGTTAGACTATTTTCCTCTGTTTCGTTTTTCTTTCTCTTTTTCTCTTGAAGCAAGCCCTTTAACATTTGGTCCAGCACTGGTTTAACGTTAACAAATTCCTTTAGCTTTTTCTTGTCTGGAAAGCTCCTTATTTCTCTTTGTATTTTAAATGATAACCTTGCTGGGTAAAATAGCCTTGGTTCTAAGTCCTTGCTTTTCATCACCTTGAATATTTCATGCCACTCCCTTCTGGCCTGAAATGTTTCTGTTGAGAAATCAGATGACGGTCTAGTTGGTGCTCCCTTTTATGTAACTACCTGCTTTTTTCTTGCAGCTTTTAAGATTCTCTCCTTGTCTTTAAGCCTTGTCATTTTAATGGTGATTTGTCTTGGTGTAGACCTCTTTGGGTTGAACTTGTTTGGGATTCTCAGAGCTTCCTAACTTGTGTGTCTTTTTCCTTCACCAGATTAGGGAAGTATTCAGTCATTATTTCTTCAAATAATTCTGCTTCCTCTTTTCCTTCTGGTATTCCCATGATGCGAATGTTGTTATGCTTCATGTTGTGCAAATGTTTCTTAAGCTCTTCTTATTTTCTTAAATTCTTTTTTCTTTCTGCTGCTCTGCCTGGGTATTTTTTTCTATCTTATCTTCCAAATCACTGAGTTGATCCTCTGCTTCATTTAACCTACTCTTTATCCCTTTTAATGTATTATATTTATTTCAGATATTGCATTCTTTATTTTTGACTGGTCCTTTTTTTTATGGTTTCTATGTCTTTTTTCATGCTGTTCAGTATCCTTAAAATCATTTCTCTAAACTCTCTCATAAATTGCTTGCTTCCATTTCATCTAGATCTTCTGGAGAATTCTCTTGTCCTTTCATTTGGGGTCTGTTTCTTTGCTTTCCCATTTTGGCTGCTTCTTTATATTTGTTTCTATATATTAGGTAGGTCTACAAAGACTGTGATGTAGGCCTTTGTTAGATGAGGCTTGTGATTGGCTCTGGTCATCCTGTTTGGAGCTATCAGTGACCCACAGCATGTGTCTCCCTCTTCCAGGCCTGTTTGTGTGCACAAAGAACCAGGCTGTGCACCAAGGCCAGCTGTTATCAACACTGGCCCTGAGGAGGATCAGCTGAAGTCTCATAGAGCTCTCAGAGATTTGCCTTAGTTATTAAACTAATTGATATAGCCTCAAGCTGTGATAAGCAACCTGCCTTAAGGTTCACAGGGTAGGGCAGAGTAATTCTTGTAGGTGGGGCTATTGCTTCCCCTCAGGCTGATGCCATTTGGAGAGGAGTACACTGCCTGAGAAAGATGGCTTCTGCAGTATGGGGACTGTCTCAGCACAGGGTTCCTGGTGGCTGTTCCTTCAGTTCTCTTTCAGAGCCACCAGCCCCGGACTCTCCTCAAGTGTCTCTAGTACACTGCTTTCCCTGTGCTGGAGCCCAGGGTAAGTGGCTCCAAATGAAATTTTCTGCTTTGGCCCTTTAAGAGTCTCTCTGGCTCTTTAGCTATGTGTCCCTGGCAGACAGAAACCCTGCTACTTTTCACAGTTGGATGTTATCTGGTTTCCTTTCTGTCTCTGGTGCTGTAGGCTGGGGAGTCCAGCTTGGGGTTTAGACCTCACACTTCTCAAGGGGAACCCTCTGGCTGCTGAAATACCCCTCCAGAACTTCAGCTGTTACCCATGGGAGCCCAGCCAGCCTTGCCACGGCTCCTCCGCAATCCCTACCAGTCTCGTTGTGGTAAAGTGCTTTCTTCTGTCTGTCTGCGGCTGTAAGCCCTCACCTTTTATTTCTTCTTGTCTGATTGCTAGGACTAGGGCTTCTAATACTATATTGAAAAAGAGTGGTGAAAGTAGACATGCCTGTCTTCTTTTTAAAAAATATTTTATTTTTTATGTTATTACAGTTGTCCCAATTTTCCCACTTTGTCCCCCTCCCCCCCAGCCCTCCCCCCACTCTCATTGTCAGCCCCTACACTGTTGTCCATGCCATGGGTCATTCATATATGTTCTTTGACTAATCCCTCCACTTTCTTTCAACCAGTCCCTACCACCCCCTCCCCTCTTACAGCTGTCGTCTGTTCCATGTTTCTATGCTTCTGGTTCTATTTTGCTCATTATTTCATTTTGTTTATTAGATTCAAAATGAATATAAGTGAGATCATATACTATTTGTCTTTCACTGACTGGCTTATTTTCCTTACGTAATAGTCTCCAGTTCCATCTATGCTGTATGAAAGGTAAGAATTCCTTCTTTTTTACTGCTGTGTAGTAAGTATTCCATTGTCTAAGTGTCCATCAGTAGATGAGTGCATAAAAAATCTGTGGTGCATTTACCCAATGGCATACTATGTAGTAGTAAAAAAAAGGTATTCTTACCTGTCCTGTTTTTAATGTTAAGGGAAACACTTGTAGTTTTGGGGCTATTGAGTATGATGTTGACTGTGGGTTTGTCATATATGGCCTTTATTACATTGGGATATGTTCCCTCTATTCCCACTTTGCTAAGAGTGTTTATTATGAATGGGTCCTAGATGTTATCAAATGCTTTTTCTGCATCTATTGATATGATCATGTGATTTTGCCCTTCATTTTTTTAATGTGGCATATCACTTTTATTGATCTGCAGATATTGTACCAACCTGAGAGTGTATAAGTTTTGATTTTAGGCCTTATGTGCTTTGTGTGTGTCCATGCATGAACTACTGGGAACCTCTGACCTGTTCCCATGATAAGAGCTGCTGCCTCCTTCAGCAGGAGCCCAGAATAAGCCCTTGTGACATAGAATCATCTCAGCTGACTTGCTGCCTGAAACAGAGCCTTATGGTGTAGTCACTGAGATTTAGTTGTTTTTTTACTTATTGTGACAAAGGCTGATTGATACAGCATGTCTCAACTTTTGTGCAACTTTTCCCTCTGAGTTTGTGCTTATGAATTGTGGCTGCTTTAGGGGTTGCAAGTTTAGTGAAACTCTGGAAAATTTTTTGAAATCAAGCCTTTTGTTTATTCAGACCAGTGAATTTTTGATGAGAAAGAATGTGTATCAGCTGAGGGTAGGACAGGAGACTATGTGTGAGGTTACAGAATGGCTACAGACTAGACACTTAGGCAACCGGACATGTGTCACAGTGGAGATGGGGCAGTTCTTCTGTGAGGGATTTACAGCTGCTGTTTGAATTATGTAAGTGAACAACTGAGTGCTGTTGAGGAAGAACCGGTATAAGAGGGCATGGTCAAAGGGAAGGATGAGAAGATAGAGTTGCCACTGCCACGGGAAGTTGAAGGCCTACTGTTCTAAAGTGTCTTGTGTGAAGGGAGGGAGCTGAGTTTCCTTTGCACTTGGTTGGATCCACCTGCTCAAGGAGGCTGTGTGGCTGACTCCCTCTATAAGCTTGAACCAACAGAATGAAATGTTTTCTGCGATGTCAACATTTTCCCTGGACTCCAAGAGACTACCAGAGGAAGAGTGGCCTGGGCAGACAGTCAGCTGTGACCGCAGAACAACTCTGTCATTTTTTCAGATCATATGTTCTAGAGGGAAACAACTTTGCCTTTTACTGTGGACACATAAGCATCCTAGGAAAAACATCCAGAATTCAGCCATAGACAAGTAGTATATCTTCATGGCCTTTCCTGGCTTCTGCCGGTCTCCTTGCCTTAGCTGAATACCAATGATAGGATGCCAAGTGAGTACTATAGTGCTTCTTTGTGAGGTTGAAATAAAATGTGAAAAAATATTCAACCAATATTTACTGAATGAGTAACAT
Source organism: Desmodus rotundus (assembly GCF_022682495.2). Classification (NCBI taxonomy): domain Eukaryota; kingdom Metazoa; phylum Chordata; class Mammalia; order Chiroptera; family Phyllostomidae; genus Desmodus; species Desmodus rotundus. Next base: position 38,274,574 of record NC_071387.1, read on the forward strand.
GTCCTGAGGTAGATGTTTATGTGGCTTACTTCATTTGCTCCTTATGCAATAAGCCTGTGAGGTAAGTATTATTAGAACAATTTTACAGATGAGGAGTTAATTAACTTGCTTTGGCCACATGGCTGAGGGGGTAGAACTGTCTTGTAGACCTAGGATTTTGGATTCTCGACATGGTCTTCTTTCCATTATGCCTGAGACTTTCCTGAAATTTAATTTTTGGATTTGCAGATAGAATTTGGTGGACAGACGGTGGTTGATTCTATTAGAAAGATTAGGGTCAAATCATTATGCTATACACTTTAAATTTATACAGTGTTATATGCCAATTATATCTCAATGAAACTGGAAGAAACAGAGAAACAGATTAGGGGAATGCAAGTGAAGGTAGCTCAGACTATGTCGTGGAGTGGGAGCAGGGCAGGTGGATAAATGAAGTTGGGACTCCTTTCTCAGCCTCAGGCTTTTCTGCAGGGCCTTAAAACTGAGTTAGAATGGATATTTGCAACAGACAAAGAGAGGGAAAAAGTCTCCTCTAGCCTCCAATCCTTTCTCCACTATCTAGTTTTTGCTGCTGAGAAGACTTCTGATATCTGGTCCACAGATACTCCTATGTGATGCCAAGAACCCATAAAACTTACACAGGCCAATCGAGCCCTGAGTGGACTTTTATTTTCCGTTGGCACTTTTGTTAGCTCTCAACCAAGAGGAGAAAGGAGTGAACTGGGAATCAGAAGAACTGGGCTCTAATATCAGCCCTGCTGTGTGATCGTGGCCGAGTTCCTTAGCATTTTCAACTCTTTGCCTTTCTGTAGTATGAGGGAGCTAGATGGCATCTGTGCCTTTTTCCTTCTTTTTAGCCACAAAATCTTTTTAAAAAAATTAGATATGACATGGAATCCTAAAATATAATGTAGATTAAATTCTCCTGGATGTAGCGGCAATTAGAGGCCTGGATCCATGTTCCTTCTGGTAGCCCCTTATCATCCCTGAGAAACCAAATTTGTGGGCCAAATTTAAAACCGCTGGTCTAGGTGATCTCTAGGGTCATTCCCAGAATTAACAGCACAGGAATCCAGAACATGGTGGTCTAAATTACCTTCTAAATTGCTCTGGTTCTACGGAACACTGATCTCCTCTTCTGCAGGTGTCCCTTCTTTCTGCCCACATCAACTCAACATGAGCAGCAGCTGCCTTGCCTTGGGTTCTTTTCCATGAACCACTCACACATGGCTGTGTGGGTGACTGCTTTGACTTATGGTTTGGCATGAATGGTGGGTTGAGGGTCATATCACTTTATAGCACAACAGATACTTCAAAACTGAATTTAGCCATTTCTAAGTGGCCCCATACCCATAGCTAGCAATGGGTATTTCCTTAAGGACAATCTTTTCTCCTTGAAAAGACTTTCCTCCAGGGTGCTGGGTTCCCTCACTGTCCATACATTCTCTCACCCCCACCCCCCCCTCTTTTTTTGAGGCCACTCACCTCTCAGAGATTCCCTATCAACATCCAAATTCTTCTCATAAAAAAAAATTATAAAAAGGTACTTGTTTCTCTCTTTCTTTTACTGTCTTCTAGTCTTTTACTGTCTTCATAAACATTGTTCTGCCCTGGCTGGTGTGGCTCTATGGATTGAGCGCCAGCCTGCAAACCAAAGGGTCATTGGTTCAATTCCATGTCAGGGCACATGCCTGGGTTGAGGGCCAGGTCTCCAGCTGGTAGCTGAGAGGGGCAACCACACATTGAGGGTTTCTCTCCCTCCCTTCCCCTCTCTCTAAAAATAAATAAAATCTTTAAAAACAAAACAAAACAAAAAAAACATTGTTCTACTTAAATGGCTCAATGAGGTATTTTGCTTAAAAAAACCCAGATAATTCTGTTCCTATGAGAAATTCTGCCAGAATACTTTAAAAAACATTTTCCTACATTCCAATTCTTGGTTATAAAACTCCAGGAGGCATTTGGGTTAAGAGGTAGAAAGACGAAACAGGCAAAAATACTTTAGATCTGCCCCTAGGTTGTTCAGAAAATAATTGTTAGACTCACTCTAGAAAGCCAGGCTTTTAAAGACACAGATGGAAATGAAAGTTCTGATGGCCTGTCAGCATTGCCACACTCATCCTGGCCAGCCTCTCCCCCATTCCGTGATGTCTCTCTGTCCAGCGATAACATAGTTGGGTGTTTTTCTGTTTCCCAAGCCTTAATACTCACCCAAAGAAGATATTTTTAAATCTTCGGTGGATTGTTTGGGGATATTTGTAGATGTTCTGGAATTTTTAACTTTTTATTATCTTTATATAAAAGGAAGAAGAAATAGTACAAAGAAGATCCTTACTCCTATCACCAGTCTTGGTAAATTTTCAACTCATGGTAAATCTTCTTTCACCTAACTCCCTGCTGCCACCAGCAGATAGATTATTTGAAGCAAACCCAAGACACTAAATCATTGTATTTTAATATTTCAGTATGTATTTCTAAAAGCTAAGGACTCTTTTAAGAAACATAATCACATAGCCATTGTTATAACCTCAAAAAGAAACAATATTTCCTTAATATCATCAAATGGCTAGTCACTGGTCCTATTGTCTGAAAAAAATGTCTGAAAAAATTTTTTAACCAATTGTTCAAGTCAGAATTCAAATAATATTTGTATATTGCAGTTAGTTGATATCTTGTAATTTATAGGTCTTATAATTTATAGGCTGTCTCCCTCCCTGCTAAGTTTTTCCCCATGTAATTTATTCATTGGAGGGGCTAGTTCATTAGTTCTGTATTTGGTTTTGTAGATTGCATCGTCACACTGTCATTTAAAGAGATCTTCTTTCCCTTATACGCTTTAAGAAACAAAAGTTTGATCTGGAGACTTCTCCTTATTGGTAGTGGTATCTACTTTTGGTAAGAGTTACTTATCCAGTTATCCCCCTTTTGATGTTATTAGGAATAATTAATGATAATTTCCTGCATTCATTAATTTATTGGGTTTCTAAAGTGGTGATAATTTAACTTTATAACTCTTTCCTAATTTATAAGATGGAATAGCTTTTTTCATCAACCATTTGCTTATCTTCTAATACAGTTAGCACAGGAAAGGCAAGATACTTGCTTGATTCTTTCTTTTTGTTTACTAGTTTTTAGCATATTGAATTCATTCTCTAGCATTCTCCAAAGGTAGCCAGTCAGTAATTATCTTAGTGTCATAACAATTTAATACATTTCAACATATATGATGGGCCTTAATCCCTTGTAGTTAATATTAGTGTCCAAATTATTTCATCTTTGACTGTGAAATCCTTTTCTAGTTGGCTCCTGGTCTCTTTTGACAATCCAATAGTCCTAATCTTGTCTTAATCATGATAGTTTCTTTGCTTTCTAGTTTGACAAAGTATTCCAGATTCATCTGGTGTATTTCATGCATAGGCCTAGAATGAACTGGTGATTCCTTTAGGTGAGAAAGGTATCAAGCCAAAAATAATATGGTACTTTTTCTTTTGTAATGTTAACAAATAAATGTGTATTTATTGTAGAAAATTCAGAAATTTGTTTTTTAAAAAAGGTTTTATTTATTTATTTTTAGAGACAGGGGAAGAGAGGGAGAAAGAGAGGGGGAGAAACATCGATTGATTGCCTTTCACACACCCCTACCAGGGACCTGGCCTGCAACCAAAGCATGTGCCCTGACCAGGTATCAAACTGATGACCCTTTGGTTCACAGGCTGGCACTCAGTCCACTGAGCCACACCAACCAGGGCCAGAAATATATTTAAGAAATGGAAAAATAATCATTTGTCACCAATAATCCTGTCACTCTAAAACAATCTGTGTAAACATGTTGTTGAATGACCTTCCATTCAATACTCTCTTTAAATGTATTTACAAAACTTGAATTCTTCTTGTAGATTTTTCTGTTTCCTTTTGCTTATGTCCACTTGCATGTGTGTTTAGGCAGTGCATTCTGCTTACCTATGTTCTCTAAACTGAGAACAAAGATAATCAGTTGTGATGAGCTATGAATCGAAGGCCTGATTACTGTAAACCCATAGAGAGTAGCCAGTGAGAAATAAAAGGAGGGACTGTCTGTATCTGTAATTAGAAGACGAATTTCCTATAAAGAGACATATTTTCCTCCACTGTTCAAGTCTCCTAGCTGAATACTTTGGAGGCCAGTAATTAGGTAGTTAGAGAATTCTCTAAATTCCCAAGAGAATAGCATCATCTTTCACATTTCTGCATTGTGTATGCGGAATAAGGCAGTGCTAGGTGGAATAAGGAAAAATGGGCACTTTGGTTTTTTGCTGACCCTGTACGGATGAAGATGATACTTGTTCAGAAGGAAATGTTCTTCAGCATATTCTTTGCTTTGGAATCCTCCTTTCTACGGGGTTGGGATTAAATTGCAGGGTGCATCCTGTAGTCATTTCCTGCCACTCCGTGAAGTGGCTGGAGAGTGTGTGAGGTTTAGCCACATAAAAACCAGTGACATTTAGGAACCCACACTGCTCAAATGTTCTTGTCATTTTTTCTCTATTCGTCTCCTCTAAGGCATAGGGTAACTTGAGATGCTGCACTTGACCATTTTTTCCTGATCACGCCCACTTGGCACTGCCTGTGAATTCCACATAGAAGGTAGGCAATGGGCTGCAGAAGTACCATGTGAAGCTCACTGTTGAGTGCATTTCTTCAGAGTTCCTATAGGAGGGGTCAGAGTTTGAATGAAAAAACAACATACTTTTAAAACACTTAAAATTGATGGTAAAATGCACATATCATAAAATTTACTGTTTTAGCCATTTTAAAGTATACAATTCAGGGGCATTAAGTACATTCTCAGGGTTGTACAACCATCACCACTCTCTAGTTTGGAAACTTTTTCATCACCCCAAATGGAAAATGTACCTATTAGAATCACTTCTCATTCCTGTGTACCTCTTCCCAGCCTCTTGCAATTACTAACCTGCTTTCTCTCTCTATGGATTTGAATAAAATGAACATACATACAATATGTGGCCTTTTGTGTCTGGTTTCTTTCACTTAATATGATATTTTTAGGGTTCTTTCATGTTGTAGCATGGTCACATTTCATGCCTTTTTATCATGGATATACCACATTTATTTATTCATTCATTGGTTGATGGGCATTTTGGTTGTTTCCACCCTTTGGCTACAGTGGACAGTTGCTGCTATGAACACTTACGTTCAGGTATTTGTTTGAACAGCTGTTGTTGGAGGAGGTCATTGAGAGGTCATGAAGCACTGGTTGACCTGTGAGCTGGCCCCAGGCAATCTGAGGCTCCTCAGTCCCTTCCCTGTCCTTGGAATGTGTGTTCTTCCTGCCTTCCTCAAGCCAAAAGCTGCCCCAAGGACACAGCTTTGAGATAGTAATGTGTTGTTGAGACCATCTGGACATGACTGAACCCAGTTAAGGCCTCTGTATAAACTTTTAAGATTCTGGTGGGCGGGTGCGGAGCTCTACTCATCTTGCAGCCACCCAAGATGGGTTTTATTTGTAAGTTCCCTGGCTTATTAAACCTGCCACCTCCCAGTTGGGAGTGTCCTGCCTGTTACTTTGATCTCTCCTTGCCCTCCGTGTACGGGGGGCCAGTTTGTGAACCAACACCCGTTCTCAATTCATTTGGGTGTGTCGCTAGGAATAGAATTGTTGTGCCATTTGCTAATTTGTTTAATTTTTGAAGAACCATCAGCTGTTTACCACAGTTATAAAGAAATTAGGGCTGAAATTTTGACAGTGAAATCTATCTACAGATAAATTAGAAAGCAGTTTCAAAACTTTCTTCCATTTTCCTATCCTGGCCTCCTCACTCCTGGATTTCCAGATTTTTTTTTGTGAAGCAAACCATTCTGGCCTATTTTTTTCTTTCTTAACTGCCAACTCCCCATCAAACCTTTTTTCTTGTGTTATTCTTTCATGGCACCTAAAAAAGGTGAATCCATTCTATTATGTTTGGATGCTTAATGAGGAATTTCCACAGTGGACTGAAGCTAGGGTGAACATCAGAGTGGCCTAGGACGCTTTCTCGATGTTCATGTACTCCTAGCTTTACCTACTGAAACACATGTTCTGGAGGCCTAGCGTCTGTATTTTGAAAAGCTCCACCAGATCATCCTCTTGTACACCTCTGTTTAATAATCAATGGGTTGTGTTGCCTTCATAATTTATAATTTTTAATAGGAGTATTCTGGGTATAATACTTCATCTCAAAGGTTAGGGCAAATGATAATGTTTCTGGTATTAAGGCAGGTAGATAGGAAAGACATTTTGAGTAGTTAGAGGGCTTGAGATGCCTTAATTCACACTAAGTAAGGAGCTGATGGGTTATAGGACTATTCATCATGATTCGAGGAACATATTGTTGGTTGTGGTTGGAAATAAGCTCCCTCCATTAGAAAAGAAGATTGTCTAATCTTGTTTAGTTGTGATAAAGGGACAGTGAGTTGGTTAGAAAGTGCTGTGATTTGTTTAGTATAAAACAAGTTAGGGATCCAGCAGGCATAGTTGCTTGAGTGTGCTTCCAGAGGAAAGAATAAAGCTGAGTGGGAATTAGTTTCTGTAGGAAACAAGAAGAAAGGCGGTATCGAGGCTTGAGTATGTCCTGTCTCTTTTACTTGTAGACTGGTTGGTGCAGCATCTAAATATGAAAATTAGCTAACTGACTGAGAGGGCACTGCTGTCAGACAAAAGAGGGGCTAGTAACCTATAATTTTCTAATTTAGAAATTTGTGATTATTTGGAACTACCTGGATTTGATATTTCTGCTAGCTAAGTACATATAATAACTTGTTTTATTTTAAATATTTATTTTTATATAAACACTAATCTAATCATTTTTATTGATTTTTTTCCTACCCTAAACCTCGCTGTTCTTAAATTGCCAGGCATGCTCCACCACCTACTGGAAGCACTTACTGTGAGGGTTTATTCGCAAGGAGGAAACATAAAGAACGTGATGAGCTGAAGAGTCTTAAAGCTCGGGACATCCTGACCCTTGTTCCTAAATCTGCACATTGGAAATAATGGGGTGCATATCTCATGGAGGTAGTTTACATATGACTTAGCTAACATTTTATGAAACTCATGGAAAATTACACATTTTCACATGCTATTAGTAATGAGAAAAAAATCTCAATACTATCTCCTTTAAACACATGTCAGGAATACTAGTAAATATGTTTAATATAATTCAGGATATCAGTCAGTTGTTGCTCAGTGGATATCCTGGGCTAGGAAAACAGGTGTGTTATGCTGACTGCACTGCCAAATTCACACATGGGCTGAGATATGAATAGTGGTGCTAATTACACTTCGCAGAACTGGTAGCCAATTAATGTAATAGAGACTCCCACTAAACTTACCCTCACATCAGCGTGCTAAAAATAATATAATCCTAGTCGTGACTGATATGCTGATTTTATTTGCTTATTTAGCTACCACAAGAATATATTAAGTTTTCTTATATTCTCTGACTTCTATTGATATAAGGGTGGAATAAAAACTTGATAAAAAAATATTGAAGAACTTCTTCCATAATATATATTCTTACAATCTGGGTTCAGTTGCTTTATCTTACAGCCTGGGGCTATTAGGTTAAATCACATAGAAAATAAACTAGTTCAATGATGCAAATAAATCAGTACTAAATAAAACTTTTTATTGTATATATTAATTTGGAAGTTTATAGCTTAAAAAATGAGTAGGCTTACCTTTATAAACAGATGAGTGTCTTCTATGCCTTGACAATTTAAGCAAATAGTTGCCATACTTTTACCTTAAAATTAAGCTGCAATCCAAAATGTATGTTTTCTGAACATTATAATGAATGGACTCACTTCAGTGAAAAAAATCTTTCACTCATTGAACCCCCACTGAATTAACTGATATCATTTTAAGAAAATGATACTAACATTCATGCAGTATAACTAGGTACAAGCTAATTAGGATTATAGATGCTAAATAATTTTCAATCAAAATGTATATACAAATTAAACATCAAGAAATTATCAAACTAATAAAATCTAAATTCTGTACTGATTTAAGAAAACTTAGTTGCTGAGTACAATGGACTCTGAATCTTTAATTCTGCTTAGTTTTGGTATCATGGACTTGATTTTCCATTTTTTCGGTTGAGCCAGAGTGAGAATTCGTTGTTTATTTAGTTCGCCAGGATTTCATCTGGCCGTTGACTGACACACGTGTCGTTTCTATCTAAAGTCCTCCTCTGCCTTCTCTGTGAAAATCCCTGCAAACTGAATGGTACTACTTGGTGTCAGTGCCACAGAAAAATGAGCGCGCGCACTGGAATAGAGTGGGAGAGCTCATCGGTAAGGTTTGTGCCCACATGGTCCACAGTATGCTTTCACAACATTTTTAGATTATCATTAAAAGGATAACAAACAAACAAACAAACAACCTCAAAGAAAGAAAAAAAGAAAACAGAAAGTTAAAAAGTCCCATTTTTGGCAATCTGGCAGGACTTTCCTCCCACCCTCAAATTTCTCTGAACTGACTTGGTTTGTGTTTGTTCTTAACTTTCTGGCTCTAACTTGACTTCAGTACCCACCTCTGACCCAGATTTTGTAGTTCCTTAGAACTCATATCTTGCATTTTACACTGCTGAACCCCTCAATGGATTTTGGCTTTTTTGACTCCTGTAGCCAGAAAGGGGGGAAAAATAGGTTGAATGACAAATAGTGCGTAGAAAAATCTCCATTGCCCTTCAAATTTCTCTGTTTGTGGCAATCTGTCGGGAAGCCCACTAGCCATGTTGTATATTGGATTATATCAACCATCCTTCCTTACCGTCCTCTGTTCTATCTCTAGTCCACATGGCACTGCCCGATCAATTGCTCTAAAATGCATTCTGATAAAGACAGCTCCTTTTACCTGAATTGCCCACCAGAGTTTATACTCTTTTCATGCATTCAAAACCCTTCATAATTTAACCTCAACTTACCTTTACCTCCCAAGCACCACCACCCCCTACAGTACACCATGGTCCAGCCAAATTGGATCACGGTTTGTTCCCTGTGCTTTGCTACTTCTGTCGTTGTTGCCATTCTGTCTGCTTGCAGTGCCGTGTCTCCCATCTGTGCATTCTGAAATCTGACTCATGGCTGAATGCCCAATTCAGATGCCGCCTCCTCTGTGCTGAAAGCATTCCCTGACCATCCCTGCTGGAAGCAAGGCTCCCTCTGAATTCCTAGTGTACTTGGTCCTTCTTTCCATGACCCCAATTTCATGCCACCTCACATTATAGCCATTTATGTGCATGTCTCACCTTTCCCTCCTGGTAGAGTGTCAGATTCCTGGAGGCAGGAGCCAGGCCTAATTCACTTTTCTATTTTCCCCACTGTCTAGCCCAGTGCTTTTGGCATAAAAGAAAGTAAATACTATTTTCTGTATAAATAGAAAACTGAAAATCACAATTCTTGAAGAGATGTGAATAAATAGTTTAATACAGCTTTAGGTAACAGTTGGTAATTTACCTTCAAAACTAACATCAATCAGTAAAGTCTGATAAATTTTTTCCAGGTTTTAGTCCAGATAGTTATTTTCATGCATGATCAATAACAAAGTTAACAATTTGTTTGAAGGTCAAAAAATGACTATTTTAAAAAATAAGCAGCCAATTCAGTCAGTAAAATGAGAAGAGACATTTTATGCACATGCAGGAGATCTAATGGGAAAACAGAGCAATGGCCCAAGACTTGTGTCCAAGGACATGCTATTAACCGTCTAGAAAGTATGTTTACAGAAAAGAGCTGACTTTGGGGGATCTATGAGCTCCTGTACTTTCTGGCAATCATTTTTTTGCTGCCAACATTAAAACATGAATAACTAATTCACATCAGTTCATTGACTTCACTGACTTAGTTTTTACTTATTTATTTTCTCTTGGTGTAGCATATATTAATGGGAAAATGAAAACACATAGGGATACATTCTTCTACTTAACTCTGACATGAAACTGAGGTCAAACTTATCATTCAGAGAAATGTTTTGGGTTTTAAATAAATAATTTTCTTCTGCTGGTCTCTATTAGTATAAACATCTTTATGAATGGGCACATTTTTCGCCTGCTGGAGTTTATTTTCAATTGAGTCTAAATACATCGTTTTCTCCTTATTACATCACTATGGGTTGCCAAAGTTATAATAATAAATTTATCAAAAGGAGGTGTCCGCCATGCAGAACATTCTTAGTTGCGAGGAGACTGCATGGTAGAGTGTCTGAGTGACGAGGAGGGCCCCATCTTGAAGTTCGCAGTAGTGAGCAGTCACATGACCAGCATTTGGTGATCAGGAAATTGATATGCATGTAGATGGCTGTCTCACTCCTGAGAATCTGAACATTGTCCATCGAAAGTTTTTGCAATTCTGGAGGTAGGGTGAGCAGCACATTGTTTTTGGCACTTTGGGGGTACAGTGTGGTCCCCTGAAAAAGTTGCAAAAATTGGATTTTCTTTGGAAAATTAAACTCTATGCTTATGGGCCAGTGGCAATGATGTACTGGATCCTGAGGATAACAGCCTTCCCTCGAGAACTGATGAAAACTAATGTAGTTATGACTTGTAAAGAAAAAAAAAAATGCCTGTCAGAAAGAGGGGCAGTTTTATTATCCAGGGATGTAGTGAGAAGAATCAGAGACATGTGTGGACTGTGCCTTTACAAGTGCTGTGTGGGGAAGAGGGCATCCTAGCCAATGGCTGTTTAGTGCAGGATGCTGGTCGTACTGGCCACGCTCTTGGCAAGATTATATCTATTACGGAGAAGTTTCCAAATAGTTGTGCTAGAGCACTTTGGGTCATATTGGTATAACCCCCTCTACTGTCAGCTGCAGGCATCTGGTCACCTTGATGTGATGCCATTTGCTTTTGATTCATTTGACGGGTGCCTTGTTTTTGTTTATAACTTGCCTTCCCATCTAATTTTGCTTACAATTAGGCGATGTACTCATTGTGCTGGCACAGAGAAGTCTGGTTTCTATGACACTTATATTTCTCAGGTCAAAGTAATAAATTTGGTAACTCTGTGACTTGGGTAAAGTAAATGGATCTGTTCTCTGTGCAGACAAAAATCTCCTTTCTGAGGGTGGGATGCTGAGGCTCAGAATCCAGATTCACATCAAGCAAACTCACAAAGGAACTGTCGTCTTGTGAGGCTGCTGGGGCCATTGCCCAGGAGTTTGGCCAGACGGAGGCAGGGGGCCTGATTGCTCAGAGCTCAGTCTCTGAAAGCTGACCCTTCAGGGCCCACACGCTTGGACGTTGGGGCAGTGTTCACCTCTCATGGGTGTCTGCTGAGGGGTGAGTGGGGCTGCACTCTGGTCCCTGAGCAGGTCCATCTGGATGAGGGCTCCTTTTTCCAGTTTGCAGAAAGGAACAGTTTGGTCCTGAATCAGAAACTTTGCAATGGTTATAATACTCATGAAAGGTATTTTAGGGCAAATTATATATGTTTTAAAACATTACTTGTCATGACCTGAGATTTTGAGTGATGTCTCCAAATATGTGGATCACTCATCATTATCAGGAGAAAAAATTATAAGTATGATATAGACTATATATTTATACATACTATTAATATAAATATTTAAATTGGGTACATGTATTTCTGTTCTGAAATGCTATGTTCATTATTAAATATATTCAATAATAAAAAGACAACATAAAAATAAATGCAAAAAAATTTGTGTGCTTCACTTTTGAGACCACTAATATAAGAAAGATGATCAAAGTGGGTCCCTTCTGGCCTTAACACTAAAAGCCTGTCAAATTTCAGTTACACAAGCTTATCATTTCAACTTTAGAAATTCTCTACAATGATGAATTCTAGCCGTTGGTGTTCAGGTAGGATCTTAGTCTTGGCCATCTTTAAGTAAGAAATAAATCAATTAAATATCCAGAAATATATAAAAACTTCATAAAAATTTATTTATAATACTTTGAATTTTATGTTTCTGAAATGTGTCCTCAGAGCATACAGCAAAGGTAACGTTGAGTATGTTGCTGAAAGTGTCGCTATCTTACCAACAATAGGTGCAATAATACATTCACTCTCTTAAATGGTTTTAAGAAGGAGCCCAGTTGACCACATCGGATGCAGCATTGGTTGTGGGGACAAACCTTTCTTGCTGCCATGATAGATTTCCAGAAGTTTTGCTTTATTATCATTGATCACTTTGTCTGGTTGTCAGTTTCAGATATTTGGTGATAAAACTAAAACTATAGTGCTTTTCTTATCTGCATCTACATATATTCTAGCACTGGCACCAGACTCTGATTGCCAGAGTGATTCCACGGAGAGGATTAATTAGCTTGGTTATGAGTCCAGAAGGGCTGTTCAGAGATTGAGCCTGTATAAATTAGGTTAACCCCTCAGAAGTTACCAGAACTTCAACGCTCACCTTGCATCTTACTGGAAGGCTGTTCTTCAGAGGCCAAGGGAGTGTTATGTATATCTGCAAGAACTATAACAGGAAAGGAACTTCTTGTTTATACTTGGAGAAAATGATTTCTTGGGTTAGAAGATACGGAAAGGGAAGTGAATGATAAGGGGGAGTATTTATCCATAGACTCTTGTTTTAGTGAAAGAAGTCCTATCCTTTGGATATTTAGTATTTACTTATATTTGACATGCACTGGTGGGATTTGTTTGGCAATTATTTTGGTTACTTCTCTCTCTCTCAACACTCAGTACTACTTTTATATATACCTCTTTGATCTCAGAGATACCAGGTATCTGGTGAGAACAGGCATGTAGAAATCATAATCTAGAACCAATTATGCATTATAGACTCACATAGGAAGAGTTCTCATTGATTTCACTATTAGGGACTGTAGAATTAATATAATATGCAAGAATCATGTGTGAGTGTTGGTGGTACGGACTCAACTATAAATAATTTGCTCTCAATTGAAATATTGAGTATTATTTATAAATACATATCCATACATTTAATGCATGTGTGTGCATTTACAAAGTGATTTCACATGTTATTTCATTCTGAAAGTGGAACATGCAATTCTATGAATTAAAAAGGTAGATATTATTTTCCCATTTTATTTATAAAGAAACTGAGTCTCCAAGAGTCTCTGAGATGCTGAGCAAAGGTCTCCAAATATGTGGATAATTCATCATTATTAGGAAAATTTACAGGTATGAAAATATACTATATATTTATTTATATATATTATAAATATATATCCAAATTAGGTACATGTATAACTGTTCTGATGTACTACTATATTCATTATTAAACATATTCAATAATAAAAAGAGAAAATAAAAATAAATGCAAAAGTTTTTGTGTACTTCACAGAAGTATAATGAATGAAATGAGTATAATTAGCAAGTGGTAAAGAGCAAGGAGTAAATGCCAGATTGTGTAAATCAGGGTAAAGAACACAGATTTTACACACCAAGAACAATGGGAAGCCATGGCAGGTGCCTTGACTGATGCCCTGACATTATGATGATAACGATAAATGGACACAATCTTTCCAATGATGTTTAGAGGTATTTATTTAACATATCTTCTTGGATGCCTCTTCAAGCAACTTAACTTGTCCAATGTGAATTCTTATTGTATCCCACAGCTTTTCCTTCCCATTTACCAATCTTCAAAACCAAATGGCACCACCATCATTCTGTTGTGTATATTAGATACCCAAGCATCGTTCTTGATTCTTCCTTCTTTTTTAGCAATCCCTCACATCAAGCCATAATCAATGTATCAGATACATGCCATCACTTCCAAAATACATCTTCTCTCCACTTATCTTCATTGCCACTGCCAGCACCTAATTGCACTACCACTGTCCCCTGCTAGGCTACAACTGCCTCCTGCAGGTCTTCTATACTTTACTCTTACCTCCAGTCAATTCTCCACGCAACTGGTGTGATCCAATAAGTAAAGTGGATAATGTTCTTTTCCTGTTTAAAAACCTGCTGTGGCTTCCCATTGTTCTTGGTGTGTAAAATCTATATTCGTTATCCTGATTTACACAATCTGGCATTTACCCTTTGCTCTTAACTGCTTGCTAATTATACTCATTATGTTCATTATACTTTATCTGCTCTAACCTTTCTTAAAGTTCCTTAAACATGCTAAATTCACTCCCACTTCAGATCCTTTCATGGTTGGCTCCTTACTATCTTTAGGTCTCAGGTTAAATATAACCTTTATGACTTCTGGCCATGATGGAGGCATAAGTAGACACACTGTGCCTCCTTGCACAACCAAAAGAAGGACAACAACCAATTTAAAAACAAAAACAACCAGAACTGACAGAAAATTGAACTGTATGGAAGTCTGGTAACCAAGGAGTTAAAGAAGAAACATTCACCCAGACCGGTAGGAGGGGTGGAGATGGGCAGCTGGGCAAAGAGGACTCGAGGCAAGGTGGCAGCTGGTGGACTGGGCAGTCCCACATTCATGTGCACATAAACCGGGAGGAACAACTGGGGAGTGAGACAGACTGCACAGCCCACGGTCCCAGCTCAGGGAAATAAAGCCTCAAACCTCTGACTGAAAACACTGGTGGGGGTTGAGGCAGCAGCAGGAGAAACTCCCAGCCTCACAGGAGAGTTCGTTGGAGAGACCCACAGGGTCCTAGAGTGTACACAAACCCATCCACCTAAGAGTGAGCACCAGAAGGGCCCAATTTGCTTGTGGTTAGTGGGGGAAGTGACTGAAAACCAGCAGAGTGGAGCAAGCGGTACTGTTTCCTCTCAGACTCCTCCCCCACATACATTGCCATAACCAGCGATGTGGCTTGTCCCGTCCTGGTGAATACCTAAGGCTCCACCCTTTACTATGTAACAGGAATGCCGAGACAAGAAAAATAATGGCCCAAATGAATGAACAGATCAAAGCTCCAAAAAAAAAAAATACAACTAAGCAACAAAGAGATAGGCAATCTATCAGATGCACAGTTCAAAACACTGGTAATCAGGATGCTCACAGAATTGGTTGAATATGGTCACATATTAGATGAAAAAATGAAGGCTATGCTAAGTGAAATAAAGGAAAATATACAGGGAACCAACAGTGACAAGAAGGAAACCGGGACTCAAATCAACGGTGTGGACCAGAAGGAAGAAAGAAACATTCAACCAGAACAGAATGAAGAAACAAGAATTCAAAAAAAAATAAGGAGAGGCTTAGGAACCTCCAGGACAACTTTAAACATTCCAACATCTGAATCATAGTGGTACCAGAAGGAGAAGAGGAAGACCAAGAAATTGAAAACTTATTTGAAAATAGAACGAAGGAGAACTTCCTCAATGAGGCAAAGGAAATAGATTTCCAGGAAGTCCAGGAAGCTCAGAGATCCCAAAGAAGTTAGACCCAAGGAGGAACACACCAAGGCACATTCATAATTACATTAGCCAATATTAAAGATAAAGAGAGAATCTTAAAAGCAGCATGAGAAAAGGAGGCAGTTACTTACAAAGGAGTTCCCATAAGACTCTCAAAAGAAACCATGCAGGCAAAAAGGGGCTGGAAAGAAGTATTCGAAGTCATGAAAGGCAAGGACCTATACCCAAGATTACTCTATCCAGCAAAGCTTTCATTTAGAATAGAAGGGCAGATAAAGTGCTTCCCAGATAAGGTCAAGTTAAAGGAGTTCATCATCACCAAGCCCTTATTATATGAAATGTTAAAGGGACTTATCTAAGAAAAGGAAGATAAAAAATATGAACAGTAAAAATGACAACAAACTCACAGTTATTAACAACCACACCTAAAACAAAAACGAAAGCAAACTAAGCAAACAACTAGAACAGGAAGAGAATCACAGAAATGGAGATCACATGGAGGGTTATCAGTGGAGGAGTAGGAGGGGAAGAGGGGGGGAAAGGTACAGAGAATAAGTAGCATAAATGTTAGCTAGAAAATAGACAGGGGGAGGGTAAGAATAGTATAGGAAATGGAGAAGCCAAAGAACTTAAGTGTATGACCCATGGACATGAACTAAAGGCAGAGAATGTGGGTGGGAGGGGGTGTGCAGGGTGGAGGGGAATAAAAGAGGGGGGGGAATGGGACAACTGTAATAGCATAATCAATAAAATATATTAAAATAAATAAATATAGCCTTTATATAGAGGCTTTCCATAAAAATCTCACCTAAAATAGCTTCTTTCCATTATGTAACATTTCCTCACCTTTTCTTTCCTTCATAGTGTTTATCACAATTCACATTTTTGAACTATTTGTGTTGTTTCTCTTCCTTTCTGGATTGTGAGCTCTACCATGGTGCCAGATCTGGAAGAGGCGGGGATACTCCTGGACCAAGAGAATTCTTTGGAAGTATAGTAATTAAACATCATCACAGTTTGAGCTGCCCAGAGAGCTGATTCAGTGGAAATAAATAAGCCTGAGGTTTATGGAGGAGTGCTTTGGGCTTCAGAAGCTGTGGGAGATAGGAGGAGAAAGCAGGGTTGGGCAGAAAGAGAAATTGAACTGCAGGGCATTCTCAGTGGACGCCTCAGCCAACCCATGGGGAGCTCTGAAGCTGGAAGATCATTCAGAACCGTGCTGGCTTGGGCAAAGGGGCAGGGCCTTCAGAATCACCACATCAACTCTTCACTGGATGTGGGCTGCCCTGGTAAGGTGGCAGTCTTGAGTGTGGAGACTCTCTTCAACAGAAGCAATATTTGTAGGGGTCTGACATTGGAGTGCTGTCTGCCTACAGCTCCCCTAGTAGTGGTGGACTGGGTCCCTCATTCCTAGAGAAGAATCCAGGTGGTGCAGATATATGCTCAGTCACTTGTGTACTTAGGAAATCCTGGGACAGATTGATACCTGGCCTACTGCTTTAAGATTTACTGTACGTGGCCTGAATCCTTCCAGATTCAGCTGGAACAAAGTTGATCCAAAAACCTGTCTCTAGGAGAACTCATGAATGTTGTTTGGGGCTGGATTTGAGCATAGGCTTATTTTTCTGGTGCCTTCTAGCTGCTGGTCAAGAAGAAAATAGAGTTGTTCTGTCCTATGGGTTCTGTTAGAGGATGGTGTTTTTGTAACATAAGATTATGAATTCTAATCCTAGTATCATATGATTTAAATTTAGCTGGGATTTGGGCTGGCTATGTGTCTTGAGCACACATCTATTAAAAGAAAGCCATGGGCTACAAGAGAAAGGATCATCACATCTTCCCCCAATGTTTTGGAAATGTTGAAAGAAGGAAGAATATTTAGGAAGTGAGAAATTTAGTAGAAATTTGTGCAGACGTGGGGTGACTAGTCTCAGGAAAGTTTTCATAAAGTTCAAAATGTCAACTAATTGACTTGATCAAATGTAAGACCTGCAACATTTTGTATTTTTATTTTTAAAAATATCCATTTTTCCTTATAAGATTTGTGTTATCTTTCCTGATAAAATGTGTAGAGTTAGTACATCTCTATATAAAATGGAAATGACAGGTGAATTAGCCATGATATTTTTAAATTATGGGTTGTAAAGAATTTTATAAATTTGTACTAACACTGAGTGCTTGGACATGGGAATGGGCCAGAATGTTGCCAAAAACATGGAACAAGAGAGTCAGTTCAATGTGATTGGGTGACCCATTTAGCATTAGGGATTTCACAATCTTCTCAGCAATTTCCTCAGCAGACATAAAGCCTCTTTACCTTAATTCATTTTTTAAAGACATTTATTTATTTATTTCCAGAGAGAGGGGAAGGGAGGGAGAAAGTGAGGGAGAGAAACATCCATGATATCAGCTGCATCTCGCAGGCCTCCAACTGGGGACCTGACCGGCAACTCAGGCATGTGCCCTGACCAGGAATTAAACTGGTGACCTCTTGGTTCTTCTCGGCCAGTGCTCAACGCACTGAACCACACCAGACAGGGCTCTTCACATCAATTTAGACAGTACCTCTAACAGTGACTCTGATAGAACTTAAATCTTATTGTGGCTTGGAACTCTGCTATGGAAACAGGGTAAGAAGCCCTCAACCACAAGAACAAGGCTTCAAAAGGGACCTGGAAAATCTGGGTTTGTGAACTTGCATCGAAACACTAAATACATGGTTATTTCTTTTTTAGCTGCTTTTTTTTTTCAGCCAGAAAATTCAGTGGAGAAAAGATGGTTTTGCTCTTTTGCATATCCATACCAGAGAACCAAATAAAATACCGAAGACCTAATAAGATTTAGCTTTCCAGCGATATAAATAATTTAATCAGATTAATGACATTGTTCTACCTGAGGGGTTCCATAATTAGTGGATTATTGAAGCCGAGTGAAAGTTATCTGCCATTAGCACCTGGAGGAATTCCTGTTGTCTTAGACTGTGGAGCCCCACGATATGAATATTCCTGTCATGCAAACTGTAAAGATAATAAGCCCCTGGCATTCTGTAAGCTATATAAATCCACAGATTTCACATTAAATATTTAAGGCACAGGAGGTGTTATTTGTTAGGATGTAGATAAAGGGAGTTCAACTGCTTCAGCTGTTCTTTTCCTTTTCTGGAAGCCTCTTTTCTTCCTCAAGGTGCTTCCACGCCTTTATCATTGTGTCCCCACCCTTCCTGACCCCTTTTGTTTGTATATTGTTTTGGTTCCTCTGGAAGTGGTCTTTGGATTTTGTATGAGAAACATTCAAAATATTTTTACAGAAGGTTTGTCCTTTTCATATAAAAAAGACATTCATACCAGGGGCGCAAAGAGCAATGAATCAAATGGTATCTTGATATATGGCAAGTGTTAGAATTCTGTGAAAAGAGCATCTCATTACTCTGTCCCTAAAATATTTAAAAACCAAGTTTTTTTCCCTCAGCATTATGTGTTCATTCCTTTCATTTATGTGCTATTTCACTATGGGGAAAAAAAAACTGGCCTTTGTGGACCCATTATTTCATTTTTTTATATCTTTGTAACACCTTTCATATAAGCAAAAATCTTGTTTTTACTTTATTTTTTTATTGTAGTTTTTCCATTACTATTTAGTCCCCTTACACCCCCTGGTGGGGGGACTCTACCTGCAGGGCCCCTCTGGCCACCACGGATGAGAATAAGTCTACCAAGACATGATCTGCCTGGGGAGGAAAGGTGGCTGATCTCTCAAAGGAGAAAGACCAAGAGCCTTTTTCTCAATGGGCTTTTATTGGGTTCAGTTTGCACAGGAATACAGGTAAAGCTCATCAATCATTGTCAGGCAGTAAAGATCAAACAATAGATAACATACAAAGAACTCTGAGGGCTTATTCTGAGTCAGGGTCAGTTAGCTAAAGGGCTATAAAACTTTGGGAAACAAACTCATTTCATGCTTGGACCCTTATCATTTAAATTGAGGGTATTAGCAAAGCAGGTTTCACAGGATTTTATGTATTTTTTCTTAGGCCTGATTGCCCCAGGGCATCTGCCCTTTCCAGAACAGGACTGTACCGCCCTCTGTCATTGTTTCAGGCTTAAGTCAGGCAGGGGAAGAAAGGCAGCCAAGAGATTAGGAGACTTCTTGCAGACAGAATGAGGACTCAGGCTATGTCAAAGCTGAGAGGTAAGGGTCCATCACCCCCTTTTTCTATAGCCCCCCAAGTCCTTCCTTAGGGCCTCTTTGTGACCATGCCTGTCTTAGGTCGTCCCTCCCTTGAGGAATCTTACCCATCATTGGCTAAGGGGTCATGCACTGGGGACCAAGCAGGATGAAGTAAAATGGGCAGAGGCAGTGCCCCTGCCAGGGAGTTAAGCTTTGTCTCCTCGGTGGCTTAGTGTCCCAAGGTCTCTCACTCAGCCTTAGCTATGGGGGTTTACAGCTTCTGAAACCAGGCAGGGCGGTTCCCAACAACCCCCCGCCCCCCAGCAATCACTACACTGTTCATAGATCAGATATTAAAAATACTGTGTGAGATCATGTGTCTAAATGATTAGCGTAGAAAACAGTGTCGTGTGGTTGCCAGAGCAGGGGACAGGTAAAATGGGTGAGGAGAGCAAAAGGTATAAACTTCCAGTTATAAAATAAACAAGTCCTGGGGATGCAATGGTGACAGCATGGTACAGCATGCTGTACAATGGTACAGCATGGTGACTATAGTTAATAACATTGTATTGTATGTTCAAAAGTTGCTAGGAAATATCTTAAAAGTTTTCATCACAAGAAAAAAATATTTGTAACAGTCAATGTATGGAGACATGATAATTAGACTTACTATGGTGATCATGTGGTAATGCATTCAAATATTGAATCATGATATTATACACCTGAAACTAATACAATATGTCAACTATACCTCAAAAAGAAAAGAAAAGGAAACACTGTCACCATAGTTTATAGGGAGATGACACAGCTAGTTTGGCTACAGCAGGATGTGCTGCTGACATGAAGTGTTTCCAGATTAGAGCACTTCTCATTGAGTAAAGGTGCTGCTTTCTGAACGGGGTTCCATTCACTTATAATAATATGTCACTCAGGTTACATGATATCAAATGGGTAAACTGAGGAGGGATCAATGAAGGAACTATTTGTAGACTCATGGGCAGGGTTAATGGAGCCACCAAGCAATGGAGACACACACCCAAGGTAGCAACAGTAGAGAGCCCTCACCACACATAGGCTGTAGTCTGAAAGGGGAAAGCAGAGGGATTGGTTGCCAGTCTCCTACAGCTGTAGAAGAGCAGTGCCCAACAAGAATTAATGTGCATTATCACTGTCCGCAGTGGACCCAAGCTGCTGCCAACCCAAGGCCTGGCACGGAAGTAGCTGGTGGAATAAATACCCCCAAACTCTTTCCTCTCTCCCTTCATACTGTACCTTTCATCCACTGAACATAATTGGAACCCAGAGGACAAGGGAGCTTGTTGTTGCTATTCATGGAAGTCAGGCCCCCGGGTCACAAAGCAGGGTGGGAATGTGTGGAGAATCGATCAGGGTGGCAAATGGGAATATCTAACATGGTCGTATTTTTAAAAAGTTTGCAGAGTTCTTCTGATATGCGATGTAGACAATGAAAGTGTTATGAGAATGATAGAATTTAAGTAATGACATGCGCTGTATGAATTTACAGCGTTGTTAGCAAAGTGTGAATATATATATGAGGTGGGGACCCAGAAAAACCAGAAGTATCTTCTGGAGGGCAGGCCCCTTGTAGTACAGGCTTCACCCACTAGGTGAGTGTTCTAGGAACCCATCTGTATCAGTGTACCAGCTGCATTGTTGTGGGAGGCTGCATTTGGCTTCAGTGAATTTTTTTGAAGACTCTTTTAATGCCTTTGCCTGTTTCATGATGGGTGATTTATGAGTGCACCTACCCACACCGAGCTGAGTGTTCAGCAATTCTTGACCAAAAGCAGCATGATTCCCATGCCCCACCCTCCCTATTCACCCAATCTTGCTCCAAGTAACTTATTTTTTGTTTCTCTGGATGAAAAAAGTCCTTAAGGGAAATATGTTTGCCGATATGGAAGAGGTGAAACAAAAAATGACAGAAGCACTAAAAGGCATCAAAATCGATGAGTTCAAAAGCTATTTGGAGCAGTGGGAAAAACATCTCAATAGGCATATTGCATCAAATGGAGAGTTACTTTGAAGGTAACTGAAGTTTAAACATGTAAGAATAAATACACAATTCTTTATAAATAAATTCTGTGTTTTTGGGGTTCCTCCTTATACTATGCTATAAAATATATATACTATATATCTCTTTTCTATCTATATATAATATTTGCATATACCACAAAACATCACTGCTGTTTCCCTAAAGCATTTATAAAATTATTGACTAGTTAGTGGTAAGGGAATATCTCTGTCATAATTACATTCAGATTCTTATTTTCCGAGGCTCATTCTGAAATATCTGCTGATCCGATGTGATGTGGTGGGATCTGTTCCATGACAGTCTGTGTTGGAGTGAACATGATTTTGTATCAGGGTTTTTATATTCACAAAACTCACTGCCACTATTTCTGCAATTGTTCAAAGTTCATAGGTCAAATACAGAGTCTTTACAATATGTTTATAGTTCTTGCTATCTTTGTTTTTAATGTGCCACTTACAGATCAGTGCAAAGCTAGTATTTAGTGAAATTTGCTCTCCAACATTGGCTTTGAAATGATTAGTTAGTTATTTGAAGATATTCCCTCGTATGTTCTCTATTTTCTGCAGTGGTGATAAAAGACATTTTATATACATCTCAGCTTTTTTTTTTTTTTGAAAGGGAAGGTGTTAAGAAATTCTCTTAGATAAAGAAAACTTCCCCACTTTGTTAAAGTAATTGACTCTGTACTTCCTTATATCCATCTGACATTCTTTATACTCCTCATTGCTTATCTATCCATAATGCTGTCCCAGGTGAGGCATCTTTTACTCTTCCCTTTGTCTATCTCACGCCCTCTTTCAATGGGCTATGCCTTAATACAGACTTCTTTTTTAAGAGGAGGAAGAAAAGTACTTATTTGCACAGTAGTGAAGAATTGCAATTAATTTATACTATCATCCCTAGGTTTCTTGGTATAGGGAAGCATGAATATATAAAGCTGAGGGTTAGCATTTGGGCAGTAGTTTCTTCTATATAGTTAAATTTATACCTTTGATATCATTTGCACATTGTTCCATGGAGTTAGTCAAATGGGGAACATGGAGAAATAAAAGGCACATGAAAGATTAGCACACTTTATGTGGTTTACAGGAACAGCAGGAGACCTTTTGAAATGTCTAAACTTGCTGAGATGTTTTAATTGAAGCATGTTAAAGTTGTCACATTCATGTTAAAACTTTAGCGGAGATAACCAATGACCTTGACATACTTAAGATGAGTTGTGGTTTGTATGCTTAAGAGGACAGTGCAATTAAAAATATTTATGTAATTGCTCTTTCAGAGAGCCTTGGACATTAGCATGAGGTTATAAATTACCAGAAGCTTCACCAAAGCAGAGAGAGGAGGAAATTCTCAATGGGGTGGTCCTGGAATTTATCTATAGAATTGTTGCGTCTTTGCCAAGTCTGAAGTCACCAGGAGGGCATTTCAGGCAACCGGGAAGTTCCTGGTGGGCTGATAAAGCAACTGAGTTATAACATGGATCTAATTCTTCCCTCAGCAGCAACTGTAAAACATATATCAGAAATGTATCACCTCCTCTTTCTAGAAACCTCTGAATAAATAACTAGTCGATGTTCTCTTTAAATTTTCTGGCATCATTGGTGGTCTAAATAAATCATTTTTAAACAAATATGTTTGAAACCTTTCACCCTATTTTAAATGATAGAGTTGACTAAGTAAGTCTTTAGCAAATTAGAGTGGTCCCTTTTACCCTGTCGCTGTCTCCATTAGAAACCCCTAGTCCTAGAGATTTGTAACTCAGATTTCCTTGAGGGAGGAATCTTGGCACTCAAGCTAGTGAGAACAAGTGACAGCTATTCATTGTTATTTCTTGCTGCTGTTTGTTTTTATAAAGTGCTTTATTTCCAAACTGAATTATGGGAAAGCAAACAAAAGCCTGAAGTAAGTCCAGGACAGTGGTTTTTGTTTGTTTGTTTTTTTTGTTTTTGTTTCTTTTTTTTTTTACCAGTAGCTCAAGCTTTAATTATATAACTAAAGGTATATACTACTGAGAAAATTACCCAGTCTATGTTGGAGATGGGACTGTTTGCTGACCTCTTCTTGTCACCTCCTTTCCTCTTCTCTCCCCTCCCCTCCCCTCTCCTCCCCTCCTCTCCTCCCCTTCCCACTACCCTCCCTGAAGTCCTTATAATTCTGTTTGACTTAAATGCTCACCCCAATATCCTCTGTTTTAAAGATGCTTTTCTTACTCTTTAATATAATGTGGATACAAATGTTTCTATTTAAAACAACTTAGATAATTTGCAGCAAATAGTAATTTTGGGTTAAACATTGAATTGTTTAAGCACTAAATAATTTGGAAATTGTGCAAAAATGTTCATCTTCTATCCCTTGGAAAGCCCTTTATGGGGCTCATGAACTTGGGAAGCTTATGTAATGGAGAGAGGTAGGATTTTACCTCTGAAATGATTCTTATCCAAGATCAAAAAGTTGGGTCAGAAGGAAAATTCCAGAGGCTTTGTACTGGGAAAGGTGCTGATGTGATGATGGGCCCAAGGGGAATTGTAAATAAAAGGGATTTGTTGAGGAACTGGAGCCAAGAAATGGACACAAATGGGTGAAGCTGAGGGTAGAGACAAAATGAAAAAAAGAAGCAGTGTGGGGACAGGCAAATGTTGATTGTCTGAATGAGTTTGGAGATCTGGACCATCTAGAGGTGTCCAACCTTTTGGTGTCTCTGGGCCACACTGGAAGAAGAAGAGTTGTCTTGGGCCACACGTTAAATACACAAACACTAACGAAAACTGATGAGCAAAAAAAAAAGGTTTTAAGTAAATTTACGATCTTGTATTGGGCCACATTCATAGCCATCCTGGGCTTCATGCAGCCCACGGGCCACAGGTTGGACACCCTGGATGGCTTCTTTTTATGTGTTCCAGTTGTATTGCATTCAGGTGAGCTAGACTGAGTTAGGGTTATGAGTGTGGGCTGAGAACTCTTTATTTTATACGAAACTTAAAAATTCTAGTTTTATTGGTATCACTACTTTCTTTAGTTGGTGAGTTGCTATAGCATAATGTGGCTTGTTGGGTGTGTGTGTGTGTGTGTGTGTTTTCTGTGGGGTTTTTTTTGAAATATATCATTGGTTTTCGACTGAGTCTCTTTTAAGCTTGTGTCAGGATCAATGACATAAAAGGAGTGATTTGGAAGGGAGTCACGAATTCAAGGGTTAGGACAAAGCTGAATTACTCAACCAATTCTTCTAATTAGGATAACTGGAAAAACTGGACAGGATACTAAAAACATCTGCTTGTAGGCACAGGAAAAATCAAGAGTAAAGAATACCTGAACTGGAATCTGGGGGAGTTCAAAAGCCCAGGGATGAGTTTTTGGCAGCTTTACCTCTGGGGCCATTTGCTCATTCTGGAGGGTATGGCTGACAGACTTCGTGTCAAATGCAGGGGCAAAAACTGGGGTCCAGTGTCACAGAGGGGTAGTGGGGGACTGGTGACCTCCCAACACTTTTGGTTAGGAATCCAAAGAGCTGAACCCTAAGGAAAAAGGGAACTGGGAGAAGTCATGCCTTTTTGGAACTTCAGCTCAGCTGTAAATCATTTCAATTTCTGATATTAGGATGAAGTAAACCCATATCACTAGTTCCCCTAGCTGCATGCCAACATTGAATTTAGATTATCTCTGGTAGCAGTTAAGATTATTTCACACTTGCAAATTATTTCTACAAAAAGATTTAAACACAATGCTTGGCAAACAATAGAAACCTAAAGAGAAAAGAAAACATTAACAAAAACAACAAACATAACAGACAATATAAACAAACCCATTGAGGCTTCAGAACTGGAATTGCCAGATAGAGATTTAAAAAAACTATTCTTGTTATGTTTAAAAAGATAAAAAAAAATAGAGATTTTTTTGCAGAAAGCAAAAACTATATAGAAAAAGGAAATTCTAGAACTTAAAATTATAAAGCCAAATTAATGCATTCAGTGGATGAGGTACTAAACATATTAGATGCAGAAGAAAAGGAATTTACAAACTGGAAAGTAGATTAGAAGAAAAATCCAGAAGGAAGTATTGAATTACAAAAAGATGAGACATGCAGAAAATAGATTAAAAAACATAGAGGATAGATCTTATATATTTTTAATTAGAGTCTTAAAGGCAAGGAGATAGCAAACTGGCAAAACCATATTTAAAGGGATAATAGTTGATGAATTTCCAAGTCTGATTAAAGACATCAAACCACGTATTCAAGAAGTGCTATTTTAGCATGATAAATAAAATGAAATCCATCTCCAGATACAAAGAGAAAAATCCTACAAACTGGCGCAGAAAAAGAGAATCAAGTCAAAGGAGCAATAATTAAATTGACAGTTGCCTTCTCAGCAAAACTAGATATGAAATTAGAAAACAAATAAGGAATCAAGTCAGAAAACAAGGTTAGATTTAATGTCCAGAGAGCTGGAACCAATAGGGTTGCTAAAGTAAGGACAGAACTGTAAGAAACAATAATGGAAAAGTTAAAGTGAAATAATTCCGTGGTACAACTTGTGGAGTTGTATGTGTATAAGTGACTGCCTTTATGGACTCTTCCCGACATCTTCAATGAATAAGCTTTTAGATGCTGGTCACAGATTTCGAGGAATTGGCTTTCTATTTTTGGTCTTTAGTACTTTTTTTTTATTCAAAGGAAAGAGAGATGTTCCATAGCATTGTTCCTGACTTCTTCATAGGTTATAGTGGCTTACATGGGTCTTTTAATAGTTAATGAGGAAGAAATTAACATAAAACTAGACCTTGCCTTGCCTGATGCAAAACAACATGGCTAGTCACTATGTGATATAAAGTTAGTCCAAGGTCATCACTATCATGCTATTTAGAACTTCAAGATAGTAACAGATGACTGTGAAACAATACTTTCTATTTAAAAAGTATAAAGGAAACTCATTTCAAAGATCTTGGGCAAAAATATTTGGCATGAACAAATATTTTAGAAATATTGTGATTTATACATTAGCAACAAGAACCATATCCTTGAGTTCAACAATCCTTGAAGTCAAGAATTGGTCCTGTATTAATATTTGCCTATAAAAATAGAAATGTTCCCCTCCCTCTTACTAAAATCAATGGCTTGTAACCATATTCTAAACAAAGTCTTCTCAGTTGTCAAAGCGCTAAAAGCAATCTCTCAATATTTTCAGCAAATCACTGCAAGAATCAGTATATTTTAAAAATATATTCCAAATAATATCATGCCTACTTGAAATATTTTAACAGCTTCCATATTGCCTATACTATCTTCTCAATTTGACCTTCTCTATTTGATATCAGGATAAAGAAAGGAAACTAAAGAAAAGATTTTGGCAGATGCCAGGCCATAATTAATGAAGGTGTTTATGTCTAGATCTCGACAGCATGGCTGCCAAAAGTTGCATCTGAAATTTGAGATTCCCTGAAATAAAGATAGACTCTGTGAACATTTTCCAAATAGATCCAGTTCAGACAAGGACAAGTGAGTGATGCCTGAACGAGTTGCAGAAAAAAGATCGAGAATTCGTATGACTATATGACACTGACCCAGTCATGAGGAAGTGTATGACTGGGGCAATGAACAGATTCAGGACCCAGTGCCTTTCTTTAGCCTTTGCTCCCCAAGACCTCTCTAACCCAAGAGGAGGTCTTTCCTACTCTTTGAAGAGCACTCAGCTTTGCATGGAAACACTTGGCTGGAAATATAGATGGCTGCATATGTGTGTCTTAATTCTATTATTTGGTTAATTGATTTAAAAAAGAAGGAATTATTGAAGCAGATGATCATTTAATGTAGCATCCTGTGACCAATGTTTTCTTTCTATAAATCCTTAATGCTAAAAGGATCAACGTTAGAAACTCTTCTATGTTGATCATTAAACTAAGTGATAATCTTTATAATCCCTTGGAATATAAATTCTGTGAGATACAGGGTGATGGGAAGCAGAGAGGAAAAGAAATTCAAGTACTCTTCGCAGGCCTTGGCTTTTTACCATCTGCTTGTTGATTCATTGGTCCCATTTCTTTCTCATCTGTTTATTTGCATAGCGGCACCAGCTGCCCCCTCAAATTTGAATTGCCTGACTTAATCAGACAGGCCCCTGATTGAGAACTGAGTTACAAATTGGCAGATGAATACCAAATTGTTTTTAATAAGACACAGAGTTCTGGGTGCTTTGTGCCCATGCTATAACTGTTTGCTGGCAGCTACAATAACCAGCAGCGTTCCTTTCATCTTGAAGAGAAAGGCAAAAGGCATTCAAAAGAAGCCTTTGAATTTTGTACTCAGAATTTCCACTCATCTGCCTAATGTTCTTTTTTTTAATTAGAAGGATACACATATGACTTAATTAATCAAGCCTGTCTTAGGGAATTATGCATTTATTAATGGTTTATGCACTCAAGCACGTTATTAAGGGATTTGTGCTAAGCACCTGACATAAAGCAGACTAATTTTGCTTGCTTTGCTTAATGTATTGAGAAACGGCATGTTGATCAGATTTCAAAACATTCAAGCTATGAACTAATGTCCTATTTAGAGTGTTTTAAAATTCAGCGTGTTGGCAATCTGGTCTTATAATGCTTTCTTTACAAGGCACTCCATGATGGGAAAGAATAATGTGATGGGAGGTAAAAGCATTAAAAGGTGAAAGAAAAAAAAAAAGAGTAGAGGAGGAAGCCCCTGAGGGCAGAGCAAGGCCTTTAGAAAATGAATCTGTGGTGCGTTGCTTTGGTCTTTCCAAGCAATGGTGCTTGGTGACTACATCTGAACTGATCTTGCAAAGCCCCCCACTGGGTATATGAATAGCTGAAATGACCGGATTGTACCTGTTATATCACACAGACCTTGTTAGAGGACTGAATATGTTAATCCATATTCAAATGGCTCATCTAATTGTATTCTGAGCTCCTTAAATTACTGACCATTTGATCATTTTTATTCATAACAGCGATTAAAAATATATTACCTGGTGTAGTCAATACCATTATTAAAAAGACATTATACGTTGAACCAAGAATTCCTCCACATAGACCACCAAAACCTAACACATTAAATTCTCATTCTCATGGTTTTAATAACTGAAAAGTAACATGAGAAATACATCATAGAATTATCGATGTATTTCTTCAGTAAAAAGAAATCTGGTTTGACCAAATGGAGAACAAGCTTTATGAATTTAGGGCTTTTTTTCAAAGTGTCTCATTTACATCAGACAGTGGCTAGATGATGCCACAGAAGGGTAGCTCTCCATGAGCTGCAAATATTAAAGTCTGCTCTTCAGCATTGTTCCAGGAAAGCAGAGAATGTAACAGGGATTATTTGTGGAAACTCCCACAAATGGGGGAGTTTCCCCAATAACATGGTTGGGGGAAGGGGAAGTAGAGTAGGGTCATTGAGAGTTACTTTGCATATCTAAAGAACTTGGCCAGTGTGTCAGTAATGTTAGGTAGCTGTGCCTGCAACACTCCCCCAAGCCAGGGAGAAAGACAGAACTGTAACTATGTAGCCAGAGGGGTTGCTGCACCTTCGAGAGAGGTTTGGAGGTGGCTCCTGTGTCACACGAACAATGGCAGCTGAGAAAGGCAGAAGGGACCAGACTACTGGCAGGTGTAACCCTTTGTGGGAGGAGTCAGAAATGGGGTTATGGAGGAAGATCCACATAGGAGTTTAAACCCAAGTGTGGGGCAGCCATTGCTCTGGACCATGCAGCTTGGGAAGGAGAAGCCTCTTGACAATGTAGCAGCAGTGCGGGGGTCTTAGTCACGTGGTTTGAAAGGATACAGAAGGACCCCCACCCGCCCACGATGAGGATGTGGTTTGGGATTGAGAACAGGAGCCTAGCCAAGCACGGATGACTGGAAGAATCTGGAATACAAAGAGTAATCTGCCCAGCAAGCTACAGACTTCTGTTTCTTTTCCTGAGAGACAGAACCTCTGACTGGCCTGGTCTGGCAAGGGGAGGCAGGGCTTTGTTTGTAGGTGTTTTTTGTTTGTTTGTTTGTTTGTTTCTAAAGCGAGTGGGGATTTAACACTTTATTTAAACCTGTATAACTTTTGAATAAATAGTTCCTTTCTTTCTCATAAGACTCTGGCATTGAGAGTCATGGTTCTTATTGGTGGCGGGCAATAGGACCCAGAGAAATAGAACCCAGAACAATAGAACCCAGTGGGTCTGTTACAAGAACACAAAGCACCTGAGATCAGGGCACCATGGTGGTTAAGAGAAAGGCCTATTCAGCCAAAAGGCCGGCCTGGATTGGAATCTTGGCTCTACCATGGAGCAGTTTGGCAACCATGCACAGCTCATGTAGCCTCTCTAGATCTCACCTCTAAAATGTGGATAATAATATTAATGATCTACTATTTAGATTTGTTGTGACGATTGAATGAAATAAGACAAGCAAACAAAGTATGTTCACAGTATTATTATTAGTCACTCATCAGCTATGTGGCATAGAATTTATTATCTTAAACTACCCCCTTTTTAATAACAAAAGTAAAAAGCACTGTCACCACACTGTATTTCAAGGTATTTATCATACCTTATCATGAAAAGATTACTTGAAAGAATAATCTTTTACTGTCTCTTCTCAATTTTCAGCAATTCCTTAAACCATGTAGCTTCTATAGACATCACTTCTTCATTTAAGCTGCTCTCAGGATTGATGTGTGGTGTGGTGGTCCAGGGGACACTTTTTAGAACTTATTTTATTTGATTTCCATATCTGGATCTCTGAACAAGCAAGCCTGATATATGCCAGACTGGTGTATTTGAGAGCCTAATGCATTCATCATCGTGGGAGAGGTACTGTAGAGAAGTGGATAAACAGCCTGGAATCTGGGCTTCCCCATCTTATTTAAGATGAATGCCAGCATGGTGGACAACATTCTCCATTCCTGCTGAAAACCTTCCCAAGGCTGCCTCTGTACCTTAAGTTCCTGTTATGTCAGATTGGGTTCTGGCAAGGAAATCAGACTGTGAAGGAAATAAGTTTATGGTATTATTAGCTATTATTAGCTCTTAAAAGAGTTAAGTGATGGTCCTGATAGAATGGTATATAAGAAAAGATAGATTTTGAATAATTAAGGAATTGGTGTATTGGAATGACTGGAGCATATTTTTGGTAGTGGAATATCAATATGAAGTAAGGATACTGGGGAGCAAGATGAGAGAAGTAAATTATTTCATATATTTTACACTGTCATCTAACAATAATAAGAAAAATAGAAGCCACCACATTACTATCACTGCTTATTGAGACATTTCTATATGGCAGGCACCTTACCAAAGGTATTATATGTATAACCAATTTTAATCCTCACAACAATCCCATAAATTAAATACAATTAACATCCTTTCAAAGAAATCTAAAGATAAAAGAGATTAAGCAATTGGCTGAAGTTCATAAACAGGTAAGCTTAGGTTTGATTCATTCATTTATTACTCAACAGATACTTTTGAGTAATATTATATGACAGACATGGTTCTACCTCTGGAATATAACAATGAACAAAACATCCTCAATGGACCTTATATTCTAGTGGGTGTGATAAAACACAGCACATGGAAAAGACTGGTTATTCATAGCATTAACCCGGTTTTAAACAAGTTCAGTTGATTAAAAACAACTTGCATCAATAAACATATTTTGGCAAGCCAACCTGATACGCTTCTCCTTTTTGAAAATCAGGGAGTCATAAACAGACTCACACTATTACACACTCCGAGTCCTAACTAAACACAGTTTCAGCTGAGTATCTATGCTTTTATAGATAATGTCAACTCCTTTAAACATCTGAAAATCTACAAATTCCTGAACTGCATATTTCTAAAAATTCCCACCTAAAATCAGCAGCGTGATTCACTGAGGGAGATTAGGCCTAGTCAATATAGCTGTCTTGTTTTCAGGAAACAAATAATTGCATTGCTGAACAAGCAGGAAGATACATAAAAGTTGACCTTAAATCCTGGATTAGAGCAGCAATAAGAGCTATAATATAAGATTTTCTTGAGATCAAGAATACAGACAAGTAAGTATTTATTGCAGAATTTAGAATTTTTTTGAAGATAATTCTAAGTATCAGATGTGCAATAACATTTGTTTCAACTAGTTAATTTATTGTTAGCCTTTCACCAGAGGGGAAATGGTTAAATGAAGCATGAAGGGAAAGGCTAGGAGAGGATTTAAGTAACCAAGCTGTGCATAATTAAAAATCTGACTTTGAGAGGATAAGAAAAAAAGAAAATGCATTACATAAATTTACTTTAGAATCCTTTTTCTTAAGCAATGATTAGTTAAAAATGTAAAATAATAAATAAAATAAAGACAAATAAGTGATTTTAAAATGGGCTCAGCTGGAAGTAGTCAGAAAAAGTAAACTGGAATAGGAAATTGCCAATTTAGAAGATCTCTAACATGTGGCAAACAGTTTAAAAAATAGCAATAAAGCAAATCTAGAAATAAAAATAATGTCTGGGTCCTTTAAATAAAACCACTAGCCCCTGAAATGAAAATAAGAACAAAAAGTCTACGAATCAAGAGCTCATAAATAGGACACCTGTAGATATTGCAAGGAAAATGTCATTGGAAGAGCCAATACCCCATCTTACTCAAGAAACAAAAGGTCAACTTTCCAAAATATGTCCAATGATGCTGCTTCAAGGGAAACATTAGTACCCAACAACTTCCAGTCCTGAACGCACAAGGTGTATGATCTAGAAATATAGATGAACAATACTATAGTTTCTTGTTGATTTGGTGCCACTCTAGTTATTACTCCCACTAGACTATCAATCCCTTTGGAGTACTGAAACTCCTCAAGTAGTGGGAATTTATAACAATCCTGTGTTTTTCCCATGTCTGAACTTTTAAATATTGCTTTGGGACCATTATCAAAACACACTTTTTTTTCTCTGTGACCCACCCCTACGCATGTAGTATTTACTTTGCAAATGGCACTGCTAGACAGAATGCACCACAGAAGTATTTTTGCAAAAGAAGCAGGCAATTCTCCCTTACACAATCAGATTATAGTTGACCTGGATTTACAGATAATATACATATTATGTATGATTTAAGAAATATCTGAAATATGGTTCTAGAATAGCTATGGGAAAAAGACTCTATGAACATAGGCAAAATAGTTGGAACTCAACTTATATGAGTTCAGATCGATTCTTTTGACACTTTACCTAAAAAGTCTTTAATATCCCCTTAAAATTGAAGCCAAGGAAGGATATAAGCCATTTGTGAGCTGCCTAATAGACAAAGGATTAACATGACTTGCATGAGTTCTTATCACCCTCAAACGTATGGAAGGGTGGAAAAGACAAATGGAATATTAAAACTGAAATTATCTAAACTAATGGATACCCTTGAACTTATATGGCCTAAAGTAATATCCTTAACTCTTAGCCCCATGCTCTTCCCTCTCAGGAACTCATAGATTGTCTTTCTCTGAACTAGTCACTGGTGGGCTCATATGACTAGGAATATTTCCTTTCCTTTTTTTTTTTATTGTGGTAAAATTTATATAACATGGTGTTTACATTCAACCATTTTTAAGTGTACAATTCCACAGGGCACCAAGAATGTTATGAATAATTTCATGCTAAAAATTAGATAACCTTGATGAAATGGACAGATTCATAGAAACATAAACAGCTGAAACTGACTCAGGAAGAAATAGAGATTCTAAATAAGGCTATACCAAGTAAAGGGACTGAGACATAGGGAAAGAGCATTGCAATCAGAAGGAACGGCAAAGCCCTAAGTGGAGAGAATACTTAGTTTGTTCAGAGAATGGCAAGGAGGCTGGAATGGCCACACAGAGTGAGTGATTGAAATCGTGGTAAGAGACCAAGTCAGAGTGAAGTATAGATAATCAGGTGAAGTATAAGCCAGGTTAAGTCTCTATAGCATCTTTTAACGTCATACCCTAGTGGATTAACAAAACTTTATTTCATGCTATTTCCATTTTGGGCTGACAGGGACTGTACTCCACATGGTTCCTGAAGTACCTGAACTGGTGGATGTTTGCCATAATGTAGCAGTGCTATTTGGAACAGATGGATTCCTTGATGATTACAGAAGAGAAAAAAATTGGCAGAGTATTTTACTTTAGTTCTTCTATACTTTGGCCCCAGCTAATTTCAAGGAGTCTGCGGTATGTGGTGGCAGCAGTAGACTTTTTGGTGAGCTCCATTTTATCATCACCATAGGAGGGTAGGGAGCAGGATCTTTGAAGGTCATTGTAAAGAGTAGGTGTGATCAGCAGCTACTGGATGGTTTTAATTTAAACCCATTAACAGGATCACTCTGGCTGCTGTGTTATATGGAAAACAACAGAAGGAACTTAAGGGTAGAAGCAGAGAGGGAGAGAGGTAAGTTCAGAGCTTATTGCAATAATCTGGGTGTAAGATATGATCCCTAAGACCAAAATGGTGATGATAGAGGTAATCAGAATTGGTCGGAGTGTATTTGAGTGCAAGGCCAATATATGCTATTAATTAGCTGACTGTCATACATAAGAAAAAGGGAAGAGTTAAGGATAATTTTATGTGTTTTGGTTTTTATCTTGAGCCAGTGTAAGGCTGCAGGTGTTATTTACTGAGATGAGGAAAAGCATGGGAGGAGCAGGTTTTAGGGGAAAAAAAAATACCAGGAGTTTTGTTTTTGACATGTAAATCTGAGATGCCTACTAAATATTCCAAGTGAAGATATGAAATAGATGGTTGGATATGAATTAAGAGTTTGGAGGAGCTCTTAGTAGAGATAAATTATTGCTATCATTAAGCATTACTATTTCGGTCTAGGTCCTCCTTTCAGTTCTAAAGCTCAGTATCTTAACCAACTTTATCCTTGCTTGGACGTCCAAGGAAGGAAAAGCTTTCTCAATCTTGCACTTAATAAAAATATCATTTATGCCATTCTATAACCAGCCTGAATGCGTACTGGCTTCATCTGAAATAAAATCACAGTATCAGCTAACCAACACGAAGCTCTACTGTGTGGTAAGTTTTGGTTTGATGGCGATACCTCAAACATGACAATCTGCATATTGTGTTTTTTGATCTTTTAAGATTAGGGGATTGAGCAAAGAACATTTTTCCTATTATTCCTGGAGGCAAAAAGTAATTTCTGGGGTGTTAAATGTAAATTATTGGCCAATCACTTAAAAAGGAGAAATGCCGCTCTCAGATTCCACAATCATATCTGTTTTTGAAATAGTCTTTCTGTTTAAAGAAACAATTTTCTCTTAATAGTTAAGGTGCAGAACTCCTGTTAGACATGAAATAAAGTCCTGTATGGTGTGGCAAGAATTATTTAAATATATATTTGCTTTTCAATCAATAGAACATACTCTGAACAAGGGGAAACATAAACAAAAGTCCACTGACAACAAGCAAATACTGGACATTGTTTTATGTGTTACAGAAAAGTATACTCACCTGCAAGTGATTTCAAAGGATGCCTGTCAGAGGCTGTCATTTTATGGACAGTTGTCATGAAACTTATATTTTCATAGCAACAGAATTATTATGTCAAGAACAACCAAAATACGGCTATGGTTCTAGTTTGTAGCATTAGAAATCTTTTCTAAGACATACACTGTAAGATGATTAGAATTTTGAACCATGACACAAAAATTTGATGATTCATAAATTATGCATGTGTCTATATTGTTACAAAACTGTGTTGTACTTTCTATGTGCTTAATGTATTCCCAGTTCCCACGACCCACATTTCCTTTTTAAAAGAAGCCATAGTTTCAAAAAGAAACCATCCATACCCAATATTCATAGAGAGTTCACATGCATCCATTGATGGCTGCAGTTAAGGAGGTAATAACAAATGGAAACAAACAGTAAAAGAAAGTTACAGTTTTTAATTATTTTTCTGGCCTCAAGTATTTATCCAGGTAAGCGTTTTGCATAGCAGCAAGAATTGAATTCAATGGGCTTGAGTACTGTGAAATTTAGGATTGGAAATGAATTTAGAAAGACATCTGCTTTCAAGAGAATAACATCCCTTTACTGTTCTGAATGGATAGTTTTGTTTTGTTCTTGGTTATTTTTTGTTTTCTGGCTGGCATGTCATCTAGTTTTTTTTCCCCCAAAGGACATACTTACTGTTTATTTAGGTTGAAAAAGGAGAGTGAATCACCAACTCTTAATCTATTTGACCTTTCTGTCATTTTTAGAATCTGCTGAAATGTGTGGTCATTTTTCCTGAAAGAGCGTGTGTAATTAAAGATATAATTGTTTGTAAGCAATATCAGGGTTCATATCTATGGATCTCAAGTTTCAACCTAGGTGAATCACATTTGTTTTGGATTGTGACAGATGGTGCATCATTATTGTCTTATTTAGGAAGCACACATGAATCTAAACAGAATTATTTTAAGCAAAGACACAAAAAACTTGACTTTTATGATACACATGTGTTTAATTTCATTACATATAAAATTTCACTATATATAAATTTTATTTTATGTAAATAATTTCAAGGCAGTAGAGGCTTCAGAGAAGTCAGAGAAGTGTAGCTGGAGGGTCTTTGAGCAGGTGAGGTGGAAGTATGGATTATGGTGGACAGAGTGTGGGTGTTTGACATGGGTGCTTTGTAGACGGTGATAAGAAGAACTAGGGTTTGTTCACAGAACGTTGGCTGAAGAGGAGTGGAGAATAATATTGTTTTAGGTGAGAAATTCAAGAAGCTGCGGTCAATGTATCGTCTGGTTTATCCACCTACATGCTGCAATGACTGAGAGGGCTGACAGGTGTAGTGGTTGGGAGCCAGAGGAAGACATGACATTCACTGCTGGCAACTTCAAGGCGGAGTAGTGGGCAGTCCAGCTAGGTAGTACAGGCGTCAGAGAGGTGGTTTTTTATTTGTTTTCTGATGAAGGAAAAAAAAAATAGTTTGAAAGTGCCCAGAACAACTACTAAATTTCTTTTTTTAATCATATTTTATTGTTTATGATATAGTTGTACCAAATTGTCCCCATTTGTCTCCATCCACCCAGCTCCACTCCAGTCCCTGAGGCCATCCATACACCACTGTCCATGTCCATGGGTCATGCACGTGTAAGTTCTTTAGCTACTCCATTCCCTACGTTGTACTTTACATCCCCATTACTATTCTGTAGCTACCTTATTATACTTCTTAATCCCTTCACCTGTTTTTGCCCATCCTCCTGACCCCCTCCCATCTGGCAACCATCAAAACATTCTCTGTATCTATGATTCTGTTTCTTTTCTGTTTGTTTGTTTGTTTTGTTTTTTAGATTCAATTGCTGATAAATATGCATTTATTGTCATTTTATTGTCTATATTTTTATCTTCTTCATAAAGAGGACCCTTTAATATTTCATATAATACTGGTTATGAACTCCTTTAGCTTTTTCTTATCTGGGAAGCACATTATCTGTCCTTCGATTCTAAATCATAGCTTTGCTGGGTAGAAAAATCTCATTGTAGGTCTTTGCTTTTCATCACTTTGAATATTTCTTTCCTATCCCTTCTAGCCTGCAAAATTTCTTTTGAGAAATCACCTGATGGTCTTATGGGAGCTCCCTTGTAGGTAACTAACTGCATTTTCCTTGCTGCTTTTAAGATTCTCTCTTTGCTTTTAGCCTTTGGAATTTTATTTATAATGTGTTTTGTTGTGGGCCTCTGTGGATTCATCTTATTTTGGACTCTACGTGCTTCCTGGACTTGTATGTCTATTTCTTTCACCAAATTAGGGAAGTTGTCTCTCATTTTTTTCAAATAAGTTTCCAATATCTTGCTCTCTCTCCTCTCCTTGCAGCACCCCCATGATGCAATGTTGGTACACTTGAGGTTGTCCCAAAGGCTCCTTACACTGCCCTCATTTTTTAAATTCTGTTTTCTTTTTGCTGTTCTGATTGGCTGCTTTTTGATTCCTTTTCTTAGAAAAATAAATAAAAAGAAATCTTGGAAAGTTTTTTTTATCTTTGTCAAAAGCATACCTCAAAAGTTTTATATATACTCTGACAGCATAATAAAAATGAAATAATTCTGTCTTCATTGCAAGAAATTAACTAATGAGAAATTATGGTAAAGTTTTTAAGATGAAGATGGCAGACAAAGTAACTACTATATTAGAAAATACTTGTAAATCTTAGGATAATGCCAAATTAACTTTTAATTCTAATACTTGGAAAATTACTGAAAATCATATAATCTGTGATTATTTTGGATTATCAATGATTCTTTCAAGTTTTCTAAGAGCAAGACCAATTAAGATTTGGAAAATGGCATATTTAATCAGAGGCTAATTCATTTTACATAGGACTGAATGAGAATGTAGAAAAATAGAAATATTTCAGTTACACTAGAATTTAAATTATTTTAAAATAGGTACGCATGACTCCATGGCACAAGTATACTGCATTTCAAGAAAGAAACATTTATCAAACTAAAAACCCTAGTGGTTATGAGGAAAAAGTATTGACTTTAGTCCAATAAAAGGAAGTATAAAGTTGATAAAACAGAGTGTGATAGATTTATTGCATCAGTAGCCCCAGTTAATGGTTTCCCTGTATCATGCTCTTTGTCCTGTATTTCTTTGGTTGCTCCTACTCGGAATTTGTGTTTTGCTAGATGAATTGCTTTGGTCAGTGGAATGCTATGCACACAACATGATTGCATGATTGCGTTCACTCTCTCTTGCCTTCACTATCAGAAAATGCCTGGGGTAGTCTGGTGGGTCTTGAGACACATGGAATAGAGTTGAGTCAGCCCAGGCAACCCAACTGACGACCCAGACGTGTGAGAAAGCCCAGCCAAGTTCAGTGAAGTTGCCTCGTCAACCTAAAGCTGACCCCTGACCGTAGCTGCAGTCTGCCAAGCACAGCTGAGATGAGCAGAATACTCAGTCATTTAGAAGAGTCATGAACAAAAAATAAATATTTGTTTTTGTATACTCCTGAGGCTTTCTGGTTGTTTGTTATGCAGTTTTATTGTGGCAATAGGAAACTGATACACAAAGAAAGGATAAGCATTCTATAGTTTCTGTGCAAGACATTGTACTTTTCCTATTTTTTGTTTCTGTTTATAAATGATGTATATACATAAATGCAAGCGCATGAATCCAGACTGAATAAAATTCCATTAGAGTATTTCCCAATGTGTGAAAAATAAAGAATAATAGCATGATAAAAGTAGGAGAGTGGCTTCTATGGTCCATAAAAGAGGTGCCTCTTTTCAACAGTACTTTTGGCTTTAACAATGACTTACATTTGTGTTGACAGGCACTTGCTGTATGGGGGATTCTCACAATAGTGTTATTCCTACTATGCAAGAATGAGTTCAGTTTATAATGAGTCCGACATGTCCAATTTATAATAAGATCATTGGGTAATTGAAGCTATAAAATTTTGCCTTAATGTTGATACAACAAAAATAATAATGGTTAATACATGGTAGCATTTATTATATGCAGGTATTATTTTAAGATTTTTACATATATTAACTCAAATCATCCTCCTAGGAATCCAGTGTAGGAACTGAAATGATATTCACCATTGATAGGTGAAGAAACTGAGGCAGAGAGGTTGAGTGTCTTACTCAGGTTCACACAGGGTAACAGTTGGTAGAGCTGGGATTTAAATCCTGGTAGTCTGGCTGCAGATCTCATACTCTGTATGAGATGCTATGTATTCAAATTTCTATGAGGTGAGGATATCTTTTAATTTACTAAAAGACACACCCAAGTGAGGAGAGAACTTGAATGGAGAAAGAGTAGTATCTACCATATAGGCTTAGACAGGTTTTTTTTTCTTTTTAGTAATTTAATGTAGAAAATGAGAACATTTTACATGTAAAAGACATCACTGATCAGATTTCTTCAGGATAATAATTCTTTTGTTTGTCTCATTGTTGTCAGAAGTGCTAATTTTTATTTTATAATTGTAATATGTGACATAGCAGTTGGGTAGGAATAACAGGCAGAAGAAGTACAAGAGGAATAATCAAAAGCATGAAGTAAGATTAAAACTTAAACTTATGATGAAACTATGTTAAAAACCTCATTTTTTAACAGAAAAGTTCTCCATATTTAGTGGACATATGGCTCACTCTGCAGAAATCTGCATTTCACCTTCAGAGAGAGAGCCTGGTTCAACATGTCCAGGTAGGTAAAGAAATTTCTAAATGCGTAAAGAAACCTGCATTTCTTGGTGTAATTACTCGGTACCACGCTTATGCATGCCGTCTCTACAGCAGCACTGTCCAGGACTCTGGGGGTAGAATGTTCTGTATCTGTACTGTTCGCACGTGCCACATGTTCAGGTGAGGAACTGAAGTTTTAATTTTACTTCATTTTAGGTAATTTGAATTTCAATGGAAATAACCAATGTGGCTAGTGGCTTTTTAAAATTGAAATATATTTGACATACAATACCCAATTAGTTTCAGGTGTACATCATAGTGATTTGATATTTATATACATCACAAAATGGTCACCACAATAAGTCTAGTTAACATCTGTCACTATAACATTATATCCCCATGGCTTTTTAATTTTATAACTGGAAATTTGTTGCTCTTAATCCTCTTCACCTGTTTTTCCAGCCCCTAATCCCTTCCCCTCTGGTAACCACCAGTTTGTTCTTGTATTTATGAATCTGTTTCTGTGTTGTTTTGTTTGTTCATTGTTTTGCTTTTTAGATTCACATATAAGTGAAATCATATGGTATTAGCCTTTGTTTGTCTGACTTATTTCACTTGGCACAATACCTTCACGTCCATTTATGTTGTTGGAAATGGCAAGAATTCATTCTTTTATGACTAAAGTTCCATTGAGTGAATGTATATATATATTTATAGATATTTATATGTACATATATACTTATATATATATATTACATCTTCTTTATGTATCTATTGATGGACACTTAGGTTGCTTCTATATCTTGGCTATTATTAGTGCTTCAGTGAACATGGGGGTGCATATATCTCCTTGAAATAGTATCTTTGTTTTCTTTGGATAAATATCCAAAAGTGGAATTGCTAGATCATATGGTAGTTCTATTTTTAATTTTTTGAGGAACCTCCATATTGTTTTCCATAGTGGCTGTACCAATTTGCATTCCCAACAGCAGTGCACAAGGGTTCCCTTTTCTCCACATCCTCACTAGTACTTGTTATTTTTTTGTCTTTTTGATAATAGCCATTTTTACAGGTGTGAGGTGATATCTCTCCATGGTTCTGATTTGCATTGTCCCGCTGATCAATGATGTTGAGCATCTTTTCATGTGCTGTTGACCATCTGTATGTCTTCTTTGGAAAAATGTCTATTTAAGTCCTCTGCCCACTTTTTTTCATAATCCTCACCTCAAGATATGCTTATTGATTTTAGAGAAAGAGGAAGGCGGGGGGGGAGAGAAAGACACAGAGACAGAGACAAAGAGAAACATCAATGTGAGAGAGAATCATCTATTGACTGCCTCCCATATGTGCCCTGACTGGGGATGGAGTCCTCAGCCTAGTCATGTGTCTTAGCTGGGAATCAAACCTACAACCTTTTGGCACACAGGATGATGCTCCAACCAATTGAGCTACCAGGCCAAGGCCTCTGCCCATTTTTAAAAATTTTAAAAAAATATATTAAATTGTAGAAGTTCTTTATAAATATTGGATATTAATTCCTTATCAGATGTATGAATTGCAAATATAGTCTTTCATTTAGAGGTTGTCTTTACATTTTATTGATTTTTTTTCTTTGCTATGCTAAAGCTTTTTAGTAATCCTTTGCTGTAATCCTATTTATTTAATTTTGCTTTGTTGCCCTTGCCTGAGGAGACTGGCCCAAGAAAATATTGTGAAGACAGGTGTCAAAAAGCTTACTGCCTATGTTAATATAATTCCCATCAAAATATCAGTGGCATTTTCAAAGAAGTACAAGAAAAAAAAATCCTAAAATTTGTACAGAACTACAAAAGAACCCAAATAGAGCAATATTGAGAAAGAACCAAACCAGAAGCATCACCCTCCCTGATTTCTAACTATGTTGCAAAGCTATAGTAATCAAAACAGTATGGTACTGCCACAAAAACAGACACATAAATCAATGGAATCGAATGGAGAGCCCAGAAATAAACCCACACATATATGGTCAATTAATCTATGATGAGGGAAGCAAGAATATGTAATGGGCAAAAGACAGTCTTTTCAATAAATGCTGTTGAGAAAACTGGAGAGCTACATGCAGAAAAAGAAACTAGGCCACTATCTTATATACCACATGCAAAAATAAATTCAAAATGAATTAAAGACTTGAATGCAAGACCCGAAACCATAAAACTTCTAGAAGAAAACGTTGGCTAGTGGCTTTCGTACTAGACAGCTCTAGAGTAAGTTTCAGGAAGTGATGGTCTGATGGCCAAATCTAGCCATACCCACTTGTTTACATATTTTTATGGTTACTTTCACTCTATAAGAGCAGGGTTGAATAGTCGCAAAAAATACCATATGTCTTGAAAAACCAAAAAATGTTTACTATCTGGTCTTTTACAGAAAAGTTTGGTGACTCTGGTCTGGAGTAATTTTTGGAAAACAATGCCCTGCAATTGAGTTTTCTTTTGAAGGTAATGAAGAACC
This sequence comes from Desmodus rotundus, assembly GCF_022682495.2. Classification (NCBI taxonomy): domain Eukaryota; kingdom Metazoa; phylum Chordata; class Mammalia; order Chiroptera; family Phyllostomidae; genus Desmodus; species Desmodus rotundus. The sequence goes on from NC_071387.1 coordinate 38,316,769, forward strand.
AAAGAAATATTTTTATAGGAGAATGTGGTTGGATTGAATAATGGTAGCTAATTTGCAAGGCTACCATTTTGGACAATTTTGATATATTGTATAAGAACCCCAATTGAATCAAGACTCTAAATAACTGATATTTTAAGACATTGCTTTTTTTCATGTCTTAACATCCTTGGGTGCATTTATAAGATTTTAAAATTCAATTTTTAAGGACTTTGTCTGCTAATTTTATCATTTCTATTGTTTATGGAAACACTAGAAATGGGTCTTTCTATTGGCTGTTTTTTCTACTGCATAAAGGTTGTATTTTTCTGCTCTTTTGTAAGTCCACTAATTTTCATTAGGTGGCAATCATTGTGACTTTTACTTTTTGAGTGCTTGATTTTGTTGGATTCCTTTAAAGAGTGTTGGACCTTTTTCTGACATATAACTTGGGGTCAGTTTCTATCTATTTGAGGATCACTTTTAAGCTTTATAATGATAGTTCCTTAAGGCTGTAATGAATAGCCTTTATTTAAGGGCTAATTTAGCCCAACTAGTAAGGAAAGACTCTTCCGAGGACTCTTCCTTAGGTTTCACATATTATGAAGTCTCTTCACTCTGGATGGTGAGATGCCAACTATTCTCCACTTTGTTTGAACCCTAGGAATTGTTCGACCTACTAATTTCCAATGTTTTTTCTGAGGCCTCCTGAAGTTTTACTCGAGACATACATGAACCAGTAATCGGTCAAAGAGTAGAAGAGGACTCTGTTCAGGTCTCCAGAGCTCTTTCTCTGGGCAGTTTCTTCCTTTCCACTACTCCTGCAAATTCTAGCTGCTTCAACTTCCCTGAACTCTGATCTTTGTTTCCTTAACTCACGGCTTGATGGGCTCTGAGTTTCCCATCGCTGCCCTGCAGCCTGGAGAGTGCCTTTAGGCAGTAAGCTGGGGGTAATCATGGAGCTTGTTTAATTTGTTTCCCTTCACTCGAAAATCAATTTCCTGTGCTGCCTACTGTTAATGTCTGAAAACAGTTATTTCACATATTTTATGTGTGTTTCCAAATGTTTGCAGTGGGACAGCAATTCCTGTAAGTTCATTCTTCATGAGCAGAAATGAAAGTAAAATAATTAATATTTAAATTACTTAAAATGTCTTTAATGAAAAAATTAAATCATTTAAAAATAGAAACATGTATTTTAAATGTTTAATTATGTGAGCTAAAATGTTAACATAAATTTAAAAATTTATGTCAATAAGAAATTTTACATGAACAATTTGTTCCTTACTTTTTATATTTATTCATGATCTGGAGGAGGAATACATTCTCTATTAATTCAAACTGTTCCTTAGCTTGAGTGAATTTGTCAAAGGAAAAAAATTCTTCCTGTGATTGTAGAAGGAAATATTCTTGTAAAACTAGATGGTTCTAGGCTGTATTATAACAGTTCTCATGTCCCTGATGAATGTAGATGCTTTAGTGCCTTCCTTCTTTTTATTAGTGAATCTCTTTAAAATCTCATCAGCAAATCTACATTTCCTGAGTGACTCACTTTTAACCCTCAGATCAATCCTGGTTTTCATATGGATAAATTATTACTGGAGTTTTATGTCTTAGCTGGTTTCCCTTAGTAGTTCATGTTTGACCTTAGAAACAAGTGTGAGAATTTTGGCAAGACAATGATGTGTAGAATGTACTTTTTGCCAATTTGCCAAAAATTTCCAGTGTACCTTTTTATATACCATTTTATATCATCAGCAGTTATAAGCATAATTCTAAAATATTTGATTTTTAACATATCTTAAAACTTTTTAATATAAGGTTCAATGTTTTAATGAAGTGTTTCAGCATAATAAACACATCTGTAGATGAAAAAGTTTAATCATTATGCTTCAAGTACTCTGATTTACTTTCTTTCTTCTCAGCATTTTGAAGGAGAAAAAAATGATGAGATAAATAATAAAAACAAATTTCTATTTGTTGATTGATGGAGGCTTGCCAGTTTCAGGCCTGCCTCTAAATCAACTAAAAAAGATAAAACCTCATGTGAAAGGGATACTACAGCTGAAATGGATCAATGAATTGGAGACTAATGGTTCACTCAAGATGCTGAAGTCTGAGATTGGACAGCAGTGTGAGGTTATAAATCCTATAGCTGCTGTATATTTGCAGCTGGGGAGGGGAATTGAGAGAAGGGGGAAAGTAAGTATACCACGGCAGAGACCAGATCACGAAGTGGTCATGAAGAGTTTGTTAAGAGCCAAGAAAAATGAGAGAAACCCAGTTCATTCTGACTTAATTCACTTTAAAGGCTCAGCTGACCTGTAAAGACTATTGACCTATTTGAGACAACATATTTTTAGGGGATGGACATTTTATGGGGTGGACATCTGTAGAGTGTTCTGTTGGGTGTCACTTGCAAAACTAATGTTTATAATATGATATAATAACTTTTTATAATTTTAGATTTATATCTATTTTTCTACCAGGAAGAAATTGGGGGAAAAATTATGTTCAGTAGACATCCTTTTCTGCCCATATGCTTTGTTTTCCTCAAAAGTTCTGTGGAAACATTATTTCAGCATACTCTAATGTGTGAAATCTATAAAGGAAGACTTTTCTTTTTTGTGACAAAGCATACACCTATATAAATATATTTGGTTGCATGTATAAAATCACTGATAGTCAACCAGTTTTGACCTACAGAAATAGTGATTTCATATAATTCAACCTGGTATAAGTTCACAGCTGAAAATATTTAAAAACAAGGGCACTTGCTAAAATGTTAAATCCATTTGAGCTTGAGATGGTGCTATCACTAGGTAAAGGCCTAATAGCTTAGCTGCTGGATCACACCTTATACTTTGGACTGAAGTGAGGGGCTAAAAAACCCTCAAACAAATAATTCCTCCTTCAAATGTGTAGGGCTTCCGCACTTGCTTTCTAAAGAACTGCTCCCGTGTCCATCTGAGAGTCTCTCTCCTTTTCTAGCGAAGAGTCAGATAAACAGTCAAAGATTCCTACCCTCTTCAACCATTTGTCAGTTTTCTTTATTCCTTTGGGTAAATTGGCCTGTGAGGGAAATATATATTTTAATTTTTGCAGTTATAATATTTGATTTTTAAATTTCTTTTCTTTTATGTCAATGTTTATATATTTTGAAAGTATGTTATTAGATGCACACATGTTTAGAATTTCTATATTTTACTGTTCAATTAATCCTTTTATCTTTATTTTTAAAAAATTTCTGGTAATACTTCTTAGCATAAAGTCTATTTTGTCTAAAGTAGATAAAAGCCTAACCTGTCAGCAGTAGCCACACATTTCCTGGACTCATGGACCAGCATAGTCCCATGGCTGCCTTTGGACCTGGCTTCTGATTTTGTAAGAAGACTTAGTGGGAGTTTTAAATATGTTTGCTTACATGGAAACATTAGCAAACAGTTGAGTAAGGCTGGAGCCATAAAAATGCTTTTTCAATTGTATTTGGAGATTTTATTTTAAATTCATTCTTCAGTTTCTTAAAAATGTCCGCCTTTGTATATTTTTCCTGTATTTAGGTCAATAGTTTAATTTCTAATTTTTATTTAAAGAGATGTCTCTGGAGTTTTGACCTATGAACACACTGGAATTATTTTGGAACATAGACTGAATTTTGCTGCCAAGAGGCTGCTGTCCTGATTGAGATGCATATGATTCCAAAGGAATTGATGAGTCCCCGAGAGAAATGAGCCATGGGGTGGGTCCACATTCACTCACAGGAGTGTTACAGACTTGCCTTGAACAGCAATAGTGTTGATTCAGTGAAATAGAGTTAGATGTGTTCCTCAAACAAGCTTGAGTGGATGTAACCTTTTTGCCTGTCTATGCAAAGTTATCTGCTATTCCAGAGAGAGAAAGAAAGTAGCGGCTCAAGTTATACGAATACGTCATACTAGTCAAGACTCCTTGGTTGTAAGGAATAGGAATTTGCTATCTTCATTTTCTCAAGTGACATAGGGGCTTATTTAGAAGGACAAAGGAAACTCTCCCACATTAACCAAAGAACAGGTGCCATAACTGAATGGAGCAGGGATTCACTGGGTGGGAGCTGCATTCTTGGAGGCTGTGGTGCTCAGCTGATGCCAGTTGTAGGATGTAATGCTGATGTTTGGCTGTTCATATCACTTGCAGCCCTCTCTCTACGTGTGTACTTTTTGTTTCTCTCAGGCCTGGTGTAATCACATACGGGTCCGGAGGTAAGCAAGAGAGAAAAAGTTGATCAGGAGCTGGGGGAGGGCTGAATGCAGACCCATCAAGGAAAGATTCTATGATTGGTTCTAACTGAGATACGTTGCTTTTGAATAAACTAGTTTTTATAATAATGCTAGTATCTACTGTGAATGAGACATAATGCTGAAAATATTACCCATGCTTGTCTTATTTAATTTAATCCCAAAACAATGCTTTAAGGTTGAAAAGACTATACTTGTTTTAAAGATGAGGAAACTGGATCTCAGAGAGAGAAGACAAATGACTGACCCATTACTAATAGATTAAAAAATTTTACAAAATATTTTCCTCTGCATTTTTACATTGTTTTCAGTAAGAGAACTGTATGGGAGAAATTGTGTCCCTTTAAATTCATATGTTAAAGTCCTAACTCCCTGTACCTTGGAATGTGACTTTATTTGGTGATTAGGGCCTTTATGAAAGTACCTAATGAAGTCATATGGGTGGATCCTAATCCAATATGACTGGTGTCTTTATAAGAAGAGGAAATTAGGCCACAGACACACACAGAGGGATGATCACGTGAAGACACAAGAAGAAGATGACTGTCTATAAACCGACAGAGCACCTCAGAAGAAGCTAATCCTGTTGACACCTTGATTTTGGATTTTTAGCCTCCAGAACTGTGAGGAAGTTTAAACAGATTCCTGTTTAAGCAACTCAATTTGTCATACTTTGTTATGGCAGTCCTAGCAAACTAAGAGCGTGATCATTCAGCGTATCTAACATGGTGATCTGTTCGCCTTTCTTTAAGAGTCCCTACAGTAAAAGCTAACAATCATAGCACATCCCTGGACCCAAAAGAGATAGACAAAGAATCCAGAAAATTCTATTCTTTGTAACATTTTAAAAGATCATTTAAGTTAAATTATAGGGTCATTACTATTATATTTATCTTCTGCTTCCTTTTCAAGACATGAGTGTATCTTCTCTATGTAGCCTCATCAGATCGTGGTAGCTACTTATATAGAAGTAATTTCAGAAATTCTCCTTGCTCCTGATCACTGGTGCTCAAAAGTTTATTAAAGAACCAAACCTGTTTGTGTATATTTCTCTGTCATTTGCAAAAATTTAGATGAAGGAATAATGTGAGTTGGAGAGGAGTATGATGATGTCCAGCACACTTTCTGCCCAGGAGAGCTTTAGTAGTGCCCACTTGGGCTGAAACAGGAGATTAAGTAAATATCCACAAGATTTTATCTGTGCAGTTTGAAATTTTAAATGTGGGGCTAGTACTTAACCACAAAGCGTCTTAAGAGTCGTACAGTAAATCTTAAGGCAAGAATCTCTCTGCCTCTCTCTGTCTCTCTCTCCTTATCGGATGCTGAGCAGAGGAAGACTACCTGCTTGCTTTATCTGCATCTTGTGGTGTGCATCTTTTTATACATTGCATTTTACTGTTCAAGGTGCACATTCTGTGTCCTGACCTGTGTACGTGTGTGTGCGCGCGTGTGTGTGTGATGTTCCCGAATCTTTTGACACTCTTGATCTTTCTCAGTGCTGGGGAATTTTGCCTGGGGTATGCTTTTAAACTGAAAGGCATCTGCTAGAAATCATTTTCTCACTTAATTACTGAAATGATCCTTCAAATGTAATTTGATATTAAATTTCTGTACTATATTGTAGGTTTCACTTTTTAAGAACACCAACACAATGGGCAAATGTTTTCCATCAAATATGTTTGATGACTGATATTTTACGTTACCAGTGTAATGAAATGAGATTAGTGATGCCAGATTTGCTTTTCTTCTTTCCTCCTCTTCATTTTTGTTTAAAGAAACGACTGTTTAAATTACTAGGGTTGGAGAAATGCAGCTGCTTTCTTTATGTGCTGCATAATTTTGCTCTCTTGATTTCCTGGTTTACTTGGCAAGGTTTCTAAATCAATGTTTAAATAGGAAAATGTCCTGACCAACTGAAAAACCCTTGTGGTTCACAAATACATTTATGAAGCAACACTTGACAATTTCCCAAATAAGAGAGTATTGCAGTTGCTAGAAATGTGTAGCTTATGTATCTCTGGAGAGCAGGCTGTTTTTTATGTTTAATTGTTTTCTTGGTGGGGGTTAATTACTAGTGCTAGCTTTCAAAATTTGAAGTCCTAGTAATATCAGTTTAAGAAAGAGAAATGGTAATTTCCAAAATAAACAGTTTTTTAAGAAGACTTTATAGCAATTGATTAGCAAGGAAGGGTTAGGACTTGGGGTGGAGAAGGTCTCTAGGAGGAATTAAAGCTGATGACCTTTGACAGTGCATACTAGGCTAACATTTGAGAACTTTGCTCATTCCTGACTCCTCTGAATCCATAATAATAAACTTTCAGCCAAGATACTGGCCAAGATAGTTCCGTTTTGACAGCCAAATCAATTGGTTGTGCTGATAGAGTTTCTTTTTAGATGGAACTTAGCCAAATTTTTCTTTTTAAATGTTGATCCACACAATTCTAAATAACTAAAAAAAAAAAAAAAAAAGGAAGTTACAATTACAAACCACTTGCTTTTCTCTGCTGACTTGGTCACTGACTCTACTCACTCGTTTTGCCCCTTACCAGACTCCCTTCGGCAATTGGATATTTGAGTCATTCTCTCCCTTGGCTCCTTCTGCTGTCACTGTCCTGATTAACTTATGTCAAGGGGGAAATATGATCAGGTAATCTTGGCTAGCTATGTGACTCATCTGCTGGTTGGACAGAATCAGAAACAAGTGAAAATGTCTCTTACTCTGCTCGAGGTCTTTGCCAGGCTGCCTTACGAGTGCTAGAAGGCTGTAAATAACCCTTGGCTCATACTTGAGTCCTCCTTTTTTTAGGTCAGACTCTGGGTTGATATGCAAGCCTTACTGTCAACAGAATCATGAGCCTACCTCTAAAACCCTTGATATGAGAGGAGCTCTGCCCGATGGTCTCAATTTCAGTGAAGGTGACATGTCTGCCTGCTTAGGCCACGGGATGTTCTGCACTGATGAGAGTCTAGGCTTGTTATGTGTGCCAGCTGTGGGCTTAGACAGAGCTTAGCAATTACATTCCAGGAGAGGATTCGCTGTGGAAACTATGTTGAGCATGAATACACTTGAAAGTCCCTTAAGTCAGGGTTTCATTATATGACAGTGTGTTGGTGTGAAAGAGTCCATATTAGAGGAGGAAGAGAAGGGAGAGGTTTAGAGTAGAAAGATGGAATGTATGTGCTTTTAAAATTAAAAAAAAAAGTTCTGGTGATGTCCTGGGTCCCCACTGTGTTTTGAGGCTTTTAGGCTTTGTGAATGAAGGTAGATATCAGACCACAGACATTGCCTCCAGCTTCTTACAGAACAGTTGTTGAATAAGCACTAGGTAATTGGGTGGCTTGTGGTAAGCGATAATTAAGTCTATAGTTCCATTTGTAAGAGGAAAATATTTGGACCTGAGTGCATGCCTAAAGCATTCAATAAGTCCCTCAAACAAGTGACTTCAAAAGTTGACTATTAAAACTTTAACTCAGGTCGTGAGAGAGACTAAAAATGACAGCCAACTTCTGCAAGTTTTTGCTTGTTCTCACATCCTCAGTATTTACCTGTCTGATTAAAGATTAAGATTTTGACTGAGAATTAAATACTGAGTGAAGACAGGCCTATATTGTTGCTCCATGTGATATTTAAATTTCATGTTCTCATCAGGTGCTGTACAGAAATAGTTCTTGATTTAGAAAACTTGTCATGTTGTGATTCTTACATTCTTGCCTAGCCTCCTTTCTCCCCTATACCTGCTCCATCTCATCTCACTCTGCTGCCCTAGACCTTTGTCCCAATTCTAACACTCTTGCCTCAATCTGTGCAGGAATCCCTGCTTCTGGTCACAGGAATTTCCTAATTCTCTTTTTTTCCCCCCCTAATTCCATGAAATTAGGAAAATTCCTGGTCAGGACCACTATGTTGCATCATTCTAGGATGCAGCACTCACATAAAATATATGTGAATGGTTTTCCCTGGAGTTGTACCCAGCGTCTGTCCCTGCTCTCACTGCAGGTTTCCTTGGTGGCAGGGAGGTGTGACCACAGTCGCTGCTACAACTGGCAGAGGTGGCCCTGGGTTTCCTAGATGGAACTCTGGTTTTCCGTTGAATAGATTCTATAGAGTTCATTGTACTATATGGTCAGGGGGATTTTATGGAGAAAAAGAACTGCATGGGAATCTGTGTGTTTGGGTAGATGGAATCCAATGTTCAAGCAACAAACTTAGGATGAACCTTTGGAATATCCTTCTAAATGAGATAAGGTGGTCGAATCCTCTGTTAAATGCACCTAGTACCCTTCTTCCTTGTTCTTTTTTTAACTGAATTTGTATTACTACTCATACATATATAATAATTTACAGAAATGCATGAAGGTGACATTATCATATGCACTGAAGTTTTTTTTTTTTTTGGCAGCTTTTTATTTCTCTACTTGTTTTTTTTTTGACTTAGCTTCCTTCTTCCTCTATTCTCCTCCTACCCCAACTTTACTCAGACCACTCCCCACATCCCCAGAGGGCCCAAGATGACAACCTTGTATGTGTCCTCCTGTGTGTTTCTCTATGCTTATATGATTATAGAGAAATACATGGTACATATATACTCATATATGTGCTCATTTAACCATACATAAATATAACACATACATAGTTTTTGGTCAGTATTTCTCTATCTTTCAAAAGGATTGCATTGAATGCACTTTTCTGCATTTTGCTTTATAAGTCACCAGGTGTTTCTTTTTAACGGCTGTATAATATTTCTGTGCTGTGGCTGTGTTAAAGCTCTGTGGACGGGCACTCGTTTTGTTTCCCGTGACTTGATAGCACAGTGTTGCAGCACGCACTCTTGCTCTTACTTCCCATGGTTAATGGTACTTAGACGATACTACTTCTCATTTACATGGGATAGTTCCCTAGGAGTGACTTGGCTCTGTTCAAATACATGAAGATTCTTAACTTAAATATAGATCTTGCTAGCTTGTTTTCTCTAAAGGCTTTAATATTTCATTCATATCCTCACCAGCCATGTGGTGAAGTACTTTCCCCCCATATCCCTGGCAGCAATAAACATTACCAGACTTTTTCATTTTTGCCTAATATCTTCTTGTTATTTTAATTTTAATTTTCCAGACTGCTAGTTTCTTTTAATATATTTTTTGGTTTTGCTTTTCTCTGAATTGCCTATGTTTCCCATCCTACCCATATTTTGATTGGTTTATCAATATCATAAATTTGGAAGACAGTAACTATATTAAAGGTACAAATGCTCTATTTCCTCCACTGCATGTGCTTTTTTCACATTGATTGTTTATAGATGTTTTGCTCTTTTTCCCTAAACATTTGAAAAACATGGAGCCAAATAGTTTTCCTTGTTTTTATACTCTCTTAATGTCCAATCTTGTTTAAAAGGGTTTTATTCACTTAGGTCGTATAGCCTCTATACAGCTATTTTATTTTTTGTAGAATTGTAATTGTTTTTATTTTTTGCCCTTAAGTTTTTAATAAAACTAGTACTTAAAAAACAATCTCCTTTGTTGTTGAACTAAAATAGTATACTTGTCCCATTAAATTCTCAAATATGTTGGCATCACTTTTGAATTCTTTGTTCTGTACCAATGATCCTTTGTGTATTCCCAGGCCAACACCATATTGACTTAATCATAGTTGGCTTAGTAGAATTATCTGATATGAGGTAGAAAAAATGTCCCCTTGCCATTCTTTCGTTTTGACTATTTTCTGGGATTTATTTCTTCCATGGAAATTTTATAATCACTTTACCCAATTACAAAAGCCTCCTTAAATTATATGTTTATATATGTATGTATGTGTCTGTATCTATGTATTTACCTTCGAGACTGGCTTCTCTGAGACTGGCTTCTTTTACTTAGCATAATGCCTTTGAAATTCATCCATGTTGTGTGAATCAATAGTTTGCTTGTTTATTCATTCAGCTGTTGAAGGGCTTTTGGGTTGTTTCCAGTTATTGCCGATTATGAATAGAGCTGCTGCAAACATTTGTGTACAGGTTTTTACGTAAACTTAAGTTTTAATTTCTCTCGGATAAATACCTAAGTGTGGGATGGCAGGGTTGTAAGGTAAGTGTCTGTTTAGCTATAAAGTTAAACACTGTGAAAGTGTTTTCCAGAGGGGCTGTGACACTTCCATTAGCAATGCATATGAGCTCCGGTTGTTAAGCAAGCATCACTGCTAGGACTTGGTATTCTCAGCATTTTTAATTCTGCCCATTCTAATAGGTGTGCAGTGGCATCTTGTCTTATTTTGAATTTGCATTTACCTTAATGACTAATGATGTTAGGCTTATCTGCATATCCTCTTTGGTGAAGTATCTGTTCAAGTCTTTTGTCCATTAAACTTTTTCTTCAATTTCAATTTATATTCAGTATTGTTCTATCTTAGTTTCAGGTGTACAGCATAGTGGTTAGATGATCATGTACTTTACAAAGTGGTTCCCCCTGATATTTCGAGTGCCCATTTTTAAACTGGGTGTTTTTTTAGTTTTGAGTTTGGAAAGTTCTCTGCATATTTTGTTTAAAAGGTCTTTTTGGATAAGTGATCTACAAATATTTTCTTCCAAACCATGTTTTGTCCTTTCAGTGTTCTAACATCATCTTTCAAAGAGAAAAATTTTTATTTTTGATGAAGTATAATTTATTAGCTTTTAATTTTATGGACTGAGCTTTTGGTATAATAACCATGAACTCTTAACTCCAGGTCATAAAGATTTTCTATGTTTTTTTCCTAAAAGTTTTATAGTTTTATGCTTTACATTTTGATCTATGATCTTATTGATCTATGATCCATTTTGAGCATATTTTCCATAAAGTAAAATTAAATTTTATAATTAAGTTTTATATTAAGCCAAGGTTTATTTTTTTGCATGTAGATGCTCAATTGTTCCAACACTATTTAATGAAATTACTATTCTTTCTCAATTACATTGGCTTTGCCCGTCAATCAAAAATCAATTGACCGTACTTGTTTTGGTCTAATGATTCACTCACTATTGTGGTCTTTCGACCTACGTGTCTACTTCTTTTTTAGTGCGCAGCATTTTGATTAATGTAGTTTTATGGCACATCTTAAAATTAGATAGTGTGATTCTTCTAACTTTGTTCTTTTTCCAAAATGTCTCTTCCAGCCTCTTTGACTTTCTGTATAAAATTTAGAATCAGCTTATCAACATCTATAAAAAACTGGCTGAGATTTTGATTGGAATTGTGTTAAATCTCTAGATAAATTCGGGGAAAATTGACATCGCTACTATGATGAGCCTTCCAACCCGTAAATATAGTATGTGTTTACATTTATTTAGCCTTTTTATTTCTTTCGTCAGGGTTTTGCAATTTCATTATACAAATAAAATTATAAAATATTTAAAGTGTGTGATGTGCTGATTTGATATACATATATATTGTGAAGGGATTTTCTCCATCAAGTTCATTAACATATCCATTACCTCACATATTTCTTCTTTTGTTTTTGTTTTGTTTTTGGTGAGAATACTCAAGTTATACTTTCTCAGCAAACTTTAATTACACAACACAGTGTTATCAACTGTAGTCACCAAGTGATGCATTTGGTCCTCAGACCTTTCTCATCTTACTACTGAAATTTTGTACCCTGTTACCAACTTCTCCCCCTTTTCCCTACCCCTCAGTCCCTGACAACAACCATTTTCTCTAAGTTTGATTTTTTTTTGGATTCTACATATAAATGACACCATCTTTTTTTCTTTTTTGTTGTTGTTCAAGTACAGTTGTCTCCATTTCCCTCCACCACTCCCCCCAAACCTACCCCCCCTTTGGCTTTGTCCATGTGTCTTTTATACATGTTCCTTGACAACCCTCTCCTCTCCCCCTGATTATCCCCTCCCTCCCCAGTGGTTACTGTCAGTTTGTTCTTTATTTCAATGTCTCTGGTTATATTTTGCTTGCTTGTTTGTTTTGTTGATTAGGTTCCACTTATAGGTGAGATCATATGGTATTTTTTTTTCACCACCTGGCTTATTTCACTTAGCATAATGCTCCCCAGATCTATCCATGCTGTTGTGAAGGGTAGGAGCTTCTTCTTTCTTTCTGCTGTATAGTATTCCATTGGGTAAATGTACCTTAGTTTTTTGATCCACTCACTAACTGATGGGCTACCAACAGTTGGCTATTGTAAATTGTGCTGCTATGAACATTGGGGTGCATGGGTTCTTTCAAACTGGTGTTTCAGGATTCTTAGGGTACAATCCCAGCAGTGGAATTGCTGGGTCAAAATGCAGTTCCATTTTTAGTTTTCTGAGGAAATTCCACACTGTTTTCCACAGTGGCTGCACCAGTCTGCATTCCCACTTACAATGCACTGGGGTTCCCTTTTCTCCACAACCTCACCAGCACTTGTTTGTTGATTTGTTGATGATGGTCATTGTGACCAATGTGAAGTGGTATCTTATTGTGGTTTTAATTTGCATCTCTCTGAATGCTAGTGATGCTGAGCATCTTTTCATATGTCTCTGTGCCCTCTGTATGTCCTCCTTGGAGAAATGTCTGTTCAAGTCTTTTGCCCAAAATTTTTTAAAAATTGGATTATTTGTCTTCCTGGAGTGGAGTCGTGTGAGTTTTTTATATATCTTGGAGATCAAACCTTTGTCTGAGGTATCAGTGACAAATATATTTTCCCATATAGCTGGTTCCCTCTTCATTTTGCTGATGCTTTCTTTAGATGTGCAGAAGCTTTTTAATTTGATGAAGTCACATTTGTTTATTCTTTCCTTTATACCCGTTGCTCCAGGGGACATATCGATGAAAATATTGCTGCATGGAATATGTGAGATTTTCCTGCCTATGTTCTCCTCTAGGATTTTTATAGTGTTGCAACTTATATTTAGGTCTTTTATCCATCTTGAGTTTATTTTTGTGTATGGTGTAAGTTGGTGCTCAAGTTTCATTTTTTTGCATGTAGCTGTCTAGATCTCCCAAAACCATTTGTTGAAGAGGCTATTTTTACTCCAGTTTATGCTTCTGCCCCCTTTGTCAGATATTAATTGACCATAGAGACTTGTGTTTATTTCTGGACTCTCTGTTGTTTTCCATTGATCTATGTGTCTGTACTTATGCTAGTATCAGACTGTTTTGATGAAAATGGCCTTGTTATACAGTTTGATGTCAGGTATTATGATCCCTCCTACTTTGTTCTTCTTTCTCAAAATTGCTGAGGCTATTTGGGGTATTTTATGGTTCCATATAAGTTTTTGAAATGTTTGTTCTATATCTGTGAAATATGTCATTGGTATTTTAATAGGGATTATGTTGAATCTACATATTGCTTTGGGTAGTATGGACATTTTGATGATGTTAATTCTTCCAATCCACGAACACAGTATATGCTTCCATTTTTATGAGTCTTCCTAAATTTCTTTCTTCAGTGTTGTATAGTTTCCTGAGTACAGGTCTTTTACCTTCTTGGTTAGGTTTATTCCTAGGTACTTTATATTTCTTGTTGCTATAGCAAATTAGATTTTTTTCCTGATTTCTGTTTCTGATATTTCATTGTTGGTGTACAAAAATGCCTTCGATTTCTGGATATTGATTTTATATCCTGTTGCTTTACCAAATTAATTTATTAGGTCAAGTAGTTTTTTTGTGGAGTTTGTAGGGTTTTCTATGTACACTATTATGTCATCTGCAAACAATGACAGTTTTACTTCCTCCTTTCTAATTTGGATGCCTTTTATTTCTTCTTCTTGTATGATTGCTGTGGCTAGGACTTCCAATACTATGTTGAATAGAGGTGGTGAAAGCGAACATCCTTGTCTTATTCCTGATCTTAGTGGGAAAGCTTTTAGTTTTTGCGCATTGAGTATGATGTTGGCTGCAGGTTTTTCATATATGGCCTTTATTATGTTGAGTTATGCTCCACCTACTCCCACTTGACTGAGTGATTTTATGATAAATGGGTGCTGTACCTTATCAAATGCTTTTTCTACATCTGTTGACATGATCATGTGATCTTTATCTTTCCTTCTCTTTATGTGATGTATTACATTTATTGATTTGTGAATATTGTAACATCCTTGCATCCATGGGGTCAATCCCACTTCATCATGGTGTATGATCTTTTTTTTTAGGTAATAGATATGATAAAATCTATAAAATACATTTTATTATTTATTTATTTATTTTGAAATCTTTTATTGTTATTCAATTACAGTTGTATGCCTTTTCTCCCCATCCCTCCACCCCACCCTGGTGTATGATCTTTTTAATGTATTGCTGGATGTTCATCAGCGATAATGGCCTGTATTTTTCTTTTTCTTTCTTGTGTCTTTATCTGATTTTGGGATTAGAATGATGCTGGCTTCATAAAAAGAGTTTGGGAGTCTTCCCCATTCTTGGATTTTTTTGGTATAATCTGTGAAGGCTAGGGTTTAGCTCTTCCTTAAATGTTTTGTAAAATTCTCCTGTGAAACCATCTGATCCAGGGCTTTTGTGTGCTGGTTTTTTGATTACTTCTTCGATTTCACCAGCTATTATTCATCTTTTCAGGCTTTCTGCTTCTTCTTGATTGTTTTGGGAGAGTATGTTTTTCTAGAAATTTGTCTATCTCACCCAGGTCTTCAAATTTCTTGGCATATAGTTGTTGGTAGTAATATCTTATAATCCTTTGTATTTCTTAGTTGTAATCTATCTTCTTTCATTTCTGATTGTTTATTTGGGTCCTTTCTCTTTTTTCTCTTGATGAATCTGCTCAAAGGCTTGTCAATTTTATCTTTTCAAAGAACCAGGTCCTGGATTTATTGATCCTTTGAACTGTGCTTTTAGTTTCTATGTCATTTAATTCTGCTCTGATCTTGGTTATTTCCTTCCTTCTATTTGCTTTGGGGTTTGTTTGTTGTTATTCCTCCAGTTCTTGTAGATGTAGGGTTAGGTTGTTTATTTGAAATGTTTCTATCTTTTTTAGGTAGGCCTGTATTGCTATGAACTTCCCTCTCAGGACTGCCTTCACTGTGTCCCATAGGTTTTGGACTGTTGTGAGTTTCTTTTCATTTGTTTCCAGAAACTTCTTGATTTCTTCCTTGATCTCATTCTTAAACCATCATTGTTTAATAGCATGCTATTCAATCTCCATGAATTTGAGTGTTTTTGAGTTTTTTCCTTGATTTCTAGTTTCTAGTTGGTTGGTTTCTAGTTTCAAGTCCCTGTGGTCTGAGAAAATGCTTGATATGATTTCAAATTTCTTGAATTGTTGAGGTTAGTTTTGTGTTCTATTATGTAGTCTATCTTTGAAAATATTCCATGTGCATTTGAAAAGAGTGTGTTTTTTGCTTCTTTGGGATGAAAGGTTCTATATATATCAGTTAAGTACATTTGATCTAGGACACTGATCAATGCTGCAATATCCTTGTTGATATTTTGTTTGGAAGATCTATCCATTTTTGACAGTAGGGTGTTAAAATGCCCTAGTATAAATGTGTTGCTGTCTGTATCTTTCTTGAAGTCTTCCAAGGTTTTCCTTATGTATTTGGGTGCTCCAATTTTGGGTGCATACATGTGTATAATGTTTATGTCTTCTTGATGGATTCTTCCCTTTAACGTTATGAAATGTCCTTCTGTGTCTCTTTTTGTCTGGTGTAAGTATTGCTACCCTACTCTTTTTTTCCTGTCCATTTGCTTGGAATATTTTTTTCTAACCCTTCACTTTCAGTTTGCATAATTCTTTGGTTCTTAGGTGGGTATTTTGTAGGCAGCATATGTTTGGGTCATGTTTTCTTATCCATTCAGCTAACCTATGTGTTTTGATTGGAGTATTTATTCCATTTACATTTAAAGTTATTATCGATAGGTGCTTATTCACTGCCATTTTACTTCCTTCATACCTGTCTTCCTCTCTCACTCTTTCTCTTCCTCTTCTTATAGCAGTCCCTTTAGCATATCTTACAGCGCTAAATGATGGAGGTGTATTCTTTCAGCCTTCTTTTGTCTGGGAAGCTTCTTATTTTGCCTTCCATTTTAATTGAGAGTCTTGTTGGGTAGAGAAGTCTTGGTTCCAAGTTGTTACTTTTCATTACTTGGAATATTTCTTGCCATTACCTTCTGGCTTATAGCTTTTCCATTGAGAAGTCAGCTGCTAGCTTTTTCTGGGCTCCCTTGTATGTTACTTCTCCCTTGCTGCCTTTAAGATTCTCTCTTTGTCTCTAAATTTTGCCATTTTAATTATGATGTGTCTTGCAGTGGGCCTCTTTGGGTTCTTCTTGATTGGGACTCTCTGTACTTCCTGGATTTGTGTGACTTTCTCTCTCATCAGGTTAGGGAAGTTTTCCATCATTACTTTTTCAAACAGGGTTTCTATCCCTTGCTCCTCTTCTTCTCATTCTGGTGTCCCTATTATATGGATATTGTTATGTTTCATGTTGTCCTGCAGTTCTCTTAACTCCTCTTTATTCTTTTTGAGTCTTTTTTCCTTTTCTTGCTCTTTCTGGGAGTTTTTTTCTACCTTGTCCTCAAGCTCACTGATTCAATCCTCTGCTTTATGTAGCCTGCTTTTGATTCATTCTACTGTGTTCTTCAATTCAGAAATTGTGTCCTTCATTTCCTCTTGGCTGTTGATAGTTTCTATGTCCTTTTTCATGCTGATAGAGTTTGCAGTAAGTTCCTTATAGATTTCCTGTAGTTTTTGGTAATTTTCGTTGAGCTCATTGAGCTTCCTTAGACCATTGTTTTGAACTCAATATCTAGTAGTTAATTTAGCTCTCTATTTTCATTTAGCTCTCTCTTTGAGGATTCTTCCTTTCCTTTTGATTGTGGGTTGTTTCTTTGTCTTCCCATTATTTGTGAGACTCTTCTTGTTGCTTTTGCTTCTTGAACTGATCTGTTTTGACTACTTGAGTTTGTGGTACGAAATTCTATGGTAGGAGACCTGTGGGATTCAGTGGTGCAGTATCCGTGGTCTCCTGAACTTGCTGTTCTTGGGATGCCCTTTATGCTGCTTATGTTGAATCTCTGGGTGTAATTGGGTTTTGACTGTTGTGTCATTCTTTGTTGGGTCCTTCCTTCTAGCTGGTTGACCGAGAGTCATTCTGCCCACCACATCTTATATGCCGTTGTGCAGGTGCAGTCAGGTTGTGCTGAAGCTGATTCTTCTCTGTCCGAGGTTATAAGGCTTCTCTCTTGCTATTCAGTTGTTTGTTCTGGGTGATTTCTCCATTAACTAGGTTAATTCCAGGTTGGTTCTGGGGGGAAGTTAGTGTGGCTTTCATTCACATCTCCACCATCTTGCTAGTCTCCTAACTTTCTTTCTTTATCTAGATTAATTTACTTTGTGTAATGCCCCTCCATGTTCATCCTTGTGGTTGCATATGTCAGGGTTCACATTTTTTAAAGACAAAATAATATTCATTTTCACATTTATCTTAACACATTTATATCGTACAGGTATCATTATATCAGTTATATCATTTATATCATTAGATATACCATATTGAGACTCATCTATTTATCTGTTGATGAACACATAGGTTTTTTCCATGTCTTGGCTACTGTGAAAAATTATTCAATGAACATGGGAAAATAGGTTTCTTCTCAAGATAGTGATTTAATTTCCACTAGATATATACTTAGGAAGTAGGATTGCTGAATCTGATAATACTATTTTTAATTCTTGAGAGACTTCCATCATGTTTTCTGTAGTGACTGTACCCATTTATATTTCTACCAACAGTATATAAGGTTTTATTGGAAGACCTTATATTTGGAAGGTTTAACTGTGTCCTGAAACACAGATTTGATTTTTCTTTATGTTGCTTCATAATTATCACTTGAATTAAAGAGTTTTAAACATCAGAATTGATATTTTATCAGTTGAAACATAAAACGTCTAAACAAAATAGTAATTTTTATCTGAAACCAAATTTAGGAGATTTAAGTAGAAAAAATTATTTTTCATTAAGCCAACTGTCAGGTGTAGACTCATTTTGGCTTTCCTTGCAATTTAGCTTGTTTTTCTTATAACAGTTCTCAAATTTGTAATGTTCCTAAAACAGAGTATTCATGTATTCTAAGTATATTATATATTAATTAACATTAATATAGCATTAATTGTAAACAATTTTGTTCTAGTTAAAGAAAACCATGCGTGCATGTGTGTAAGTAGTAGTGATTAAAGGGTCACATTAGAACGGTTTTCTCCCTCAGAAAGCGAAGAGCTTTATTTTATACAGAAGTAGTCTGAGGCTAAAAGGAGGAGAGCTCTGATTTTTTTTATCCCTTGTGACCTTTTAATGACCTTTGGATGCCAGTTATAGCTAAAGAATATTCTGAAGGTTAAAGAGAGAAATTCCTTGGGGGGATTTTTCAGGTATGTTTTTGTTAAGTGTATAACATCACTGAATTCTCAGATCTTACATATTTCCATGATACAGTACACACACTCCAAATGAAGGTGTATTCCTTAACTGCAAGTATTTATTTAAAAAATTTCCTCTCAAGTCTTCTGGTGTCAGACACAGCATGACAGTAGTTAAGGATCTGTCACGAGTCCCATTAAAACCCCTATTGTTTAGGCTTTGCTTCCTCGACTGTTTTAAATTACATCTAGCTGAAACTTGCCAAAGAAGTTGTCAGCTTAGATACGACTTTGATTTTGAAAACTGTTGAAAATAGGAAAGCCATTTATAGTGACAGAAAAAAAGAAGAATTTGACTGGCATCAAATGTCTTTTCTTGCTGAGATGTACTTGCTCATGAAGTTTCCCAAACAATTGCAGTAGCATTAGTACATTTTGACACTTTTAAAATAAGCATGCTTTAAAACAGGATAGATAATTAACTAGAAAAATATATGTCTGCATGTACATTAGAAATTTTTTCTGGCTCCTTTTTACTGTGAGAGTCCAATACGTCACTATGATATGACTGAAATGGCAAGAGTCTATTTATACAGAATATGAATCAGGAACATCTCCAGAAACATCTATCACAAAAGAACATTTGCATAAGAATGCGAATTTTCATCTCTTTGCTATAATCAAGGAATTAGGTTAAAACTATAGTTTTTTAAAAAAACAATGCTAAGATTCAGAATAAAGTAAAACTCAGTAAATAGGTAAAACAGTAGTTAGATCTCCCAAGAAAAAATTTTTCTGAATTGTAAAAATCTAACACAATCAGCCAGAATGCAGTTCAGAGAGATAAGGAGATGGGGGAGATGTAGGAGAGATTTGGAGACATTGAGGAAAAAATTAAAAGCACTAATAAGAGAATATAGAGAAGGGTTTATATTCTAAGAGATTGTAGCTAAAAATTTTATAGAATTGAAAAAGACATGAGCCCTCAAATATAACAAGCAACATTAGGATTTGCTAAACAGATCCATACCTAAAGTATAAAAATGCCCAGAAAAAAGAAGCCACATTGTCTTTGTTTTCTAGATAATTTTACTGGTGACAGAATTCTCACAACAAAAAGTAGATGTCAGATATCAGTTAAATAAATTTTCAAAGTCTTACAGGAAAACAAGCTGGGATTTTATTCCTAGTTAAAATGTTGGTCAAGAAAGGGTACAAAATATAGACAGAGATATGTAAACACTGAGAGTTTATTATTCAGTTCATCATTTATAGAGTTTATTATCCTTTCTGCTGAAAGAGCTGTTGATATATTTACCTCAGTAAGAAACAAACAAACAACCCCCTCCAAAAAGAAACAAATTGAATGAAAAAGGATAAAGTGGGAGGCAAATAAAAGAGGAAAGCATGTCAGCAAATGCAAACTAGTATTCACTGCATGCTCCCCAGGTTCTTTCACTAGCCCAATGCAGGGAAGCGACTGTTTTAGTGAAAGCCACGTTAAGGTCCTTTCCTGTTTGAGGGAAATCAAGATTTTGATTAAAAATAGCATTTGCTAAAAAACACATGTTAAAAATTCAAGGGCAACCATAGAAAGAATAAAAATAAAAACGAGGAAGTGGGTACACTCCAACCTCTGGACTTCACGTTAATCTCTAGTTTAAGGATGCACTGTTTGGTCTTGACCTGCATGTCCAGGTCAGCATGGAGGCTGGTGTGACTCCAGTTCCCTTATTAAACAGTAGTTCACCTGGCTGGTCCTTTCTTTTTAACCCACCTTTTTTTCCATGCAAAAGAAACTGGTGTCCTTTAGGAAAAGTTACGAATGTAGACACTCTCATCAGTTACATGCAGATACACGATGAGGGTTAGAGAGATATTTTGTTAAACTCCATTTGACTGAAGAGATGTAGAGTTGCTTTGGAGAAGGGAAAAGAACTGCTTGAAGAAAATGAGAATATCTCTAAAATGACAGCACTGAATCAGCTACTGTTTATTGGGTATCTACATACGCCAGGCACATTATATTAATTTGTAGCCATGCAGTGCATAATGATGTGTTGGTCAATGATGAACCATATAAGTGGGGGTGGTACCATAAGATTATAAAATAGAGCCGAAAAATTCCTATCAGCTAGTTATGTTGTAGCCTTCGTCATGTCATAGTGCAACACATTAATGTATGTGGTGATGCTCGTATAAACCAACCTACTGCATTGCCAGTCATACAAAAGTACAGCATGTGCAGTTATGTACGGCACATAATACTCAATAGTAATAATACATGACTGTTCCTGGTTTATGTACTTATTATACCGTGTTCTTTAATCATTGCTTTAGAGTGTGCTCTGTACTCGTCTTACTTATAAAAAAAATAGTTTGTTGTTAAGCAGTATGCCCTGTTAGGCCAGCAGCAGAATCATACATCTTTTTGGTCACCACGTCTCTTGACTGATCATTTTTTATTGGGCTTGATTTAATCTCATGTTTTGTTCATTGTGGCCCCTAAGTGTACAAGATCCACTGCTGATGTTGACAGTGAGTCCACGTTGGGTGACTGGCCTGGAAACAAAATTAAAAGTGATTAAGGACTATGAAGGCGGAAAATCACTCAGGCATGTCCCACTCCACCATAGCTACATTCTCAAATAATAAGAACAAAGAGATAGAAGTTGTTAAAAGATCTGCTTCATTGAAGACAACAAAACTAACAAAAATTCAAGAAGAACCTGTATCAGACATGGAGAAACTTCTAATGACCTGGATGGAAGACCCGACACAAAAGCAAATCTTTCTCAATCCCGTGATGATCACAGCCAAAGCAAAAAGATTGTTTGCGATGTTGAAAGAAAAGGCTGGACCTGATCACAATGGTGAATGTACTAGTAGTTCTGGGTGAACTGGAACAGGAATGCATAGCTAAAGAAGAGGCGAGAGAAAAGGAAACTGCAGGAGAAATAAACAAACCCTTCCCCTCTCAAAAAAAATTCACACTGAAAAATTTAGCAGAAACCTTTGCAGACCTCAACAAGCTCATTAAAAAATCTGAAAACATAGACCTTGACCCTAAAATGTTTTCATTAACAGAGAGGAGTGTTTATAGTGCGTTATCTACTTATAAGCAATCTATGAAAAAAACAAAAACAAACGACAAGGCAAACCACTTTGGACATATTTCTGAAAAGAGTGACATCTTCTCAAGAAGAGTCTCAGGTCCTTCAGGAAGTGTTCCCTAAAAGGGCCTTGTCGTCATAGGAGATGACATCCACGCATCCTTATTGTCCCTGAAGACCTTCTAGTGGGAAAGATGAGGGAGTGGAAGACAGTGACATTGGTGATCCTGACCTTGTGCAGGCCTAGGCTAATGCATGTATTTGGGTCTCAGTTTCTAACAGAAAAGTTTAAAAAAGTAAAAAAAAAATGTCTTTAAATAGAATAAGCTTATAGAAGAATAAACACATTGTACAGTGTGTTTGTGTTTTAAGCTAAGTATTATTACAAAAAGTCAAAAAGTTAAAAAATTTCCAAGTTTATAAAGTAAAAAGGTTATAGTAAGTGAAGGTTAACTTATTATTGAAAAAAAATTTTTTTTTACCAATTTAGCCAAGTGTACAGTGTGTGCGACGTCTCCAGTAGGGTACACTAATGTCCTAGGTCTTCACATCCACTCACCACTCACTCATCCAGAGCACCTTCCAGTCCCGAAAGCTCCCTTCATGGTAAGGCCCCTACCCAGGTGTACCATTTTTATTTTTACACTACAATTTTACTGTACCTTTTCTATGCTTAGATATATTTAGATACACAAATACTTACTATTTGGGTGTAATTGCCTACATTATTCAATCCAGTAACATGCAGTACAAGTTTGTTACTAGGAGCCTAGAGAAAATAGCCTAAGTGTGTAGTGGACTATGCTGTCCGGGTTTGTATAAGTATACTCCCTGATGTTCACACGACAAAGTCACCTAATGATATATGTCTCAGAGAGCATTCCTCTGATTAAGTGCCATGTGACTACATTTAACTAAAAAATGACCTTATACTTCAGGCATTATCAGCCCCACTTTTAAAATGTAACAATGTAACAGCTTATTAATGAAGGCCTTAAATTTGAGCCCAGGTACCTGTGATTATTCACTTTTCTCTACTCCATTATGCTGTTCTCTTACATAATACTCTCACATATAAGTATTTTATTCAAATACTTGATATATATTGATCTTTTGAAACAGAGAAATCAGTGTGCAGAATAAGATACACAATTTTTTATTCTTCAATATTAATTTTCCCTTTAGTCTCTGACATGCTATTTGACACGTATAATGAAAATAATATAAAATAGGGCTTGTCCACAATGGCCTAAATCTTTAATTATCTTAAGAATATTAGTGGACTTTTAAAAGGCACTCTATACTGCTGTTTGAGATGTGTATTATTTTATTTATTTATTTATTTATTTATTAAGGACCCGATTGGTGGTTAGTGATTTCTCTAGGAGAGTAAATAGAACTAAAGTGATTATTTGAAAAAAGAAATCGTGTTTTGGTAAACCAAACTGTAAAGGAGCAAGAGCTCATTAACGTCTAAAGAAAAAGTTTTCTGTGTTCAAGGGGGTTGCGTTATATGGTATCTGGCTCTCTGAGAGCTTGAGGTTTGCGGATGTTTTTGTGGCGTCCCCATGTCTGAGTTCTAACCTTTAGAAATAGATTAGGTTGTTCAGCTATAGTAATATTCTTTAAGTGGCTGTTGAGAAAACTGCACAAAACTGGGAGAAAACTTTGTCCATATTACCTTCAGTGCCACCTAAGAGAGGCCTCAGGGCCTTCTAGGTGCATTGGCCTCATTCTGATCTCAGAACACATGAGTTGTTCAACTTCCTCCCCTAGTTCAGCGTAGGCCCGCTGAGCAATCTTTGGATGGATGAGAATTTGGCTTCCCATGCAGATTTCACCACAGGGAGGGATATACTGAGCGATCTACTGGCTGCTACATTACTGTCTTATGAATCTGAATTATGCTCTTTTGATTTTGAGAAGCTAATTCCACCCAGAATATTCAAATTTCGGAGCCTTTACAAACAGACCCATTTTTGCATTGGGATGCCTCCTTCGGAGGCCTCTTGGCAGACAGCCAGTCCACGTTTTCCTAGTGATGACCATTCCCTGCTCATACTCCTTCAATCTACACAATTCCTTTCGCTCATCTGTGGTTTATAGTTATTTCATTTGTTCTGTGTGTGTTCACATTTCTCCAGTGTTGACATTTTATTTTTAGCTTTAATCTCTGTGATTTTTTTGGGGGGTGGGGGAGTTGTTTCTGATGCAAAGCTTATGGATAAATTAAAAAGAATATGATGTTTTGGAAACAAACACAAAACTTACATGGCAAACCTAAAATAAAACAAAATTCATTTAACTCATATAAGATGGATCTAAACTCTCCAGTTCAAATGTGTGTGATAGCACAACTTTCTAATTCTCACATGGCATGTGTGTGTTGCTTTTGCTTTCAGGATGATAGAGATTGTGTATTTACTTTAAAGTTTAATCTTTTAAGAAATATCTTTCAGAATCTCCAGAATAAGAAAAATTTAGTATCTAAAATTTGCATTTATGTGTGCAAAAAGATTAAACTTCCAGTTGTCTAACCACTAGTTAGCTGGAACTGATAATGGATTATAAAACTAAAGTAACAGAATCATGTGGCGTTTTTATTGAAAACAGCACACTATGAAAAAACAAGGAAGGCACTGAAAGGTAGACTAGCTGTGACTTCTCCAAATACTTTGGGGTGATTACCATGGAAAGAATTTAAGTTTGAATCAACACACAAAGTACAAACAAGATCGAGGGAGAAGAGGACACAGAAAGACAAGGGCGTGGTTTGAGTTCACAAGGATGAAAGATGGGTTACATTGGGTTTACTCAGAAAATCTCTCTTTTTTCTGAGGTGTAGTGTTTTCTAGGGGCAAATATTCCCGCCTATTGCATTGGGGGTGTGCTCATATAATACAAATGTTGAGAAATGGAATAGTTACAACCATCACAGTGACAGAACTCTCTACCATGAAGAGTCGAAGGGCAAGGAGAAGCAAGGCCTCATGTATGAATTCCACTTTTGTCTTTGGCTTCCACCTTATATTTCCCACCTGGATCTCACAGACCAGTGATTTTATGTTCCTACACCTCTCATTGGTGTTGGACATCTGAGCCTCCTTCTCCTCATTTACAACACGGGGGTAATAACATCCACCTCCCATCTCATGAGGGTCAAATGGTTCAGTATACGTAAGGCATTCAGAATAGCTCCTGGGAGGTAAAAAGCATTTAAAAACTCCTCTACCATTTCCTCCTCCTCCCACCTACTCATCAAATTACAATTTCTCTGGGAAAAAAGGAAACTTAGTTTCTTTCTTCAGTTTGGAAAATAGGCCGAGTTAATTTTAGTTCTTTTACTCCTCTTCAAATACCCTATGTATGAGTTTACTAGGAGATGCCATAACAAAATACCACAGAATGGGGGGCTTAACCAACAGAAGTTAATTTTCTCACTCTTCTGGAGGCTGGGATTTTGAGATCAAGGTGTTGGTGGCATTTGTTTCTTCTTAGGTCTCTCTCCTTGGCTTGTAGATGGCCACCTTCTCAATGTGTCCTCACATGACCTTTTTTCTGTGCAAACCATCCCTGGTGTCTCTTCCTCTTCTTATAAGGTCACCAGTCCTATTGCACTAGGGCCCCACCCTTATGACCCCATCTAACTAATTACCTCTTCAAAGGCCCTATTTCCAAATACAGTCACATTGGGGGTGATGGCTTCAACACACACATTTTAGAGGCTACAATTCAGTCCATACTTTCTGTAAGGTAATTGAAGTCTTGAATTTAGGTGTGTTCAGAGTTTTTCTGGCCAGTTACCAAGCATGGACCTCAGCCTTCTTGAACATGTTCACAGGTTAGCTTTTAGCCTCAGTGAAGGTAAATGTGGTACTCTGAAAGCTAGTATTTAGCTCTGTGCAGTCACCCTCCCATACGCTCCCCTGACCTAACACCACCACACCTGCTCTTGAACACTCCTGTGTTGAAAGGCACTTCCCTTTTTTGGTCATGAGGTAGAAGGTAGACCATGCCATCAGGGTGCCAGGCTGAGTGTCAGAGTGTAATCTGATCCCCATTCAGGGCCCTAAGGAGTCATGGGCATATAGCATCCTAGAGAGGTGTACAATGAGGATTCACTTTAGGAATAAGATAAAGAGAGCAATTTTAGTGGACATTAAGTTCCAGGTCTTTTCTATCACAACCACTGTAGCTGTGTATTGGGCAAGTTGGAAGTGCAATTTATTTACTTCTGCCAGAGAGCCTATTGGTAGATGGAGCTAGAAGTTCGCATGAAAATGGGTAAGCCAATTAGCATAAGTAGCACTCCAGTCTGCAAAATACAGAACTAAGTTCAAAGTTATGGTTTGCCAGAGAGTTGTAAACTCAGGTGACCCTGACAAAGCCCGTTAGATGTGGAGATGAAGACACTCAAGAGTGTATAAAGAGGTAGGCCTGATGGGATGGCTTTGTGTCTGTGCGGCAGTAGGTCCAGTTGTCACCTGACCAAGTCCCTCAGGTGGAAGGGAGGGATTTGGACACTAGCTGGTTGGGGGAGTCTGAATCGTGTCCCTAGGGGCTGGACCAGGTTATGTCTGGGGCACTATGGGCTGAGGTAGCACCAAGTGGAGTATTATCATCCCTTCATTTTGTAGGTCCCTGTGACAATCATATTTCTTCATATGCCAAGCTCTTTGTCGTGTGTGAAAGTTCTCAGGTTTCCCAGAGTGAGCTGCCACACCAAATCTCTAGGTTGGCAATGTGCAGGTCATTCAGAAGCTACAACTTGTGATGGATGGTGGAAGGTAGGACCTGAGGTCTGGGGTTTGTGGGGAGGTGGGAGATAAGACTGACTCAGTAAACACCAGTCACCCAGAGAACTTGTTGGAAGTTTTAGGGGAGAGGGCATTCTGTAATGCAGTTACATGGGATTGTGCTGGGACTCTCTGATATGATTACTCAATTCAGAAATGGAGAGGTAGGTACATACTTGGAATCAGAAGTGTGCCCCGTCCAGTCTCTCCACTGCTTTTCATGGTCTTTCTAAAATACAGCTCTGATCATGTCACTCCAAATCTTTCATTGGTTCCCAATTCCTGTACTTCAGGATGAAACCATCATACCTTTGGCTGGCATGCAGGCCTCTACATAATCTGACCGTTGCCCACTTTCGTCCCGCCTCACTTCTTGTCTTTATTGACTCCTTCCGCACTACTACCAAAGTGCCATTACACATGCTCTGTTCTCTGGCAGGGAAAGACGTCCCAACCTTCTCACCAAATTCCTACTCATCCCGCGTGACCTAAGTCAAGGATCTTCTGGAGACCTGCTGGAACCACTTAGAGGATTAATCACTCCCACCTTTGTTTGATTTTAGTATTTCATACTTCGATTATAATAGTTACCTCATTTTGTCATTGTCATTTTGCATCCTTTTTTTTTTTTCCTGTCACTAAATCCAGCTTCCAAAGACTTCAAGCTCCACAGAATCTGGACCCACCCTAGGACATAACATTAATGCCTGGGTTCAGTCACACAGGTGACAGCACTACAAAGGAGCCTGAATGTGCTTCCCTTGACATGTCTTCTAAGCTACGGTCAGGGCCCTGACTGGGAAGTAGTGAGTGTCATGCAGATTCTAATGATTTCTTTTCATGCCTCTTTCCTCTTCTAAAATGTTAGATCCTTAAAACCAAAAACTGTGTTATTCATTTTCAAATTCCTTCCATCCAGCACAGAGATCACGGCACTTTGTAGACACTTGAAAGTGATTTGCGGACTAAATGAACTTTGTACTAGATGTAGATACCACTGTATAGAACTTCTAGACGCTTCGAGCAGTATTGTCCAATTGAAGTAATTGAGCAGCCTATGTATTTAAAGTGTTCTAGAAGCCTTAAAAAACTAGAAATAAGCAGGTAAAATTAATTTTAATAATATATGTTATTTACCTCAAGTTATCCAAACTATTATCATTTCAACAAGTAATTACATAAACATGATTAATGAGATGTTTTACATTTTTCATATTAATCTTTGTAAACCACTGTGTACTTTACACTTTCGGCACATCCCAGCGTGGACTAGCTTCTTGCAGGTGCTCGTGAATCACTCGTGACTGGTGCCTACCATGTTGGACAGTACAGACACAGAGCGTGATGTAAAAACAGTGACAGGAAGGAGAAATACTTTTGATTCAGCAATTAATGATGGTTCTGTCGATGACTTCTAAGTTCTAATAATATTTCCGGCCTCCTAAAGTTACATTAATTTTATATCAAAACGCCCTCCTCACACAAACCTTATAGTAGATTGAGAGTGAAAAAGGCACAGGTATCAGTATTTAAGTGAAAATGTGGAGGTCAAAGTATTTTTAAAATTACAATAGAATAAATGCAGCCTCCCAGAGTCAGGTGTTTTAAACATGCAAATAGCATTGTGAAGCCCTAAAAAAGATAAGAGCTTTCACTTATGATGCATTTTAATAACGCCAAGGCCCTTTATTTCACAGCAGAATTTCCTGAGCTCATTATGTGAGAAGGAGCATATTGTCTAGTACATTCGGTCCTGGGAAGCTCATCTGCTCCAACTCCAGTAGACGTGAAAGCTATATGTTTACATGAGAAAAAACGTCATTAGACATCCCTGATGGTAAATTCTGTAGACAGGGGGACTTGCATAAATCACTGGTGTGGCTTTGCCGACTTCCTAGTCAAACTCGGGCTGTGTGTCACTGCTCACAGCAAATTAAATTTTGATGAGCTTGGGAAAGTAATTGGGCTGTGAATGTTACCCATTACTCAGAGAATTGTAAGTGTCCGGAAATGAAACCCAATGATGTAAAATCCAATTAATATTTTGGGGGCAACCAGGACCATAGACAGATTGAGCAGTTAGGGACCTAAGTCCAATGTATAATATTTCGCAGTAAAATACCCCAAGGCCCTAAGGAGTTTGAGCAGCTCAACCGAGGACAGACAAGTAATCTTGGTTACAACTGCGGATAGGATCCAGTTTTACAGACTCCTTAGCTCCCTGTTCATGCCTCTTCATTGTGCCCATGTTTCCCTGCATCTCTTCCTTTGTGCAGCTCTGGCCACTTCTCTGAACTTTGTTACCTTCAGGAAGGAGAGGGAGAGGAAGACAAACTGTCAGCGCCAGCTCCTTCCATTTTGATGTGGCATGTGATAATCGCTCCTACTTCCTGCTACAGAAGAATAGAAACATATGATATTACATGTAAATATCAGTTTGGGGGAAATGCTAATTTTCTGAGTCAGCAGCTGATGGAAGTAAACTGAAAAACAAAGAAGTGGGTCACACAACTAAAAGGACCTCAGCCAGGAAGGACAATTCTGCTTGGGACTCAGCTGTTGAGAAAGGTGAATAGATGCTTGATCAATATCGATTTGATTGATTAATTGAAAGAGATGGCAGAGGAAGGAAAGGCAGTGCCGGTGGTGCTTTACCAAGGCTTGGGGACTTTTGAATTCAGAGGAGTTTGGGGTTCCCGGGGGTAGAATACGGGGGTGACTTAAACAAGGAGACATGTGGGCAGGCAGTTTGTCTCCTGCAGGTAGACTCGGCAGGGGCGTCTTGGGGTCTCAGTTCTAGATCGGCTGTTTCTCAGTGCGTCCTTTACAGAGCTTCTTGCTCTCTTTAAATCAAGAGGGTGGACCGAAGTGACTGTTGCTGGAGTTTCTACACCAGTCCTATCATTCTAGCATCTGTGAAGGTGGTGGTGAGCCAGAGTAACTGTTCATGAAAAATGGAGGAATTTGAGGAATGAACGTGTCCAGAGAACACAGGCACATCAGTGCCATCTTTCCTTTGATATGAAGCCATGTGACCTCTCCCATCTTTCTTGGTGGCTTAAAATAATAGGCTGAAGGGGCCAACTCCCACCCCCCCACCAAGCCAATGGAAGGAGGTTTTCTTCCCATCCTCTCAGAAGCGCTATCATGGCCTCTCTTCTCTTCTCCTCTCCTCTCCCGTTGCGTTCAGCTTTGGAAACAAAATCATCCCTGTGCCTCGGTACATGAGTCCTGCAGCACTGATTTAAGTGTTTATTTTAAGTCTCTGACTCGGCACTGAGGAGAGATTGAAAACCGCCAGCCTCAGGCACTTTTGATCTCCTGCTCCTCATGAATGCGGTATTCATCACTTAAACGTAATATATTTATAATCAGGGCCAAGGCAGCCTGACCTTGTTTTATTCTAAATAGATCACAGGCAGCTAGACATGGGGGCTTCCTGCTTTAAATCAGATGCAAGATGTGTTAGCTGTCAAGGACTTTGTTAAAATTCAGTGGATCTCTTTAGGTTTGATCTGTTTCTGTCTTTGTTATTTATACTTGAAAAAAGAACAACAGAAAATGGGTGGTGGGTGAAAGGACTCTGGTAGAGGCTCCACATAAAACCAAACTTCAGGAGAATGGAAGGTTGTGTGGCCTTTCCATCAGAACGGGGGCGGGGGGTGGGGAGGCAGGAAGACAACATGGCCAGGGCTTAGATCTTCCACCCCGAGGTAATTAATTTCTAAGCCACATTTTTCCCCTTTCTGGAAACATTAATCATGAAAATTAAAAAAAAAAAACTGAGTCAATTGTTATTTATCGCTTTCCTGTGCCACGGTGCTTAAAGAGCACTCACCAGGAATGTTCAAACACATTTTTTTTCCCTCCCAGTACTGAGTCCGGGGCCAGCCTTGTCTATAAATATCACGCTAGGGTAACAACTCCAACCTTCTTTGGCCCCCTGTCCTCTACTGCTCTGCCTTACTTTGCTTTAACCATCTCTACTAGATAAAGATACAGCAATCCCTTTCAGTGACTTGAATTGTCCTTAAAAGTCAGAATGGGCAAGTACTGCTTATTTTAGTCATTGTAGCAAGTGGAATTCAAAGATCCAGAGCGGAACATTTACATAGAAGAAAATCCACAGGGGCATAATTGCTTCAGGCATCTGATTATTTATCTGCCCACGCCTGGTTCCTTCACTCTCCCACTCCACCCACATACCCACCCACCCACTGTTTCCCCTTGTTACAAGGTGTTCTACCTTGGAGATGAAACAAGTGAGGGCTAAACTAATTAACTAACCAGCAGTGATCTACAGCCTCAGCACCTTGCATTCCTGAAGATTTATCCCATTTCAAATTCATTGCCATTTCCCTCCAGGGAAATAAAGATTGCTGCCTATTAAAGATGGGGACAGAAAAAGGCACCTTCACTGGAGACAGCCTGTACAAGAAAATAATACTGTAATCATTCCCTCCAATCAGCTGAAAAGGATTAAATCTTCTGCTTCTAAAGTAATGTTCCAATTGAGCCTTGGGGAAGAATAATTCATGATTAGGGAGAAGGCTGGTCTAGCAAATGTGAACATTATGTCCATTACTTAAACACACTTCCTGGGCTGACTGCTAATGTACCCAAGGGACTCGCAGCCCCAGCAACTGATAGGCGCAATGAAACAGGCAGACAAGGACAAGAAGTATTATCATCTGCATTCAACAGCACTTACATAGACTCTACCACTGCTAAATCACTGCCTTTGGTAAATAGCCCAGATAACTCATTTTAATAGAAGAATTCTTCTCTTCTTTATGTGTATTAAACAACAGACTCTTATGAGCGGTGGCAGTGTATTGATTCCTGGGAAAGGCCGTGTGAATACCAATTCTGTAATTTATGCTGTTTTGTGGCTCTAGCTGTATTTGTTATGCATAGTGTATTAAACATTCAATAGCTCAATTTAATCTTTGCAGCCAAATTGCACAGCACATCATGCCAGATAGTGGTTGTTTCATATACACAGCCCATCTGCTTCCTGTTCTATAATTCATTCAGCAGGCAAAGTTTCTGGCAGCTTCAGGCTACCAAAATATATATATATCCTTAGGGTACCAGAAGTGCTTGGCACTCAATTAGTTTTCCGGGTTTTGAGTGCTTTGTGTGCATGAGCATGGGTATGTGTTTCCACTTTTATGAGGATTAAAGATGGGGATGGTTTGCTAAGTTCCCTGTCCTCATCTGGACAACTTCTCATAAACTTGTGGGCTTTTCGCAAAACCCAAAGAGAACAAAAAAGTTAGAAATAAAACAATGATCTTTCACCCTTGGGAAATTAGCTATTGCAATAAAAGGTGTTCTCTCGACCATCCTTATCTGAATAGATGGAGTTATATCTTGTGCAGTGGGGGGAAACATAGAACCAACCCCAAAGTACTAAAACTGTTGGCTTCTTTCTCTGCACGAACCACTTGGGATTTGTTCTCTTATGGCAAATGTTTATTTTCTCTGAAATCCCCTCCTCTCTTGGAGAGCTGCCCCTGTCTCTTAGCATCGGTGGTAACTTTGTCCTTTCCTCATCTTCACTTTCTGTTTGCTTTCAAAGTAGTTAGTGCCTAAATGTTGCCCACTGGAAAACTACATTTGCAGCTTACTGAAGTCTTTCTGCAACTTGCAGCACAAATGCCTGACTTTCAGAGCACTTTACGGCCTTTATACCACACACAGGGGACCTGGACCACCCTGGGATTTGGGTGATCATTTTACACCTTTTTGGGAAAAGTGACCAAAGAACCCATCTTATAGACTGTAATTACAGCCTCTGAGAGCGGAAGTAGATCATCCATTCCAGTGACCTCATTTTATAGGTAATAGCAGCCAACACTTGTGTGTAATGCTTCAGGGCAAGGTCAACCACGTGGATGCCAATGGAGCCGAGCGAGGCCCGGCAGAAGACGAGGCTGAAGCCGCCTGGAGGGGAAGCTGGGAACTGCAGCACCCACTGCTGAGTCTGATTAGAGGCACTGATGCGGAGCGACAGACAAGCATTGCCACACTGAGGGCAGGCCGACCGTTTCCAAATCTTTCTGGTTTTCGAGAGAAGCTGGGAATCTGGATTTTATGTTTAAATGAGAAAAATAATTTAAATGTTGGCATTAAATGATATGATATTATATATTTTAAAACACTGCATGGGCCAAACAAAACACATCTGTGGGTCTGCCGGAGCATATGGGGCTCCAGTTTGCACACTGTTTTAGAGTTTATGCCACCCTACTCCATGCATTCCTGTTGTGCTTTCCTGGTAGGACGCTGAAGTCTAGGGGGTTAGGGTCTTACTGAGTTCATACTACAAGGGCCTGGGAATAAATCTCTTGTCATATACTCCAGGGCTCCTGTGACATAATGATGTTTCTCCCTGTGGTGTACAAGGATTCACCTAACATGCCTTGTCTAGCAGTTGGGATCTTCCCTTTGAAGTAGGGAATTCCACCTTACTTCTGCTTGTAATATTCCTCTCTGGTATTCCCATCATTAGCACACATTACTTTGGTTTGACTCATCCCTACCTGTCTTAGGGTTATGTTCCCTGTATACACTATATGTCCAACAAGTACAACTCATGATGTAAACATAACCCTTAAGGTCTTACTTCATTGCAGCTATTCATTGGTGATAACCTCCCTGTCTTTTTTTGGCAGAATTTTATGCTTTTTATTAATATCAATGCAATGTTCACATGATCTGTCTGTTCACTGTCTTCGCTGCGCAGCCTGGTGCTGGGAGCGGTGACCCTAATGCCCGGCTGGGCTTCTCTCTGCACAGTGGCTGTGCATTCCCGGAGGAGATGCGAGCAATCTCAGCACAGGAAGGTGTGTTGCACATCAGCAGCACTTCGAGCTCCTTGACGTCGGGGCCAGGAACTTCTGGAAGCCACTGCATGTGCTCTGTTTTCTTGTTGCCCCCATAAGCAATGTTGGGCATCGAGTTCTGCGCGTTGACCCTTCTGCACACCCTGTTGTCAATGTGTCTAGGTTTCCACCAGTCACACTTAATTTTGACGTATTGGTCTGACTGGTGCCAGATACATTTCTTGGTCCTCTTTTTGCCAATCTGGGGTTTCATGAGGGGCCTGAGGGCAGCCACGGTGCTAAGTTGGAGATGGCTGCCACCTCTGCAGGCAGTGTCCAGGAAGAGGCGGGGAAGACAGCGCACAAAGGCTGACTGTAACCTCCCATTTTACCTCCTCTCCTTCACCATAAAAACTACATGAACAATAGAAGTTTCTTCACTAATAGACAACCACAATTCCTTTGTGTTGCAAACAGACTTTTGATGTAGTAATTTGGATGCTCAGACCTGAGGAGTAATCGAAACTTCTGACCTGACTTTTTTCTGGTAGGAAAATTTGTGAGTGACCTCTGGTGACCCTTAGTTTCATATAATCCTCTTCCCTTGGAGTATGTTGCTATGGAGTATGCTCCCTATGTTGCTATTGCTATTATAAATTCTGCTTGTGGGAGGTTGTATCTCACAGCAGCTTTGGAATTTGTCGTATGAGCTTATTGACAAATGGGTGTGAAGAGTCCCATTCTAACATCCTGTTACAGTTGTCTGGCTGAGCGCCCACACCAGCGGCCCGCATCCTGCAGCACTCACCAAGGCAGGCACTGAGGGGGGATTTTTAAAAATAGTACCTGGATTGGATGGCCCAGCCATGCTGCCCCCTCCCTCTACTTACTAGTCATTAGGTCCTTCTGCCAGCTAGGAGCTGGAACTGTTGGTGATTAGATCTTTGCCATTTGTCACATGTGTCTGGGGGGTTCTGGGTTCCTATCTCAAGCCTCAGTTGACTTTTCTACTGGCCATCTGTGCTCACTTAAAAGTTCTTTTTATTCCTGAGCCATTCTTATTCTCTGGGTATGTGCCTCTGTGTGTGTGTGCATGCATGTACGTGGCTTTTTTTTTTTTTTCTTTTAATCTATGCCTTTCCTGTTTTGAATGCTGGAATCTTGGTGGTGTGTTCTTCAGGAAACCCAGCCTGGCCAATATCCATGATCACTCTCTCCTGCTTTTGCTCACCCACTGCCTACACTTCCTTCCTTTCTGTGTCTGCTTACCTTGTGCCAGGCCCAGGCCCTGGGAGATGAGCTTGTTGGCAGAACCTGCTGATGGAGAACATGGGTTCAGGTGGTGAGGCAGCTTTTTGACACAGCTGGCGCTCTTCATGTGGGTCACCTGCATTGCCAGAAACACAGAGGTATCTTGTTCGTGAGACTTAAAAACAGCCATTCTGAGTGACTGAGCGAGTGTCAGCCTCGCAGGTTTTGGGTGAGAGTTTGCTTTAACCAGCCAATGGTTTCCCAGGTTAGAAGATGACACTGAGACAGCTTGCCTGAAGGGCATCTGAATGTTTTTCTTTTCCTATCTTGAGTCCTAACCTATGACTGTATGACTAAATTAAATTGATGGTACCTGCCATTCACTTCCCTCCCCTTTATCAGAACAGGTCCAGGGACCACACACACACTATGATATACAATGACGGACAACTTAAGGTGTTAGCAGTCTTAGAATATTCAGAACCTTCAGTGACATGGGTTTAAATTTCTGATATGAATCCATTGTGATAGGGAAAAACTGGATGATGGTGTGTGTGTGTGTGTGTGTGTGTGTGTGTGTGTGTGTGTGAGAGAGAGAGAGAGAGAGAGAGAGAGAGAGAGAGAGAGAGGTGGGGCTGGCCCAGAATTAGCCACCTGTTATTATGCAACTCGAGCTTTTGTTGCCTTCCTTTCCCCTAGGGCTGCTGAGTAAGTGATTGCCTTGCTGGAAATTGAAGATCCACCCAAACCCTAAACAACCATGATATCTACTCCAGGGCCTGCCTATTACCTATGATTTCTTTCAGGAAAATCACGGTCATGAAGGTATAAAAATCCTCATAAAGTCCTTCCAAAGTTACACAGTAATCCACAAGCCCTCATTATTTAGTTGTTTTCTTTAAGTGTATACTGAGTATTTGCTCTCTGTGTACTATGCTGGAGGCTATGAGGGACACGAAGGGTCAGCTAGGGTATAAGAATGCAGTCTAGTGAACAGATGACGCAGTGCACATGCTTTGATGTGGATGGGTCTCTGAGAGCTCAGGGTGTTGTCCCAGACAGGGGCACTAGATGGGGGAGAGGAGACTGCTGGGTGTCTAAGCATTGTTAAGAGTCCTGAGAGGTATGTAAGAGAATGGAGAAGCCATAGACCATCTCGACTCCCTTTATGATTTTCGTCCAGGCCTTTTCCTTTTATGTCTGCTTTACAGAATCCTCTGCTCCCTTTGTTTGTCACTCCTGTTTTCCTCCATCTTTTCTCGGTACTGTTGCTTCTCTTCCTCCATCTCAGCCACTACCTCTTCCCTATTGTGCCTCTTTTCTCTAAAGTTGCTGCTTCCAGGAGGATAAAGGGGAACAGACACCTAAAGGATCATCTTTCATTTTTTTCCATGTGCTATTCTGACTTTAAAAAAAAGAAGAAGAAAATTTGACCTTAGATGTTAGTCACTATTTTTTTTTTCCTTCAAGCAATTCCGAAGTTTATTGAGGAGACTGCTCATGCACTGGGAATGAAAGAAAGAAGGTTCAGAGTGGGTTACAGTGTTGGGATTTATAGCTGACCTTCTCCCAGGCTAGTTCTCCGGCAAAGAATCCTCCAAGAGTGACCCAAGAACAGGACAAATCACATGGTGAGTTTATAGTGGACACAAACCTTTAAGTTTCTGGATGCAAAGTGAAAATTGCCTCACCTGCTTAAGGCTGTTTTCCTATTATTGTACTTCTTGCTTTTCAAACTGGCCTGCAAATGAGTTCCCTATGCTGATATTGTTTTTAGCTGGAGTGTGAGAGAGGCAGTGTGGTTTGTTGTTGCCTAAATTAATCCCTGCGCTCATTTTGCACCAGGAAGAACACTGGAGCTTGAATCATTTTGGGAAAACAGTAACACCCGAGCTTGTATTCTTTACCACAGGGCACAGGACAAATGGCTTCCAAACTAATGTCCGGCGATGAAAGGAGAGACTGGGCTCCTTTATTTGATAAGCAAATCTCATTGTGAGCACAATAAAATATTTCCACAGCTTTCAGGGCCAACCTACTTGGCCAGTGAAAGAGAAGGGAATTAAAAAGAGGAAAACAAACCTAAATCAAACATTATACAAAGCAATAAAAAGCTTAGTACTAATTGTTCTCCCCATGGAGATCTGAAAGCTTTACACCACTTTCCTTAAAAAGGGAGATGATTTTGGCAACTTAAATGAGGTTGGTGAAAACCAGACTCCTTTTCAGTGAATGGTTTGGTAAAGACTATTTTTGGAAAAGGCATATACTCTCAAAGCATCATAAGGCAAAGGGCTGTAGGGAATAGTGCAATAAAAGGAAAAACGTTTGCTCGATGAAAACACTTTCCAAGTGAATATATATATATTCACTCTAAAAGAGATATCTTGAACTTTAACGGAAGTACCATTCAGGTGATAAGTGGTGGCAATAGTTATATATGCATCCCCCCCGGCCCTAACAGTGAGCCAGAATTGGAGGGAGTGCGATGTATGGGAAACTATAAGCACTTTATTCCCCCTTTAACTAGATCTTGTTCTGTAAACACATGAGCATCTGATGTTCCCACCCAGGTTATTCCTTCTAGGAGGAATGCGTGCTCTCTCTCACTTTAACCATTTGGTTGCTCAATGAAAAGCATCAAAGCATCACTATTGCCCTGCTCAACCCATTTAGCACCTCTAAAAGTCACTACATGGATCTGGTGATTAATGATGATTGATTTTTTTCTTGCCAGTTTAATCGTCACACTTGAGTGGGGCTGATGTAGGCCCAGCTGTGCTTAATTAGCCCTCAGGACTTAGAAACCGTATTTTAAAGACAGGCTTGTAATGGAAGAAGCCTTGATGATGCAGACCGCTGAGGTGAACCCAGACATGTGGCAGATGCAGTTTTTCATTAGGCCCAAGGAACATGTTGGGAAATGGATGTTGCATAAAAAAGACATATGTTCTCCTGGACTTGGGAGAGCTCTCGTTGTCTTCTAGAACATGGGTTATAAGGGGAGAGAGCTTGGTATGAATTTCTCTGTGCTATGACCTTGGATAATTACTTAAGACAAATGCTTGTTTCAGTCTAGAAGGTAGTTGCGTTCGTTATACCATACCATTCTGTGTGGCATATTTGTTTCCATATTTTTGGTGAATTTACCCATCTCTAGTGTTCACCTTAAAATGTGAAACTCTTTATTCTCCTTGAAAAAATTTCATGTCTATAAGGATGTTTTCTTTTTTTCAGGATCCACAATAAAAAACCAACCTTCCTCATTCTCTTTGTTCTTTGCTTGGTCAATGGAAGACTTCCTTCCTCCCTTCCTTCCTTCCTTCCTTCCACTAGACATGTCTTTTTAGTCAATAGAACATTATTTCTAGACTCAGTTCTTTCCCCATTAGTTTGGGAGTCTTCAGGATGACCTGTGTTACATAGGCACTTTCCCACTAGGCATGGTTTCCAAACCAGAACCTCATGTCATATACAGTAGAACACCATCCAAGCAGTTATAGCTTCAGTTTCAGGTAGCATCTGGCTTCAGTCAAATTTATACTAAATGTCATAGGAAAGCTGTAATTCTTAGTAGTATTTCTCTTAACCTAAAGTCCTAGAATAACTTTATGAAGATAGGATGCTCAATGAGTTTCCAAAGAATAATTACAGGTATACTTGTAGATATCTCTAGGAATTGTAGAAATGTTTATAGATGCAAGTCATAGGAGACAGAGAAAAACCTTGTTGCAAGGTTTGGTTCCATACCAGTGGGCTATTGACTAGGGAAACTGTTGATGCAGTTGGAGGGGAGGGAAGATGAGTGAGAACTTTGGGGAGTAGAGTAGCAAGTGGGCAGCATCCAGATGAGGCCCAGAAGCCTGAAAATTGATCCTCAGCATGTTGCTTTCCAAGGGTGGCGGGAGTACAGATTGAAACTGCTATGAAGTGATGATGAAGAGAATTGTCAGTATGAAAGGCAACATTTTGGTGTTAAAGAACAATATTGTATTTAAAAAGAATGCTACATATTCAAAACTCTTTGGGCTGCAAATGACAGAAACTCAATTTAGGCAGTTTAAGCACAAAGAGGCATTTATTGCTTTTGTATCTTAGAGGAAAATAGGTATAGCTCATAGAACTGAAGTTACAGTATAGGGCCCAAGGCCTCAAGAACTGGAACCACGCACTTGTCTCCAGAAGTCTTTCTCTGCTTCTTGCCACCATCTTTATCCATCCATTCACCCATTTATCTATCCACCTACCCATCCATTCACCCAGCCACCCACCCGTCCAGCTGCCATGTCTGTCTAGGCTGGACTTTGTTCTGCAGATAGAATTTCTCTAAATGACAGAGTTTAGCAAACACAGTGGAAAGAGCTTCTTTGCTCAATCGGTATGTGGCAATCCAAAGGAGGAACACTGGCCTGGGGTCATCGGATCCTCCCGTAACTCCATCCAGGGGAATTAGATATTATTTGGCTAGGTGTGGGTTATGTACCCTACCCATGGGTGACATTTTAAGAAGAGAGAGATTATAGCAGCATGAGAAGAGGCAGACTAGCTTGCTGAGCACATTACCCCAGTCGTGTATAAATTCCATTATAATAGTACCACTAATAAGCTAAATAAAAATACCTTTTCTTGAATAACAGTTTATTTTAGTGGAAGCATTTTTACCTATGAATTACCTAAATTTTTGTCTAAAGAGACTTAGTCTCACTTCATTGTTGAAGAACATCAGGTATAGGCTAAATAGTAGTACATGCATAAAAAGGCATACAATAACTGATATATATTTAAAAAACCCCAGAAATCTAGGTTCAGTTTCAGGTCTGCCACTACTGAGCCCCTTGACATAAGCAAATCAGTTACTATTTTTGGTCTCAGAAGGAGTTGGACTAGATTAGTAGTTCTCAAATGTTAACATGCATCATATTAATCTCGATGGTTTCTTAAAATGCTCTTTGTTGAACCCTGCCCCCCCCGAGTTTCTGACCCAGTGAGTTTGCAGAGCCAGAGAATTTGCATTTTTAACAAGTTCCCAGGTGTATTACTTTCCTATCACTGCTGTAATAAGCCCCCACAAGCCTACTAGGTTAAAACAACGCAAATTTATTATCTTACAGTTCTGGAGGCCGAAAGTTTGAAATGGGTCTGTCTGTGCTAAAGTTGGGTGTTAGCTGAGCTACCCTACTCTGGAAGCTCTGGAGGAGAAACTGTTTCTTTGCCTTTTCTAGCTCCCTGTAATCCTTGACATGGCCCCTTCCTCCATCTTCAAAGCCAACTGTGGCTCCTTCAAATCTTTTACTGACTTTCTCTACTGCTTCCCTCTTCCACATTAAAGGACCCTTGTGATTGCACTGGGCTCGCCCAGATAATCAAGGATAACCTTTCTATTTGAAGGTTGCTGATTAACAACCTGAATTTCATCTGCAATTTTAATGCCCCCTTGCCATGGGACATAACATGTTCTCAGGTTCCAGGAATTAGAAAGTAGACATCGTTGGGGCCCATTGTTTTGCCTACCACATCATATTTTTTTTTATTTACTAAGAACTACTGGACTAGAACAATTATTTTATCTTATTCAGCTCAAAAATTTCAATTCTGAGATAGCTAAGCAGAATTGCTTTCACTTGTTTGCAAATGGATTAATTGCCTACCTATTTTATATATATGCTTTCCATTGGTTGAGCTCTAGTACAAAAAGAATTTGCTCCAGAGTTAAATCACTCCCCAAATGAAAGCCAGTTATTTCTTTTTTAAATAAAGATTTTATTTTTTAGAGAGAGGGGGAGGGAAGGAGAAAGAGAGGAAGAGAAACATCAGTCAGCTGCCTCTCACATGCCCCCAAGTGGAACCTGGCCTACAACCCAGGTATGTGTACTGACTGGGAATCAAACCTGTGAGCTTTTGATTTGTAGGCCTGTGCTCAATCCATTGGGCCACACCAGTCAGGGCAAAAGCCGCTTATTTCTTCTGCAATAGGAATAGACCTACTAAAGGGCTACATCTGAAGAGTTCTCTGTCCATGAGGTCGATTCTACCTGGGTTATGATGTAACATGAGGTATGAGGCTTGCAAGGTCTATATTCTTAAGATTTACATTAAATCGTCTATCTCAAATTTATTTTGTGGTTTCAGGTTATCTACTTTTACTATTCTTGAAGAATAAAAGTGTTCCTAGCATTAACTAACTGCAAGCAAAGAGGCACCTGGAAGGCAGAAAATGCTACAAAGGCTTCTATTTCTATCCTCTGGGCTTAAGTTAGTTATTGGTGAGACAAGGCTTTGGGTCAAATCTCCTAAGAATTGCTGGGAGTTGCTATGGGAACTGCTTGGTTGTCTACATTTCCTGCCTTCCTGTCTTCATCAGTTCAAATCTGAGCAGACAAATTTCCGTCTGACAGTATCTCACACTCATATCTTGGATCCTGGGAATGGATAGAGTAATTCTCACCTTTTTCCTTTCCCTCCCTTGATCTTATCACCTATCTGAGTGAATCTAAATGTTTCCTTGCAGAGGAAAGGCAGTCCTTGTGTGGTAATCGATATGAATTAAAGCGTGATTTTACTTAGAAGTCACCGAATTATTACCCACTCTATGAGAATCTGCCCAAGTCGATGCTCTCACCAGGACAAAGCCTCCCTGTGGCCATCTTTGTTTTTTCTTTCCGTTTCTTTTATCATCCTCCTGTAGTCACCTCTTTCGCCTTTGCAGCAATTTGCTCTGAATTTAATGTCCTTCACTTAACATGGATTTAAACATTTCATAGGGTAATGCTTTAAGGCATTGATTTTCAACTGGTGTTCCATGGCACACTGGTAAGCCCCAATAATTTTTAAAACATGCAACACCTGACTATTTAGTCAAGGGCACTGGACTCTTTCCCCTTAGATTTTCAAATAAAAAAAAACAACAACAGCCCACACAACAATAGCTGTTTGGTGTGAATGGAAAAAAAAGTATACTATTTTTTTTGTCAGATCAGCAAAAAATACATATTTTTGGTGTGCTGCAGAATTTTAGTAATATGTGTGTCACGAGATTAAAAAAATCACTGCTTTAAGGTGTAAAGGAACAAATCTTTAATAACAGAATAGTAAGGAAAATTTCTGTTGGTTTTTAAATAACAATATATTTGCTGAGCTTTATCTTCCTAACTTAATTATAATTTTATTGACATGCATTAAGAGGAACTCTGTCAGCTTTGGAATCTTCTCTTCTGAAAGCACTAATTACATTTATTTACATTAATAACTGCCCCACTGCCCTACAAGAAGTGATGAATCTTATTAAAGATGAATATTTTTATTCTATCAAAAATTATATATGTATATGAAATCTAGGTTAGTATAATTAGTTTAATTGAGCATTAAATTTTATTTTGAGCTCCCCAACAACAAAAACAGAAGGGAAACTTAATTCACTATAATTCTTGTTTGGAAAATGTGACCTTAGCATTTCCTTAGGAGACCCAATCAATTTTATATGTATTATATATTTTAAAATATTTTTAGGGACATACAAATCCAAATGCTGATGTTTAGGATGCTTATTATGATATTGTCCACACTAGCAAACACAATGACTAGAAGAAAACACTAAAGAATAGTGGTATGAGGTCTGTCCAGAAGGTATCCAGCCACGGACTATGTAAAATAGAGACACTTATTGAAGAAGATATGATACAAGAAACATTGTACACAGGACAATGGCACCTCAGTCCCCTTCAAAGTAGGCACCTCGGGACCTCACACAGTTCCCCCAGCATCTCTTCCACTGTTCAAAACACTCTCCAAAATCTTTTGTTGGAATTGCCATCAGCTGCATTGCTATATTTTCCTGAATCTCATTGACAGTCTGAAATCTCCTCCCTTTCAAAGGTGATTTTAGTTTTGGGAAAAGCCAGAAGTTGCAGGGTGCCAAATCTGGTTCATTGATAGCTGTTTGAATCAAGTCATTAGCAACCGTAGCACGATGTTCTTTCTGCTCCGGTAGCAGAAGCCAAGGAATGAATTTTGCCACAACACGTTTCATGCCAAGATCTTGTGTCAAAGTCTCGGACACAGTAGTTTTTGGAAGCCCCAGATCAGTTTCTAGTTCTCGCCCTGTCAGCCGCCAATCTTTGTTGATTGCATCTTTGTTCAACCTTCTCATGTGCTCTGCTTGTTGCAGGCCTTCCAGAACATGGATCACTTTCAACAGATCCTCAACCATCTTTGAAGCATTTGTGCCTCACTTTTATTTGCATTGCACTCATTGCATTGTCCCCGAAAGCCTTCTGAATCATCTGAATACTTTCCATGGAGGAACGTTGAACTTAATGCAAAATTTCATGCAGATTCATTGCTCTGCTTGCTCAGTCATTTTGAATGCAACGGCCACACAACGCACACGCTCACTCAATGGCGTCTATTGCCCCTACTGAGTAGTACAGTGAAGTCATTGGTCAGGCATGCGCATTCCAGTCCACTTTTCTTGGTTGCCAGGTTACATCGATGTTGCACAAACCATTCACGTTATATTAACAATGGCTGGACTTCTTCCACACAACCTCATTTAGTAATGTTCCGTAACACTATTACACACAATGATATGTGTGTATCCAATAGAATCTTATGATGGCATGAAAAACAATGTTGAAAATGACTATATCTCATTCTGTACAAATGTTTATGATGGTGCACAATTGGTACATATACTTTATAGCAAAATATCAACAGTATCTGTATTTGGATGCTGACATCATATATTGCTTTTATTCGTCTTTTTAAAATTTTCTTGCTTATTTATATTTTCTCATGCAAACATCTACTAGTGTGTGTTTTTTTTCATTAAAAATAATTTTCTTCATAGGTCTTTAACGTGAGACATTTGACAACTTTATACAATATGATTCCTTAAACAATGGTTTTACTAGAAACCAGAAATATTCTTCATGAGATTGTCAAAATCAATGGCACCCTGTAGTGAAGGCTCTGCTTTGCATGTGAAACAAGGTGGAGGCCGTCCAGTGAGCGGCAGCTAGATAAGTCCAAGTGACTTGGTAGGTGTGCAAACAAATTACAGCAGTGCTTCTGGAACCTTAATATCCGCACACAATTAGAGATATTGTAAATACGGGTTCTGATCCAGTAGTTGGGGCCTGAGATTCTGCATTTCTAACATGCCACTCATTCATGCTTGCTTTGCCCAGAAAGGACTTTGAGCGTCTAAGGAACCAGATGTAGCTTACTGGATCCCACCTCAGCATATCCATTGGAGTCACCTGCAGAACTAGAAAAGTACAGATTCCAGGACTCCATCCCAGATCTAGTGAGTTACAAGTTCTGGAGGTGTTTGGGGATGTAAATTTTATAAAACCTCCACAGTTGTTTGGATAACATTGGTTCATGGACAGGGTGTGTGTGAGGGTCACTTCCTGAGACAGTCTTAGCTATCACTCATTGCAGTGGCA
This sequence comes from Desmodus rotundus, assembly GCF_022682495.2. Lineage (NCBI taxonomy): Eukaryota > Metazoa > Chordata > Mammalia > Chiroptera > Phyllostomidae > Desmodus > Desmodus rotundus. The sequence continues at coordinate 38,360,784 of NC_071387.1, forward strand.
ATTTCAATGGAGCAGCACGGAAGCCTGCCTGGAGTGTGGCCTGTCTGCCTTACCCTGTGTAGAAATTAGCTCCATGCCCTAATAGCAGACATTTGGGTGACAAGCTTGTCCATGTCTCTCTAAGAGAGAAATCAGGTTGGTATTGCCACAGTATCTCTGCCCACTGTGGGCCACTATGGTTGTTTCTAAGAAGCAAGGGAATTAACTTTCCATAAGTTACTGTAGATTTGTTCAAATAGATTGCTAACTGCATAATATTACCTAACTCTCTCAATGGGTTTATCTAGGAACGTACTGAACAAACCTGTTATTGAAACAGACTCATCATTTTTGTAATTTCATTTCTCCTACATTTAACTTCTTACATAAAAAAACCACATAGGTGACGCTGCAGCTGTGTATTCAGAGTGGACAGATTAGTTTTATTTGCATGTGGTCCAGAGTGAACCCTGATTGTGAAACACAATGAGCAAATAGCCACACTGGCTCATTACATAAGGTTTTTGTGAAAACTAAAAATGCGAATTGCCAAGGAGGTTGGCATCCTTCAGGGCGTCTAGTGTGTGCAGAGAGTGATGTGTGACGTCATGGAACACATCAGTTTATCCTCTGGTGAGGTCCGACCCAGCAGCTCGTCTGTGGCAGCCTGTCATTCGGAACCATGCTCCTGCTACTGGTATCTACATATGCTTATATTTGAGAGCAGTACAATTCTGGCTTTTGAGTTTTAATAAGGCATACCTAATTTCCACATAAAAATTGAAGGTTAACCATGCTGGCATGTGGTGGGCAATTTTCATCTCATGTGCAAATTTGCTTTCCACAGACATTGCTTTCTAACAGGTTTCTGAGAAGTCCACATAACTGGTGTGTAGGATAGTTAATGAACAATTCTTTGATTAATAGATTAGCTGCAGCTTTGTAACGGGCAAATCAGTGCCTCTTACTATGAAACAGCCTGTCAGATTTTATTTTCCTGTTACCAAAGTTAGATTTTGTACTGCAAAAGGCAGTATGACCTGGCTCCCTACGGCAAGTCCTCTCTATGGTGAATCCAGCCTTGATTTCTCTGAGATGCTTTTTGTGTTATAATTCCTATTATGATAACCTGCTGAGCTAGTGGGTTGTATAAATGCACAGTACCGCTGTCCAGAAATGATTACAAGATGAATAATTTTACCTCTTGGCAACAGAGAAGAGTTTTCTCCTTTCCCCCCTGTCCTTCTTGCCCTTCTCTCCTTGGCTGTACTCTCAGAGGCTCTTTCTCCTTTGCCCCAGGCAGTAGTAATTATTCATATCACTTTTAAAAAAGAACTATGGTTCAAAAGAGAGCTAGAGTTCAGGACAAAAATGATACTGATGAGCATCATTTAGCTTCCCTTTTGGAGTTCTTTCCAGTTTATTTTTCTTTTGATTGCAGCTGCCCAGCGTACGTGGTTCACCCAGCCACACGGCATTTCCTCTACCCTGGGGACCATTTATAATCAGCCTCTAGGTCTTTCAGCATTTCCTTTATTCCCAGTTTCTGCTGCTTCCTCTTCTGCGTCCCATTCTCTTCTTACTTCTCCCATTCTTCTTCCTCTTCCTCCTTCCCTGGTTGCAAACAGAAGCTAGAGCCTGGCTCCTCTAGGGTCAAAGACCTAATGTAATGGCTCACCTCCTGTTTGATTTCAGCCCTGTCCCTGGGAAGATGCAGCGTTACTGTTGTGGCCCAGCCTTGTAGCACCACAGGCTAATGGATCAATTCAGCCTTCAAAGCATCCTATGGCCTGTCGATATGAAATTCTAGCAATTACTGACGTGGGCAGGCTGGGAAGCAGCTGAAAAACATTCCCTATTGATCACTCTAGAGTATGATGAACTTGTTTAAGAGAAATTGATCTGACATATTGATTTTTTTTTTATCAGAGAATCTCATGAATGCAATTTAAGTCACAATATTTCTTGCCTTGCAGAATGTTTTTTTTCATGTGGAGAATCTGTGAGGCAAACCAGCCAATAGAGACACTTAGAACTAAGTTCCTCGGCTTCCCACCCCTTACTTGTTCCATTGTGTTAGAAAATAATTTGTGTTAAGGTGGTTTTGATTATAATTTTTTGTTATTCTGTTAGAGTTGTCCCAATTTTTCCCCCTTTGCCTTCCTTTGCCCAGCCCACCCCAGCTGCCACAGACAACCCCCACACCATTGTCCATGTCCGTGGGTCATTCACGCATGTTCTTTGACTAGTCCCTTCCCCTTCTTTCCACCATTGTTAAGGTGCTTTTTAAATGTCAGGTTTCCTCTTCTCTGTGCTTCACGCGTTTTAACCCTCTCATAAACCTTCCTTACTGACTGTCTCTTCCTCCCAACCCCTCATCCCCTCTTTAACATTTAATTGGAAGTCTTCATTCGAGGAGCAGACCCTTTGATATAGTAGACGCTTTCTTATCTGTTGAGTGGAGAAAAGGTTTTGGAAAATGAGAACCTTAATTATGGCCAGAGGTAGTCCTGTCCCTTGACACCTCTGGGAATTATTTGGACAGTGGTGGTGATCGATTGCAAACCCTGGGCTATTCATTCACGAGCAGTGTCACCTCTACAGCACATGCTGGACAGTTACTGTGTGGGCCAGAACTGCATCATGCACTTGAAGAGGTGGCCCAAATCCTTGCCTACTTCTAAATGTCTCTCCCCATGCAGCTCCATGGGGCGACTCTTTCCCTTCTCCCTCAGTCTGACCTGGCATTCTCTCAGGAGTAGAGCTGTGGTTTGTTTCCAAATAGCGATGATGGTCAGTATCACTTTGGGAACCTCCAAAAACATAGGTTCTTGGGCCTTATTCCAGACTCACTAGAGCCGAATCTGGGAGTGGAACTTAGGCAATTATCATTTTAAAAGCTCCCTAGTTGAGTCCAGTGAGCAGCTATGTTTGGGAACCACTGGATTAGATAACAGAATTGTGTGTGTATTTGGTAAAGAAAGAGTTGAGTAGAAGTATGGAAGGAGAAAGTTGGCCCCCTGCAAAAGAAAAAAGTACAATAATCAATTTAGAATTCATTCATATATATGTGTGTGTATATGTGCACACACATATTCATTCATATATATACATATATTTGTTGTGTGTTGTGTATATGTGTATGTATATATGTATGCATGTGTGTGTGTGTGTGTGTGTGTGTATATATTCCACACCCAAGGACGTGCTTAGAAACATCAATGTGAGAGAGAAACATCGATTGGTTGCCTGTCATATCTACCCTGAGGATGCCACTCCAACCACCTTATAGCCACACTGGTCAGGTCTAGAACTCATTCTTAGCTCTTTGCATTTGAATGTGCATGTACGAGAATTGGTTGATGAGATGAACCTAGTTGAGTCCAGTAAAATAATAGATAAAAGACAGAGTAGTTTCCAGGGAGGGTTGAACTGATGGTGGAGTGGAGCACAGGAAACAAAATTGACACACTTTAGTCTTGGGTCCAGGGGAAGCTCTCTGACAAGCCTTTAAGGCTGCATCACAAAGGAAAAAATATGAATATACCTAAAATTTCTGATGGCTCACTCATACTAAAGCCCATACCTTCTTTGTCTGATGCACATGAAGGAGACTGGGTTCCCTCCAGTCTCACAGTGGAGAACCATTCGCAGACCTTTTGACACAAGAATTCAGGAGCTGTGTCTGTAATAACTTTGTCAAGCCTCACAGAGAAACTTCTAAAGTGGTAAAGCCACGAGGGAAATGAAGGTGCATATTCCGGATACATCTAGGAAATCTGTTCCCCAGTGATTTTCTGTTCCATTATCTCAAAGACCTGCTTCCATGGGGGAAATTTTAAAACAACTTTGCTGCTTGCATGGTGAGTTTGTATAAGCTGAGAGATGAGCCAAAAGAGTCTTCTGCAAATCACTTAAATTGGAGGTGTTCCATGCACTTGGAAAATAATCTAAGTGTTAGCATAGTCTAGTAAGTTCACTTTTTAACCATTTAATTCTTACTGGTTTACCTTTTTCTATGGGCTCCTGCAAAGTAGGCTAGATGGTTTGTTATGATAGTTCTCAATTTTGAGTGCAATTTATAATCATGTAGAAACTTTGGTTATAAGTTTCCACCCCCAGAGATTCTGGCCTGGGGTGAAGTCAATTTAGAATCTCCCTAGGTGATTCTAGATTGTGGCAATATTTTGGAATGCCCAGTTTATTTAGATTTAAAGATAGGAAATTGAAATTTTGCCAAAGTTCAAAATCTTTCTCTTAATTTTCTGCCTGTAGCCTTCTGGACTTCCGGAGAAGACAAGGCACTGTGGAGAAGGGAGGTGCCTTCTGTTTGCCAAATTTGTGAAGACAACAAAGCCGCTGTTTCAAGTACTTCTCAGATAGCATGTGGGCTCTCTTCAATACATGGCTCTGCTTTCAGCAAAATTGTTAATTATAGATCATAATAAGCTGTTAGCAGCAAAACACACACATAATTTGAAAGTGAAATGAGGCACAGTACATAGATAAAGCAATTGTTTGTTTAAGAGGTGATTAGCAGCAACAAACAAGCAAACTGATACTTGAACCTGAAAGAAATTACACCCATTTGGCATTGTTATAGGCCTTGGTTATTTGTTCATTGCAGCCTAATGCAGAGGTACAAGCCTGTCTCTGTCAGTTTCCTTTTTTTTCTGTGTATGATGTAGGGATGGGTTAGTCTATGCCATCTTAGAACTAAGATGATATTAAAAGAATAGCCTGTCAGAAGGAATAAAGAAAGGAAAGTGTCTCGGTTTCTCAAAGGAGCACATCTGAGATTTAAATTGTTCTGAGCTATGATAAATTATAAGGCTTTAAAACCACTGTAATCACTGAATGAACAAAACAGTTTGCCTTGGGTAATTATGCCTTTTGGGTCTCCTTCACTTTCAAGTTATTTTCCCCTTGTAAATGTTACACTCTGGCACCGTGTGCTGTGTCAAAGAGTGTTAATCTCAGTGTGAAGCGCTGGGGTTGTCTTTAAGGGTAAGTGAGCCCAGAAATATTCGCAGTTCAGACCCAGTTAGATGAAAACACCATTAATGCTTGAACATGACATTTGGTGACAATAGTTTCTAAATCGCAATTCCTGCTGGGGTGTGGTGGGTTTGGAGGGGCTGGGGCTTCATCCACCGTGTTTTACTTGAGTGAGCAATCTTGCCGGTTCAGCCCCAGCACTTGGAAATTCCCAGGATGGTAGCTTCATGTGGAATAGATGCCAGTTAATGAATAAGGGCGCACAGGCTGAGGATAAATAACCATGTTATTAGGGTAGATTGCAGTGCTCAAGATGGGAGGTTTAATAAGCAACTGAGGGTAACAGGAAATACTTAGCTTTTTGTTGCCTGAAAATGCATTCAGATTTTGCAGCCTGCTGCTTGCTGAAGTCGAGGAAGGCTGTAATTGGTACTTATCAGAGGCACTATGGTTCTGAGCCCAGGTTTCAGTTCCCAGCACCCTATCTGATTCCACGGTTGGCTGCACAATGGAAGGCTGTTCAATGTGGCTCATCTGCTATTGTTGTCTGTGGAAAATTCCAACAAGAAAGCCTCTACCTGGGGTCTTCAGTGAGAAAGTGGAGACAACAGGCAACTGTGGTGCCACCACATTTTAGGTTGCCTAGGCTATCTGGGTAAGTGTTCATTCTTTTTAGGGGCAGAGTCTGTAACTTCTAGTGCCTTTGGGGATAATGAAGTCAAAGCAATCAGGTGTTTGGAGAATTTATATTAGTGGTAAGGGCTAACATGTGTTGAGCAATTACTTTGTGCCAACCAAATATATGTGACATTCTATGCACGTCACATATATTAACCCCTTTAACCCTGACAAGTGTCCTCTGAGGCCAGCACTTTTATTGTCTCCATTTTACGAAAGAGAAAGAGGAGACAGGGAGTGGTTGTCAAACTCGCCCAAGGACATGAAAAATGGACCTGAATTGGAACCAGGCAATCTGGCTCCACAGCATGCAGGATGAACCTCTAAGTATATGGCTTCAAACACACAAACCCTGACTCTCTCTGTGCATCCCAGACTCCCTGGGGCAGCATTCCGGCCTGGTTCACCGACCTGCCCTGCCTCCGACTCCAGCTTTCTCAACTTCCCAGGATGTCATCGCACAATCTTTCCTTCTACCTGCTAGAAGAGGTGCCTGAGTCCTTGTTTTGGAACAATCGTCTTTATCTGACCATGCGTCTTTCTATAGTGGGTTTGTAAAACGCTGCGATTTATGAAATTGTCCTGGGGCGGTGGACTTCAGGGAGACTTTATGGATGGTGTGCGTTGTAACTTCCCTAGATGATGTCATAATGCATCCTCTCCAAACGACCATGCATGAGCCTCCTGCTAGTTGTAAACAATACAACAGACCAGAGGATTTTAAAATCTGAGCATGATTGCAGCCGGGGCTTCAAACATATAACCCAAATGGCAGGGTAATGAAATGAAGTGTGATAGAGTTGCGTGGAGGCATTATAGAGGCCAGCAATCCTATAAATATAATTGAACTTTTGAATTAGTTGTGGCAAAGGACTTATCAGCCTACATGTTTTATGCAGCCTAACCGAACAGATTCAGGACAATGTGCATGATGGCTCTATGCAACATTGATAAGCCTAGGCTGTTTCTTTTGAACCAAATCTTCTGAGGTTTGCTCCTTGACATAGACTGCTGGGAGTGCTTGCTCTCCTTGCTGCCCCACGGAGGGAGCCAGCCTCGTGTCGGAATGTGCAATGGCCTGGTTTTGCATGGAAGACAAGCTCTTGCCTCACATTCTCCATCATTCCCCCGGTTAAGCCTCCCACTGTAACTTGTTTTGAATCTACTTCTACCTCCTCCCACTTTCGCCTGTTACTAATGAGCCACTCTGGGTGAGGGACTGACATCTAAGTGCCTCCGGGAACAGCAGAAAAACTGTAGGTCTGTCCACAGAGGAGTCCCTTGGCACTGACCATTTATCTGGTGACCATGTGGGCCCGATAAGCAAAGCAAATCTGTCTGTCTCTCCCTCCCTCTGTGGCTTTTGGGCCTGTGCGTGTGCATTTCCCAGGACAGTTGCAGGAGACACCAAAACTTGTCTTCATTACAGCTCTGACTCATAACCCAATTAATGGTGTCAAGAAGTGAAACATGGTCCCCAGGCCCAGCTGCCTTTTGAAAGCAAGTCCCAGCCTGTTCAGAGCAGTAACAAATGGTGCTCTGGAGAGGGGGGCTGAGAATCTCTTCTACCAGCCAGAAGCAAAGGGGGGTTTCGAGGAGACCATGTGCGGTGTCAGCTCAGTTTTGGGGTGCAAATGCACTGGGTCTCCACACTGAGTGAGAGGGAAGGTCGGAGGAGGAGAGGGAAAGTGGAAGTGTTCGATGCTTCCCCTGACTGCTGGAAGAGGTTGCCAGCCTCCCATGGCCCAGACTTCTCCAGTGTAAGGCAGGTGATCCTGTCGCCCCACCGTCTGAGTTTCTTTCAGGGGAATCTGCCTGTTAACATTGACCAGATGCTCATTTTTCTCCTGCTAGGCCTGCACATGGGCTGTTCCTCATGTGTCCTTCCTTACCTCACTGCCACTGGTTTGTGGGTGAAAAACCAGCACCACATGGCCATTTTCCAACTTCCATAGAGATTATTTTTTAAGTTCGGACATGCAAATTTTGGGAATGGGGCGTGCTAAAAAGTGCTCTCAGCCAGTCCAGGGCATACTGTTCCTTCAGTCACCTGACTGAATGCACCTAGTTTTTAAAACACGCTGGCTGGTAAAGCTCCTTCTTTCTGGGAAGTCATTTACTTCTTTCTGAAAATATCAGACCTTTTAAAGAATCAATGCAGAACACTAATGAGAGCTGCCATTCAGTGCCACTGAGTGTCAGACATGGTGAGAATGCGTGGTCTGTCCCAGGTCCTCACAGCAATCCTTCCAGTGGGAAACTCTGTCCCCATTTCTGAAGTGAGCAGTTTTTCATTTTGAAGGAAGGCAGTTGAGAGAAGAACATGGGTGTGCTCCACCTCAGAAGGGAGCCAGCAGGGAGCGTCCTGCAGTTAAAAGCCCATCTTCTCTTACTACTTTCTTGCTTCTGCAAGTTGCCTTGGGGTTTTTAATATCCCAAGTGGTCTGAACCTTATTTCATGTCTCTCTGAGAAAAGGCAGCATCTCCAGGGCGGTGGATCTCCCAGGGAGAGGTTCAGAAGGAAGAGAGAGACCCCCTCAGCATAACCCCAAACACCTGCAGCATCTCAGGTCTCCCTTGGTGGTTCCACCCTGGCAGGGACTGAACCCAGCTTTGCCTGGTTTATGAGCTCCTAACAAGATGACAGCCTGTGGTGAGGAGGGAGTCAGCTGAATACCCAGGCTCTGACTTTCCCCAGGGATCCCTTTCTTCTGTTGCAGCCAAATGCTGCTCAGTTGAGAGTTCAGGAAACAAAACAGTCTTTGTTGCTTAAACTGAAATCATTCCCATGGCTGATTGTCCCAGTGGTCCTGTTGTTAACAATACTTCCTCCTTCTCTTTCTGTTCCTCCTCCCCAATTGCTCCTCCTCCTGTTTCCCCTCCCCACACCTCCTCTGCTTTGTCTTCCCCTCCCACTCCCTTGCCCTCTAAGATTCTTAATCATTACACATCTGAAAGATGACAAATCTAACAGAGTCTCGCCAAAGCGTGAGGCCCTAGGGAGTTAGTACAAAAAATAAAACAAGAGCCAGGCTCATTTGGAAAGGTCGAGATTTCATGGGAATGTTTTGGTGCAGTGAGAAGAGAAGGGGGGCCGCCCAGCTGATTGTCTCCGGGATGTTTGCCCAGGGACTGGGGTCATAAACTGGAGGAGTGGTTGTTTGCCAGTTTTGGATCGTGGATGTCTCTGCAAGTGTGATGAACATGCACAGCAACATGAAGTTTGGGCTCAGGTGTGGGGGGATACTTTTTGGGGAAATTCTGATGTCACCTTGTATCTCAAAGAATCAGAAACTACAAATATTGAAGAAAGTCCAATTTTCTGAGTGCTCCATCCAAGGACTAATGCTCTGTACACTTCTGACTTCCTCCTGCTGGCTTTATCTATCTTTGTTAGAAACCCAGTAGACAGACATCCTTAGGAGGTGTGATCCTGTCATTTATTGTCTTCACTGGAACACTTTGGAGAGTGACAGAAGCACTGTTGGTAACTACACTGGGACATCATCCATCATCCCCGGGCAAACTGGGAGAGTGTCATCCTGCTCCTGTCATGAGTGTGGTGGCAAGATCCACGACTGGGAAATGGGTTCCATCACAAACAGCTTAGAATTTCTGGGTGATCTTGCCCTGGCTGGTGTGGCTCAGTGGAGTAAGCGCCGGCCTGTGGACTGAAAGGTTGCCGGTTTGATTCCTGGTCAGGACACATGCCTAGGTTGTGGGCCAGGTCCTGGGTTGGGAGCTTGTGAGAAGCAACTGATCCATGTTTCTCTTGCACATTGATGTTTCCCTCCCTCCCCTTCTCCCTCTCTCCCCCTCTCTCTAAAAATTAATAGCTAAAAATATTCTTAAAAAAAAGAATCTCTGGGTAATCTCTAGGAAACTCTCAAGGCTACCCTGGCTGTAAAAATCAAAGAATTGGACTAAGCCTTCATTGTCTCTTTGGGTGGTGGTGCTTTGAATCCTTCTATCTTTACTTGAATGGGAGAAAGAGTATTCTGGGTGACACATTTTCCCTCCTACTGGTTGGTTAAATCAATGCATTCTCTTAAGTGTAGGCAGAAAAAACAGTACTTGGACTTGTGAGAATTATGTAAAGTACCTGAACACCACTCTATGTGAGGTTCTTTCCTTCTCTGAAAGAACAGGACAATCCTTCTATAAAACATCTCCCCCTTGCTCTCAGTAACTGGCCATGGCATTGAATACTGATTATTCAGGGAGCACCCACAGTTTATTCAGGACTTCAGTAGGAACATCTAATGGGGGAGGCATTCCCAGTCTCAAGGGCCTAGCCTCTCAATTATATGAAAAAAACCAAGTCTGCATTTAAGAATACAGTATCTGGGAAGGTATTGAAATCCCAGAGCTCCTTGGGGCACAGGCATAGGGATAATTTTGGAAAACTCTTGGTGTCAGAATTTCCCTACTTGCCTCGTACATCTTAAAGAATCAGGAAGACAGTGCCAGGCTCACGAGAAGGTGAAAGTGAGTTCAGGGCAGAAACCAGTGGGTTCTGAGGCAAGCTTGTTTGTGGTTGTTCTGGGTGTGCCATTGATTTCTAGGATGTCCACAGGCAGATCGTTTCTGCTTCTTGCAAAGGTTTCATTTTCTCCTGCTGCTCACACTGAATGAGAATTGAGACCAGAACATTGTAAATGGCTTAGCCACCCTGCATTCTGAAGTTAAAAGGGCACCCTGTGCAGTAGGAGCTGCGCTGAGAGAAAGCAGTATGTGGGAAGTTAGGAGGGCATGGATTCTAATCTCTGGCTTTCACTCAGGGTATATGAACTTGCTGGGTCTTTTGCACTACAGGTCTCTATTTTCTTATCAGAGGTTTTTGTTGGTTTGTTTTGTAGTAGAATTGTTTAAAATGAGGAAAACTTATGTGAATTCCTCCAAATATAAAAAACATATTTTATCCACAAAATATGTATATTTATATAAGTATAAATACATATGTTGAAATAATTTTCTAGACTCAAGATGGAGCCACTCCTGCCCTGGGTGCCACAGTAGCAAACCAACTTGGATAACTTTCCTGTCCCTGTAATTGCTCCTGTTGGCCAGAAGCTCAATACAGCCAGTCAGCTCGTCCCCGAATGCCAAGCCAACCCTGGGCTCCATACTTACTTCCACGTTCCTTATTCATTTTCCATTTTTCTCTTCCTTCCTCCTATTCTTTCTTTATCTTATAAAAGCTTCCTATACTCCTCCCCATTCTGTAGTTCTCTAGATGTTTAATAGTGGAAACTGCTCACTTCATGAAGTATTAAGTAAAGTTTGTTTGCATCACCTACATTTCCTTTAGTCATTTTAACATATATAAGACACTGTTTTTAATGAAGAGGGCTTAGAACCTGGAATGGCATCAGCTCAGGCTTCCTCCCTGGCAGCCTTCATAGCACCCTGAAGCACTTCCTCAGCTTGACTTCCACCAGCCACTTTTCAAAGGTGCCCTGTTCAAGTCTGAAGCAGCCCTGCACCGGGCCTACCTCCAGGGCTGAGGGGAGCAAGGGCTTTGTGGAAGCCAATCCACTCCTCTTGGTCCATTTAAATTGCCCAAGCTCTACCCACAGACCCCTAGCACTGGAGAACTATTGAACATTTCTCCAACCAGCTCCTTCCAGAATTTGGCCTTCTGTTTAATAAACACAGCCTTTCTGGATTGAAGACTGGAACCTAGAGAGTGATTAATGACCAGAGTTGTCCGATGATGTAAACAAGGAGCCAGAAACCAAGCACTTGTCAATCAAGAAACCTGGCTAGAGTCAGTGCTACCTCCAGATACGTCTGCCCTGCCTTAAACCCTCAGAGCTGGCATCCCAGCTCTATGGCTGCCAAACCTTCTGCTTCCTGGGCAAATCTGGTGCTCAATTTGATTGTTTACCCAAGTGAGTTATCCGGGACTGTGAAATACGATTCTTGAAGGCTAGAGCGAAGCGAGTGGCCCTCGGGACCAGACACCTTGGTTTGTAAATCAATCTTCGCCACACAAACACTCCAGCGGTTAGACGTTACAAGGTGAAGAGTGGCCCCCTTGTGGGACACCCTGCAGCGATTGCCATGTTAGCCAAGAAGATTGTGTTTCTGGAAATACTGGGCTGGAAGATACAGAATCCTCTATTGGGACTATGTTTTTGACACATGGGAATATCTGTTAACAGGAAATGAGTATAGCTCAGCCCTGGGAATGGTTGGGGGGGTAGTTGCTGCTGCTTGCATGAAATGTATTTCTTGTTAACTCTGCTTAATAATTAAAACACCAAACAACCCCAATGCTAGCCATTAAGGAATGATGGAGACTGTGTACCCTTGGAATCTCCTTAGAGCCTTAGCACACTGAATAATGGTTTCTCCTAAAATTTCATTGTTTGGATTCTTTCTAAACCATCAGCTAGATCATATTCTGCATGTTTGATTTATACTTGGGGAGAGTTAGTGAGTGAGTGCCTTGGGTTAATGAACTGATGAGGCCACAGATGGTCCCCTGAAAATATCTGAGAAAATCCAGATTCCAATTGTGCAAGTCAAGTGTTGAATTAAATAGTTCAGTCTGGGAAAATGAAAGAGTTCTGGAGATGGATGGTATTAACAGTTGTACAACAATGTAAATGTATTCAATGCCACTAAACTGTATACTTACGAATAGTTAAGAAGGTACATGTTATCTTTTGTATATTTTACACTGAAAAATTAAAAAAAATCAAGTCCTGGATTTTATTTTTAGGCTTTGCTCCATCCGAACCAAAGGTAGTTGGGTTTTATTTTTAGATTCATGACCCATGAGGATATGGCGTATTTCATATCTCCCTGGACTCTTCAGCTCACTTGCGAGGCTCAGGCTCCCAAGTATTCTCATTAATTCTCATTTCTCTGTCACATGATTCCTGCTCAGCCGTAGCAAATACCAGGGAGCAAAATAAAGAGCAGGCAATGTTTCCATTGCAGAAATCCATATAAAAGCTAATGATGTGAGGGCCCTGCATAGATTTTAGAATCTGTGTTTATTTTGGACAAACATTCAATATTTAGAATGGTGGGAGCTCCTAAAAAATTCTTTCCACTGACTAATTCATGCTTTACCTGTTTTCCAGCTTCTGAGCCCTCCATTCAATAAACACCCATCACATCATACAGTGTTAAATGGTTTGAGAAGTATCTGACTGATTTACCTCAAGACAGAAGTGCTAGAGATGTGTACATAATTAAAACAAAAGAATGGAGAACACATTAAAATAGACTCCTTTCTCCATTCTTTCAACAATTACTGATTGATCCTCCAGTGCCTACCACACACTGGATATTGTGGGAATTCAGAAACGGCAGCAAAGCCTTCCAGGGAGAAACATCAGGGAATTGATCTTGATTGATCTACGGAAGAAATGGCATTACAAGAAGCTAGCTCCTGAAGGATACACAGCATTTGAAGGGCATTCCACAAAGTGAGGATAGAATAAGCAAAGATAAGAAAGAGGAAATCAAACTTCATGTATGAGGAAAAATAGGCTAGACCACATGAGTTACAACCTTTTTCTGGAAAGGGCCAGAGAGCAAATATTTGGGCTTTGTGAGTTATATGATCTGTGTTGGAGATACTCATAGTCAATATCTAAATGAATGAGTGTGGCTGTGCTCCCGATAAAACTTCATTCACAAAAACAAGTGGAAGTTCATTTTGGCCCACTGACCATAGTTTGCAGACTTGCAGGATAGAAAATAGGATAGATGAAGGGATGTAGGAAGGAAGTAGACCAGGGTCCCATCAGGATGATACTTGCATGTCATGTCAGGCTAAAGACATTTTTCTGAAGCAGGAAGAAGGCACTTATTTTAGAGCAAAGTAATTGTCATGATAAGTGCCTTCCCTAAATTGTATCTTTCTCCAAAGCGGTCCCGTAGTCTTGTCGTCTTCAAAAGCACTTCTGGGGGCTTTTTCTTTCTAGTATTATTCATCTGCTATTACACTCATAAATTCTTAGAGCTTTAGAAGTAGCTTGATACCAAACCTTAAATCATCTGGTTCTACCCACTAAATAAGGAGAGCTGGTTATAAGTTTGTTCCAGCTTTTCTATCTTGGAAGGATGTAATATATATAAAGAAGGATATAAGAATTAGCCAAGACCCTTGCCTTGATCAGTCCATATATTCTACTATAGCTCCCCTGAGTAAGGCCCATTGTTGTTCAATACCTCCATGGCCTTATAGATTAGAAGATTACCTGGCTTTTCAATCCTTAGTCCCCTGCTCTCAGATTGCCATGTCCCAAATGTCCAGTTCCATTGTACTTTTCCAGGCCTCATCTTGCTTGACCTACACAGTATTTAACATTGCATCATCCTTTCTTCTGGATTCTTCCCTGCTCTGGCGTTTGTGGTACTACTTTCTCTTGGCTGTTCTAACTTACTTGTGGCTGCCCTTTCTCAGCTTCTTTGCCTGACTCATGGGTCCCAGGGCCAATGGCAGGGCTGCTCTATCTACCTATTTCTGTGGTCCTGTTAGCAGGCCCATTTGGATAACAAACCAAGGACAGTATCTTCCTTCTTGGTCTCTATTGGTAGAAAGGTTGATATTTGTCTCTCATCAGTCTTGCTCTACTACTTATTTCTTCATTTGCTCAGGGAAGAAAGGGTGCTATTTATTGGGTCTCTCAGAGATCCCAGCATTAACCAACTTCCTATCCAGATATTCCATAGATACTTAGGACTCAGTATGTCTAAAAATATGTCCAAACCTGAATGTATATGTTTTACTTTTCCAAAAAAGATTTAATCCTCAAAATTTCCATCTTTGAAATGGCGTGACTTTATATCCTTTAACTTAAGATGGAAACCTGGCCTCACCCCAAACTCTTGTTTACCCTCACTAACAACAGCTCATTAACAATCAAGTCCTATGGCGTTTGTTTCTTTCCTGTGTCCCATCTTCTTCGCCCCTCTGCTGCTGACATCATCCAGGTCACCAGGATCTCTCCTAGGCTATCAAAGCAGCTTCCTAAAGAGTCTCCTTGTTTCTAGTTGTACGCCTTCCAGATCAGTTTTCCACCCTGCAGCCAGAATAAACTTTGTAAAAATATACTGATTACATCACTCCCTGGTTAAAAAGTCATTTTGTGTTTTCCCTAAAAGATCAAATTAAAACTCTTGGGAGGACAGCAGGGCCATTTGTGATCTGGACCCACCTAGGTTTCCAGCTTTCCCTCCTGGCAGACCACCTCATAGGTGCTCTTGGTTCAAGCCATTTTCTGTGATTTTAAGTTGTTTTCATCTAACAAATTCATGTCTCTGTCCCTTTGCACATAAATAAAGTTTCCTCTCTTGAAAGATATTTGAATAGTTTGTCTTTTTAAACTAGGCTCAAATAACATCTCCACTGTGACCTTCCTTCACACACTTCCCAATAAAATATCATTTCTTTTTATCCACTATAAATGGGAGAATGGACAGAAATGTAAGGTTTAGGTTAATCACATAAATCCTGATACAAATGTGAAATGATGACTATAATATCAATTACTGATCACTGATCTCTCAACAGAGCTCAGAAAAACCTGTTGATCAAGCAAAGCTAAGCTCATTAGGTCTTCTGAAATAAAGGAGAAGGCCAATTTGACAACTTTTAGTAGTATCACAAAATGAATAAATGAAGGGAAGGTATGTATGGTGTTTCAGGGCCCCCCAAGCTTCATGATTTTAAGGTGGGTCTTTCAAGGCACAGAATTGGCTAGGGTTGGGCAGTGTCTATTAGTGTATGTGGCAAGGCAAAAGTCTTAAAGTAAGCTCTGATGAGTAAGTTCAGTCTTCATAAGTAAGCTATTTTAACTAGTTCACAGTCTGATCTTGCAGGCGCAAATATTTCATGGAACACAAGTACTTCGTCTTACTTGGTCCTAGTATTTTTAGCACATAAGCAGAAAAATGTCCTAGAATTATTTCACATGGGGTCAGGAAAGTATCCCTATTGCATGGGGATGCTTGTTGTAAGGATTGACTGATTTTAGTGTATATGAGGTATTTTTCAGAGTAATTATATAGCAAGTTTTCAATAGAAAATGTTTATAATTGTTACTCTGTGTATTATGTTTATTAGAACATAGAATACTTCATTCAATGATTTGTTTTAATGTCTCTTTCTCCTACAATATCATAAGCTCCCAAGTACCAGCACTATATTTTATTTATTTTGGATCCCCAGCTTCTAGCCCAGAGCTTTGCCAATTAATGTGTTCTCATTAAATGTTTGTAGAATGAATGAATGGGAGCACTGTGTTAAATAAATTTCTTGTGCATGGCTCTTGACTAGAACTAGTTAGTTATGTTGGTGACTAGCATGAAAAGAGAAATCTCTTCCTAGATTCCTGGAGGTGAATGAAGAAATGGAGAAATCTCTCTTTTTTTTTCTCTTACCTGCTAAGGAAGTTTAATATATTTAGCAGATAGCCATCCATCATTCCTTGTTTGCAGACAAGAGCAAGTGATAGCTTCATTAACTCTGCCCACATAACTCGTGAAGCAAAACCCCCAAGGTTGGTTTGGATTGGGACCTGGTGCTGGCTGATGTGGAACAGGGCAGAGAGGTTGAAAAAGACAGGCATGGCTGGTGACCATTTTTCATGGTTAATGGGAAAATCTTGAACTATTACAACCCTTTGCACTAAGAAGGTAGAGATGACTTAGGAGAAAACCAGAACCACACCATTACAACAACAGGACTGATAGTACTGTCTTTAAGTACAGTGAATGACCCTGTTCACGTGAAGTACTAACAACAATGAATCTTTTGCATTCTGTCTATACTTTCCTATTGCTAGGGAATCTATACTACACAGTTGGTTGTCCTTGAAAAACACGTATTTGTCCCAATCAGAACTTATATGGAAGCAAAAAGAAGTTGGATTATGTTATAGCTGTCTGCTCTTAGTTTATACTTTTAGTAGAGCACTGAGTACAGGCACTGCACTTAGTTCTGCAAAGATCTGTCATTTCCACTAGAGAATGTTTCCCTAGGGTCAGGGTCAGCATCTTATTCAATATTGTGTAATGCCAGGCCTTCCTCCCTGTGGATCCTAGCACTGACAGTGCCCGGCCCATAACAGAAAATGTGTGTAACCTTGGGGTCGTGAAATCAAAGTACCTAGATGGAGCAGCTCAGTGAATCAAACAAATTCCTTTCCCTTGCCCTTCCCTTTGCCTTTCCTCTCTTTCTTGTCTGTCTGTCTGTCTGTCTGTCTCTCTCTTTCTCTTCACCCAAGGATACATTCATTGATTTTACAGAGGGAGGAAGGGAGAGAGACAGAGAGAGAGAAACATTAATGTGTGAGAGAAACATTGATTGGTTGCCTCTCATATGATCCTGCTCAGGGATCAAACCCGCAATCCAGGAATGTGCCCTGACTGGGGTCCAACCTGCAACATTTTGGCATACGGGATGATGCTCCAATCACCTTAGCCAGCCAGCCAGGGCAACAATTCTTAAGGTTTAAATTGCACACTGTTCTGAGTAGTGGGATGAAATCTCGTGCGAGACGTGAATCATCCCTTTGTCTGGTGTCTTCCTGTTGTATATGTGCCCCGCCTGTTACGTAGTAGCCATCGTGGTCATCAGATCGACTGTCGCAGCATCGCAGTGCTTGTGGACAAGTCACCCTTGTTTTACTTAGTGATGGCCCCAAAGCACAGAAGTAGTGATGCTGGTAACTCAGACAAGCTAACGAAAAGCCATGAAGTGCTTCCTTTACGTGAAAAGGTGGGTACAGCACAATATTTTGAGAGAACAAGAGACCACATTCACACATCTTTTATTATAGTATATTGTTATAATTGTCCTATTTTATTATGAATTATTGTTGTTAATCTCTTACTGAGCCTAATTTATAAATTAAACCTTAGCCTGTAGTTTCAGGCATATCCTCAGGTCTTGGAGCATATCATCTGTGGATACTGTAATGCAATTTATAGTAGAAGAAAAAGTTTACATATAATCACTCTAAAATAGGACAATTATGGCTATTTTCATGTAAATCTTCATGGCTTTTCTGACTATGCATGTATATATATGTTCAAAAAATTAAAAATGGGATAATCCAATCTATAAGATGACATTTTTGTTGAACAATAGAAAATAAAAAACTTTCTACATCATTATTAATGCTACCAAAACTTAATTTTTCATGATAGTTTGACAATACTTTGTATGGATATTATAGTTGATTTAACCAGTCTCCTATTTTGGGACATTTTTGTTGTTTTCAACTTTTTTCTATTATAGATAATGCTGTAACAAATACAAGTTTAGATAAACTTGCTTTCAATAGTACTGATATCTACTTCTGGGAACATATTTAAAACATTTGAGTCAAGGGATGTATTTGTCAGGCCTGATAGCCCTATTTGCTCAGTCGTTGGCTGGAGTTTTTCTGGGAGAGTGTGGTCTCCGTGGGAAGCTGAGGTGCATCCTGAAGGCACTAACAGCTGGAGGCTTTCAATCACCTGCACTTATGCAGCTGAATAACAAGTTCTTTCTTGAAGGATGGTCTGAGCCTCCTCCATAGTTGACATGTACCTCAAAGTCATGCCATTGGTTTTTTTGGGTGGTAAAATAGACGTGAGAGTTACCATATTAACCACTTTAAGTGTACAATTCTGTAACATTAAGTGCATTTTCACTGTTGTATAATCATTGCCACTCTCCATCTGTGGAACTTTTTCATCATCCCAAACGGAAACTCTGCAGGCACCCTTCAAACAACAGCTCCCCGTTTCCCCCTTTTGTAATCCCTGGTAACCACCATTCTACTTTCTGTCTTTACGAACTTGACTATCCTGTGTACCTTGTACAGGTGGAATCATGAAATATTTGTCCTTTTATGTTTGGCTTATTTCACTTAGCATACTGTCTTCAAGGTACATCCGTATTGCAGCATGTCAGAATTCAATTCCTTTTCAGTGCTGAGTGATATTCCATTGTATGTATATACCACATTTTGTTTACCCATCTGTCGATGAGTAATTGTATTATTTCTGCTCTTTGGTTATTGTGAATATTTTTGTATAAATATCTGTTTGAATTCCTGGTTTCAGTGCTTTTGGGTATATACTCAGAAGTGAAATTGTTGGGCTTAGGGTAATTCTCTGTTTAATTTTTTGAGGAACCAATATACTGTTTTCTATAGTGGCCACACCATTTTACATTTCCATTAGAAATGCACAGTGGTTTCAGTTTCTCTACATCCTCACTAACACTTGTTATTTTAGTTTTCTTTGACAATAGCCATTGTAATTGGCATAAAGTAATATCTCATTGTAGTTTTGATTTTCATTTCCCTAGTGATTGGTGATGTTGTGCATCTTTTCATGTATCTATGGACTTTTTATATATCTTCTCTAGAGAAATATCTATTCAAATCCTTTGCCAATTTTTAAAGTCAGATTGTTCTTTTTGTGTGTGTTGTAATTCTTTACATGATCTGGATATAATCCCTTATCAAATATATGATTGGCAAATATTTTCTCCCATTTGTGGGTTACCTTTTCAACTCTCTTGATTGTGTCTTTTGATGCACAGATGTTTTTAATTTTGTTAAATCCAATTTACCTCTTTTTTTTCTTGTGTTTCTTGTGCTTTTTATGTCATACCTGAGAAATCATTGCTAAATTCAGTGTTGTGAGCTTTCTCTATATTTTTTCCTGTAAGAGTTTTGTGGATTTTGCTCTTACATGTAAGTCTTTGATCCATTTTCAGTTAAATTTTGTATATGATGTGAGAAAAGTTTCAATTTTATTCTTTGCCTGTGGATACCCAGGTTCTCCAGTACTGTTTCTTGAAAAGATTGTCCTTTCTCCCATTGAATGGTTTTGATATCTTAGTTAAAAATAATTTGATCATAAATGTAGGGGAGAAAAAACTTTATTCTACCCTATTGGGTCCTGTGGCTGTGCCTAAGAATTACACTGACATAAGCAAAATGGAGAAGATTATACCAGTTTTATTTAATACTTTTGTGTGTACACAAGCGTCTTCAAAAGGAAAATGAAGACCCCAAGAAGCTGTCAGGCCTAAAAGCTAGTGTACTTTTTAAAATAAAAAAGCAATAAGTTGTGAGCGTGTGATAAGACAAAGCATCCTGGGCGGAGGGCAGCAAGTTATGAGACAGTGACTAGGAAATATAAGGGGTAAATTAATGGCAGATAAAGGTTATTTTAGTAGGTTTGTTTATACAGGTTCATTTCAGTGCTGACTTCCAGCCTTAGGTGAGAAGGGTGTTCTTCTATTACAGATATAGAGAGGGCACCTTTCTTATGGGAAATTCCATGACCTGCTTTTGGGTAGAAAGAGGGACGTCAGAGAGCCCTTCCAACAGCCGCAGTTACTTTTTTAAGTGCCTTCAGCTCAAAATAATCAATATGTCAAAGCAGCATCTTTTAGGGTGGCACATTCTAAACCCCTTCATGTTTGAGGTTTGTTCCTGCACTCTCTATTAATTTCCATGCAACTGATTTTTAAAGCCTATTGTTACTCAGACACTAGGCTGTTATTTGATACATTTCCAGTGATGCCACACCTTCATCCTTTGATGGTATTCTGATTCAGAGGACCAGTATTAAGTTCCTGTGGCCTATCTGGCAAATAAATTGAGTAATGTACTCAATATCACTACTATTAAAAAAATGAAAGGAGGTTCTAAGGTAATTAAGTAAAGTTTCTGTGTGACATATAAACTAACGTGAGGCCATATAGTTTCTTAAGATAATCACTTGAAAGAATGCTTGTTTTGATAATAACCACTGGGATGATTTTTTGTTTTTTGCAAACAAAATAAAACAATACATGACTCACGCATTACTTTAGTGTCATAACCTATAACCTTTATCTATTTACTTTCTGGACATGTGTCTACTCTCTGGGTAAAAGTGCTAAAAGCATCATAAAAAATAAAATTAAGGAATAAAGGTCATGTGATCATAGAAATCAGTGAAGCAGGTTTAGAAGAACTTGCCTTCATTTACAAATGTGGGTTGGAGAAGTTCTTTGTTCTGGGTCATACACACCTCCAGTAAGGAGCAACCACTGCTTTGTTTAAAAGTCAATCTTTTGACTTCTAGTTCAGAGTTCTCTACATCACGGTATGATAAAGATACGTCACCAGGAAAGGTTGTGGGCTCTTCCTTCTGAATATCCATCAGGATATAGTAACCTCGTTTCTTCAGAGAATAATTTAAGTGTAATCTCACCTCTAAGGAACATTTAGTTTTCTAAGTGAATAATTCTATACTTGTCATCTGAATTTCTGCGAAGCATATTTTAACTCTAGATTGCATTTTGTATGTGAAGACCTGGGAAGTGGGTTTTAATGAAATTTGAAATTTCTTTGAATGAAAAATTTTCCAAAATATCACATTCTAATATAGTTTCCAAGTGGCATTCATAAAAAAAGAAAAGAAGGAACCAATCTGGATTATTTTAGTCCAACTGGCACAATTTCATCTGGTAATGGAAATACTAGAAAACTCTGTGTTGGGGGTGGATCTTTTACTCAAATGCTCCTCCAGGAGAAAGGAGATTGTGGTGCTAGATTGGTGATCAGCACTACTTAGCCATGTGACTTGGAAACACATATAGCCTGTTTGAATTATTTAAAGTTTTAAAGGCACGGTTTTGGACAATATGGCCTTGAAGTTCCCTTTTAATTGGAAAAGTCCTTGAATCCAAGAAAGAATGTAGGATTTAAAATAGCTACAATATTGTGAATTGACAGCCCCAAACTGGCTTTTTGGCTTCATGCTATACCATGTTGGAAGCAGCATCTCTGTGACTCTGAACTCCAAGTACAGTTGTCTGAAAACTGAGAAGTTGACAGGACATCCACTCTGCACTCTGTGTTAGCAACTTTATCAAATATGGTATCAACGAATCCTTGACATTGAAAGTTTATATTTATTCCAATAGGCAATAAATTCTGATTTTATATATAATGTTCTGGGGGGCAGTAAGTGAAAGAAATTGGAAAGCTTTAAGGTTAAATTTCTTAGTATCACTTGAGCTAGGAAGAGGTGTTTTTTTCTTTCTTTCTTTCTTTTTTTTTTTTTTTAACAAATCCAGCCTTTTCAAATGTGCCACCCAGGACATTTCCATCAATTTTTTCTTTGTTTACCATCAGACAAAAGGAACCCAACTGTTTACAGTGTAGTGAGTTTTCAGGAAGGTTATTCATTTATTCCAGGGCAAAATGAAAAATGAACACTGAAGTTTCTCAAATGAGAAAGCTTGGAAAGATAATTTCACTTTCCCGAACATTTTCAAAAGCCCCTAAATTGGCCCAGTAAGTCATTCGTGTCGATCACCTGTGGGAGTGGTCATTCCTCAGATGAAACAACAACGCTAACAACCTGTGCTTAGGGCTGCAGGCTGTTGCTCTGAGGACCAATTAGGGCTATTGTCAGGATTATGCTCTCCCTGTTTCTTTTCGTTGACAATGAATCATTGTCTTTAGATGACACTTCTTCTTGTCTTATCCTTTGTAGTATGGTTTTATTTTAATGCACAGTTTTGCTTGAAGTTCAGCAGCTGATAGGGTATGAAATGGAACCCAGCCTGCTGTGCAGCATGTACAAGCTGAGTGGTGCCAGGGACCCTGGGGGACAGGTTGGAACCTTCATTTGCCCAGAATCTTTAGCCACAATGAACTGGAAATTACTGATGGTTCATACACAATAGCCGACCTGTCATGAGCAATTAAGGAGCAGTGGTGTAATTGACCTGATTTGAGGATGCAGGGCAGCTGAGTGCTTCTCCCAGGGGCCAGCTCTCCCACGTGAGCAGAGCAGATGGCCATCTGAGGGATTACAATAATAAGGACAGCTGAATAGTCAAGTGACCAGTTAGGGTAACCAAGGGGACAGGGCAGGCAGAGCTCTTCTGGGTGGATGGGCAGCCCATGCTTAACTGGGCTGTGCCATATGTTCCTGTCTGCCGCACCCCTGTGCCCCTCCCAGGAGTGTTCCTTCCAATGTAAAATATAAGAGTAAGGGATGTGTCACTTCAACAAATTCCTGTGTGTTGCCACTGTGATGAATGCTGGTAATAGAGATGAATACGGCACTAAGAATGACCTCAAGGCTCTTATGATTGAAAAGGGGTGGAGCAGACATGAGTCTAGGTGAGCACAATACAAGTCCTACTTTCTAAGTGTTGCCATAGCACACGCCATATGATGAATGCAAAAGGAAGGAAAGATCATTTTAATAGAGAAGACATTGCCAACAGGTGACTATTTCTACTATATATTCACTAAAATATGGCTCCATGACAAAATGCATTTCAAAAACACCCCATAAAGACTTATAATACAAATTGCATATATGATCTGTTCTAAATTTTATTTTCTAAATAGGGAATTCATGAATGTGATTTAAAATTCCAAATATCCCCTGGTATTTCCCAGGTACTCAGTGTTTTCAGTGACAGCAACCATTTGTACACTAGCTTTAGTGGGCCTGTCCAGGGATATGCTATGCCTGTACACATTGGGTTGGCCAAGAAATTCATTTAGATTTTTCTGTACTATGGCTGTAGTAGGGCTTAGTTGTCTTTAACTTCATTCAAAACAATTTCGCTAGACTGTATTGTGATAGTTGTCATATCAGTGTATATTAAAAAAAAGACATCAAAATTGGTGAGTTTTTGTGCCAATATTTTAATATTGAAGATGAAAGAAAATATGCAACATTTTCAGCAAATTATGCTTTATTAGTTCAAGAAAGGTAAAAATGCAACTGTAGCACATAAAAAAGGATTTGTGCAGTGCATGGAGAAGGTGCTGTGACTGATCAAATGCGTCAAAAGTGATTTGTGAAGTTTCTTGGTATTGCTGACATTTTGACCAAATAATTCGTTGCTGTGGGGCTGTGTTATGCATTGGAAGATGTTTAGCAGCACCCCTGGCCTCTACCCACTAGAAGCCAAGAGCGGCAGATAGCTGACATGCTCAAAATATCCAAATCAATAAAGTTATTGGTGACAATGAAAAATGTCTTTTATTTTATGGAAAAAACTAAATGGATGTTGTGGCCAACCCAGTGTATGAGTATTGTGTACAGGGGAGGGAAAATGTAGGTGTACAATTGTGAGTACACAAAATATGGTTTATTCTTATATGATTATTAATTAATTATTATATCATTTATTTGTATTTGAGCACTTACAAGATTGTATCCAAGTGTACTGTGCCATTGTGACACTCTTTTGAATTAATAAAGCTATTATAATAATCATAAACTGCATGTCTTTTTCCATATGAACAACTGTAAACCTACATTTGCCAATCCCTGTATATATTTCTTTTTTCTTACATGGAAACTTAACATTTTTCACTTAAAATGTACGCTAGGAGTCACTCCTTATCAGTCAGTTTTGAGATTACTAACTTTTAAAAATGAGCATCCTTTTCCCTTGTATGAGATTTCACATTATTTATCGAGTTTTCTCCCTAGTGAACATTTTCCTATTACAAAAAATATTTCAGTGAATATTCTTATAAATGATTAATTTCAATATGGACATGTTTATTTCTAGGAGCAGCATTGGTGGAAAAATTAATATTAACATTTTTAATATTAAGAGAGATGGCCCCATTTTTTTTATTGAGGTTATTCATACCCACCTTTCATTGGAAGCAAAGCAGGGGCCTACTAGCTTCCAATTTTTCACCATTTCAGTGTGTTACCAAAGTTTTTTTTTAAATCTCGGCCTATATTAGGAAAAATGTTTAAAAACAATTTGTGTGTGTGTGTGTGTGTGTGTGTGTGTGTGTGTGTGTGAGTGGTGTAGTGGGGGAAAAAGCTTTCCTCTATTCTCAGCTTTAGTAGCTGGGTCCTGCAAATTAAACTGACAAGTAACAGATTAACAGGAGCAAACACATACAATTTTTAGAGATGTTAATATTCTTATGTGCCTAGGGCTTCACAGAAAAGAAATGAAAAACCAAAGAAGTTGATTTGGAAGTTTATGTACCAACTTAACAAAGAACAACAAACTGTGGAGAGGTGACTAGACAGAAGAAAGGGCTTCGGGGCTTCTAAGGCCCATGTATTGCAATAAAGTGACTAGGAAATATTTGAGGGAAACGATCTGGAAGATAAGGGCTATTTTGGTAAGGTCTACCTGTGCAGACTCACCTCAGTGCTGATTCCTGGTTTCTGGTGACAAGAGTGTTCTTTTATCGGTATGGGAGGGCACCTTTTTCACAGAAACCTTGTGCTTTGCCTCCAGGCAGATAGGGAGAGGGCAGAAAACTCTTCTGGTATCTGGTGTTTCTTAACAGTGTTCAGCATAAAATAATCATTATGCCAAAAGGCCATATTTTGCAGTGGCATAGTCCATGACCCCTTCAGTGGGGTTGAGAATTTTTTCATTTATTTAAGAACTATTTTTATGTATTGTGTCTTATATGTTTAGATTTATTTGTATATTCTCCCATTGCATCGCTAACCATTTTCTGGAATTGAAGGCACTCAAGGTGTAAGGAGACTAGAAATTAACCCTTTGTGAAATGAGCATCAAATATTTCTCTCACCCTATAGTTACTTTTCAATATAATTCATGATTTTTTTTTGCCAAGCAGACAATTAAAAGTACTTTGATTTAGTTAAATTTATTAATCAATGCTTCTAGGGATTCTGAGCTTTGTGTCTTACCCAGGAAGTCCTTCTTCCAAAATTATATAGAATTAAAGGTCCTCCTATAATTTAATATAGTACTTCTATACAAAATTGATGTTTGTATGTCTGATTTACCTGAAATTTTTTTTTTTGTATAAGTGGAAAGTAGGAATCCAGGTAGGTAACCAAATTATCTCAAAACACTTTATTGAATAATCTATCTTTTTCTCATTAAAAAGAACTACATTGATCATATCCTAGATTATACTCTGGTCCAATTCTGGGCTTTCAATGTTATTTGAATGATTTATCTACTCATATACCATTATTGCTACTTCCAAATGGCTTGTTCTTATTTTGTTTTCTTCACCTACTTCTTTTTTTTTTTTTTTAAATATATTTATTGATTATGCTATTACAGTTGTCCCATTTCTCCCCCACTCCACTCCATCCTGCCCACCCCCCTCCCTCCCACATTCCCCCCCTATAGTTCATGTCCATAGGTCATACTTATAAGTTCTTTGGCTTCTACATTTCCTACACTATTTTTACCCTCCCCCTGTCTATTTTCCACCTATCATCTATGCTACTTATTCTCTGTACCTTTCCCCCTCTCTCCCCCTCCCACTCCCTTAATGACAACCCTCATGTTCTAGTTGTTTGCCTAGTTTGCTCTCGTTTTTGTTTTATGTGTGTTCCTTAATAACTGTGAGTTTGCTGTCATTTTTACTGTTCCTATTTTTGATCTTCTTTTTCTTAGGTAACTCCCTTTAACATTTCATATAATAAGGGCTTGGTGATGATGAGCTTCTTTAACTTGACCTTATCTGAGAAGCACTTTATCTTCCCTTCCATTCTAAGTGATAGCTTTGCTGGATACAGTAATCTTGGATGTAGATCCTTGCGTTTAATCTTGCGTAATGTAATTATGATGTGCCTTAGTGTGTTCCTCCTTGGGTCCAGCTTCTTTGGGACTCTCTGAGCTTCCTGGACTTCCCGCAAGTCTATTTCCTTTGCCAGATTAGGGAAGTTCTCCTTCATTATTTGTTCAAATAAGTTTTCAATTTTTTGTTCTTCCTCTTCTCCTTCTGGCACCCCTATAATTCGCATGTTGGAACGTTTCAAGGCGTCCGGGAGGTTCCTAAGCCTCTCCTCATTTTTCCAAGTTCTTGTTTCTTCATTCTTTTCTAATTGGATGTTTGTTTCTTCCTTCTGGTCCACACCATTGATTTGAGTCCCAGTTTCCTTCTCATCACTATTGGTTCCCTGTACATTTTCCTTTGTTTCTCTTAGCATAGGCTTCATTTTTTCATCTGTTTTTCGAATAGATTCAACCAAGTCTGTGAGCATATTGATAACCAGTGCTTTGAACTGTGCATCCGATAGGTTGGCTATCTCTTCCTCGCTTAGTTGTATTTTTTCTGGAGCTTTGAAGTGTTCTGTCATTTGGGCCATTTTTTTTTTTTTTTTTTTTGTCTTGGCGCGTCTGTTACTTTAAGGGGCGGAGCCTTAGGTGTTCACCAGGGCGGGGTAACGCTGGTCGCTGAGCTGTAACGCTGTACGAGGGGGAGGGGCCGAGTGGGAGCAATGGCGCTCGCCTCACTCTCCTCTGGATTTCAATCCTTCACTCCGCTACCCACAATCAAACTGGGCCACTCTGGTGCTGGTTCCCGAGTAAGTGGGCCTGTGCACACTCTAGGCCCCTGTGGGTCTCTCCAACAACCTCTCCTGTGAGGCTGGGAGTCTCTCCTGCTGCTGCCCCAACCCCCAGGGGCGCTTTCAATCAGAGGTTTGAGGCTTTATTTCCCGGAGCTGGAGCCCTGGGTTGCACGGTCTGCTTCGTTGCCCTCCGTTCGTCTGGTTTATCTGTGGGTGAATTTGGTGCCGCGGGGTGCTACCCGCACTCTGCCTGCCCCACTCTCCGCCACTCTGAGTCTGGCCCTCTGGGTTTATCTGTGCAAATGTGGGGCTGCATGGTCTGCTAGTGCTCGGACTGCCTGCGCCATTTGTCCCACACTCCGCCAGTCTCAGTCCCGCCACAGCCACGCGAGTCCTCTCCACCCTGGTGCCCGTCTCCGCCCCTCCTACCAGTCTGGATGAATGATTATTTTCTATTTTCTTGGCGTTGGTCCCCCTTGCTGTTCGATTCTCTGTCAGTTCTGGTTGTGCGAGGAGGCGCAGTGTGTCTACCTACGCCGCCATCTTGGTTCTCCCCCCACCTACTTCTTTTTTGATGTTTGCAAGTTTTTACTTTTTGGTGTTTTGCCATAGTTTCTTCAACCTCTTAGAGATATTTTTTGCACTCTAGATTTGTAATTTGAAAACTTAAAAGTCATAAGAAAATACATGATCATAACAATTCAGTGAGTGTTTTTCATTTGTTTTTCCCCACTTTATTCTGGTTTTGTTATCTTTGTCTTATAGTATTTCTGGGTAGATCCTAGGATAGTACCTTTCTGATTATTACTCATCTTTGATTGTGTTTACAGAAGATTTGTTTATGGGAGAGGCTAAGTTCTTTTTACCAAATTTGAAGGTATCTCACTTATTATGCAGAGAATGAATGTGTGGGAGTGAGGTCTTTTATTTAAAAAATATAATTTCTACATTCACTTTAAAATCACTCTGGAACCCAAGGAACTTCTACTATTTATGTTTCCTTTTCCTGAAAAAATATCATTTAGTATTCATTTTAGAGAGAATCCATGGGAGATAAGCTCTTACAGTCTTTTCTGCATAAAAAAGTCTACATGTCTTTATTTCACTTCCACTCTTGAAAGATAGTATAGTATTATAGCAAATATTGGTTTAAACTGATAGGAGTTTAAAACAATATTTGAAATACTCTATTTTCACTGGCTATCCCATATAGATGAGTTTGCCTATTTTGATTGGTACACTGACTTCTCTGTTAATTTTTAAGATTTTATATCCTTTATAGATATTTTCCAGTTTTGTTATGATATATCCAAGAATACTTTCATATTTATTTATCTTGCTTGGAATTCAGATTATATTTGATTAGAGGAATTGTGTCTTTCTCTAATCTTGGAAAATTCTCAGCTCTTCTTTATAAATATTGAATTTCAACCATTTCTTCTTTCTTCTTCTTCTTCTGAAATTCTTATGTAATATATATTGGAACATGAAAATTATCCTTTATGTTCCCTAAGTGATTTTTCATAACTTTATTACTTTTTATTTCCTTTTGCTGTACTCTAAATAAATTCCACAATTTTATAGTCCAATTCTCCTTGTCTTCAGTCTACTATGAATTCCATTTTATATTTTGTGTTATGTCAACTTTTTCTTGTCTTTCGTTATTTCTTTTTGATGGTATTTATACTTTATATTTCCTGTTGGTTATTATAAGTGTACTTATTTTCATCTGTATCATATTTTTCCCTAAGATTAATTACATTTCAAGTGCTTTTTGTGTTCTAATTATTGGTTTTGTTGTCTGGTTTTCTTAACATTTTTTCACATGTTTTAGAATTTTGATTAAAAGACTCATTTTGAATTGGTTTTTCTTCACAGTCCTCTATTTCTACTCTTCACATCCTATGTGTTTAGTAATTGTATTTCAGGACTGTAATCCATAAGCACATCTCACTATTCATTTTGTGGTTCCTGCTTGTAAGCAATATTGGGATATTGACAGATTGAATTACTGAGCCAATGGACAGCTTGGCTTCGTTTTTGGTTGAGAGAATTTGCCTGCATTTTCTGATGTCTCCAGGCTTTAGGTAAATACAAGAATAGTATACAAGATTGAATAGTTATACTAATAGTTATACAAACACAAAGTTTCTCACTGTGGAGACTGGATACTTAATAGTGGACTACTTATACACTGGCACCTTTTGACATTTTGTTGTGGGAGCAGTGCGCGTGCGCACACACACACACACTATAGAATGTTTTACAGGATCTCTAGCTTTATGCGCTAGATGGGAGTAGCATCTTGACATTCCCAGTTCTGACGACTGAAATGTTTCCTGACATTGTCAAATAACCCCTGGGGACAAAAAACCCTCCAGTGGAGAACCACTGCTCTAAACAAATGAGGGAATATATTTCAGTTCTTTATTCCCAAAGGAGATACTCCATCAAAGCCTCTTGCTATAAGTAATAAGCCTACTTGCTGTCTTTTTCTCTGCAGGCTGTCACCATCTTCTGCAGATTTTGAGGTCTACAGCTTATGGCTTCAGCCTAGCTGACCACATTGTATTTTTCCCTGCCTCCTTCAAGAGATGTTTATCTTTATTTTGAGATGTCAATAACTTCTTTTGCATTTCTATTTTTATCTTAGGTATTACTGCTCATTGTTTGGCAGAGAGAATTTGCATCAATGTCAGAACCAATGGAGCTATCTTTACTGGAAGTCTCCACCATTATCTTTATAGAGTGATCAGTACACTTGTACCCCATTAAGTCACCTCCAAAACTGCATAAAACAGGAGAGGCAAGTGAAAGCTAGTATCATATTGTTGAGTTATGATGTCCCTCTATCCATCATCATCATCAATTTCTCCCTCTGTGCCAAATCTTTCCCCTTAGCAAACAAATAAAATAAACTCTTATTCTGGTTTACCAAATCCCATGTAATCTGGCTCCTGCTTAGCTTTTCAACGTTATTGGGTACCCACTGTTATTTAGCTATTATGGGATTCTTTTTGTTTTTCACCAAGTCAGGCTCTTTCCAGTTTTTTTAAACTC
This sequence comes from Desmodus rotundus, assembly GCF_022682495.2. Taxonomy (NCBI): domain Eukaryota; kingdom Metazoa; phylum Chordata; class Mammalia; order Chiroptera; family Phyllostomidae; genus Desmodus; species Desmodus rotundus. The sequence goes on from NC_071387.1 coordinate 38,390,814, forward strand.
ACATACATATCCATGTTTTATATTCCAAAGAAAATTACACAACTTTGCCACAGATTGTTTTAAACAAAAGCTTAGTTTACAAATAAAGAGATGATGGAGAATTTAACTCAAAAAAAGAAACCAAAAGACTATTTCTAGAAAAGCTACAACTCATTCCATCTTAAACACTATGGTGTTCTTTCCATGTCTTTGCTCAATTTGTTTCTTGAAGTCATTTAAATACCAGCTTAAATATCACCTTCAGCAGATGCCTTCCCTGACCATCCAGTCAAAAATGTCTACTCAGTTATTCTTGTCCATTGCTCTATTTTAGTTCTGTTTTCCACGCTCCAATATATCTTTAATTTTTATATTTGCTTATTTTCTATTTCTATCTACTGTAATGTGAGCTCCTTGAAGTTAGAGACCTTCTATTTCTTGTTTAATGCTATATCCCTAGTGCCAAGAATAAATCTGGCACATGGTTAGAGATCAATAATAATTACTTACTGAATAGTAAGAAATGCAAAAACATGCTTTGCATAATAATGTTTATCCGGTCCATTAGCAAAACTTATCTTAAAAGGAGACTTGAAACAGCACCCTCCCATTCTCATTCTCCCCATTTTTTAGAATAATTTCTTAATAAAGATATTAAATGCCATCAATCACGTTTTGTCACATCCTGCACCCATTTTCACAAATGCACAAATCATCTTTGGTGTAGAAGGCCTCACAAAAATGTGTTATCTAAGAGACAAGCTTAACCACAAGTTGACTACTAAAAGGTAGTTGGTGGCTGATTTTTTCCTTTTGAACTTCTTAAGAGTCAGGAATTGTGTTTTCGTGGCAATGCATGGTGTACATAAACTGGACTTAAAGTTTTTTTGCATTCTTCTTTGTTACTATAAAAACACTTGTTATAAAAAGCACTATACATTTTTCTAAGGAGCTAGTCTGAAAAATATGTTAATGCTTATTAAGGAATAGGTTAAATTGTGTATGCTAAGTTACTGGTTTATGTTCCGAAAGTGCTAGTGGTGTTTTACAAAGAAATAGCTCGGGCAAACAAAGATAATAGAAGCCCGTGAAAACTAGGTTACAAAGCCAAGAAGTTAAAATGGTAATTCAGTTATTTATCTTGAAAATGATACTAATACTTAATCTCTTCTGACTTTAGATGATGACTGTGATGATAAAATGAAATAAATTTATAAGTGTTTTGAACATAGTATGGTAAAAATGCAAGTTATTGTTAGTAGCTACAACAAAATGATCACAGTAATATTGAGTTAGCTTTAGGATATTAAATAAAGACCATAATTCCATGAGTGGCATTTCCTTTCTGCCTCTTATGAGAAGATGTCACTGTTTTGAAGAGCTAAAGGAGCCCAAACCCTCAAGATTCTCAGTGTACATTGGACACCATTCAGCGGGCTAACATTTGAGCATAATAACCACTTGATGACCATAAGTTATATTTCTCCTTTTTGCTTTCAATGATAAAGTTTGCTTCCCCTTTATAATTTAGTGTTAAGAATAGTGGATATAGAGACAGACTTGTAGATGGAGAGGAGGATGACACCTAAGGTGAAGGGGGAGAGTGAAGGGTGGAGGGACTGAGCAAAAAGGAAAAAGGACTCATGGACATGGATAAACAGTGGTGATTGTGGGGGTGAGAGGGTATAAGGAGGCTAAATGGTAATGGGAAAAATACAATAAAAATTTTAAAATGAGAAAAAGAATAGTGGTTACAGTGGTTACAGTGGTGAAATGTCCATCCTTTTCTTTTCTTTTATCTGTCAGTATGTAGTATTCAGTCTAAACTCATCACTGAGGTTTTTGAGTTAGAGTTCATATGATTAGATGTGGTTTTAGAATTCAAACAATAATCAAGAGTAAAAGGACTTACTGATGAAAGTGTTAGTTAGAATGTATTATACCTGCAGGAAACTACCTAGACACAGACTGTACCATTAGCATGGCTATTTTCTGATTTAGAATCATTTAGAGAATAGTAATCCCTGAGCTTCGTGTCTAAGAACTGCATTTTGTTTTAAAACTCAGTGATACTTCCATCCAATCCCAAAACAAAGCCCCAAGTTTATTTCAGTAAATACCTGAAAATGGTGAAAATATTAAGTTTCAGGGTAAATAGATGACACTATAAAGTGAATTTCTCTCTCCTTTTTTGTTCTATGACAGTATATCCACCTGCACACACGCATATACTTAAGTAATCAACAAGGATAAAGATGAAAATTCTGTTTTCAAAAAATGTTTCCTGAAGAGATCTAGTTAGTAGAGATGAAAGAAATTATAATTTAATAGGACAAACTGATTCAGCATCAATAGTGTTTTATGTTAAAAAGATGTTTATTATGGTAATTTTTTCAGGGTTTTATTTTTATTTTATTTTTAAAATATATAATCTTTATTATATTTTTTCATTACCATTTAGTCCCCTTAAATGCCCCTCCCCCAGCAATCACTACACTGTTGTCCATGTCCATGAGTCCATTTTCCTTTTTGCTCAAGCCCTCCACCCCTAACCCCGTCCCCCCACCACTAGCTGTCATCTGTTTTCCATCTATGAGTCTGTCTCTGTTTTGCTTGTAAGTTCAGTTTGTTCATTAGATTCCACATGTGAGTGAAATCATATGGTATTTGTCTTTCTCTGACTGGCTTATTTCACTTAGCATAATGTTCTCCAGATCCATCCATGCTGTTGTGAAGGGATAATGGAAATTTATGTGTTTTTAAGAAACTAATTTTTATGACAGAGTAATTATTTTATACATTTACTGACACAGCATGTTGCTATCTCCCCATAATCTCTCAATAGATTTTGACATATGTCATAGCATATGATAAGCTGTGCAAGAGTCTTTTTAAGTGTACAATTAACTGGTCTTCAGTGCACGGAGACAACTCTCACCATTATCTAATTCTACAACATTTTCATCAGCCCCCAAAGAAACCCCATTAGTAACTCCTCATTTCCTTCTTCCCCCAGATACTAGCAATTGCTAATCTGCTTTCTCTCGCTACAGATTTGCCTACTCTGGACTTGTAGTAAAAATAGAATCATACAATATATGGCTTTTTGTGATTCACTTCTTTAACCCAGCATAATGTGACCAATGTTCATCATTGAAATACTAATAGCACATATCATGTCATTCCTTTTTGTGGCTGAGTAATATTACATAGTGTGAATATGATTTATTTTATTTATCTATTCATCAATTGGTGGCATCAGGGGTTTCACTTTTTGGTTATTATGGATAATGTTACTATTAATATTTGTGTGCAGTTTTATTGTGAGGACATATGTTTTCATATTTCCTAGGTATGTGTCTAGGAATAGAATTGCTGGGTCACATGGCAACCCTATGTTTAACTTTTTGGAGAACTGCCAAACTCTTTTCCAAAGTGGTTGCATCATTTTATAATTTCACAAACAACAACATATGAAGGTTCTAGTTGCTTAGTCTATATCATTGATGACACTTGCTATTGTCTGTCTTTTGTATTTTAACAGTCCTAGTGGGTATAAAGCTGTATCTTGCGGTTTTGATTTACATTTCCATGATAACTAATGATGCTGAGCATTTCTTGAAGGTTGATTTGGAAGAGTTATTTATATATTCCGCATAGGAGACACTTACTAGCTACAAGATTTGTAAATATTTTATCCCTTTTTGTGGATAGTCTTTTCACTCTCTTGATAGTGTACCTTGGTGCACAAAAGATTTTATTTTTGGTAAAGTACAAGTTGTCTATTTTTCTTTTGCTACTTGTGCTTTTGGTGTCATATTTTTAAAAAATTGCCAAATCCAAGATTAAAGAGTTTTACTCTGAAGATTTTGCTTGTTTTATAGTTTTAGATCATACAGTTAGGTCTATGATCCATTGTAAGTTAACATTTGTATATTATGTGAGAACTTCATTCTTTGCATGTGGATATTCAGTTATTTCAGCACTACTCTTCCCAAACCCCGCCATTGTATTGACCTGGGAGTCTTGCCCAAAATCAATTGACTACAATGTAAGGAATTATTTCTGGAGTCTCAATTCTATCACATTGATATATGTATATGGAAAGACATTACATATATAAAATATCTCTCCTATGTGAGTACCACATTGTCTCGATTACTGTAGCTTTGCTATAAAAGCTTCCCCAGTTTTATTGAGATATAATGGACATACAGGATTATATAAGTTTAAGGTATAAAAACTGATAATTTGATACATGGATATATCATGAAATGATGACCACAATATGGTTAGTTAAAACATCCATAAACTCAGGTACTTACCATTTTCTTTTGTTGTGAGAACATTTAAGACCTATTCTCTTAGTAATTAACAATTAACAATTGTTAACTAACAATATAGTGTTGTTAATTATAATTACCATTCTTTACATTAGACCCCCCAGAACTTATTTTTCTTATAACTGGAAGTTTATGAGACATTGACCAACATCTTCCCGTTTTCCCTAACACCCAGCCCATAGTAACTACCCCCTGTTTTTATTAGCTTAGTCTCTGGTTTTATGAATTCAGCTTTTTAAGGTTCATACAGTACTTGTCTTTCTCTAACTTATTTTACTTAGCAGAATACTATCAGAGTCCATTCATATTGTTGCAAACGGCAGGATTTCTTTCTATTTTATGGCTGACTTTAAAATCCATTTATCCATTGATGGGCACTTAGTTTTTTCTACGTCTTGTGCATAATGTCGCACGTGACATTGTGATCTGTGGCTACAGTGAATAATGCTGCAGTGAACGTGGGAATACAGGTGTCTCTTGGAGATCATGATTTCTTTCCCCTTAGGGAATATACTAGAAGTAAGATTGCTATATCATATGGTAGTTCTATCTTTAATTTTTTGAGAACTTCCACCCTGTTTTCCATAGTGGCTCTACCAACTTACATTCACACCAACAGTGCATGAAGGTTTTCTTTTTTCCCCATTCTTTCCATCATTTGTTCTCTCTTGTCTTTTTAATAAAAGTTATTCTAACAGGTGTGAGGTAATATCTCTTTGTTTTGACTTTTACTTCCTTGATGATTAGTGATGTTGAACATCTTTTCATGTACTTGTTGGCTATTTGTATGTCTTCGGTCCTGTGAATCCTGAAACATACAGCTTATATGTATAAGCTGATGCATCGAATCCACACATGCCTTATATTCACAGTATTGGGGACCCATGGGCCCAAGTATTTATTACTATTTTCATAATTTCTGACATAATATTGTTCAATTATAGTAGGAAGACATGGTTTTATAGGAAGAAAGTATCTAGGGAAAAATGCTATATGATCTGATACAATTGATGGTGTGGAACTACCATCTAATTAATAAAAGGTTAATAATTGTGCACAAATATATGGAAAGAACCAGTGTGAAGTACATAGACATCTAAGAAAATGAAATAAACACCAGGCAACTAATAACTCTAGGAAAAACATAGAGCTGTATAAGAAAGGAAATGTATTAATAGTATACTAGTTGGTCCAGCGATAAACAATATCTGTGCTGCGGTAAAAATGTAAATAGTAAGTATTAATTTTAGCAAAAGAAACCTAATTATATCTGTAGAAGGGGTGGGAGTGGAAGTGTAAGTATAACATAATGTATGTCTTTTATAATAAGTAATGCCTAAAATTTATACAAAGCAAGATTTAAGAATTCAAGCATATTAATTGGCAACATAGAGATAAACATCAAAAGAAACAACTGAAGAATCTGAAAGAAGCATCTCAGGAACAAGGACTGGGTGGGAGGGGTGGACAGGGGCCAGCTGCTTTTCACTGTGAGCCTTAAAGGGCTCTTTAATTTTCTAAACTTCCTAAGCCTGTTTTTTTTTTTATTGTAAGCCTTAAAGAACAATTTTACTTCTTAAAATAAAAATTACATTTAAAAAATCCACCATAAGTAACATAATGTACATTTATTTCTCCTTCCTTGCTTTCTCCCTCCTTCCTTCCTTCCTTCCTTCCTTCCTTCCTTCCTTCCTTCCTTCCTTCCTTCCTTCTTCCCTCCCTCCCTCCCTCCCTCCCTCCCTCCCTCCCTCCTTTCCTTCCTTCCTTCCTTCCTTCTTCTCTTCCTTCCTTTCTTCTTTTTAAGATTTTATTTATTTATTTTTAGAGAGATGGGAAGGGAGGGAGAAAGAAATGGAGAGAAACACAGCTGCCCCTTACATGCCCCCAACCAGGGACCTGGTCTGCAACCCAGGCATGTGCCCTGACTGGGAATTGAACCAGTGATCTTTCATTTTGTGGTGCAATGCCCAACCCACTTAGCCATGCCAGTCAGCACAATTTCCGCCATCTTTCTTGTGCAACTCATTGCCATCATCATTATCGACATTATCTTCATCAACATCATCATAAATAATATCTGCATAACAACCTATAGACAAAAATTTTTCCACATTAATCTTTTCTATTTATATTCATTAATTTGTGAGTCATTGGAACATTATTCAATATCTCCAAGTTTTACAAAAAGTAAACTTAATGTGACTTGCCCCAGGTTAAATAATTAGTAAATGGTAAGTCAGTAAACAGCAAATTCAGCTCCAAATCCAGAAATTCTATGTTCCAACCCTGAGTTCTGTCTTTCCTATCTATGTTCAGAATATTTCACTGATAACATAGAAATTAATAGTTGTATTTTAATTTACCTTGGGGAGTGTAAGAACTTTTCATAGTTATGCTAGAACCTCAAAGTGTTGTCCAGTACTAATTGGTAAAAAAAGAATAGGAAAAAGCATATAAACTTTTTTCTTATATCTTTTTTCCCTTTTCCGTCATCTGTCCAAAAATTCTTGCCACAGAAATGCACTGGTGATTGATGTCATAGATTTTCTAAAAAATCGCTTTTGAGAACCTCATTATTTCTATTAGCACAACTGCTATTACTAACAACAACAATCATGTTGTGCCCTTTTCCGGTGCCTCTTGTCCAGGGATCTCAGAATGCTTTTCAAACATTAATTAAAAATCCTCTTGTCATCCCTGTGAATTCCTAGGGCAAGGAGAGGGGAGGAAATCGTATCTGCTCTGACATTAATTAAGCTCTCCCTTGGCTTGCAAACTAGGTAAATAACTTCTCTTCCCCCCATTAGCAAACAAGCCGGCTCTCTGTGATGATTATCACAGATGTTCACAAGTGAGAGGAGAGATTACTTCTGCTGGCCACTGAGGAAAGGAACTACCCTGCTTGTCAGATGGGGCTGCAGGGGCTTTGCTTTCTAGCAGTGGTTTCCAAGCCTGGGAGATCAGCAACGTCACCTCAGGGGCTTTGCAATATACCTGTGTCTGGGCCATTTGTACTTTCTTCTGAGAGTTCTGATGTAGTAGATAAGGAGTAGGGCCCAGGAATTTGTGTCTTCAAAAAGTTTCCTATACAGTTTGAGAATAATCACTTTTAAATGGCATTTTTGATATTGGTTTCTTTATATATTACCAAATTAGTAGACAGATACATATTTGTTGTTAAACATCTAGGAATACAAATAAATGGAGCAAATAGTAAAAGTGCCTTTTCCTGTCTTTTGCCCAGTTAATAGTTCATAGTATGCATGTCTCAACCAGAGATTCTCAAAATGTAGCCTTTAGATTTTTTTTTTTAGTCTAAAATACCTGGGGAACCAGTTAATGATACAGATGTGTTGGAATACATAGTTCCTACATACACTTATATTTCTCTCCAGGAGATTAGAAAAAAAACCCCTCCTATTTCAAAGAAATAATGAACAACGTCACGTCAGAGGCCACAGAAATATGAATGAGGCCGCGGACCTATAGGCGCCAACACCGTGAAGGTGAGGCATGTGCAGATTCCGAGCACCCGCTCCTATGTATGTTATTCCAAGATGTGCAGCACTTGAGTGCTAGTAAATACCCTGGGAACATTTGTTACTGCCATGCTTATTACACAGACGTGGGGACACTACATCTCAGAGAGTTCCCTCTCCTACCAATCGCCACGCAGCCCACTGCTAGCGGAGGCAGACCTGAAAGCAGGTTCACAGCTCCGAGTCCAGGGCTCCTTCTGCATCACAAGGGCACACAGACCCCCTCAATGTAAACCTGTCTCGTGTTTGTTATCTGGCATTAAGTCCCCTGTTTTTCACCATGTAGGGAGAAGCTGTGGAGGGAAAATATTACTCTCCCGATCTCTTATAGGTAAGAAAAGGAAACAAGCCGAGATCAGAAATTTGCCTTATTAGTGAACTTCCTTCCTTGCTTCCTTTGTATCTCTTTATTCTGTCCTCTGGCTTCTATGCATGTCCCTGCTGGGGGAATGACAGAGACCAGCAGCTGGGTAAGGAGGCTGAAGTGGCTATTCAGATGAGTAGAGACAGGTATTTGGATGTAACCTAAAGGCTACTCGCAAGAAATCATAGCACTTAATCTAGATTTCACATCGGATGGTTTATAAGCCTTTCACAGAACCCTCCTTAACTGTGCTCAGAATATTCTCTGGGACAATTTGGTTAGCCTCATGGTTATAGGTGGAGATATGGGGTTAGTTATTTATTCCTTGTGATAGAGTATATCATTAGTGAGGCTGGAACGAGAGATCCCTTAACCTCATGGACAGTTAATTACCTGCTTTAGTAGCCTGTGGTCTTGTGTTAATGACGGTGAACAGCAGGAGGCTTTGGATGTAGATGGGTGTACAGTGTGTGGGTAGGGAGCACCCTATTTTGCTTTTCTTAGGGAGGATGAGAAAGAGGGAAAAGTGCTAATTAATTGAGGAGCTACAATGGGAGTTAACTGCCTCATCTCATCACATATCCTTGTAAGAACATTGTGGGGAAGTTCTATCAGTCACATTTTATGAATGAAAAAACCAAGGCTCAGAGAATATGTATGTTGCAGAGCTATGAGTGGAATTGAATCTTTTATATCATTATCACTTTCCTGCTTTCTTAATCCCTGGAAAAATATCTGCTCACAAAACAAGGATGATCATCTCTTACTTCAGAGTCCACGCCGTCCCTTACTGCCTGTCCACAGTTTTCTTAGATTGTTTGTTGAAGTAAATAGAACTTTCTTTCTTTTAGCCATAGCATTAACACTAACAGCAGTGAAACATTCAGAAAAAAAGAATGCAGTCGTAAGTATTTTTCATCTATTTCAGGATAAAAAGCAAGCAAAGCAAAGCACCAGTACTCCAGCAAAGGCCTGTGGCCTAGTGTCCTGAGCTCAGAAGACTGAATTTCTAGTTTCCGCCAGACCACGCTTCTGGTGAACAGAGGGTGAGTCAATCATTCTGTGCCTTCCTTCCTCCTCCAGCAGCACAGGGTAATTAGTGTTTGTCACCCATCTATGTCAAGGGGGTGTGCTGAGGGTAACCGTGTAATTAGGAGGTTCTGGTTAAATATAAAGCCCCCACATGGCACTAATATCACCACTCATCCCAGGTTGGAGCTTGGCTTGCTGGGTTGGAGAATTTGCAACCCAGCAAATGCTTACCACTTGGTGGTTTCTAAGTCTGGAATGTGAGAGCTGGAAGAAATTCCCAGAGATTACCTAGTATGAACCTTGCGGTGTGCAGCTGGGGAAACAAACCTGGAGCAGCACAAGGATTTCGTGAAGTTACATAATGGGTTGGAGACAGACAGGGGTTAGAACCCAGGTCCTCTGGCCCCTGCCTTGGGCCCCCTTTTCTCTCCTCTGGCGCTGACTGTCCACTTGCTTTTGGGGAGGATTCTGACTCCTGTCTGGAGGGAGTGGCTGCAGATGAAAGTAGGCCTGGGCTGCAACAACTGCCAGAGGCTGCCTTTCAGGTCAGACACACACCATTCACTTTTGGCTGAAAAACCCCATTCAGATACAACTAGGCGAGCCAGTCAAACCAGATGGGTAATTGCCTGGAGCGTGGAGGGAGATGGTAGAGAGTGTGGTTCACTGAGTGCCCAGGGAGGTTTGGCACATTGTCATTTCCAGCCATCCAGAATGTGAATGACCAAACCCCAGTGGTCTAATCCTGCCAGATTAGGTTTACTTAGCAGAGCCATGGTCTGAACTAAGCTGTGCTCTGTACTTCGTTACACATCAATTTACAGAGATGAAAGTTAATTGGGGAAGTTGGAAAGATAGATGTTTAAGAAAGTATACAAGTATTGTATCATTATCTTTATGGAGAAATAATTGAACCCAATTTACTTTCTCCCTCCCTCTTTTTCTCCCCTCTTTTTTCCCTCTTTCCCCACCCCTCCCCCCAACATCTTCTTTCCTTCCGCATGTAGTTACTTAGTGTCTACTCTGTTCTAGATAGTCTGTCTGGACTACAGATATAGTGGTGAAAATGCTACACAAAGTCCTTGGCCCTATAGAGAGCTAACAGATGAAAGAAGCAAGTAAACAACAACGAAAATGGGCAGGAGAGTTTCAGAGAGTGATCAATGCTATGAAGAAACTGAAGCAGGGTGATTGATATGTTACAGACCGATGGAGCCTCTGCAAAGATGGAGTTTGAGCTGTGACAGGAAAGAACCAGCCACACAGAGATGTCCTAGAGTCTTCCCTGCAGGGGCTGTAATAAGGGCAAAGGTTTTGAGGCGGAGGAAGTTCGGTGAGTTTGAGGAATAAAAACAAAGCTATTGGGTCTGAGTATAATTAGCTGAGTAGTCAGTGCTGAGGCCAGAAGGTGGACCTGGATCATGTCATATTGCTTTTTGTAAGTGGTGGTAGAGACTTCCATAGTGTGTGTGTGTGCACGTGTTTTGGGGGCATGTTGTTTTCCCTGGGAGGATTAATATTTTTAAAAGATAGTTCAGATTTTTGTGGAAGCAAAATAGCCAGGTAGGAACCCACAGTGACCATGTAGGTGCTAATGATGGCAACTGGAAGTATCTGATGCAAGAAATGTAAAAATGAGTGGATGGATTTAAAATCTACTTCGGAGCTGAATCTGATGTAACTTATTAAGGGATTGCATATAAAGGAGGAGGGAGGAAGGGAGGTGATGAATCAAAATGATGTTAAATATTTTACCTGGAAACCAGCTGGTTGGTAGCGATATGGCTGAGGGCGGGGTCCGAAGGTGCATGTTGGGAATAAAGCCAAGAACGTCAAGGTTCTGTTTAGCCATGTTATGATTAATGAAATGATTATATATTCGAGTGGAAATGTCAATCATTGAATTATAATTAATTACAACTTAGAGTTTAGAGGTCGATGAAGAGGTCAATGACAGTGATGCAGATATGAATTTGATAGTCTTCCCCAGATGGTATTTAAAATTATAGGAGCATATAAAAGCTCATGAAGGAAAACACTGGAGATGGAGAACAGTGAAGTCTTGGAGGAACCTTGGAGTATTTCAGCTTTTTAAGCTTGAAATGAAGGGAGGAGGGTGAAAAAGAGACTGAGAAGAAGTGATTAGTGTATAAGGAAAAAAAACAGCAAAATGTGGAGTCATAAAAATTAAGGGTGCATTTTAAGGAGGGTTGAGTAGCCAACAGTGTCCAGTATTGCCAAGAATTTGAGTAAAATGAAGAAAGATCAATGCCAAATAAATTTGAAAACATGGTGGACTTTGGTGGTGAGTCCCAATAACCTTGACAAGTGGAATCAATTGATGGAAAAGATAATGGGCTACAGAGAGATGTCATGGCCGGGAATGAAGACAGACTGGGACTGTGAGTAAGCCATTCAGGAATTTTTGCCATGCCAAGGAGCAGAAACATTCTCCAGCCTTTTCTGAGATCAGTGGAGGTTGTGTGGGGTCAATGGAAATGAATCAGTGGGTCACAATGAAGCATGTGTGTATGTTGATGGGAATGATTCAGGAGAGAGGGAGAAGTTGATTAAAAGGAAAGGAATGGACACCATGAGACGTTGGAGGGGCTGGGTCTAGAGCACAAGTGGGAGGGTGGATAGTGGAAGCAGAAGGCGCCCATCATCCAGCATAATGGAGGGGCACTCAGAGACTGTGAGCACAGATCCAGGGAGGGCAGCAGACCTGGTGGTGGGGAGATGAAGCAGCATCTCTTTAGTTTCTTCTATTTTCCCACTCAAATATGAGGTGACATCATTAGTTGGGAGTAGACGTATATATGTGTTTTGGTGGAATAGTGATGCTAGGGTTTTGAGGGGAGGGAAGACATTGAAATTCTGTTCTGGTGAGTAAGTGAATATATCATGGAAATATATTTTGGTTGTTGAGAGGCCTTTTGACTCTCTGGTTATTATTTTCATGTAATTGTGGTTATGATGCTCATATTTAGACCTGATAGGTTCTATGTTTTTTTTCCTAGTACCATTTGGCTTTATGGTGAAAAGCATAGAATGGGGAAATAATTGGGTTTAACCAAGGTTGGGATTTAATAGAGGAAAAGTGTGGAAAAAGAGTGAGTAAGTAGCAAGTAAGTGATTATAATGATAAACCATGGGTTTCTAAACAGGGTGTGAGGGGCAGCGCCAACGTGGCAAGTGATGGGTTATGAAAAAGCCAAGTGTCAGTGGTTTGGATGTATTGGTGAGGCTAAAGGATAAGAGAATAAGAGTATACCCATTAATACAATATAGTAATGTGGTTCAGCATTATCTATCTACTATCATTATAGGAACACTGGAAGAATAAGCAGGGGCAGCAGAAGTTTTGAAGTTGGTGCCCTGATTTGATGAACAGGGGAATGATGTGAACATGTAAACTGGTGGTCGAAATGGGGTACAAGAACAGACCATAGCGAGTGAAGGGGCCAAGGACTTGAGGAGTTAGGTTCTTGGATAGTTTAAACACCATGGGACATCTCCAAGAATGTCAACTGGAGTAAGATATAAAGAAAAAAGTGAGGGGCTGACATTTTCAATGAAAGACATAGCAAGGCCAGACTGTTGGTAGGGAACAGTAAACAACAACAACAACCCAGTAACAATAATGGAAGAGAGTTGGTGGGTGGTAAAGGCAGGGAGCACAAATATCAAAGGAGCTCTGACAAGGAGATAGGCTAAAAGTGATCTTGTTAAAGAATGACTAGCTTATTTATGGTGTATTCAAATGATTTAAACATTGGAATTCTGTACATAAAGAGAATCCCTTCCATTAAGAGTTTTAACAAATGCCAGTTTTGTAAGATGTCCTTGAATCATCGTAATTTGACATAAAATGATAATGACATTCTAATTTCCTAAGCTGTAAATGCCTGTAATGCAATAAACTCCCAAATTAATGACTATGTTAAAATGTTTAGTGTAGTTATTTCATGTAATATACCTGTTTTCTATTGACATGAGGAAGTATTTTCCCCAATTAAAAAATACCTAATATCAGTCTCTAGGTCATATACAATGTATTCTTTCTTGATTACAGCGCTGACCTACCTCTGATTAAAGCTGATACCTTAGAAATAGGCCAGTGATTGCATGTAATGGGCACTGTCTCCTACACTATCTGTTCAATATATCTGCTTTTCACTAAGGTAAGAAAGTGAATTCTGTTTAATGCAGTCTTTTACTAGACTAGAAAGCTGCTTAGCATGTCAGTCTCATAAAAATCCAATCTCTTTTCAATAAGGAGCAGCTCTCCACTAGTATAATAGCTACAGGGGGACAATAAAGGATGGCACAATTATATTTTCTTACCGGGGGTGACCTCTAGTGTGAAATGATGGCATTTTAGCATTCCTTGGGGTTTGAATTAACGGCACTTTACCAATTATGACAATTGTGCTTTTTGCTTTTTTGTCCTCAAGATCACAGGTAATTTGTGTTGGTGGTATTTTTTAAAGCTGTTATTTGATTTTTAAAGTCAGGAAATCTATCTGCATTTTTTTCTTTGACTTGCCTTCAGGTCCCTACCTAGAGGTCTTTATAATTTATTTTTAATAGGTGGGAGATCCGTCCCATTTTGCTTATCTTGCCCTATTGGATTTCATTCTCAAGCTCACAAGTGTCATACTTTAATAGATTTCTCTTCATATTTATCTTTCCTGTGCCATTTCTTAAGTTATTGCCTCTCACTTCAAACCTACACTTCTATACTTTATCTTTGTGCTCCTGGGGCCAGGACTGGGTAAACATTTGTTTTGCCAGATGCTTCTGTGTCAGGCTCTGCCCAAGGGGATGCTAGAGGGGCTGAATGAGGAAGAAGGGATTTGCTCCTTTCCGTTTGCTTCCTCTCCCTACAAGCATCTCCCCCAGCAAGTTTCTTCTCCCTGGAAGCATCAGTTCCTTCCTGTAGACACAGCTGGATTCATTGGCAATTCTTTCAACACCCCTTAGACAGGGCTCCTCTTTTCAGAGCCTGAGTGTCAGCTTGGTAAGGCCCTTCCTTTAAGTGTCTTCGTTTGGATACTTTCAACCTGTTTCTTTTCTTTCTCTCAGGCCCCAGTGACGGTAACTGTGTCCTTCAGTTACCACCTCTTTGATACCTTAGGGTTCTGTTCTTACTTTTTTAGTTATCTAGTTACAACTTTATACCTAGTTAAAATTCTTTATATTAGATTCCCTCTGTTATAATAACTGGTATGATTTCTGGTTACTGACCTGACCCTAACTACTACCCTGCCTGAGTTACCCATTTCTTAATACACATGCAATAAAACCACACCTTTACTAATAGTCTGGAGTCCTTACTTTCAGGTTAATAGTTATTTTTAATGTGAGAGGCAGTGTGTCTTAGCAGATAAGGATATAGGCTGTAAGGAGGAGGTACTATGGGAGGGGGAACTGTTGAAAGGATTTCAGGAGATAAAGCACATAAGCCCCTTAGCACAGTTCCTGGCACAGGGGAACTATTAATAAATGAGAGCTATTTCAAAATGTTTTAATTCTTTTTTATATAATGTTAAAATGAATATATTCTTCAAAGCAAATAAAATAAGGCAAATAAATCTTAAGGAAAGATATAGACAAGATAAAACAAAACAACAGTCCTTGGCACCAATGGAAAATAAGGTTGTGTGTTTTTTATCAAAGAACTTTAGGGCACTGACTAGAATTTAAAGTAATGTTGATCTCATGCCCTTCTCCCCTCCCCCACAATGAAAAGAAGGGAAGGTGGCAAATAGAAGAATGAGTTAAAATTAACCACTGATCTAGAGGTTCTCTCTCTCTCTCCCTCTCCCTCTCTCCTACACACACACGTATAATCATGTAGTCTTTTTTTGTAAATAAAATACTAACCTTCCATTTTTTATTCATTTATCAAGTATGTATTAAACACCTAAAATGAAGAGGGTTGGAAGATTTGTAACTGAATGCTTTGAGGAAAAGAAAGAAGATTCAGAGACTCTGTTTCCAGGTCTCTAATTGTTTAAGGGGAGACAGGGCATAACTAAGTTTAATACAAGGTAGGAAATTATAATAGCTGTAAGAGAGGGTTAATCTAAGTGTAGTTGGGAGTTCTGAATGTGAAAATATTTCTTCTGGCTGGAAGGTTAGGGATGGCTTTGTGGAGAAGACCCATTTGAGCTGGGCCCTCCAGTGTGGGTAGGAATTATGTGACCATGGTTTGGGGAGGGCAGAGGAAAACAAAACATGGAAAAGATAAGAAAATAAGAAACTGTTTTGGTGGCTATGGAAGTGCACACAGTTCCCTTTAACTACTGTTAATGGGGCACAATATGAAACAGTTGGATCATAAGTATGGGCTGGTTCACAGAGGGTCTTTGACGTCAGGTTAAAGAACCTGGACTTTAATGCCATAGCATTGGGGGGCTTTAAAGGTTTGAGGAAGAAAGAAAAATCAGAACCATTCTGAGGAAAGGCAGTCTGATAGGACTGGGGAGATTTGGTTAGAAAAGGCAGACGCTGGTGTCTGGAGCCATTTGGATGAGATTGTGGCGGGCTGGGTGACAGGTACAGAAAGCTTCCGTACCTCTCAGACACAAGGCATTAATGTCTTGCATGCACAGAACTTATGAACTGGATGAATATGAGTAGGTTTTGGAAGAGAGAAACCAAAGTCTGTGGAAGTTTTGAGTTGTCAGCCACGGGAATTGTAGTTCCATTGGCAGAAATAGAAAACATTGAGGAGGAACGGGAGATGCTTTTGAAGGAAAGCTGGGATGGAGGAATTAAAGTGTTTCAGGACACTCAGGAAGAGTACATCTGCATTCAGAGTAGGCATTGGCAAACTACAGCACGTGGGCCAAGCTGGCCCACGGCCTGTTTGTGTAAATCAAGTGTTACTGTAACACAGCCGTGCTCACTCATGTACATGCTGTCAGTGCTGCATTTGCACCACAAGGTCAGAGTCCAGTAGCTGTGACAGACCCTGTGTGCCCCTTAAAGCCTAAAATATTTACCCTTTTGCCCTCCACCCTTCACTACCCTGTGTTTTAGACACTGTGGGAAGAATTAGAATCCGGAGAAGGACTGCTCAGACATTAGAACTAAAAGATAGAAGACTGTGTGTCAAGGAGGGGAAGGAGTGTTTCCAAAAACTGGAGGAATTGGCAATATTAAATCCAGTAACAGCATTTCCCAAAAGACATACAGAGAAAATACCATATTTTGCCATGTGTAATGCACACTTTTTTGCCCAAATTTTTGAGGGAAAAATAAGGATGCCTGTTATATATGGGTAGTACTAATTCCATATCTATATACATGTTTTTAATTCTTTTATTTGTGCTTAGGCATTAAAAGTGTGACTCTAGAAAGCAATAATGATATTCATATGCAAAATACACCCTGTAATATGATAATTGGTTTTGTTTCTAAATATAAATAAATAAAAATTTGAATGAAAAAATTAAAACAAAAGATTTTTTTTCCTGAAAGTTTGGGCTAAAAATGTGGTTGCACACCATACACAGGAATGTATTATACATGGCAAAATATGCTAAATTATAGGTATTTAAAGAGCTATCCATCTCCTTAGCTCATCCCAGTTTAGGCAGGACCTAGGATGACCAGAGCCTTCAGGACTTCAAGTAGGGTTTCTGGGTTTAGCAAGTAATTATACATGATACCCAGTTAAATTGGAATTTTAAATAAAAAACAAATCTATATATATATTTAATATAAATAAGTTCTATACAATTTTGGGGGATAAGTTTTTCTAAAAGAATTATTCTTTGTCTGAAATTCAACTTTGACTGGGTGTCCTATATTTTTTCTGGCAAAGGTAGCCATGATCACCCTCATCCAGAGCTTGCAGGGGACTGCCTGCCCGAGTGAGCTCTGATCACAAATCCGGTAGTCAGATCAGGTCGCCAGGGTTCTGGGCAAAATCGGGCATTTGCTATTGTCCTGGGATTCTCTGACCACTGCCAAGAGAGGGCTTTATCATCGATCAGCTGAAGGGATTTGCTCATTTCCACGAGCCTAAAGAGGGCACTGCAGGTCAGGGATGGGGCCTTCTGACTAGCAGAGCTGTCGGAGCCAGTCTTGAACCTCAGATTTCACAACAGATAACTGTTATCCTTTGTGCAGCTGCCGTTGGCATTTACTAACACCCAACTGAAGGACGCGATGACAGCTCTAATAATATGTGTGCAGTCTACAAATAAGAGCTTCACCATTATTTTCAATTATTTGGGAAGAATTATTTGATTTGGATACAAAATATTTCACCAGCTATTTTAACACTACTGATACCAATGAAAGAAAAGGAAAAGATACTTTAAAAAAATATTTTTTATTGCGTTATTTTCAATGATAGCACATTTTTGGATGGTTGTAAAATGCAGTTTAAAAATTTTTACATACATGTATGAACAAAGGTTTTCTTGGATGGGATTAACAAGTATTTGAAGAGCTTGCTATTAAAGTCTGATAAAATTATAAGTAGCCATTTGAAGCAAAGATCATGATAAAAGACGTGAAATCAAAAAGGTGAAATAAGCAAATCAAATTAAGCATGTTAACCTTTTTGAAAACATTGTTTGGAAGTTCCATATAAATCAGTTTTGAACACTGTCACAGGTTTGGTTCCGTAGAGACAGGCACTGGAGTGTGGTTTGGGGGAGGGGTATTTATTAGGTACCAGCCCCAGTGGAAGGCAGGGGTGGGAGCAGGACCGGGCAAAGGAGACCGTACTGTGATGAGTTCAAAGTCTGAGCCAGCACCCACCTTCTCCCCAGCTCCGGACCATTCAGGGCCTCTCAGAGTTGTTCCCTGTTGGCCAATATGGTTTTTCCCTTTGATTCTTGCCTTCATTGGTCATTAGATGTGGGTTGCCCAGGGACCAGTGTGCTCTTAAACAAGGCAAGGCAATCCCTGAAGGAGCCGTCGGCCAGCACTGTCTGATTCCGGTGGGGACAGACCTGTCCATGAAGAAGGATGGAGAAATGGCCCACCCTCTGCCCACCACAAATGCTACACTGGAAACTCTGCATTTCATTTTTATTTTCAGGTTGTTTTATATAAACAAAATGTAATGCATTTTTAAAATCATATCCACACAGAGGCTCCCAAATCCCCTGCAGTTTGTTCAGTGTGCTGTGCAAACACAGCCATTTCTTGCGTGCGCCAGTGATGCATGCAGAGCACTGTGTTCCACGGGGGTTCAGGGTAAAGGGCCTGGATCGTCTTAACTCTTATCCTTTCTGTGTCCTGCCGGAGGTGGGCACGGTGTGAAGTGCACACATTTGATCCCTGAGGAAAATGACTATGAAAGGGCCCTCTCTGTTTATTTTGGTGATACTCTGATACTTAAAAGCTACGAGCGACACATATATTCATGGCTTCCTCCTCATTTGGTGGTTCTTGGCGGTGACAAAAAACATTCACACAGATGAGTTTCATGTGAAAGCAAGAGGTTTCAAGTGTCACTCTTACTTGGTTTGTGTAACTCTGGCCTGCGACTATGTAGAGGGTTTTTCTTATCACCTGTGTTCAAGAATCTGACCCCTGGGTATTGAAGCAAAGGCTCAATTGTCTCCAGATCATAAATAATTATGTACTAAACTTCGATAAATATCAAAATCACTTGGAGGTGGGGAGACTTGCTGAAAGGGTTGGAACCTGTTCGAAGAAAGTCACCGGTGGCATCAATCACAGATGTCATCTACTCTCTTCACCCCTCCCCTGCCCAGATTTCTAAATCAGAACCTCCAGGAAGAAACCTGCATTTTAAACAAATGTCCAGGTTTGGAAAACACGGACCTAGTGTGGCATTTAAAGTCTTTTATAGTCTTTCTCATCCTGTTGTTCCGGCCTGATTTCCTACCGTTTGCCTTTCTGCGTTCAGGTGCTCTAGCAAGTCAAGCTGTTCTCCATGCAGAGCCTCAGGGGCTGGAGCCGGGCCTCCCGCCACCTGACAGGCAGGGGAAGGGACAGGAATTCTGGTCTTCCCTCCAGCCACTCAGGTCCTGGGGACTTCTGCACAGGGCAAGATGGGGTTTCTGTTTTCCCGAGGAGTCCTCAACTGGTGTGTTTCCATGAGGGTGTTCTTTTTAGACTGTCTTTTTATTTTTAATAAAGAATTTTGTATTATAGTTCTGGGTTTGAGTAGTGTTAACAGATCGGTGTGTGCTGTTTGAATTGCCCTTCACCTGCTTTTTATTTTTTAGCCCATTTCAGGACTTTGCTAACTTTTCAAGTTTCCTGAATCTAGTATCGTTCCTATATTTTCTGAAAAATTCATTTGTTACTTTCTCATTTTTATCCTTAATATTTTATCCTATTAATATTAGTTCCTTTTTTTATTTTGCCATTTTATCCTCTATCACTTGTATTAATAGCTCATTTAATTTATAATTCAAAGCCACTTTTTGTTTTTAATTTCTTACTTTGAAATCTAGGTTTATTTTTATAAATTTATATAATTCCTACTTTGAACTGACTTTTAATTTTATGTCTATGTTATTATAAACATTTAATTTTTGTCAGTCATTCTTTAATATTCATGTTTTATATTTTAAAATATTTACTGTTTTTAAGGACTTTCTTGCTTGTTTTAGATGCATATTTACATTTTACACTTTAAAGTATTTATTGTTTTTAAAGGTTTTGTTACCAGTTTTTGTTCATGTTAATTGATTTTAAATTTATGAGTACATTTCTTTATTATGTGATTTTTATTCTTATCTATTGCATACTTTTAAAAATACCCATTGCATACATTTAGTAGGATTTTCATTAGATTTTTGTTGTTTTGGGGTTAGTCCTCGATTTTTGCATGTTGGCTGCTAAGAATGGATGCAGTGGGGGAAGCTTATCACAAATAGGGGGATACCAGGTGCTCTGAGATTGTCACTTGTGGCATTCACCCAATGTGCTCCAACGTTACAAAGTTAGACCCCCTACACCTTGTTTACTCTTGAACAATGAGAAGATGTACATTAGAAGACTCCCAACATCAATGATGATTTCCTCTGGAGAAATGGCACAGTTGTTCCATGAGAATGTTGTTGCTTTCCTTTGGCCGTGTCCCCTACTTGATCCTCCAAGCCTCTTACAAAATCCGCGCTCTAGCAGTTAGGGTTGGACTCTGCTTCATTCTACTTTCCTGATGGTCCCGACACTGCTCACTTGCTGACTGAACCATGAGTCTTACCCTACTGCATTTAACTTGAGCCCCAAGGTCAGCAGACACCTGCACTGTGGGGACTGGTGTAATGTATGCTACACTCTTGAATCTGGGCGAGGATGATTTACCAGGTGGGGCATGAGGCATGTCAAACACCTTCGACAGTTAAGGTTTTAGTTTAGCCAATGGCTGCATTGTTCTAGAGCCTGCAAATGCCTTGAACGGGACCTAAGTTTCCTCTCTTCCAGTATTGCCAGAAGAAGTGTGAAAGTCCAAGCTTTTCTGATGGGCTTAATATTTGGTCTGATACAAAGCTGAAGAAATGCTTTGTATCTTTTTTAAGGTTTGAGATACTTTTCTTCTCTGTAATTTAAGTGGCGAGCCAAAACCTTTGAGGAGGTGTAGCTCATTGGCTGCCTGGTTGTCTGTCTGGTGGCGTGAAGAGAGCTTGTTTCTCCCAGGTCTGATTTTGTTCTGCTGGGTGATGGGTTTCGACATATTAATTCTTTTTGAGTCACATGCTTTCTGCTTGGATATCAGTTTTCATTTTGCAAATCTTGTGTTAACTTCAGTTTTTCAAAGCATAGTTAATTCTGTCTAGGGACCTATGGCCAAGATTGACAATAAAGTTGCTAGAGCTCTGTGTGGAACGATGATTGGGAAACGGCCTGATGGCTCTCCTGCAGAGCAGGAGTTAGTCAGCTTTTTCAGTGAAGAGTCAGGTAGCAAACATTTTAATTTTTGCAGGCCATGAAGTCTGTTGCAGCGATTTAACTCTGCCCTTAAAGCAAAAAGCAGCAACTGCAGACAATATATGAATGAATGGGTATTTCTGTCAACATAACTTTATTTACAAAAACAGTCAATGTGTGGATCAGGCCAGCTGGTTGTGTTTTGTTTCGGCATAGTTTGCTAAGCCCTGACACAGACCATTTCCTCAGGGAAAGATGTGCCAACTAATTAGAAACTTTTGCACAACTCTGGAGGATTAACGATGGCAACAAATTCTTGCTACTCCTGTCACTGAGAGGTAGAGACGCATCAATCTAGGCTGGCCTTATGTCTTACTTGTCCACTGGAATGAGGTAGAAGTGAAATTTTTGTGTCTTTGGAAGCTAGTTCTTAGGAATCTTTATAGCTTCTACCTGGGCTTCTTGGGAACATTCTGTGAGCCCCGCGCCACCATATGAGAAGTCCAACCACTGTGACACTGTAACATAGGTCCATTTCCTTACTTCGGTCAGTGCCTTCAGAAGGGCATTCTTTGACCAGTGTATCTACCCTACGGTAGGGGAAAAAAACATTTTTGCTTTACTCTCCTCAGTTCTCTAGCTGGGCCATGCAAATTAGATTGAGGAAAGACAGATTCACAGGAAAAGAGCAATGTGAACTTCATGTGATGTTAATTTTTAACTTGACACGAGGGCGTTCTTAGAAAGGAAATGATGATACAAAGAAGCATGTGGGCTCGAGAGCTTGTACACCAGTTTCAGCAAAGTGATAATTTGTGAAGCTGTGACAAGACAAAGGAAAAGGGTTGTAGGTTTCTGAGGGTGGCAAACTTTGGAAAAGTGAATATATGGAGGAAACTAAAGGAAGATAAGGGTCATTTTGGTGAGTTTTGTTTGTACAGACCCATCTCTGTGCCGGTGCCAATCTCTGTCCTATATGGTTTCTGATAGATTTATCCTGATATTTTTTTGTCAAACTCAAATGGTTTTTATTTTATGAGCATTTGGAATGGCTGTCTTACACTATAGATATTTGTCCTGCAACCTTACCATGGCATGGATATTTTCTGCTATAAGATTATATTCTATGGAGAACCTGGTTGTTAAAAATTATTCATAGATCTATGCTAAGTTGGGGGAAATTTAAATCATTATCAAAAATTAATTTTCTCATTTGTGTGTAAAAATATGAAATCATTATAATTCCAGTGGCGTTATCAGTTTCAATAAAAATCATTATTGAGATTATTTTAAATTCATTAACAAAGGGAAATTTATTATGAAGATAGGCTGGTCTTAGCCATACTGAAAGTAATTTACTCATGCTTTTATTCTCTAATTAGAATTTTAACCAATGCAGGCCGCATAGAGAAAGCATTATCAAGAAAATAAAAGGGGTAGAAAACATAATGTTAATCTCTGAGTGAAAATATTAAACATAATCTGAAATAAATGAGATTTTGAATATTCTGAAATTTAACTAAAATGAAATATTAAAAATCATTTTTATTGTGCAACACTTTGAGACTGACTTCCCCCTCCCCTGGCAGCATGTGGTGCATAGCTAGAAGTAAGAAAACACTCGAAGGAGAACTCTTGGCCATGAGACCTTTACTGATAATGCTTCGGGCTGAATTCAGAATTTTGGGGGGCTGGAAAATAGATGATGCTCATGAACTTCCTCATTGAGAACATTTTGGCAGTGGTCGTTCATCATCGGTCCGTCAGTATACAAATGTAAGTGAGCCACTGTTTGCCTGGAGAACCCAGAGCTTGCTAGAATATTTGAATACACACACACAAAAAAAAAATTAAAGGAGGTACTCGAGGAGTTTATAAGCTTTTTGAGGACATAGAAACAAATGAAAAAGTCTGGGGAGGGTGGCAGGGTAAGGAAAAGCCCCAAAAATTCATAGAAATGAATTGACATTTAAACTGAAGGACTGTAGGAAGCTATCTTTTGGAATAGGTAGAGGGGGGAAGAGAAAATATTTTAGGAATGGTATTAGAAAAGCATAGGAAGCAACTAGATATTGTTTATATCTCGTTTTATTTCACATAGTGTTGAACAAAGCTCATAAGAACAACCATAATATGGTGTTTTTTGGAAAAACTATGAAATTTGTGAAAATTAAAATGTGGATAAAATAATAGATAGATGCAAGTTTGATGTTAGAACACAGAATACTGCCAAATGCAATCCAACATCTATTCACAGGGAAATCAGCCAACCATCCAAAAATAATCCAATAAACAAACAAATAGATAAAGACTTTGAATGTTTGCAGTAGTTGTCCAAAAAGCTCTGCACCAAAGTTCCTCCACTTCGCTTTTTACGAAAACCTTCAGATGCATGCTGTGCAGTAGGGTAGCCACTTGCCACATGTGGCTGCTGAATACTTGAATGTGGATAGTCTGAATGTGCTCTAGGGTGAAGTCCACACTGTTCTGAAGGCTGAGTATGGGAATGTAAAATATCTCGTTATCAGTTTTATGCCGATTACATGTTGAAATAATAACATTTGGGATAATTGACTTAAAATACATTACTAAAAATAATTTCAACTATTTTACTTTTAAAGTGGCTAACAGAAAATTGAACATTTCTTATTTATCTTGTATCATGCTTCTAAACACTGCTGCTTTAGATTCTCTCATGACTTGTTTAATCCTTACTCTTCACACAATTCTAAGGTGAGTGTAGTATATAGAGATCCCCCAGCATTAAAGTAATCAAAGAAGAAGACGGCATTAGGATAGGCATACTGTGGGGAATCTGGTAGAGGCTGCCATGTTGGTGGGAGTGAGAATTTACTCTTTGGAGAAGTTTGTGATCATACAATGAGATAAAATCTAAAGATTTGAGGGCACTGTGTTAGCTATTGCCACATTAAAGTTACATAAGAACCCTAAATCCAGTGACTTCTAAAATTAAGCATTTGTTTTTCACTGATACATCTGTTTGTTGGTTCGGGTTCAGCTGCCTTAAGTGTCTTTGACTTCAAGCTATAGGTTGGTTAAAGGCTTTCTCCTTATTTCTCTTATTCTCATTGGACTGGTGATTGAGTCTTTCTCTTTTGATGGCAAGACCTGGAGTGCAAGGGACCATGTTGAGCTGCACAAGTACATTTCAAACCTATGCTTGCAAAATGTCTACTAATTGGCCAAAGCAGAGCTTACCACTGAGAGTCAAGGGCTAGGGAAGTGCTTTCTCCACCATGAGGCCATGGCAAACCCACATATGCATATCCTCCAGTGAAAGCCTGAGACAAAGAACATAATCCACCACGGGCACCTCCAAAGCAGCACACAAACAAGAAACTCATACTTGGGAAGTGAAAGGGGAAATACAAAATTATTAAAAAATAGATACCAAAACAAGCTTAAAAGAAAATTCTAGAGCCATTTAGCATAAACATAAACACTTAAATGCCTCAGAAGTATCTGAAACTTTACAAGAGTACTTTCTATTCATATTGTTCTTATTCAGGTGTTTAGTAGGCTCAGCACTGTAGTAGATCATGTAACTAAGACCTAATCAACTAATATATCATATTTTCATATGAACCAGTGTCAGCCCAACAAACCCAACAAAAATTTAAAAAACAGAAAAAGACTAAGTGCAAGAACTCCAATACCTGGCATGAAAACAAAAGGAACAAAATGTTCAGAATCAATACAGAGTTGACATATGCCCCAACGGAATAAGGGGTGTGGATATTGCTCCAGCTGTGTCTTCGCCATCTTCGGTGGGTATCTCCATTCGCTGTAAAGACTGCAGCTCCTAGCTGTCAACAGTTGAATAGCTGGAGATGGAAAGGCAGCCAACCAGAAGGGACATGTTGAACTAGATCACACTCTCAGGAGCTTCTGAGCAGCATCTTCTGTTATTGTAGGACCCAGCCTGGGATGCTAACTATGGTCCAGCAGATGAGGGTCACAGGGAGGACTGAGGTGTGGGGAATGATGGTCATGGCCTTGGACTGGGCTGTGGCAGGGGCCACGGCTGGTGCAGCTATTGTCTCCAACTCTTTCATCCAGCGCGCCAAGAGTTTAGGCTATTTATTTCAGTCTCCTATTGAGATAATTGTGAAGAAGTTGGTCAGTTCCTTACCATTCTCCCACTTTCTGTATCTGTTCACCTCTGGAATGATCCACTGTGTACTTTCCACTCTCCGAGTCAAAAGCTAGGAGCCTCTGTGTGTGCAAACCAAACTCCCAGGAGCCAGGGTGACTCCATTGGCTTTATACACTGACACACCATCCTGACCTGCTGGATGAAAGGAACCCTGTGTATTTCTCTGGTTTAATGTCAAGCAGTTGCTGTTTAATCAAGTCCCCACATCCCTCGGTGTAGTATTCTGTCCTTTCCAAACATTTGTGGCCTTTATCTCCTCTCTCAGGACATTCATAAATATGGCCTTATCGCTGCTGCTGTCATATAAAAGATAATTCTTTTCATCCACCTGGCCTTGACTCATACACCATGGTTGTTTATTAGAAGTAATGTTTATATCATAGAGAATACAGTGAGCACTGCCCTGTGCCCAGAGACAGGCCACTGCCCAGGGACAGTCTGGCAGCACAGCCAGGCCCAGCAGGTCAAGATTGAACTTGAAGTGTGTGGTTTGCACCATAGCAAGCAGCAGTTCACAGCCAGGGCAGTGGACGCCATCCTTCCTGGCATCCCTGGGCTGCCAATCGCCGTTTCAGATTTTTGAGCTAAGAATCTGTGAAATGGTAGAGGCATAACCTTACCTCCCATTTGCCAGAGATGGCCCAAACTTGGATCACTCTTAGACCACCTCGGGTTTCAGATTTTTAATTGCATGGTATTAGAATAAAGACAGTCCCTTTATTTCTTTGATTTGTGGCATGAGTGAAATGAAAACCTTTCCATGCACTAGAAACTGGGAACTCATAGAAAAATATTAGGTTTTGGTGTCTCCTAGTCCCACTATGATGTTATAGAAATACTGAGGTCCATTTCTATGATGCTGGGAAAAAAAAAAAAACTGGCTGTTTTCTCCTTTGTTTTCCTTTCCGTCCTCTGTTGTTGTCTAGCAACCTGCACTGTGAAGAAAATGAGGCACTGTACTCTAATGCAGTAATAAGAGAAAAAGTTTGGCCACAGGAAGGGAAGAACCTGCCCTCCCCATGCCTGGGGTCACCCACTCCCACTCCACGCATCCATCTACTTTTCCTACAGATATGCTACCCTCTGTCTTTACCCCTCACTGTATCCATTTTTATCAGACTGTTCTTTTTTTCTATTTCTCTTTTTAAAGATAGAGCCACTATTTTACTCTGGTCATGCATGCAAGGCCAAAGTTGCGAAATCTTAAAACCAAAAAGGTGTTATTTTTTGGCGTTAAACCCAATGCAACTGTGGAAATGCTTACCCTTTAAACATTAATAAGGGAACAATAGAGACGAAAACCCAGGCAACAACTTAAGGTCAGAGTTGGTTAAGCATTGTATTTTTAAAGACATAGTGAGCTGTTGTTGGTTGAGCTTAGAGAGACATTGGGTTCTTCTGGGACTTGCCTCTAGACACTCTGGAATTTTAGCTTAGCACTTTTTTTTATACCATTGTTTAGTATTTTGAGAAATGATGGTTGAAGGAAGGAAAGGGAGTGGGCATGAAAGCCTGACTGAATGTGACTGAGACTAACAGGAAAAGGACTGCCACAGACATGACTTCGCGCAGCCTCTGAGACTTGTTCTCACACAGACAGGTGCTTCTTTCTGACTTATTGATTGATTGATTTAACTTAGGTACAATAAATTTCACTCCCTCAGTGCACAGATCTATAAGTTTGGACAAATGCAGAACTGTGAAACTATCCCCATGATCTAGACACAGAACCACTCCTCCATCCCCCAAGTTCCCTGGTGCTGTCCTTTGATGACCAGTCCTTCTCCACCCCACCACTTGTAATCACCGATCTGTTCTCTGTCCTGACAGTTTTGCCTTTCTAAAATGTCATATAAATATAATTGTAACGTATGTAACATTTTGAATCTAGCCTTTTTCACTTAACGTAGTATATTTGAGTTTCATATATTTATGTCATATATGTCATATATTTTAGTATATAATAGTTTATTTTTTGGTAGAAGCATTCCAGTGAGTTGAGTATTCCCCACATCGTGTATTCATTCACCAGTTGAAGAATATTTATTTAGGTGGTTTTTAGTGTTTGCAATTATGACTAAACCTGCCATAAGCATTTACATACAGGTTTTTGTGTAAATATCAGTTTTCTTTCCTCTTGGATAAAATATCTAGAAGTGGAATTGCTAGTTTATTAGATTTATTTTGCGGCTGTAACTAATGACTACAAACTTGGTCACTGAAATCAACATAACATAATTGTAGTCTCTTACAGTTCTGGGAGTCAGAAGTCTAAACAGGGTTGGCAGGGCTGTGTTCCTTCTGGAGTCTCTGGGGAAGAATCCACTTCCTTGACTGTTCCAGCTTCCAGAGGCCACCCGTTTTCCTTGGCTAGTGGCCCTGTCTCATTATGACCTCTGCTTGTGAGCTCACATCTCCTTTTGTGTCTCTGTCCTTGCCTCCCTCTTATAAGCGCCCTTATATTATATTTGACCCACCTGGATAATCCAGGATAATCTCCCACCCTCAGATCCTTAACTTAATTGCAGCTTCAAGCTCCCTTCAAAGTTTTTTTTGCCAGATAAGGTAACATACTCACAGGTCCTGGGGATTTGGACATGGTTGTCTTTGGAGAGGCCATAATTTTGCCTACCACAACTGACACATATAACGTTTATATATTTAACTTTATAGGAAATGTCCAAATGATGCTTTATAAAAACTATTATCGTGCTATGAATTTTTATATTTCCCAATGTGTTAATACAGAGAGATTATTAATCAGGGCATGTTTCTATATCAGCTTGAAATTATTTTTCTGTATGTCAACAAAAATTCAATACAAATTGGTTTAAAGAAAATAAAAGTTTTTGGCTTACATAAATGATAGCTCGGAGCCTGAAGATTTGCTTTTGGCATTTCTGGATTCAGGGCTCAAACACTGTCATCATTATTTAGTGTTTCTGTCTCTGTTGCATTTGCATCATTCACAGCTCCAAGTGGTGGCAAGATGGAGATGCCAGAAGCTCCAGATCTTATATTCTCTTTGGCTCAAGTCCCTGGAAACAAATGCTCAATTTTGTCTCAGTATTTTCAGCAAGGTCTTACAGATTCTTATTGTTGTCATTGGCTCACATGACAATTCTGTGAGTCAATCACTGTGGCTAGAGAATATACTTCACAGATTGGTTTTGGTCACATAATCCACTTTTGAGCTGGGTGAGGAGCTTAACCTGAGGATTGCAGACTGAAAATAATGAGGGAAGGATGGATTCCAAACAGAAAAAGGAGACTGACTATTTCTAGAATAAGAAGATGTGGATGTTCGAGCCACACTGTGCAGATGTCCATTCTGATATCTTAAATGTTAACTAGAGCTGTAGAATTCATTCTCCTCTAAGGAAGTTACTTTTTTGAGTGAGTGTACCCACTTGCACTAAATGAGGAAACTGAGGAATCATGTCACATTCAATGATATCACTAGGGATGGTTGACAGACTCAGTGGGGAGACAGGCAACCAGGGATGGGCTGAAACCAGCTTGTGCTGGCTCACATGCACTCCAGTTGTAGGGACCTCTCCCCAGCTCTATATCTAGTAACTTCACATCCATAGCTTGAAATAGGCCGCACTGGAGTAATTAATTGCATCACAGAAATTGGCAAATGTTATGTGTCAGGGCTTTGATTCCCTGGAGAGCCAGTTGCTAAACATGTACTAATACATCATGCTGGCTGCAAGCAAATAACTGTACACAATAAATAGGATAGCTCTGTGTGATGATTTTAAATTAATTCAGACAATAATTACAGTGAAAACTGAGAGAAAGGAGATACTCTGTGTGTGTGTGTGTGTGTGTGTGTGTGTCTGCACCAAAGGGGTAAAAACCAAGACTTCGGGAGAAGAGGAGAGCTGTGTTAGACATAGCTCTGGGGAAGGTACACGTCATTTTGAGTCTTTGGCTTCTGCTTTTATGTTTTTCTAATTTTTGATGTTCTGTACAAGGACATTTTTCATTTTTCACAAAATATTCTACATTTTCTTCTAAAAACATCATAATTTCTAACATTAAGTTTTGTGTGTGGTATGAGATGGAGACCAATGTTTATTTTTCCCCCCAATAGCTTAGTTGAGAATATCGAAAACTCTTCTCTGAATATCATCAAGCTATTATCACCAAATACTGCATATTCCCCATTCCTTTTTTCTCTATTTCTCAGTTCCCAGCACTAGTTCTGTTAAATTCATGAGTCTTCAGCCAGCGCAAGAACAGAGTTCTTATGTTCAAAACTACCTGTGAGCCTGGTCTGACGGTGTATCTTGCTCTGAAGTCTGTTCCATCACTAGCTGCTCTGATGCTAGACCATTGATCTGGGCACTGTTTCCCCCACAAAGAGCAGGTAGGAGCTCCTGAAATAGTAGCTGCACAAGAGGCATTCATTTTAACTTCAGCAGAATCTATGCAAATGTTTCATTTTTAACATACATCTTGCTCTCACTCCCACCGCACTGAAACCCTACCTCAGTTTCTCGGATTGTCATCTCTCAGGTTTTACTCCATCCCTTCTCTTCATGATGTCAGGTGAAGATGAAAGATGATTTCTTTTCCCCAAGAAGAAGGTCAGTGTCTTGAGCCTCATAACTCCTTGTGTAATGTTGTGTCAGTTCCCTCTGAAGGCATTGGTTCCAAGAGCTGATTGATGGGCCCGAGTTTTCTGCAGTTGAGGTGCTCCCTATCAATTCACTGCCCTGCTCACCACATTCTCTTCACTTTGGTTTTAGGAGAAAATATATACATTTTTAGATTATCTGCACTCTAATGATTCCTTTCTTGCAAAGCCTATCGAAAAAATAATTTCATAGTTAGAATAAAGTTGCAGATTTTTATTTAAAACACAAGTCTTTCCTTTCTGGTTTATAAATGCACTTTTATGTGCCAGAGTTCTAGATAGATGTAGGGGGACATTTTGAACCCAAGAGAATCCAAAGTCATAGGACTTTGGCATTTTAAGAGATGAAATAGGAGTAAAGTCTCTGACAAGATTCAGCTTTTATTTTATGGACTTTCAGGCCACATATTGGAAGGTCAGTGAAAACATTAGGTGCTGGCGCTAGGATTTTAAGATGTTTTCCAAGAAAAGTTAAAAGCATTATTGCTCAGAGTGCTTAGATAGTAAGATAGCTAACTGTTTATGTGAAGTGGTTGAAAAGCATCTGGTCTAGACTAGAGCAAGGATCTTCGGAGGAGATAAATCATGGAATGGGAAAATGGGCCTAACTTTTCAGGCCACATAAACCTGGGTCTGAATTCTGGCTTTTGTAGTCATTTGGGGTGTGACCTTGTGCATTTCACTTGAACTCTGTGAGTCTCAACCTTTTCATTTGTCAATAGACCTACTGAATGTCCACTGGACACACCTCAAAGTGTTATGAATAAGATGAATGAATGTCATGAATGAAACGGAGTATGTGAAGCTGCCAGCATATTGTCTGGTACACAACAAATATTGCTTACTGTCCTTCTTTAAGAGGGAGACAGACCAATTCTGAGGGAAATTTGGGAAAATTCCCAAGTGGGGCTTGTTACCCTAAAATTGTCATTTTTTCCCTTCATGGGTAAACTGATGGGACTAATAAGTTGTGATGTGATGACTTTTTCATCCAGTCATGGCAGGAATAATACAGGCTGTGGGACTCAGGGGTTCTTAGACCACTGAAGAGTCCCACTGAGGACCAAAGTAGGACAGGCTAAATGTAGATATATTCGGTATTGAATTTTAGAGGATAAATACTATTTGAATTCTCTATTTCTTTGCTTCTAAAACTTTTCTCTATTTATGATTATTTCCCTCTCTCTTAGTGTCTAAAATTTTCATGTCATTGCAATCAAACAAATCAAAGAAAGCTCAGCTGTGGAGAAAAGAAGAACCCCAGAGCTTTGGAGAACCTGAAAAATGAGCTCCCCACTTTACGTGGGAATCCCAGCAAGCGCAGACCTAATTGCTCTGTTGAACAAACGTGATTACAAAGAGTAAACCACTCTAAGACATCCTCTTCCATTTGGGGACAGCTATAACTGTTAGAAATTCCTGTACATTTAGTCAAACCAACTCCTTTTTGCTTCAGTGTTCATCACTTCAGTCCTAAAGTCTGTTGAGTGTCTTGTGTTCTCCGCCCCCAGTTTCAGCAAGGTAGAATTGACACATAACATTGTAGTGTGCCAGTGATTTACGCAGAGAAACGATCACCCTGTAAGTTTGGTTAGCACCCATCACCTTGCATAGTTACATTTTTTCTCTCTTATGGTGGGAACTCAAGATGTATTCTTTTAGCAACTTTCAGAAACACAATAGACTATTGCTATCTATAGCCACCATGCTCATATTACACGCCCAGAATTTTTTATCTTATAACTGAAAGCTTGTACATGTTGACCACTTTCACACATCCACCCTGCCTCCGGCAGCCACCAATCTCTTCTATTTATGAATTGCTTATTATTGGAATCCACACAGAAGTGAAATTATTTGAACTTCTCTGTTTTCTCTAACTTGGTTCATTTACCATAATGCCCTTGAGGTCCACCCATGTTGTCACAATGGCAAAATTATGTGTGTGTGTGTGTGTACATACATATACACATACACATACATACACATACACATATCACCTCACACTCTTCTCATTATTCATCTACTGATGGACACTTAGGTTTTATTCAAAAGGTGGAAATTATATACACACACACACACACACACACATAAAGTCTGTCTGGAAAAAGTCCAGCTGTTGCTAATATAATGAGAACTGTTTGAACAACATAGATGTAACCTGGCAGCCAAGGAGAGTAGATGGGAATACACATGCATGAACAATGACAACTTCACTGTACTAGTCGGTGGGAGCAGTACACTCCATTGAGTGAGTATGTGTTCTATGTGGCTGTTGCATTCAAAATGACTGAGTGAGCAGACCAATGAATCTGTGTCAAATTTTGTGTCCAGCTTGAACATTCCTTCATGGAAACTATACAAATGTTTCAGAAGGTCACATCTATGGCCAGTTGGTGATTGGCAGCTCCATCACAACAATCAATGTACCTGCTCATGCATCACGTTTTGTGTAGTTTTTTGGCCAAACATCAAATCACCAGGGTGACTCAGCCCCCTATAGCCCAGATTTGGTGCCCTGTGACTTTTGGCTTTTCCCAAAACTAAAATCACCTTTGAAAGGAAAGAGATTTCAGGCAACGGACAAGATTCAGGAAAATACGACAGGGCAGCTGATGGTGATTGGGAGAACTGTGTGAGGTCCTCAGGTGCCTACTTTGAAAGGGACTGAGGTGTCATTGTCCTATGTACAATGTTTCTTGTGTTTTCTACAACAAATGTCTCTATTTTTTGTATTACATGGGTGGATACCCTCTTGACAGACCTTGTATACAAGGATCCCCCATTCACTGTATCACTATAATAATACAGTGAATGTGAGGTGCAAATAATTTGCAAGTTAGTGTTTTTGTTTTCTTTGTAGACATATATATTTGAATGCCACGTCTGTCTGTTTTTTCCATCTAACCTGTTAACCATCAACACTATTTTGTTAACCAAGAAACTTAATGAGCACATATTTAGTGTATTCATCACAAACAATTAATAAGAATGAAACAGGACTTTGGGAGAGAATGAGCCCTATTGTTTGTGTTGATTGATTGTAGTTGATTATTCTTAATTAATAATCTTTGGATGAGGCTGTAAAGATGTAATTTGTATTATATGTATTCTTAGTATGATATTTATTTTTGTCTATATTTATAGTTTGCCTATAAAGCTGTAATAAATATTAATGATATTCTCCTAAAGTCCCTTGGGGAAAAAAGATGTTACATCAACAGGTATAGGTATCAGAGTCAGGAAAGCATCAGAATGAGCCCTGTTCTTAAAATCAAGTCTTTCTCTCTGCCACTTATTGGATGGTTGACTTTTCTGTGTCCTCTCTCATGTAATCTTCAAGCTTGTTAACTAAGAATTACAGTTCTTATTTCATAGTCTTCTTGTAAATATTAAATGAGATAATCATATAAGGTTATTGGTATCTTTTAAGGCACCATATTAAAGTAGGAAACTGAAGAAATTGTGTATGGTCCTGTGATGGGCTTCTTCCATCTTATTCACTCCCTGTTTTTGGACCATAATATTGAAATACAAGAAAAGGTACTGAGGAAATTGCACCCCATCCCACCAACAAATGTCTCCAAGGACATGCATTCTTTCATGCAGGGGAAGGGCCACATTCTATTTAATTTTGTGATCTTTCATATATTGATTTAGATTATTAAATTGTGGGGATTTTTTTAACAGCAAGAACAAAATTGTGTGTTTTGTGTGAAGTGGGACCTGAGAAGAGTGTGAGAAAGGGGTTTCAGTTGGGAGGATGGTTGTCCATTTTATGTGCTCAGAATCCCCCAGAGTGTTGGCCACGGTTGCTAAGTGAGATCCTAATATTTCCCCACATTTTGCAGCCTTCTCCTATTCATGAAAGACAGAGAAAATTACTTCAAGGTGAGATGTTTTCATTGTTTCCTCTGAATTTAAGCTCTCACACCTTCAATCTCAGACATGTTATTGGCAGCGAGTACCATTAGTTTAAATATTACAAAAACTACCTGCCATTTAAAGCAAGCACTTGGGCTTGAAATAAGCTCCACTGCATTTAATGCACCTTTTTCTAGAGACATTTTATTGACCAGAAAACCCAATTAGGTTTGCCAAGATCTGCCTATATGTCCTCTGTTAATAGCCCTTACTACTCCATTAAATTTGCTCTTATGCAAGAGTTACTGCTTTTTGGGAAGAACAGGGAATTCAAACACTGCACGTATAGAATTGTTTCAAGCCTGTCTTCCAGAATACTTAAAGGCATAGCAGCCATCCATATAGCTCTTTGACAAAAGCCTTTTTCTCTTACCAGTCCCTTCCTTGCTAGAACTCTAATAATCGAACATGGTGCTACTGGGCCATCTGGAAATCTGCCTGAATCATTTGGAAAAGAAACACATTTCAGTGCTGACATCAATAGAAACTCAAAGTTTCTACATAAAAGACTTTTGTTTTTAGTTTGCACAGCCACATGGGGACTGAGGAGGAGGCCAATTACTCTCAGAATTGGTTGAGCATTCAAAGGATATCTGTCAAGAAAGGTAGTGTGTTTGGGTGTGTGATGTCTCCTGAGGCAGGCTTGCTTGACATCCTGGAGATTGACTGAGTCCCTTACCTCAGCCCTCTGCTGCTGGTTCCAGAGCCGGGCCCACAGGTATTTGGCGCAATGTCTTCAGCCTTTTCAATTGGCAGAGATATTAGAAGAGATACCACAGGTAGTGTGATGCTTTAAGATTCTTCAATTGTAGGTTAAAAAATACTACTCAAACTATCTTGTATTAGGTCACACAAAGCTTGATGTTGTGTCCCATAAAGGCTGAAATACTCTATGAAATCTTAACACAAGAGAAATGTGTTTTTTGAGCTTATAAAGCCTACTTGGTGAGGGTGGGAGAACTGCGATAAGCATGTTCTTTCAGAAACGTAGCCTGAGGAGGCTCTGCCTCTTCCACATGTGGCTTTCACCATTGTCCCGGGTGTTCATACATGTGGGCTTTCACCCAGTGTCCCAGGTGTTCATACATGTGGGCTTTCCCCCAGTGTTCCAGGTGTTCATACATGTGGGCTTTCCCCCAGTGTCCCAGGTGTTCATACATGTGGGCTTTCCCCCAGTGTCCCAGGTGTTCATACATGTGGGCTTTCCCCCAGTGTCCTGGGTGTTCATACATGTGGGCTTTCACCCATTGTCCCGGGTGTTCATACATGTGGGCTTTCACCCAGTGTCCCAGGTGTTCATACATGTGGGCTTTCCCCCAGTGTTCCAGGTGTTCATACATGTGGGCTTTCCCCCAGTGTCCCAGGTGTTCATACATGTGGGCTTTCCCCCAGTGTCCCAGGTGTTCATACATGTGGGCTTTCCCCCAGTGTCCTGGGTGTTCATACATGTGGGCTTTCACCCATTGTCCCGGGTGTTCATACATGTGGGCTTTCACCCAGTGTCCCGGGTGTTCATAACTCACTGGCCTAGGAGCAAAAAGAGCTAGTGGAGAGTCTTGGGGGAGGTTTTTATTAGCAAGCCTGAAAGTAGAAAATAGTTTCGTTTAATACTCTATTGGTCAGGGCTCAGTCACATGGCCAAAACTAACTGCAGAGGAGGCTGGGAATGTAGTTTGGCTGTGTGTCCAGAATGAAAGAGAATGGCTTGGTAAACAGCTGACCAGTCTGCCACATAGCTTAAACCAAATGAGATTTATGATGGGAGTATGGGTATAGGCCGTTGTCACAAAATCCTAGGTCTTTAGGTCTCTCTCTCTCTCTCTCTCACACACACAGACACACATACACACACATATGTGGAATTTTTTAAAGCTGCTCCTTTGTCCACAAGACAGAACACAGCTGCTCCACAGCCCTGTTTTCACACATGGTCTTGACTGCATGCAGAGGTGACATACTTTCTGAATTCTAATTCTAAATTTTTATGGCTGCCCCAGTTCCAGTAAACTGAGACCAGTGGTCAGGGTCCCAAAGTACAAATCTGGCTTCTAAATGCCCCACCCCCCACCACTGTAACCCTGTGGAAGAAGACAGTCTTTAGAAGTAGATGGTTTTGAGCTGGACCACCAAAACTATCCAAATGTTAAAATGGCAGGATTCAGAAGTTACTGAGGACCTTTCAGCCCCAACCTGTGTGCCGCAAGAGGGCAAGAGCTGGCTATACCTCTGATATCTCTACTTCTCTCCCCTGTCACTCATTACTTTTTATTTGTCACTTCATGACATTTCATGTATCCCATTTTAGTCACACCACCAACTCTATGTCTTGGGACAGAAAGAGTCACTTCTGTGTATGTAAATATGCAACAGGTCTAGTTTGTATTTAGAGCATTTTTCATTTTTTATAGTGCCAGCTCCTTCAAGATAGTAAAACCAGTGGCCTAAATATTAAATTAATAAAGCATACTAAAGAGTGTAAAAGCTAGGAAGGATTTCCCTTATCAAGAAGTGTGTGGTATTTTATCACTTTTGTGGAATGTTCTATTTTAAGATTCATCTTATTTTAAGAAAATGTTTTTGACCTTCTGTATGTTACTTTAATCTCTCTGATCCTTAGTGTTTTTATCTGAAAAATGGGAATAAAAATTACCTCCTCTTCTTTATCCCACTGGGTTGCTGTTAATTTGAAAAGAAGTAAGTATGTAAGTGTTCTTTGAAGATTCACCTGCTTTTTACGGCGGAGGAAAACTATATCCAGAAGTAAATCTGTCTCACTTTGGTTTTCACTGTGGTCTTATAAAGTGCTCACTGTAAGGTGGTAAATCAAGGTCCAGTTTGGTGATCCACTTAATGAGTTTAAGCCTTATCTGTAAAATGGGGATAATAATGTATAGCTCAGGGATGGTGGGAAGATTAAATATAATAATATATCTTAAAAACCTTCCAACCTCTAAAAAAAAGCTTTGTAGTCACTAAAGTGCTCTATGAGATTGGGCCATATATGATTTTTTGCCTTTTATTGAAGTGGCTGTCCTAGTGAGGGCTTCAGGCACTCTATTGGTCTATGATATTTTGTGTTTTCTTATAACCTCTCAATGTCACAATCAAAAACCAGTTCCAATCTTTGTCTCTTCAACTCAAGGCCCTTTTTCTCAGTCTTATGAGAAAATGTGCATTATTGTAGTAGTTGCAATATACATGTTCATTCAGATGACCAAAACATATTTCTTAATTTTAATTTGATCTTAATTGTATTTTTCCATTACCATTTAGTCCCCTTGTACCCCCTCACCCCTGCAATCACCACACCGTTGTCCACGTCCATGAGTCCTTTTTCCTTTTAGCTCAATCTTTCCACTCCCTCCCCTCCCCACCCCAGCTGTCATCCTGTTTTCCATCTATGAGTCTGTCCCCATTTTTCTTGTTAGTTCAGTTTGTTCATTAGATTCCACATTTGGTCTTTACCCACAATTCTTGGCTCACAGCTCCAGAAACCCTTCAAATACCTCAAGTGTTGAAAGTGATAAAAAGTGTCTTTTGTTATACAAAGGAGCTGCTAAGGATTATAACAGCCACTTTAATAACAGCCATTCTGACTGGTGTGAGAATGGCTATAGTTTTGATTTGCATTCCCCTGATGATTAGTGATGTTGAGCATCTTTTCATATGTCTGTTGGCCATCTATGTCTTCTTTGGAGAAATGTCTTCCCATAACTTCCACCCATTTCACATTGGATTGCTTTTTTTTTTGAGTAGTATGAGTTCCTTATATATTTTGTGTATTTTGGATATTAAGCCCTTATAGGATATATTTTTTCTGAATATATTCTCTCATTCAGTAGGTTGTCTTTTTGTTTTGTTGATAGTTTTGTTCACTGTGAAGAAGCTTTTAGGTTTAATAAAGTCCCACTTGTTTATTTTTGCTTTTGTTTCCATTGCTCAATGGCACATATCCAAAAAGATATTGCTCAGGCTTATATCAAATAGTTTATTACCTATGTTTTCTTCTAGAAGTGTTATGATTTCAGGCCTTGCATTTAAATATTTATTTCATTTTTAGTTTATTTTTGTATATAATGTAGGAAAGTGGTCGTTTCATTTTTTTTTCATGTATCTGCCAAGTTTTCCCAACTGCACTTGTTAAAGAGACTGCCATTTCTCCATTGTACATTCTTGCCTCTTTTATCATAGATTAGTTAACCATATAAGTCAGGGGTTATTTCTGGGCTCTCTATCTTGTTCCATCAATCTATGTGTCTGTTTTCATGCCAGTACCATACTGTTTTCATTTCTATAGTTTCAGGGTATATTTTGAAATCAGCGACACACCTTTAACTTTGTTTCTTCTCAAGGTTGCATTGTCTCTTCATAGTCTTTTGTGATTCCATATAAATTTTAGGATTATTTGTTCTAGTTCTGAGAAAAATATCATTGGTATGTTGACTGGCATTGCACTGTATCTGTAGATTGCTTTGCGTAGTATGATCATTTTAACAATATTAATCCTTCCAATCCATGAGCATAGTATATCCTTTCATTGATTTGTGTTTTCTTCATTTTCTCTTCCAGTGGCTTATAGTTTTCAGAGTACAGGTCTTTCACCTGCTTGGTAAAGTTATTGCTAGGTATTTTATTCTTTTTGATGCAGTTGTAAATTGGATTGTTTTCTTAATTTCCCCATCTGATTGTTTATTATTAGTATATAGGAATGTGACAAATTTCTATACATTAATTTTGTATCCTGTTGCTTTATGGAATTCTTTTATTAATTCTATTATTT
This sequence comes from Desmodus rotundus, assembly GCF_022682495.2. NCBI lineage: Eukaryota > Metazoa > Chordata > Mammalia > Chiroptera > Phyllostomidae > Desmodus > Desmodus rotundus. Next base: position 38,429,477 of record NC_071387.1, read on the forward strand.
TTTGTGGATTCTTTATGGTTTTCTGTATATAGTATCATGCTACCTGCAAATAGTGACAAGTTTACTTCTTCCTTTCCAATTTTGATGCCTTTTATTTCTTTTATTTCTTAGATTTCTGTGACTACAATTTCCAATACTATATTGAATAGCAAGGTGACAGTCAGCATCCTAGTCTTTATGTTAGAGAAAAAGCTTTCAACTTTTCACCATTGAGTATGATGCTAGTTGTGGGCTTGTCATAGATAGCCTTTATCATGTTGAGTTAAGTTCCTTCAATATCTATTTTGTTGAAAGTTTTTATCATAAATATTTTGTTAGATGTTCTTTCTGAATCTGCTGAACTCATCATATATAATTTTTATTTTTGATTTTGTTGATGTGATGAATCACATTAATTGTTTTATGGATATTGAATCACCCTTGCATCCCTGGTATAAATCCCACTTGAGCATGGTGTATAGTCCTTAGAGTGTACTGTTGAATTCAGTTTGCTAGTTTTTTGTTGAGAATTTTGGCTTCTATGGTCATCAGTAATATTGGCTTATAATTATTTTTTTTGGGTGTTGTCTTTTTCTGGTTTTGATATCAGGGTAATGCTGGCCTCATAGAATGAGTTTGCAAGTGGTCTTCCCTCTTCAGTTTTTTCAAATAGTCTGAGAAGAATAGGTATTGATCCTTCTTTAAATGTTTTGTAGAATTTACCTGTGAAGCCTTCTGGTCCCTGGCTTTTGTTTGTTGGGAATTTTTTATTACTGCTTCAATTTCATTGCTAGTAATTTGTTTAGATTTTCCGTTTTTTCCTAGTTTAGTCTTGAAAGGTTGGTTGTATGTTTCCAGAAATTTATCCATTTCTTCTAGATTGTCCACTTTGTTGGCTTATAATTGTTCATAATATTCTTTAATGATCCTTTGTATTTCTGTGGTGTCATTTGTAATCTCTCATCCTTCCTTTCTGATTTTATTTATGTTTTCTCTCTTTTTTTGCTTGATGAGATAGAGGCTTGGCAATTTTACTTATCCTTTCAAACCAAACAACTAGCTCTTAGTTTTGTCAATCTTTTCTATTGTTTTTCTGTGTTCTATTTTGTTTATTCCCTCTCTGATCTTTATGATTTCCTTCCTTCTGCTTACTTTGGGTTTTGTTCCTTTATACTTAAAGGAACAAATTTAAATTGTTTATTTGGGATTTTTCTTGTGTCTTGAGGTAGGCTTCCATAGCTATAAACTTTCTTTCATAACTGATTTTGCTTCATCTTATAAGTTTTGTGAGGTGGTGTCTTCATTTTCATTTGTCTCAAGGTGATTTTTCATTTCCTCTTTGATCCATTGGTTATTCAGGAGCATGTTACTTCATCTCCACGTATTTGTGGTTTTTCCCCAGTTTTCTTCCTGTAGTTGATTTCTAGTTTCATGCCATTGTGGTTTCAAAATATGTTTGATAATTTTAATCTTCTTGAATGTATTTAAGCTTGTTTTATGTCCCAGTATGTGATCTAGCCTGGAACATTTCCTATGCACTTGAGAACAATATGTAATCTGCAGTTTTTGGATGTAATGTACTATTAATGTTGACAATGTCAAACTGCTCTAATGTGGCATTTAAGACTATTATTTCCTTAACATTGCTATCATTTTTTTGGCACCTACTGAAGAGAAAGTTTGTCAGTGGGATACAAAGTATGTTTTGTAAATAGGAATATAGTGCTCGTCTTAGAGGCCTCTGTCCTCATTAATCTTATTTGGAAATTAATAATCAATTGAGTTACATTAATTATCTCTCTTTGATCTTTGGCTTTGACTAATAGGTGCATCCTTGGGAAATGTTTTCAGATAAACATTGTATGCACATAGTCTCCTTCATCCTTGGAGTTCCTCTTCTACCCATCCCTTAGAAGCCCTGGTATAAAGGTAGCACTGGTACATTCACACAATGGAATTCTACACAGCAGAGAGAAAGAAGGAGCTTATGCCCTTTGCAATAGCATGGATGGAACTGGAGAGCATTATGCTAAGTGATATAAGCCAGGCGGTGAGGGACAAATACCATATGATCTCACCTTTAACTGAAACATAATCAACAAAAGAAAAAAGCAAAGAAAATATAACCAGAGACATTGAAATTAAGAACAATGTAACAATAGCCAGAGGGGAGTGGGGAAGGAATAGAGGGGAGAGGGGTCTATAGGAGCTACTATAAAGGACACAAGGACAAAATCAAGGGGGAGGGTAGAGGTGGGGGAGGGAGGTGGGACTGGCTGGGGTGGAGTGGAGGGATGGGGAGAAAATATAGGCAATTGTAACTGAATAAAAATAAAAAAAATAAAAAAAGAAAAAAAAAAAAACAAAGGTAGTACTGGGCAGACAGACCCCAGGTGCCACAGAAAAGGATGGCTAAACAGCAAAAACTGCTGCATCTAGAACTTAGGCACTGAAGCTAAGAAGACTCTCTTTAAGTCTGAAATCTCTTTGCTTCTGGGTATTAAACAGGCTGTTGTGCTGCAATGGGCAGGCAGAGGGAGGAGATTCTACTCCTTAGACACTGAGGGCTCAAGAAACTTCAAAGCTACATCATCAAGCACTTGAGTAAGCTCTTAATGAGGCTGTCAATCTGCAGACCACATACCTTGGCAGAAATTGGGACATGCTAAGTGGAAGGAATTAATCAAGATTTGTGAATTGAATGGTGGGTCACTTGCCTCCTAATGTTTGCAAAGAAATGAGGAACTGAAAGTGAGTATCTTCTGAATTACTTTGGTGTCAAGGTAAGTGGATATTAAAATATGTGACCCTCCCTGACAGCTTCAGGCTGCTTTTCAGAGGGCTAAACTTACGGGATGGCACGGTGGTAATTAATGTCAAGAAGCTGTTATAAGTTGACACCATTCTGAAAAGCACAGAGTCTGAAAGGAGAGAATATATTTCTGGAAAAAATATATCTCAGAAGGTTTTAGTGAGCTGAGGTGTTCTTCCCAGGTGGTACCTTATGATGTCACATTAATCTGGGAGGGTCACTGGGCATCCACAAGTGTGAAGACAATAAATCAAAGGCCTGTTCTCTTCTCTCTGGTAAAGTCCTGGAGAAAAGGAACAAGGGGTGGGATGTCCTATGAATCCTAACTACATGAATGCTCCCCTAGGTTGTTTTTCAAGGTGATGCATGAAAAAGAGGTGACTGAAGGTGTATAATACTTCAATTTTTAGTGTTAACAGGTTTTAATTTCTAAAAGAAAAAAAAGCTAATCCAGTCAGTGACAGAATGAAGCTCTATATTTACATTTTTTAATTTACTAAGAAATGAGTAATGACCTTTGTTTAGAACTTTCTAAATGTTTTAGAAAACATTCGCCCCCCCCCCCCCAACCGCTCCACTCTTCCTGGCCCCTTTACACCTTACTCTTCAGTGATCGCCTAATGAGGAGAAGAAAAACTCGTGCAATCTCTGCATCCTGTCTTCTATGCTCAAATTCATAATCGCCTCTGTGTTGTTCCTCCTTTTTCTCCATCAAAGCTCTGATAGTAGGTGTTCTTGGAGTAGGGTCCAGATCCCATTTTCAGCTGTTTACATATACTTCCTGCTGGTTTGAGTGCTTAGACTAATGGTTAACACCACCAACCCTCTCTGGGGAACTGCCTGTTCCTAGCCTGGAGAATCCTGGGATTAACAGCCTTTGTACCTAATGCTGATGATTGACTGATAAAGGGTACAAAGCCTTGTCTCCCTTGATGTGGGACAATACTGGATCTAGCCATGACTAGACTTTACCTGGAACCACATCCTTTCTTGCTTGTTCTGCTTCCTCACTCCTTTGTAGGTTTCTGCTGAGAATCATACCCTCACCCAATCAATTGTCCCCAGACCTCCCACCTGTTTTAGGAAACGCCACCTAAACAACTCATGGCCCAGCTGGGTCTTATGAGAATATTAACCTGAATAAAGTGATTTCACATAAATGTCAGAACGTTCACAGGTCTCCAAAGTCATATCCACTTTATAAGAAGTCCCTTATCAGCAGCTATCCATCCCTAATTGATGAAATTGCGTTTAGTGTGATAGCAGATGAAGTATTTTAAGACAGTGTGGGAGACAATTCTCACAGGAATTATTATTCATCCTACTAATCTTTCTTTGTAGAGCAACCTGTTGTGTACTTTGTTATGGTCACAAAATGGTTGTTGCCATAAACATAAGCATCATAAATTTTTTTAAAGAAAAGTATTATTATAAGACACAAGAGAATGTAGTCATGAGGAAGTATCCATTAAAACCACAGGGCATATTAATGCTTACTATGCAGTAACGGTGACCTTGCTCTCAGGTGAGAGCTAGGTGGGGTTTCCCATGGGTCTTTTGCACTCTCCCCTTTGTAAGTCCCATAGACCATTGTCAAGTTACTATTGGTTGTTTAATGGAAAACAACAATGATCACAATGAGAATGAGAAATATAAGAAAAAATTATTGTGGCAATTAAGTAACAGTTTTCACGTGGGCAAGTATTGTTCTCTAGTTGAGGTCAGTGTTAGAACATGAACTTTTCACAACATAAGAAACTTAGATAAACCATATAGATTGTTCCCAGAAGGGAAGGAAATTTATCATTAAAATGGATGATTGAGGAAATATTTTTCTCCTCATTAGACAACAGAACAAAACAATTGTTTAAAAAAGATGCAAACACTTTAGAAGAATATAAAGTAAAATTAAAAGGTTTCTTGCGTATTATTTCCTATTCCTACTCTAATTTTCCAGGGACAAGCACCATTGGCTGTATGTATACTTTATATATCCTTCCAAATACTATTCTTTGTACATGCAAATACAATATGTAATTAGATGTATATATTCTCCTATTACCACAGAGATATTTCTAGATGTTCTAAACCTCTAAGTAGAATAATATTGTAATTTTGATCTTCAACAGCATTTCTTATTTACTCTACAGCACACCATCTATATCCTCCTGTGTTAGTACATACAGGGCTCCTGCTTATTTTCTAAGTGGCTGTATATAGTATTATGCAATAATGTACCATTATTTAGTCATTTGGAAGGGGAGGTACTGATTTCTGTTCCTTTGAAGGCCTGTATCAGTAAGGAAGTGGACATTGGCTAACTTAGTTAAAGGCTTAGGCGTATTTTTAGACAGTCAGAATAGGTACCAAATCACCAGCTCAACTTACAAATATTTGCTCTCTGTGGTAAAGCACATTATTTTCAATGTGTGTTGTTTGGTTTTTTACCATTGTGATTCTCTAAGCTGGAGATTAACATTTACCTGTGCTGTCTATGTTCTAGAAAATTTGAGAAAGAAGTAAGAACTTTGGAGTCACACTGATCAGATGTAAATCCTCATATCTATTATTGACTTTACAATATTGGCCAATTACTTAAACCCCTTTAGCTTTGGTTCCCTTGTTTGTAAATGGAGATAACAATCTTTAACTCATGAGTCTGTTTTCCCTATTAAATGAAAGACTTACACAACGTTAGTTAACAAAATGTCAGACTGTAGGTGTGCAATAAAATTTTAATTAAATAAAATTGATATATTATGTTGCAAACACAAAGTTGTTGATATTCAATCATTTTTGACTTATGAAAAAAGGCAACTATATATGGCTTAACATAATATATACACACATATATATGAAACCTAATATACCTGTATTATATAAATACTTCACAGTCACTCTCTTAAAAAAGTGTTCATTGAAGAGATAATAAACTTAGATACATTGTTCAATTGCTATTTAAAGGCTAAATAATCAATACAAGACATGACTATGAGAAATTACTGTATAGAGAGGTAAGTGTTGGCCAGAATAAGCAGGAATGGCAATGGAGGAAGGAGATCTGATGCTGACCATGAAAGATGGGTAGGACTGAGTGGCTGGAGTAACAATAGAATATTGTAACATTTATAATTGACTGAACTATCTCTTTCAGAGAGAGATGAATGACATGGTAAACATTTAGAATTTCAAATGTTAGTTGTTTCAACCATTTAATATTATAGATAAGAAAAGAGGCCAATACAATGTACTTGACTAACCCAACATCACAAGATTGGTCAGCAGCAAAGCTACTGAAAAAAGGTGATAGGTACCACAACTCGTCACAAGAAGGAAATGGAGATTATTTTAGGGTTGAGAAATACTCATTAATAATATTTTATAACATTAAAGAATAATATTAAAGAAAACACTGCCTACAAAATCAACATTTTGAAGAATCCAGGCTGTGATGATTGAGAACAAATAAGACATGTTATGGAAGTGAAGGATGCAGAGGGGAATGGCAAGCATTTGAACAAAAATTATTATATGCCCAGGGGCTATGCAAACCATTGAATGATAAACACAATACAGGCTTTACAGAGACCATGTAAATGAGGGAGCAGAGCTGAGAGTAATCAAGGGTGAGCAAGAGGCATATGCAAGACGTAACATTCGGGACAGAAGAGGCTGGAAAAGATTACAGAATAAATTTACAGAGTGCACAAAAGCTCAGGCAAATCAAAGGTAGAAAATGAAGGGAAGATTGCACAAGAGGATTGGTAATAAGAAGTGTTTCAAGTACATGAAAACAAGATGTCTGTACAGAAGCCTAGAGTCTCTCACAGGTGACAAAGGTAATTTATTGAGAAGAAGTAGAATATCTGAACAAGATAATTAAATGACTCAGTTTTCCTAAGCACTAGTGATGACAGGGGTGGACATATACCTCTAGGAGGGAACACTGAGAAATCAGGCTGATATTAGCATAGCTGGAAAGGCAGTGGATTGAGAATTCTGGTGACTTATTTAAGGTTGAATAAAACATGATTGCTGTACAAAAATCTAACAAGCTTCATGATATTGAGCAGGTTGTTGAAATTCTCAGGACCTCAGTGTTCTTAGCTGTAAATTGAAGGGGTTAGATAAAATAAACTTTAAGGGAGTTTTATTCAAAGCATGGCCCAGGGACCAGTAGGTCTGTGTGCTATTTGCAACCAGTCTGTGGCAAAATAAGTACAGACTTTGAGAATGTTTACATACTTCTATAGCAATTTGACATTGCTGCAACATCAAAGCATGTGTTTTTATGTTTTACAAAGTATTGGTCTGTGATGTATTTGAAATAAAAAAAGAAAAGACCCTTCACTGTGGGTAGCTTGAGAATCATTGTTATAAGGCACTTTTGCGACTTTAGAAGTTATGCTTACATATTTTCAATGATTCAAACTTCTCTGGGCTATGGATAGGTCTAATTCACAGGTGGCAAACCCAAGGCCCGTGGGCCGAATCCAGCCCTCCACCTTGTTTTATCTGGCCCGGCACCTTGTTTCTACCTGGCAGCATCGCTGAGACCTCGTTTAACTCTTAAGGAGTAGTGATGTTTATACACTCCTAAAATTATATTCGGCCCCTTGAAGGCAACCACGAGGGTGGCCCCCAGTGAAAATGAGTTTGGCACCCCTGGTCTAATTCATCCTTGTATTAGATTGTGAAGACTGCCATAACAAAATATCACAAACTGGGTGGCTTAAACACAGAAATTTATTTTCTCACAGTTCTGGAGGCAAGAAGGCTGAGACTGAGGAGTCAGCAGGGTCGGTTTGTCCTGAGCCCCCTCTCCCTGGCTTGCAGACGGCTGCCTTCTTGCTGTGCCTTTATAAGTCTTCCTCTGTGTGCGTGTGCACCCCTGGTGTCTCTCTGTGAGCCCTAATTTGCTCTTCTTTTAGGGGCACCAGTCAGATCTGGTGAGGGCCTACTTTAATGGCTTCCTTTTAACTTAATTACCACTTAAAAGGACCTGTCTCCAAATATAGCCACAGACTGAGGTATTGGCAGTTAGGGCTTCAATGTACAAATCTGACATACAAATTTGGGAGATCAAATCTAGCCCATAATGATACTAGAGCAAACTCTTTTTTCAGAGCATTTTTTTAAACAACCTAACCAACTGATGGATATTTTGATCAGTTGCCTCTTGCGCACACCCATATGGGACCTGGCCTGCAACCCAGCCATGTGCCCTGACTGGGAATCAAACTGGCAACCTTTTGGTTCACAGGCTGGCACTCAATCCACTGAGCCACACCAGCCAGGGTTCTGATGGATACTTTGAAATTTTGTTTGTATATGTCTTGTTTGTTTGTTTTGCCAAATAACAAATATAAGAATTAGTTATGATATGTTTGCATTTGATTTTAGTTGATGTACTGTTTTTTTTCTGTAAGCAATGCCCTATTTCAAATAAATCAAGATCAAAATAATTTTCAGTTGTTCAAATTTCAGAAGTATTCAGATGAGCAAGTTGCAACCACTATCACAAATTATTTAATAAATTCATTAAACTTCTTTCATTTCTGAACTAGCATTAAAAATGTAAATCAAATTATACTAAACTCTCAAAAACTTAATAGAGACCTAAAGTCATCTGTATGCAAATTTTTTCCTATGCACAACTAAAATTTTTTATGCACTTGGTTTTTTCCATGGCCGCCATCATCTAGAAGTTTACTTTGTCTTATTCTATTTAAATTCCTTTTATTGATATTTTTCTTTAACTTAAATCAATTTTAGGGCATATCACAGATTAATCCCTTAGGTTAAATTTCTAGAAGTAGATCTACTGGGTCAATGATTAGAGTATTTCTAAACTTCTGATCTACTAGCAAATCGCCCCACTATCAGGAGTATGAATTTCTCTCTTCACTAGAAGTGTGTGAAAATTATCTGTAATTCTGTGTTCTTGTCTGAATTTATTTTATAGATCATTAAACAAATTTCTTTATAAATTTAAAAGATGAAATGAGACGCATTATTTTATTTTGTCTCATTTTGTGTCTCATTGTGTCTTATTTCTTTCTTATTACTGACAAAGTTGCACAATTTTTCAAGTTTATCAGTCAGTTGTATTAATTAGTCTGTGACTTCATTCACAGTTGAATATTCAGTTTAGTATGTACTTTCAAAAACAGCAAAGGACATACTGCGCTGTAATAATTTCACCCTATAGTCAGAATGCATATAAATGCAAAGTACTATAAAGCTTAATAAACTTGTTTTCATTCTTTCCTTTCTCTCCCAACCTTTCCCTTCTTTCTGTTAATCTACTCCATTAAACAACTTCTCTGTGTTTGCCCAGAGTCCCAAAATGCAGTGTGTCCAGAAACTCATAATGAACTTCAGTACCTACTGTTTTCAATCCAGATCCGAAAGGAAAAAGTAGGAATTGATTGTAAAACTTTTATTTGCTCAGATCTTACCTAACTGTTCACAGAATGTCTCTGCATTAACTTTTTTGCTCATCAAGAAATAAACGTGGGGGCCCAGAAGCTCTGAAGACAAAGGTTGAGGTGTGATTTGATTTTCCTTGGCCTTCTATGCATTTTGCCTGTGTGATAATAAATACTTTAATTTGCCTTGCACACTCTATCTTGTTCATGTTTTTATGTCTGACAGATGTACTGAGACAGCCTTTTCTTGTGTTCCCAGGCCTTTAAGGTACGCTTGGGGGCCTACACATAAACTCCCCCACTCCTGAAAAGCCAGCATTGAATCTACTTACATAAAGGAGGGTTGAATTCCAGAAAACATTTTTCATTGTGTGAATAAATTACTTCCTCACACACAATCAGGAGCACTTTGTGCAAAGGGTAGTGAGGTGAAAGATAAAAGTTTCGGCAGAACTAAGGCAGGAAAAGGGAGCAGCTGGAGCCTAATGATGGCTTTTTCCCTTTAGAGAGCGTTGAGTTTTGTTCTCAAAAGAACTTAATGTACTGCAGTTCTCTCTGGTTCTATTGAGTTTTCAACTTTGTTAATATGGATCCGGAGTAGCCTTTATTCTAGACCACGGGCTTTGTCCCGAAGACATGGAAGTTTTGGTGTCCTGACATGTCTGCGGCAGCACAACGCCATCCTCACCAGGTGCGGGGTATTTCTACTCTAGTACTCCACGTGGTATCTCGTATTCCTCCTCTGCTCGGTCTTAGAGAAACTGCTCTGGTTTAGGCTTCGCAGAATTTGGTCTTGTAATACACAGCACACATGTTGGTCCAAGAGCTCACTGGCATATGAAGCTTACCTTTGAGTAGCTTCCTTCTCTCTGGTACTGACTCCTACAAGTTCCAGCACCTTGAACAGCTTTGAGCTGTTACTTCTGCTTTCTCAGCTGAAGGGGACACCATGTTCTCCCTGGACCACGTGTTGTATTTTATCTTTGTTCCAGCACGGGCACCCCACCCCCACCACTTCTGTGTTAGAATTATATCCCTATCTCATGCTGTAGCAACAGGTGCCAGGTTCATTATGCCCTTCCCTAATTATGTCAGCCAGGAGAGATTAGCCCCTCCTTTGTACTTATTTCGTGCCATTCCTATCATGTGAGTGACATATCATTTGTCATGGCCACCCTTTGTATACACGTATTAACTCTTTTAATAGTTTATAACTTTGTGAAAAAGTTTTTTTCTATACTTTTTAAAAAACCAGTGCCTATCTTAGGAATTGCCCACAATAGATATATAATAATATTTCCTTAACAAATCAAAAAATAAGAAGGTAATTAATTAAATAATATGTTGCTTGAATGGCAGAGTTCAATTATAGCCTAGCCAGTAATGTATCTTTCACTATGTGTAAAATTGGTTTGGGACTATGATGACTTTTCACATCATTTTCACCTAGTGTGGCCAGGAAAATCTTATCCATTAGCACCCTTACTGCCACAAAGACTATATCAATTGCTTTTGTGATGTTCGTGTCATGTCCAACCTGAAAAACATTCTTTATCAAATTTCAGGCCTCGCTGTGACTACCTGCTTGACTGCTTGTTGCGTGGCAACTGGCGCAAAGCGAAACTCCGTTCTCGGCCTCGACCGGATTTTGTTATCTCAGAAGTTTTATTTCAGAAGTTCCTGAATTATCTCTTGTGGGGATGGTGTAAAGAAAGATTATGATATGATATAGAAAGAGGAGAATATGGAAGCAAAATTTCTATATTTGGGCTCCATCCTTGCTCATTGCCGGTGAAGAAAAGCCAATTAAGTTACTTCAGCTCTTTTCACCTACAAAATAGGGATTTACAGATTCATTCTAAGAATTAAATAGGAAATAAGTGCAGTTAAATCGAGTTTATGAAGCCCTATTCAAATGCTATTATCATCATTGTTACTAAGAGTGGTCTTAAGAGTGGGAAAGTCACTCTGAAATAAACTTTCTTTTTTTCTAAGTTAAATGTCAGAATTGTTTGTATCTACTTCCTGCTTTATAACAATATGCAAACACAAGGTAATGTGCATTGCTAACTGAGGACTAAGGGGGAGAAAAGCTAAGTCATACAGAAAAAACTATAAACCTTCCTTAAAAAGTAAAAAGTGTCACATCAATTCCCAATAAAATAAATCATTTCTAATTTATTTTTCAACTGTTTCAGCAAGAGCTTCTTTTGTCTACAATTCTTCTGCTTATACATCATTTTTCTTAAGTGAATTAAGATAATTTTATTATCCACATATTCCTCTTTCTACACGTTGCCCAAAACTGGAAAATTATCAGGATTCTTAGTTTTTCACTGTAGCTCATCCTGAGCAAGCAGTAATAATACATTTTCCACACAACATGTTGCTTTATTTGTTTGTTTGTTTGAGTATCAGACTGTGTTTAGAGGTTTTTGAAGCTTATGAAATCATGAGTCTTAGCATAGAAACTAACACCTAGGTAAATGCATAATTATAACTTGCCAAGAAAATTAATTCTCACTGTGTGGTGTTTAAGGTCACTATGATATCTTACCAACATCACTCCTATAATGTTCCTCTTCCATTTTGCCAAATGAAAGAGGTCAGTCATAAAGCCGACAGGCTGTATGAATCCATTTAAATGAACTTCTTTAAAGGGCGAAACTATGGAGGTAGAAATCAGATCTATTTGCTACAAAGGGGCCAAGTGCTGGCTGAATGAAAGAAGTGTTCTGTATCGTGTGGTGGTGTGCATTTGTCAAAACTCATTGAAATGTATATTTCAAGTCGGTGGGTTTTACCATACACAAATTATGGCTCAATAAAACTGACAAAACTTCAGCCACCCATAGTGGGGGTAATTTGTGCAAGATGCAAAAAATAATCTCTTAGTTATTTTGCCTTTCTTACTTTTTAATGACATTAATGCTGGTGTTACATCTTATCCATCATGTTTTGTTGAAATCTAACATTCACTGAAAGTGAAGAGGAGAATATTAATAAACAGAAATACTCTTTGGGAGGATGATGTAGGCTTCTATTGGTAGAATGAAGTGACAGGAAAAGTAAATACTAATCAGTCATAATCTAATTAATTGCTAAGTGGTAGAACGCAATGTGAAAAGCTCCACGGAGATGAAGATAGCTCCTTTGGCTTAAAAGTGCTTTAATTCCTCTTGCATCCCAGGTGTGGAAGGAGAGATGAAGGAAAAAATATCCAATAGCAGAGCTGTCAGACACTGTAGGTCCTCGGCTCTTGGAAAGGAAGATCACTGCTGCCTTTTCCAAAATGCTAATAGTCATCTTTCTCAGGAAGTAGCAATAATTCTATTATCAGCTAAGTAAGCCCTGTAGCCAGTGACTGACAAGGTTTCCACCTCCAGGTTTCTCCGGTAACTGTGCTTAACTCGGGGCTTGCAAACTCTTGCTCAATGTGAAGATTCAGCAGGATTTAGGAAGACAGACCCCCAGCACGGTCTCCGTGTGGCATGCGCTCCTCACTGCACTCTGCTGTGGAGTGTTCTGCTTAGCAAGTCAGGCTGTTGAAAGCAGAGAGAACTTGACAAGTAGGAATACTGAGGATGTAGACCAAATACTTCTCAGTGCCTGCCTGTGGCAGTCTGCTAGAAGTCCACTGTGAGTGAGTGACTGATGACAGTAAGTATATGGAGAGAGGCTGAACATCTGTTTTAATAGAAAAATAGAAAATCAGCCTGGTCCTGTCAGTTGCTAATAGGATGTTTCAGAGAATTTTACCTAGAAGTCAAGAGCTCATATTGTATAGAACATGAACCAATTAATCAGGTCCACAGGTTTGTGGCTCAGAAGGACCTATGTTTGGTTTAATGCTTTGCTGAAATCACCTTAAAATGATCAATAATTTAATTTTTGAACTTGTGTTTGACAAGTGAAAGCCAATGGGACAGTGGCACACATGTCATATGTGTGATAGGTGTGTCTGCCATCCTGTGGCCACCCCGCTCAGGTGTAAACTACACAGTGCACCATGGGTGGGATTCCAGGGGCTCCTCGGTGCACGGGAGTTCAGAGAGACTTAACGTGAGTACGAAGTGAGACTGAATAACTGGGGCCCGTGTGCAGTCTTGAGAGCCTGAGAGACCATGCCTTCTATTTGAACTAGAACTTGCTTCAAATGTAACATGGAGGTAATGGCATTTTAAGGAACAGGAATAACCAATAAATCTTATATGCTTTATTACTTATCTACTTCCTTGCATTATACTGAAAATAATGACTTAGGAGAAAAAAAAGACAGGGCAACTTATAGGGTTTTTTTTTCTTTTTAGTTCTTTATTATTCAACAAAAAGTTAGTTTTGTTCATTGTTTCCACTGTTTTGGTAAGAATGAAATACCAATGCATATATGAGTTACAAAGTACAAATTACCTAATTTTGTTGTATACAAGTTAAATGTTCTTGTATTTGCATTTAAACTATCAGTGTACAATATAAAGATAAATGGTAAAATTTATTCTAATAATTAAAACTTGTAATTTTTCTTTACTTACAGTTATCATAAATAGCTAATAAAAACACATGATAAATAGAGAAAGAGGCTGCAAAACAAAACAAAAAGCTTCATACTTCAGTGCCTTTAATGGTACATTTTTCATGTTTTTGAACAGGAGGCCCCACATTTTCATCTTGAACAGGGCCCTACAAATTATGTAGTCAGGACCCTGCCTTCAACACTGGATTTTCTTCTAGGTGAAATCCATTAGTGTTATTTTTCATGTCAAATAGCAGCTATGGAAGGGAGCCACACACTTTGTTAACTTTGTGCCTCTAACTGCTCAGTTTGTAACACAGGTTGGGCAATCAAGTAGACTTTTTCTATTTTGGATAAGGCTATGACCTTTGATCTGCATCAAGCAATCCATCAGGCAATTATGAAATATCCACTATGTGCCACTTACTAATTATAAACACTTTATAACTTAGTTGAGGGAATGGATATCTACATAACAAAGTGATATGTGCTATGTAAAACAGACACGAAAACACACAAGTAAGAGTGATGTAATTGCTGGCTGGGCAGCAGGGGATGACAGGCTTGGTTTTACCGAGCTGGTATTGTTTAAGCACAGTTGACAAGGGAAGGATTTTTGCAGTGGTTGGTGGATTGATGAGAGGACATTGCGGGCCAAGGAGTATTTTATTCCCATAACTAAATCCACTATAATGCATTCTGCTTTTGGGATTTAGATTTGTTGTTTGCATCCTTTGTTATTGTTGTTGTTGTTGTTGAGTTTATAATTAGGTATCCACTGACATATTTTTAGAGTTTTCTGTATATGGCTAGGCTAATTATTGTGTTTGTGGCAATGTACATTTCAAAAATTCTTGGTTCCTTTTTTCTTTTATAGTGAAATGGGGTAATATTTTAACAAATAAAATGGGTTTATGACATTATCTCACCCATCACAATTTTGAAAAAGTGTTTGTTATTTTGAAAAATACCCTGGAACATTTTGCCTTTTTTTTTATTGTCGCTAATGAGGTAAAATGTATAAAAGTTGGTAATGGGGAGGGAAAAAATCACTCCTGAGTTCTAGAGAAATTCACCAAGGATATGACTCCATGAGTGACACCGATGACAAAGTGATTGGATTAGGGTTACAACTCAAGATCCACTTAATATACGGGACAATTTTTGAAACTAGAATTCCACTGTATTCACTGGGAGCAATATCCTATAGCAATCAAAGAACACATCTGAAATTTCTTTAAACCTGTCGTAAAGATGTTTGTGGTAACTGCAAGTCTTTTTAAACTCTGGAGGGGAAGTGGGTTGTGATGGCAGTCATTGTCACTGTTTTGATTAAAAGTGGAGCATAGCTACCGGTCATACAGATCAAAATAATTCTATAGTCTGTGCCACCTCTCTATTCCCTGTGATAGCAGGAGAGTGGGGGTCAGGGCAGGAACTATGGTAAAGGAGTGGGGAAATCTGTCAGGAATGTGGTGTGGCTGGAAGGCAGTAATACAGATAGCAATTCCAGGCTCTCATTTTCCACAGCTCCTTCTCCATTGATTCAAGTCACTGAGCCCAGCCCTCCCTTCTCTCCTGGGAAGGGAGTACTGGCCACAGAGCAGAAATCAATGCTCACAATGGAAAGAATGGGGAATGAAAGTCTGCCTGGAGCTGTGGTGGCTAAAGGTTATGGTTAAACCATGTTTACCTATAAACTTATCCATGTTGGAGGCGAAGGTATGTGCTTTGAGAGATTGTTTTCCTCCAGAGATAAATGTGTTGTAGACACTCACTCCCATCCTGACACTCTGAAGAGGCTTTTATAAATGATGTTCTCTCACTTCCTTTTGTTTGGCTTTTAGCAGCAGGAAGCCAAGAAATGGCCCAACTTCAGTGTTGAGGGCTCCGGGGAAGAGTTGCAAAACACACCTGCAGGTGTGGAAGGCTGTTCAGTGACCCCCGGTGTGCAGCGGGCCATGAAGAAATTATGAGATTAGAGGATCGAGAGAGTGACAGCAGCTGCCTTTCAGCAGCTTTCCCCTGTTGCCTGGAGAATAGTTCAACTCTAGCAGAATCATTTAGGGCCTGGGAAAACAGTGCAAAGTAAAGAAAGGCCTAGAAATGATAGTTATCCACCGTAGGGAGAGAAGAGATATTTGAGCTTGTTCCAGGATGTTGAGAAGTGGAATGGCTGAGTAAGTCATGTTAGGAGAGTAGCAGAACACACTTTTCTACTTTGCATTTTCCTAAGAGAAAAAAAATGGATCTATCTAAACATTAAGAATGTCTTAGAGCATCAGTAAAGCCAGGCGAGCTTGCAATCCAAACTAAAACAGCTCCAAGATTTAAGAGTGGGCAGAGAATACAATTAAGAAATAATGCATAAAGATTAATAGCTTCTTTAAAAATGAATTCTACTTGGCCGTAAAAAACAAGAAATTTTTACCCTTTGCAACAGTATGGATGGATCTGAAGAACATCATGCTAAGTGAAATAAGCCAGTCAGAGAAAGACAAATACCATATGATTTCACTCACATGTGCAATCTAATGAACAAACTGAACTAACAAGCAAAACAGAGACAGTTTCATAGATGGAGAGCAGATGACAGGTATTGGGGGGTGGGCGTTAGGGGGTGGAGGGCTTGAGCAAAAAGGAAAAAGGACTCATGGACATGGACAACAGTGTGGTGATTGCTTGGGGAAGAGGAGTATAGGGGGACTAAATGGTAATGGGAAAAATACAATAAAGAGCAAATTAAAAAAAAGAATTAAAGCAGCTTTGAATTTAAAATTGCATGAGGCCCTTATATAGTCTCTTAATTTTCTGCCAATGAATACAAAAAACCCAAAACTCATAATACCACCGAAACTAAAAGTTTCAACCTATTTCCATAATGATGACAATTGTGATTGTTGGAAATGTACTTAAAAGTGTACTTAATACATTTTTCCAGATTTATTGAGATATAGTTGACATAAAATATTGTATAAGTTGCAGGTGGATGATGTGATAATTTGATACACATATGCATTGTGAAATGATTATCACAATAAGGTTAGTTAACACATTCATCACCTTACTTAATTACCATTTTGGAGGTTGTAGTGAGAACATTTTAGATTTATGGTATTAGTAGCTTTATGCACTACTGATGGGAATGATAGAACTACCATATGACCCAGCAATCTTACTTCTGAGTGTTGAAAAGCCAAGAGATAACTGCTCTGCTGGCCATTGGTTTCTTCAATAGCATTGTCTGCAGAACAGGTCACTGGGAACTACAGTTGTCCCTGCTGCTGTGTGGCTGATACTGGCAGCTCCCGCTCTTCTTGCTCATTCTTCAATTGTTCTTAGTCTCTATACATCCCAGCTTTTTCGGCCTCTTGTAGGACAAAATGGAATCGAGTCCATCCTTCAGCACCTTGAAAAGCTTGGGAAGCTGGTTGCTCACCTTGCTCTCTCTTTCCTGGGGAGGGGAACTCTTCTAGCTGGGACTTTCCTCTTGGCACTGAGCAGAGCTGGCCTGAGGGACAGGATGAAGCAGGCAAAATGAAGCTGTCTTCCTTCTCTTTTTGTTTGGGTATTCTTAGGGTTTTTTGTTTCACTGTGTTGCCGAAGTTTCTTAAGTGAATGCCTGATCCCTTCCCTTGCTATTTTTGTTCATGCATAGCTGTCTAATTGTTGATCTTTGTTGGGGGATGGATGCTCCTACTTCACCATCTTGTTGGTGTTCCTTGGTGAACTTTTCAAGAGCCCAACCTTCTGAGAATAAATTCCTTCATCTATCACTGACTAGTCTAGGTTCAGAAATGCTGAATCCTTAACAACCAAATAAATGCAGAGGCCGACTTACTGCTTTAGAGCTGCTGCTGTTCTGACTAGAGTTTTATTATCCTTTTCTTCTCACCTCCATTGGGAACCTGTCTTCTACACTGATTTAGGATCCACACTCTGAAAACATCCAGAAAACAGGTTAGCAGCAGGGAAGAAGGAGGGAGTGACTCAGGACATAGAATTGTGTCCTAGGAAGGATAGTCATCAAGTGCCTCAGTAGGGAGTGTGGAGATTGGGACACCTGGTAGCATTGTTTATAGTGTCAGAGTGATAGGCTGGGAGAGTGGAAGATCTCACATTAGTCTATAAGAGTCACAACTGGTGGGAGAAGGAATGTCACAGACTTGGTATGTTACATTTGCTGCCTTCCTTATATTGGGGAATGGTATTTAGAGCCCTAGTTTGGGGCTGTAGGTTTGCTTATGGCTTTTGGATCCTTTTACTAGGCAGAACTAGAAAAAATATATGTGTGCACATGTGCGTACCCCTGCATGCATATGTAAGGAGTCATGAGTCTGTACTGGTACTCCTACTGCAGTCCTGTAGGTTTCCTCATTGCCTTATCTCCATATCATTATCTTCTCTTTGAGAACCAGCATTTTCAACAACATTAGTATATTTATTTGTTTATTTAATCCATTGTACCTAAAATTGCTTCAGGATTTTTATACCTATTCTACTGCACACTCACTAATTATAGTTCACTATATATTTGCAGTTTTGATTTTCTTTAGACTAAGAGTACACAGTCAAATTACGTTGTTTAAAAATACTTTGTAGATTCATTTTTCTCCTTCATTTGAAATACAGATGTGTTTGTTTCTCCTCTTCTTGTTGGTTTAAATTTACTTTTTGCATATATAGAGCATTAATATAATACCAAGTGTTAAAAGTGTACACTCCTTTCCTTATCCCTTCCACCCATCTCCTTCCACATACATAAGTTATCAAGTTCATTAGTTTATGATTCAGACTTAAAGTGTTCCTATGTGCAAAAAATAAGCAAATGCACAGATAATTTTTACACAAAAGGTAGCATACTATGTATAATGTTTTATACTTTTTTTCACTGGACCATATATCATGGAAATCATTTCACATCCACAGGGACAGATATGCCTCCAAAAGGTACAGTGAATGTCAATACTGGATTTGTAACAGAAAAAAAAAAAGCCCGAGCTATGGATAATAATATTCTAAATCCACAGTCTCTCAGCCTAAAATTATGGGAATCATAAACATATAAGTGGGGCTTCAGTGTGTTTTAAATAAGAAAATTCATCAACAATAATCAACATGAAGACTTAAGCTGATAAACTTAAGGAATTCAAGGAAAAAATAATCCTGTGGTCATTGAGGCAGATCATAAAAAATCATCTTTATGAGAGGAAAACAAGGATGGTTCAGCATCCTTCAGTGTTAGAAGACAATAAAGCAATATGTAAAGATTTTGAGAGAGAAATATGGGACCACAGAAACATGTGGTCCCAACCAAAAATGGGACCCAACCAAAACATCATTCTACCAAGACACCAGAAAAAGATCCTCAAATGTGCAAGAACTCAATGACTATAGAATACATGAAATACCTTTGAATCTATTACTTGTTAATAAAATTAAGTCAACCAAGAGAGCAACCAAAACAAGGAACACAGAAATTTGGAAGGCATTATACTCTTTTTATGAAAAAAAAACTATCATTATATTTTATAATAGTGATTATTGAACCCATTTAAATGTAGAATTGAAGCTAAACAAGTTTGGAATTGTTGTTTGTTACACAACAAAATTTAAATGTTCAAAATGTTGAAAGAAATCTGCATCACATGAAATACAATGTTAATATAATGTACTCACATAAAACTCCCATTGTGATAATTTTCTTATCTTTAAAAAAGTGAGTCAAATGATTGTAATTCACTTTTAAAGTTAGTAAAAAGAAATGAAGGTGTGAAGTGAAATTTAAAACCAGAATTTTGGGGAGCAAAAGTAAGAGGAAAGAAGATATATAGCACAGATCAAATAATAAAATTATAGGAAACAGCAAGAAAATAGTAAAGATTAACAACAACAAGAAAAATAAAAGACCAAATTTAGGTAACTATTCCATTGCAACAAGTAGTGGGATAAGATTATTTTATCAACTAAATGTTTTATCATGAGAAAATATCAAATTCAGAAGATTGTCATCCCATATCTCTCATTATATAGCAACATATATAGAAATTACAAATTTTGAATGGTAAGAAAAATATTCTAACCATTCTATCATTTATAAAATCTTCTCTATTTGTTACTTTTGGGTAATTAAAAAGTAAAGTAAAAGAGTACATAAAAAAGAAATAACAAAGTAATACAGAAATAATAATAATGGCAATACAATTTTCAAGACCTATGCCACGTAGGCAAAGCTTTGATTAGAGAAAAATGCAAAGCTTTTAATATTCATCTTGTGGAGCAAAAAGAATGATAAAATAAGTGAATTACATTCTACATGAGAAACTAGAAAATGACCAACAAATTAAACCAAAGGAAAGCAGAAGGAAGGAAATAATCATGATAAAAGCAGAAAATAATTTAAAAAAAGAGGAAAAACCCAATATCAAAATTGATAATCCATGAAAAGACCCTTTAGGGGAAAAGTCAATAAAACAGATAATCCATTAGCTAGCTCAATAAAGAAAATCACAGAGAGCACATTATAGTAAATCAGAAGGAAATTGGAGAAATAACCAGAGATGCAGAAAAGAAATAAATTATATAACTCTATTAAGATACATTTGGGATCCTGGAATGGATGATTTTCTGGGAAAATAGAAATTATCAAATTATAAAATGGGGAAACCTAAACAGGTCACTAGCCATGAAAAAAACTGATAGAATTATGGAACAACATTTCTTCCCAAACACCATCAAGCCTGGAGCATTTAACAAATGAATTCTTTCAAACCCATTAAAATCAGGACTCTTGGGAGGCCGTCAGGAGAAGGGTTTTAGGTTAGATGTTAAAGGATGATGGTAACGGTGAATTCAGAACAAAGACACAGAGCTTGAACATTTTGAGGTGCCATTGAGGGCCAATGACTGAATCAAGTCTCCACTCTTAGAGTCTTGTTATTAACTACACAAATAATTATATGGATATTAATACATGAATATATGCAGTTTGGTTCCCTGGGAAGCTCTACATCAATTACTCTTTGAACACTGGCAGGGTCTTGGGCTGGGGAACCCTGTTTAGCTTCAGGCAATCCCTGAAGAGAGACTCAGTGGAGAGCTATCAGCTGCTGACATTTTCAGCGACTGAGAAAAGGAATGCTTTGGGAGGTGGGTAGGGCTGTGGAGAGGACCCCATAGCACCCATTGAAGCCCACACCTTACATTGCTTGGACCTACCTTTTAATTCTTTCATTTCTTTTTTCTTTTTCTTCCTTCTTTCCTTCCTCTCTTTCTCTCTTTCTTTTCCTTCCTTCCTCCCTCCCTTCCCCTCTTCCTTCCTTCCTTCCTTTCACTAAATATTCTGGGAGAAGCTCTTCAAGGATTCTGGTGGACCTCTGTCCTTGATGTAGCAAGAGGCCAGCTAGTATAATAAATTACAGCCCTTACCATTGTCACCAACACTCATTGTCTCTTTTCTGTTATCTATTCTAGAATCATCAGACCTCTGTGGTCTTCGCTGACCTAGTAGGGTGACTTAAACCCTCTTTCCTCGTCCCTGGCCATTACCTCCTTCTCAGGCTGTGATTGTACAACTTGTCCATTTTCCATCAAAACTAGGGAGTGGGATACCAAGAAACATGTAGATCACCTTTTTTCTCCCAAGCAAATTCTACCCTGTCCCTGTATCCTCTTGATCATCAGTGTTAACTACCTCTGACTAGATGACAACATAGCTTGAATACAATGAGATTTTTGTTGTGTCCCTTGGTGGACATATTTCTTCTCTGGCAGTTGAAACTTCTAAACATGCAGATCCCAGAGTTTCAGACACAGGATGCACAAATTCCTTGAGTTAGTCACTAGAAGTAATAGTATTTTATTATTAGGGACATGCTAAATAGTTGATTTAGAGCAGTGGTTTTCAACTGAGGGTGATTTTTGTCTTAAGGACATATGGCAATGTCTGAAAATATTTTTCTTGTCACAACTTGAAGGGGGAGATGCTACTGGCATCTAGTGGGTGGAGCCAGAGACACTGCTTAACATTCCATGATACAAAGTACATTCCCTGCAAGAAAGACTTATGTAGCTGAAACTGCCAATTCTACTATGGTGGATTTACAGTACACTGTGTCTTGGAGGGTGGAGCCACATCCTTGCAGGGTATCATCAAGCTGGCACTTTAGCTGCGCCTTCCACAGACTGTTACAGGGAGAAGCTTCTGGGTATGAATGTACTTTGTGAATCCTTTGGTCTTTTATCCACTATCACATCACCTTTTCTGTAAAATGGATCCCTTGATCCCATGTAAAATTATTCAGGATCCTGTGTGGTAAATCAAACACACTGCAAATCCATAATGCTGTGTTGACCGAGATCCCATTGAAAGGAAAAGTGAATTCATGTTAAGTTTATGTTTGTTCTGGTCAAAGGTAAATCACTGTATATTCTATGGTTAAAGGGATCTAATGAAGTCAATTTGCTGTCAAAGGGCTGATTGGACTCATTGAGGGGCTCACTTTTGGTCTTTGAAAGTGGGAGATTAAGCTTTCTGATGTTGTTTGAAGCTGCCCACTGTGTGTGTTGGTTTTAGAGCCTATTGGGAGGGACTGTAGTGCATTACACTGTCAAATGCTGCCTGTGACTAGACCTGGGCAACTTGTTTGAAGCTACAAAGTGATCCGCAGTTTGTGGATGCCTTTGCTGTACCTGGGTGTTAGTAAGATGTACCAAACTGTACTAAGACCGGCTTTTATCAGCACTGAGCCCTGGGGCAGGTCAGCAAAAGTCCCAAGGCACCCTGAGATCTGCCTCCACCTGTCTCCACCTGCCTTCTCCTGCCAGCTTCCTGATAGTCTCAGTCACTGAAAGAGCCTCTGGTGGTATTTGAGTTGCATGAGTACCAGGTTAATGTGAGTGGTTTTTACCAGACTGATACAGGTTCAAACTCAGGGCCAGTGCTGGATCTGAGGCCATTCAGCAAGTATTCCAGGTTTATCAAATCTAGCTGCCACCTGCTAGGTGCCAGCAGAACTTAGTGTTGGGGCGGAGTCTCAGAGAGTCATGTTGAGGCCAGCAGAGTTTATCAGTCCGAGACAGGCCAAGATTTGGTTGTGTGAAGGTTGGGCTCTGCACCACGCTGGTGTTTGAGCAAAAAATGGCCCCCATCCTAGAGCCACACTACTCAGTCTGTCCAAGATTCTGCCAGGACCCTGAGCTCAACAAGGTGGGACTGCTAGGAGTCTGAAGGGTGGGGATAGTGGTCTCCTGTGACGAGAGTTACTGGTCAGGCTTAGGGGAAGGTGGGAAGAGTGGTGCATATCTCAGAGCCACACAACTCAATCTGTCCTGGATTCTAGTCAGCCCTCAGAAGGGCAGGGCCATCAGGAGTTGAGAGGGTCGGAACACCAGGAGCCCAGAGGGTGAGGCTAGATTATCTCCTATAAGTGGGAGACACCAGTCAGGTTAATGGGGAAGTTGAGGGAATGCCCGCATCAGACCTCCTGGCCCAGTCAGCTGACTTGTCAGTAGGGCATGATCTTCACAGGTTGGGGCAATAGAGAGTTCAGACGGTGGGGCTATTATATTCCCCCAGGCTGATGCCATAAAGAGGGGAGTGCTCCACCCAAGAAAAATGGTGTCTGTGGTGCAGGAGAGTTATGCAGCACAGGAGCCCTGATAGCTGTGCCCTCAACTTTCTCTCCAGAGCCACAAACCCCAGTCTCTTTTCACAAGGCTTCAGTCTGCCCCACCCTCCCTTTCCTGGAGCAGAGGGTGAGTGGCTGTGAATGAAATTTTGTTCATTGGCCTTTTTGGAAGGTGCCTTTTTCTCTCCCAGACTCCTGTCTTTCCCTGGCAGACACAATTGCCACTGATTTTCACAGCCAGATGTTATATGGGTGCCTTTTTTCCAGCTCAGGTGCTGGGCTGGGGAACCTGGCGTGGGGTTGAGAACCCACACTTTTCAGGAGGAAATTTTGCAGCTGAGAAATCTCTCCAGAATCTCAGCTGCTGCTCTTTCTTGCATCTCTACCCTTCCTACCTGTCTTGATATGGCATATTCTGTAAATCCTTGGTTGTAAGTCTTCTATTCAACTAGTCTTTGGTTGGTTACTCAGGTTGATTGTTCTATATTTTAGCTGTAATTCCAGTTTGGTCCTGGGAGGAGGTGAGGGTAACATTCACCTGGTCTGCCATCATCTTGAGTCTCTGTATCTTCATATTGAAATCTTGTCTTACTCTTCTAAGACAAGATGATTAAGTTTGGCTTAATCATCTAGTCTATTGATGTTTAAAGGAATTTTGTGTTATATTTCACATTTTCCTTTTTCTGTTAGGCTTTTTCATTAGCCCTTCTGTTTCAAATAGTATATATTTGATTTTTATTTAGTTTTAGGGCCAGGGGTCCTTTTTTATCTGAGAGTTTTACAATAACTTTGATTTTCTATTTTGCAGGATTTTCCTTTTGGCTTTATAACATTATTGTTATAAATTATTTTCTTCTTTCTCTTTTCAACATTTTTTGTTATCCAATTTCCTTTTGATATATTCTGAGGAAAAAACATGAATATCTTGTGTTTCTGGTTCCAAGTAAAGCCAATTAAATCATGGCAAGTTGTTCCAATAACTAAAGTTAAAATGTCTTTTGCTGAGTGTCCCCTGCAATACATTCTAGAACTGGAGGACATGATGCGTATAGTATTATGTATAGTTTACTCATTCATCTAGAACATTTTAAATGAGTGACTTCATATGAGATAGTGGAAATATCTAAGAAGTATTTGTGTTACGGGTCACCAAGACCAACACCAGACTTGGTGGTTTGCTAGACAGTCTCCCAGGACTCAGAAGTTATTAGGTGAACAGTTAAGTTTATTGCAGTGCAAGGATACAAAGGAAAATCTGCAAAGTGAGAAGACAGGTAGGTCAAAGTCCAGAGGAAACGATGCAACAAGGGTCATAAGTATTTGTATATAACACACTACAGCATTCAGCTATTATACTGCATATGTCATATTATATATTATAGGCAGGAAACTTTTAAGCATTTGGTCCAGAAGTTTATATTTACACAGTGATCAGTATGTCAGGAGTTGTACACTGTGTAGTTTGATGGCCCTGCAGGGAGTAATTCCTGGAAATTCCTTCCTAAATGATTTCTTATATAGTAGAGATAAAGTGAGAAAGAAGAATCAAAAGATATTGGTAGAGTGCTAGGGTTCCATTCAGTTATTAATGATTGGTCCTGTTCATGATTATAAAGTCTGGTGAGAACGTATGCCACTGTGATGTCACTCTGGTCTGCAGGTTTCCATCCAACATTATCAAGTTCCAAAGGTGGAAGCAGTCTCGGAAAACACTGGGTTCACTCGTTCAGGCATTTGGTCTAACTGTGCTGAGTCAAAATTACTCTCTTGTTCTGAGCCTCTCTCAAGGCAGCAATATAATGATATATTTTTTATTGCATAAGCCATTTTTTCATTCCTTTACTCCCAGCTACTATTTCTCGTTCTCTCAATTTGTCTTTGATTTTAGCTCACACTGTTTCACCTTTGGAAGGATGTCAGATTTAGCTATAATGCTGGCCATGTTGCCAACAGCAATATCGGTCTAGCACGTGGTTTTCCTCCAGTCTCTTCACATTCACTTAGGCCACAGAAATGCAGAGCTAGTGACGTATCTTGGCCTCTGAGCATTATAGCTGCAGCCATTGGCAATCCCAATTTCACAAAGAACCACATGCTATATGACTCTATGTGAAATTTCCAGATTAGGTAAATCTATGGAGACAGAAATTAGATTGGTCATTGCCTGTCGTTGAGAAAGTTGGGGGATAATGGTGAATGAATCTAATGCATATGGGGTTTCTTTATGGGGTGATGAAAATTTTCTAATATTGATTGTGGTAAGTTTTTTGTTATTGTTGTTGCTTGTGCTTTTGATGTGATACCTACGAAACCATTGCCTAATTCCTGGTCATGAAGATGCATTCTTTTTTTTTCCCTAAGGATTTCATTCTTTGAGCTCCTACATTTAATCTTTGATTCCATTGAGTAATTATGATATATGGTCTGACATAGGCTTCCAACTTTTTCCTGTAGCATAGGTTGTGTCAGTGTCATTTGTTGAAAGATTTTCTTTCTCCACTAATTTGTCTTGGCACACTTGTTGAAAATCAAATGATCATAAGATCAATTTGAGGAGTACAGGCATCTTAATGATATTATGTCTTCCAGTTCATGAACATCAAATCTCTCTCCACAGATTAGATCTTCACTAATATTTTTCAACAGTGGTTTTTAGTTTTCAGAGTGTAAGATTTGCCCTACTTTTCTTAAATTAGTGGTTATCTTTTTATGTTGTTTTGTAAAAATTTCTTTTTGTGATTCCAGTGTTTCATATTCTATTTCATTAATTCTTATCTTAGCTTTATTAATTCTTCCCTATTAATTTTTTAAGTTTACTTTTTATTTCCTTTTCAAACTTCTTGTGTTGGTAAGTTAACTAAAATAGTACTTCATCTTTTTTGTCTAATATGTGATATCGACTATAAATAATCCGTTCAGTATGACTTTAGCTCTGTCCCACAAATTTTGATATTGTTCCCATTGTCATTAAGTACTACATGTTTTATAATTCACAAAATTGCTTCTTCTTACACGTTCATGAACACTTTTTTCAATGACAATCTTTCATAGTGGCTTTATCTTGTCTTTTGTTCCTTTCTCATATTGTTCCAATCTTTCCTTATGCTTTCTTTTTTATTTATCTCTTTTATCTACCTATATATCTTTATAATCATTTTTGCATTATTGTTTTTTATTTCAAGTACTTGAAGGTACTTATTTTTCTTTTTTTCTGTTTTAGTTGATATTCCCTCATGGTGCTTACTTGGAAGTTTGTAACTTTTTACTAAGTACTCTGCAGGTGAGATAACAATTTTGGGCAAGTCCCATGAGCTCTGAGATGTAAAAGGTTTCTCCAGAGAAGGTTGGCTTTGCTTTTGTAAGGACTGTAGGCATTCCAAAGGCCCTGAGCAAAAATGTTATGTTAATGTTATAACTTTTGTTTTATAGAGCAAATGAATATTGTGAATTCAAACTCCACAAGCAAAGCTAGGCTTTGGGTTTTGATGAGTCTCTGATGACTTTCCATTCCTAAAATAAATGTCTAGGTTACTTTTTCCTGCTGCTTTAGGCTAGTGGGCAGGGGGATTTTTTATATCTCTCCCTTTAAATGACATTTAAAGACTGGGTATAATTTGTAGATAGAGCTCTCTTATTTTGAGAAAGGGAGAAACTAAAGCAATAGAGATGCTAACAAATTCTTGATAGCCATCTTTACTTGCTTTTCCCTCAGGAATTTCAAAGTCATATTCCATTTCTCCCCCTCCAAACCAATTCCTATTCCTGTATTTTTTCTCCCATTTAAAATACAATCTTCTTAGTCCTTGAATTATCAAGATGAAATCATCAGTTTTCTTACCCTCCATCCTTCTGCATCAACTGCTACAATATCCCATCAATTCTCCCTTTAAATAGCTTCAACTCCTGCACTCAGTGGAATCTCTAATTCCATTATCATTGCCCCAGTTTATTCCTCATTATTTTTTTTAAATTGATTTTTATTACATTCGCCAGGGTGACATTGGTTAATAAAATTATACAGGTTTCAAATGTGCAATTCTATGGTATATTTTCTGTATATCGTATTGTGTGCCTAACAACCAAAGTCACATGGCCTTTCATCACCATACACTCAACCCCCTTTACCCTTCCCTGTCCCTCCTCTCCTTTTCCCTCCGGTGACCAGCACGCTGCTTTCTGTGCCTATGGTTTTTCTGTGTGTCTTCTTCGTTCATTTGTTGCTTTCAGTTTTATATCCCACATATGAATGAAAGCTTATGGATCTTGATTTTTGTCTGTCGGACTTATTTCACTTATCATGGTATTCTCAAGAATCCTCCGTGTTGTTGCAAATGGCAGTATTTCATCTTTTCCTGTGTCCGGTATTGCAGCATTATTCACAGTGGCCAAAACATGGGAACAGCCAAAGTGCCCCTCGATAGATGATTGGACAAAGAGAATATGGTACATACGTACAATGGACTCCTCATTATTTTTTACCTGTACTATTGCAGTATCTTCTAAGTAACCACTCTGCATTTCCATTTTCCCTCAGGCTATCCCCCAATATTATTTAAGACTGTGATATGATCATGTCATTACCTTGCTTCAAAAAAACTTGGGCGGCTCCTTATTGCCTGAAGAAGGAAGTGAATACACGTTTTACTTTTTTTAAACTTCTTCCTTTCCCACTGTTCACTGCATTTCTTACATTGCAGTCAAACCAACCTGTTGGATTTTCCCAGGACACCCCATATGTAGTCATACCTCTGTTTTTTTTCTGTGCCAGGATTGGCTCCTCCAGTCTATGAGTCATTTCTACTAATTGTTTAAGGTCCAAATCATGTGCCGTTGCCTCTGTATATTTTCCCTGTAATATAATTAGAGCTAATCACTTTCTTCTTTATGTTTCTGCTCACTTTTCGCATGCCTTATTATAGTATAAAGTAACTTATTATAGTAGGAAGTTGCACATGCCATTTTGCCTTTTGACTGTGAGCTCCTGCAAAGTAGAGGCCTTATTCATTCATCTTTATCATTTCTTTGTCTACCTAGCATGTTGCTTGGAAGACAACAGCTGCTCAATAAATGTTTTTAATAAATTAATGAAATAATGAAGCTATCTTATTATATCAAAATAGGAACAGGAAAATGTTTTCAATTTTAGATAGTGTGTATCTTCTCCTCTAGTACCTGCTGCACAGACCAAGAGTTCAGTGGGGTTCCTAATTCTAAATGAAACCTGCTGTTGTGGAAGCAAAATTAGATCCTTTGAACCTTGTTATTCTCTTCCTTAGAATAGAACTAGAAAATCCTGGCTCTCACTTGCTATGGAAGCAGATCAGCAAACATAGCCAGGCAATTATTTATTTTTAAATAATATTGATAGGGATTTAAAAAATTGCTTTTCTTATATTCTTATTTTAATTACAATATATGTTCACCACAGTAAATTTAGAATACATATACACATAAGTAAAAGCCATGTATAATGTCACTGTCACTCTCAAGATAATATTTTGGAATATAATTATATAATGTCTGATAACAAAAGTGAACCCAAAGGGTATGTTCTGTTTTGTATTCTCGCTTTTAAAAGTAATATGTTAAAAACAGTGTATTACTGAGAATGCATTGAGCTATATTTTATAGTAGAAATAATTTTTAATATAAACATATGTTGATAGTATTGTACACATAGAATAATATGTCTAAAGCAGAAAGCCTCAAGTCAAATTGTCCTTAGCAGTAAACAAGTCTATTTCCTCCCTTCATTGATAAAGGTCAGGGGTAACTGTGGTTGGCTCTCACTCCCTAAAACTGGGCAGAGGGTCACCTTTCCTGAGTCAGATGGGAGAGGGCTGGCTAAATTAACAAAATCAAGGACTTATCTCTAAGAAAAACAGGGTGAGATGGTACTGACATTGGGTGCCCCGCAGTGTCAATCACAGTGACTTTGGATTTTCCTCCGTAATTGAGTTGAAGCTTGTTTCACTTAACATCACTCAGTTCCTTGATTTTGGAATTTACATATTTTTCTTTCAGTTTTTCAGTGTCATAAATAACCTAGCTGTGTGCAGTCTTATGGCTAAATAATTATAAATATCTATGTTTAAATGTGCAATTTCAGGGTCAAAAATTATGCAACATGTTAAATCTTCGATATGTACTGAGGCACTGCCTATGAGAAAGTTGTGCCATTCCCACCAGTAGCATAAGTAAATAATTGTTTCTTTTACCTTCAATGGCACTGGGTATTTTAAAAGACTGTCTTTGCCAGAAGTTTTTAAAGCGTATTAACGAAAGCTATGCTTCTGCAGAACCCGCTTAAGCTAGTATGGGTTAGTTCACAAGCTGGCTTATGCTCCCAGAGCTTCTTTGACATTATTGATCTTAAGTCTGTATCGGCCTATTGTCTACCCAGTCCAGTACACTTTAATTCTCCTTGTTTTTACTCGTGTTGTGCATGTGTCTCTAGGCATGAGTGAGAGCTGAATAGTGAACCAACAAAGAGGAAAAAATCTAACCAAAACAAATTACTCACACATGAATACATTTTGAAAAAGCCAAAGTACATCCGAGAATGGATAATTTTATTATAATGACCCAACTTCTTTTTTTTGTTTTCTAACTTTCAAAGCCCCCTTCTCCTGTTAAGGGATAATTAGGCTTAAACCAGTATATAACTTGCTTTGTGTGTGTGTGTGTGTGTATATATATGTCATTAATATAGGTGTGTGTATATATTTAAAATATTTAAAATATGAACCATGAGAAAGAAAAACTTTCTCCCGTGGTCCTGGCTTTATGTTTTAAAGGTTCCACTATTTCAAAGAAGGTTATGATCCCTAGAGCTAGGTACTGAGTTCATGTGACACCAAAAGCTTTTTTTGCCCTTTGCAAACGTTGTTAAGACCTTCATTTAGGTATCCCAGGGGTGATGACTTATTTTTATTTCTCTAAGAAGTTGCGCTACTTTAGGCATGGATGACTATGGCAGTGGGGCATTGCGTCTTTCCTCAGGCCAGTTTTCCAGCTCCATGTAAGTTTACAATGTTTGTAAGCTTTCCTGCCAACTCTGATATCATTAAATATAATAGGTCCATACATTTGTAAGTGTTGTATTTTGGCTTCATTGTGTAAGACTTATTGTAATCTATAGCATAGAACATTCCCAGAAACTATACGTCTAATGGAAATGTGTTTAAAAGCGCGTACAGTGTTTTTGCTTGGGTGGTTGCCACATGCATTACTTCCCTTTTAGAAGGAAACACAAATAGCATCTGTAACTTTAAAAATAAATACGTAAAATTTTATACTCTTTTTTTTCTACTTCCTTTCTTCCTTTTCTTTCTTTCTTCATTTTTGTTGTCTTCTCTTAACTCTCAATGATTCCTCAGGAATCCATTTAGCTCCTGCTCCGTGAGACCAATTGGCTTATAGGCTGGGAGGCCCCCGAAAGCCTCAGGTAAATTAATAGCAGGGTCGGTGCCTGAGGATCATGCCTGGCTGCTCTTGAAATCTTTCTGAAGCCTGAATTATTTGTATTAAGATAGGCCAGCACTCAGGCCCCTATGAGTCAATTCTTTGTAACAGTTGCCAATATTTTTATACCTGAGAGAGCAGCTTCATTCTTTATTATTGCTCAGGAATCAATACTCCCATTGCCCTCACAAAATGCTATACAAGCATTATTGGCATTTCACTTGGCAGTGAAGGGTATCAGCATCAATCTTGCCAACTGCACACTTCGCTAACCCTGCTCCACTTCGCCTGCGTCTATTTGTATTCCACCTGGGCTGCCCCGGTGGCTTGATTTGAATGGGAATCCTTCTCCCTGCCCTGACACGTTCTGTGATAAGGAAATGGAAAGGCATTATTTAGTCACTCACTGGAACAATCCCTCTCACCCCACCCCTGTCTATTTTGTGCCTGGAGGTTTTGCAGCCTTTGATAAAATACCATTTCCCACCAGCCTGTGGTTTTCTAAAATTGCTATTTCGGAGTTCTTCATTAATAACCAAATGGCAGCTTGCGTTCCCAGCCTCGGGAATTACTGTGAATGTTAAAGTAATTTCTGGGGTCGGAGAGTGGCTCTTTATGTAGTGTATCTTAAAAAGTGAAAACTCAGGCACGTGGAGGTGCAACAGGAACAAAAGGGCGTGGTGCGACCTGGAGCTGCGTTTGCGCTGAGTACCGAACGCTGTGCTGCTCTGGGTGTTGAATAAAAGTAAAAATGCTCTGCACTCCACAGTGAGTTCCACTTTCAACGTGCAGTTCTTTGGCAATATCTAAATGCAAACTATAGTAAGGGGTTTTGTCATATATCAATCTCATGCTGGACATTATCAGTGTATAACAGATGTTGTTTGATCAAGTGGAATATCGAGATTATAAAAAGGATTCTTATAATTCAACAATAAAAAGAATAATGACCTAATTAAAAATGGACAATGGTCACAATGGGATACCACTTCACATCCATTAGGATGACTATTACCAAAAAACAGAAAATAATAAGTTGAGAGGATGTGGAAAAATTGGAAATGAGAATCCTTTATGCATTGCTGGCGGGAATGTAAAACGGTGTAGCTCCTGTGGAAGAGAGTTTGGCAGTTCTTCAAAAAGTTAATAATAGAATTACCATATGACCCAGCAATTCCACTCCTAGATCTATAGCTAAAAGAATTGAAAGCAGAGACTCAAACAGATGTTTGTACACCATTCCTCATAGCAGCATTATTCACAAGAGCCAAAAGGTGGAAACAAACTACTTGTTGGCAGAGAGACTTTGAGCTACTGGTATAATTTTTCTGAGCCTCGGTCTCTTTGTCAAATGGCAGTGAGGATGTGATGATGATAGTGGTGATGGTAATGGTGATGATGATGTCATGACGGTGGCAGAGGTGATGACACTTCACAAGGTTGCTGTAAATGGTAAGATATAGCAAGGATAAAGTGATTAAGTAAGGTTTGGGAGACTGTGTAAAACTGTAATATACCATAGTTCTATATTTTAAATCAGAATATTTGTATGCTTCATATTGAGGAGATATGTTAGAGAGGCTAATGTTTGCCTCAGAGGAAAGATAACTATTTGAAAATTATGTATCATGTGTTTGTAGTATGCATACACGTGTGCTTACATAATAAAATTTTGTCAATAATTTTTTTATCCTCACCTGAGGACATGCTCATTGATTTTGGAGAGAGGGGTAGGGAGGGAGAGAGAGAGGGAGAGAGAAACATCGACTGGTTAGTCTTGCGCATGCTCTGACTGGGGATGGAACCCGCAACACAGGCATGTGCCCTGACCAAGAATTGAACCTATGACCTTTCAGTTTATAGGACAATGCTCCAACCAACTGAGCCACACCAGCCAGGGCAAGAATTTTTAATTTCAGAATTACATTAACTCTGCTGGAGGTAAAATAATAAAGCTATTTATTCTTTGCCAGGAGAGAAAGAGTTGGTTTTTGTTTGCATCGCTTTCAACTTTCTCTTGGAGTCATATTTTCTAAGCCCCTTCTTAGACAACGTAAAAATGAAAATGGCTTTGAAAAGTAATTTATCACTCAATTTGTTATCAGAAGGCAAGGTTCTTCTGAATTCTCATATATCATAGAAGTTCTGTGCACACAAACCTAATTTTCATAAATATTTCCAGGAAAAAATTAAATGAATCCCTCACATTTCTTTTTAAATAGAAAAGCTCTGGAATAGGTATCAGAAGCTTTAACTCTAGCTTCAGTTTTGTCACGTGTTAAACATGTGACCCACTTACGTTAATTAACATTGATTTTCTTCTCTGTTAAATGGTTATAAAAAAAGACCTATTCCTATTTTGTGTAGCTGTTAAGGTCACTTAAAATATTTGTGGAAATGCTTTGTACTTTATAAAGTTCTATATTAATAGAAAGTTCTATATTTTTATTAAATCTAAGATTATCAATCATAAGATGTATCATTAGTTATATTTCACTAAGAACAAAATGCTGCCAGTTAAACTATGCTACAATGTCTTATTTTTTGCACGATCAGGTCACAGCAGCCTATTTTTTGAAGCTTCTTTCAGGTATCTCAAGAAATGTGGTAGGACTTCTTGCTTCCAATTGTGTTGTTTAACAGGAGATAGGCAATCAAAACATAGCAAAAAGCCCTAAGTCTAGTAAAACATTTGATTGTTTCACTGAAAGAAAACATAGAATTGCAGTCATTCCTCCCATGATTAATATTTGCTCCGCTAATGAATATTTGCTCTTCAAATACATGCATTTTTGCTCTGCTCCCTGCCTTTCTTCACAGGCAATAGTTTCATTTCATTGTTAAATCAAAGTACAGTATTTTAAAAGACATTTTAAATGGCAATTTAACTCAACACGTGACATCCCAGCAACACACATACTTAACTGATGTGACGAAAATGTGAACATCTATATCCAGGGTTGTCCATGCACAGTTGGTGAAAACTCCTTTACGACTGTCATCTTACAGTGATTGCAAGACAGCTGCTGACTTAAGGTGTGTTCGAATGTGGGGCAAAAGTTGTCTCAGAATTGAATATTGCGTTTGTGTTACTAGCCACAGTGGGACATTTTATTCTTAATACAAACCATGGGTAGAATGTTATTGGATGCACCTTAGTACTAGGAGTGTGAGACTCTTTGGAACTAGTCCAGCCTGCTAAGGTCACAGAGAAGTGCTCAGATGCTTCTTCAGTATTTGTAGACGTGTAGTGCCTACTATGAGTAATCTCTTCTCTACACTAGACTCTGTCGATCTACTTTGTCACTTTCTACAAATATGGCATGGTTTTGTGATTGTTGCTTTTGATCACTGTCTTTTGAACTAGGCCTGATTATTCAGACCTCTTTAATGTATTAGATTTGGAATTAAACTTACTGCTCTAGTCATGCTTAGTAAGCATAATAAGATAGATGGTGGCTCTGCATCTGGGGACACTCAACAGCTCTCAGCACCTGGCCCAGCTTCTTTCAAAATGTCCACTGTTCATGAAGTTCTGTGCAAGCGCAGCTTGGAGGGTGACCAATTTACACCCCCAAATGCATATGGGTCAGTCAAACCCCACACTAACTTTGATGCCAACTGGGATGCTTTGAAGATTGAAACTCCCATCAGAACCAAAGGTGTGCAATGATGTGCACCATCATCAACATTTTGAGCAATTGCAGCAATGAACAGAGACTGGATATTGCCTTCGCCTACCAGAGGACCAAAAAGGAACTTGCATCAGCACTGACGTCTGCCTTGTCCGGCCACCTTGAGAGGGTGATTTTGGGCCTATTGAAAACACTTCCTCAGTATGATACTTCTGAGCTGAAGGGACTGGGGACTGATAAGGACCCTCTCATTGAGATCATCTGCTCAAGAGCCAACCAGGAGCTGCAGAAAATTAACAGAACCTACAAGGAAATGTACGAGGCTGGCCTAGAGGACATTATTTCCAACACATCTGGTGACTTCCGCAAGCTGATGGTTGCTCTCGCAGAGGTAGAGGTAGGCTCTGTCATTGATTATGAACTGATAGACCAAGACGCCTGGGATCTCTATGGTGCTGGAATGAAGAGGAAAGGAACTGATGTCCCAGGTGCATTCCCAAGTGGATCATGACCAAGCAGAGGGTGTATCACCTCCAGAAAGTATCTGAAAGGTACAAGAGCTACAGCCCTTATGACGTGTTGGAGAATATCAGTGGAAGTGACGGGAGACCTGGAAAATGCTTTCCTGAACCTGGACCAGTGTAGCCAGAACAAGCCCCTGTATTTTGCTGACTGACTATATGACTCCATGAAGGGCAAGGGGACATGTGACAAGATCTTGATCAGAATCATGATCTCCCACAGGGAAGTGGACATGTCAGGTTTGAATTCAAGAAAAAGTATGGTAAGTCCTTTTACTATTACATCCAGCAAGACACCAAGGGTGACTACCAGAAAGTGCTGCTGTACCTGTGTGGTGCGGACAACTAAAGGCCAAGATGGCTTGAGTGTCCAGGAACGGTGCTCCTGTGCTTCCAGCTAGCAATTCTAGAAAATAAGCTTGTGATTGATATTCCCCTGTGCCCATCGCTGTGAGGATGATGTCAGTGTTGCTCCTGCCCCGACCTTATTTCAGTTGCTTAAGCATTGCCTGGCTTCCCATCTAGTTTCTCCTTTTAGCCAAAGAAATGAACATTCCAAGGAGCTGGAAGTGAAATCTGTGATGTGAAACACTTTGCCTGTTGTGTACTATGTCATAAACAGGTGAATCAACTGAATTTTTACTTTAGAAGCAAAAACCAAAATGGTAGAATGGTCTATAATGAGTTTATTAAAGAACAATGATTTTCTTAAATTTCTGAGTAACTAAAAATTTTAACATATAAATAAATTCTGCATGTATTTGTAGTGTAGTTTTATTTTTTAAATGGTGGTAAAACTTTACATTACACTAGCTGTGCATTATTATTTTAAATTAAGTGTACTTTTATTCTTATAATTTTTGTTTCTGGTCTTTTTAGCATGTCTGTTCTGTCTTTATCTAACCCGAGTTAGAAGGTTAAATGGACAGTGTCAGAGACAGGCTGCTGCTTCTGTGAAATTAGTTTCCTAGGTACCCTGCCACAGAGTCCCACAAACTTTGTGGTTAAAAAAAATACCCAGAGCTGTGGGAGCTAGAAATCTGAAATTAGGGTGCTGACCAGGCCATATTTGCCCTGAAATTGTTAAAGGAGAGTCTCTTCTTGCTTCTTTCTAGCTTCTAGTGCTTTTCTGACAATCCTTGGCATTCCTTGGCTGGCAGCTACAGCACTTCAGTCTGTGTCTTCATTGTCACATGGTATTGTTCCTGTGTGTCTGTCTTCCCATGGTGTTTTCTTCTTCTTCTAGGGACAGCAGTCATATATTATTATGGCCAACTCTGATGAATGCAGATTGATTACATTTGCAAACAGCCTACTTCCAAATAAGGTTACATCGCTGGGTACTGGTGCATAGGACTTCATCATATCGTTTTGAAGGAGACAATTTAACCCACAACACCTGTTAACATTATTTTATGGGTTGACACCAATTCATTCCTACACAAGTCACTGCTTACTTATGTACAGTAAATCTACCAGCATGAATCTGATAATAATTCTTAGCATCCAACCCATATTTCTCCATTGTAGAAAAGGATCTGAAAAGAGAACTGACTATTAGTGAGCTCACTGACGTTCCCCATAAGCTTTGTCTCCTCGATAGTAGACAAGTGCTGTAATCCTCTCAGAACCAAATCTGAGTGGAATGTGGCAAGTCAATCTGAGACATTTTTGGTGGCTGCCGTCTTTTCAGGCTACTTACCATTCATTCCTTTAGTAATCCGTCTCTGCATTCAGTGGTTTGTTTGCCAAACCAGCATCTTCCACTTGAAAGTGAAACTGACATTGGCTTCTCTCCAGTTTTCAGATTCCTTTGCCCTTCTTTAAGATTTCTCATAATAGAAGGATGGTTGTTGAGTGATTTCATTTATAAGTTCTCTTAGAACATTGGAACACAATCCGTCTCAGCCAAATGACTTCAATTCATATAAAACAACTTTACTACCTTTGGATTTTGTATTCCCTTATGAATGCTTGTTTTATACTTGGCAGAGAAATCAGAAGCAAAACCAGGAATTTAGATGTTCTGTTTTCTTTCTATCAAACTTCAATGTAACACTTTTTCCCATACAATGGGCCTGGACCTCTTTTGTTCACCTTCTTATTTGTAAAATAACATTTTAAACAAGTTTTGTTGTCCTTAGCAGTTGATAAGCTTAAATCCACTTATTTTGGACAGCATCCCCAATACCATGGTTTCATACACATTCACAATTATTTGTGGTTTTTCCCCATTCTTGTGATATTTACTTTCTTCCTTCATTTCTTCCTTGTTTCTTTCTTCTAAGATTATTTGCCATTCCAGTTTCCCAGTTTTCTTGGGGCCAACCATTCAAGAGTCATTCTTGGATTCACATACAAGGGAACCATGAATTATAGTATTTTTGAATATGCCTTTTTAAATATCTCAGCAGGCTTTTGATCAACAGGCTTTTAACAGGCTTTGCTCAACCTTTTCCACTATAATTTAATATGATAGGAATGTTCTCTTCCAAGTCTTTTATCATTTTCTCATCACCAAATAACTCCTGGTTAAAATGAGGTCAAGAATAGTGGTTCTTTAAGTCATTTCTTCTATGATCAAAGAATTGAGAATAACGGAAAAACTGGACAAGAAGTTGTCAGAACTGTTACTTTTAGACAAATAAGATTTGCTGCCTCTTTTGGGACAAATAAATGTTTTCATTATTGCTATATTTTTCTTGTTTCTTTGCCAAGAAGGGATGCACTATTAGCCTCCTAACACAGGGAGGTCATGTGTGTTGTCATGGCAATGTTCCTTTTATTTCTTTCTCTTTTAAGTTCTATAGCATGTTTTTCAACATGCTTCTATCAATGCTTTAGGTATTTGTTTGTTTGTTTGTTTTTAATATATTTATTGATTATGTTATTACAGTTGTCCCATTCCCCCCCCCCTCCACTCCATCCTACCCACCCCGTCCCTCCCACATTCCCCCCCTATAGTTCATGTCCATGGGTCATATTTATAAGTTCTTTCGCTTCTACATTTCCTACACTATTCTTACCCTCCCCCTGTCTATTTTCCACCTATCATTTATGCTACTTATTCTCTGTACCTTCCCCCCCCCCACTCCCCTGTTGATAACCCTCCATGTGAGCTCCATTTCTGTGGTTCCGTTCCTGTTCCAGTTGCTTGCTTAGTTTGCTTTTGTTTTTGTTTTAGGTGTGGTTGTTAATAACTGTGAGTTTGCTGTCATTCTTACTGTTCATATTTTTTATCTTCTTTTTCTTAGGTAAGTCCCTGTAATATTTCATATAATAAGGGCTTGGTGATGATGAACTTCTTTAACTTGACCTTATCTGAGAAGCACTTTATCTTCCCTTCCATTCTAAATGATAGCTTTGCTGGATAGAGCAATCTTGGATGTAGGTCCTTGCCTTTCATGACCTGGAATACTTCTTTCCAGCCCCTTCTCACCTGTAAGGTCTCTTTGGAGAAATCAGCTGACAGTCTTATGGGAACTCCTTTGTAGGTAACTGTGTCCTTTTCTCTTGCTGCTTCTAAGATTCTCTCCTTCTGTTTCCTCTTGGGTAATGCAATTATGATGTGCCTTGGTGTGTTCCTCCTTGGGTCCGCTTCTTTGGGACTCTCTGAGCTTCCTGGATTTCCTGGAAGTCTATTTCCTTTGACAGATTGGGGAAGTTCTCCTTCATTATTTGTTCCAATAAGTTTTCAATTTTTTGTTCTTCCTCTTCTCCTTCTGGCACCCCTATAATTCGGATGTTGGAACATTTCAAGATGTCCTGGAGGTTCCTAAGCCTCTCCTCATTTTTCTGAATTCTTGTTTCTTCATTGTTTTCTGGTTGGATGTTTCTTTCTTCCTTCTGGTCCACACCGTTGATTTGAGTCCCACTTTCCTTCGCCTCACTATTGGTTCCCTGTATATTTTCCTTTGTCCCTCTTAGCATAGCCTTCATTTTTCATCTAGTTTTCGACCAAATTCAACCAATTCTGTGAGCTTCTTGATTACCAGTGTTTTGAACTGTGCATCTGATAGGTTGGCTATCTGTTTGCTGCTTGGTTGAATTATTTCTGGAGCTTTGAAGTATTCTGTCATTTGGGCCATTTTTTTTTGTCTTGGTGCTTCTGTTACTTAAAGGGGTGGAGCTTTAGGTGTCCCCGGGGTGGGGTAATGCTGGTCGCTGCACTGTGATGCTGTACGTGGGGGAGGGGCTGAGAGGGAGTAATGGTGCCCGCTCTACTCTCTGCCGGATTTCAGCCACTCCCTCCGCTTCCCACAATCAAACTGGGCCCCTCCGGTGCTCCGTTCCTGAGTGGGTGGGCTTGTGCACGCTCTAGGCCCCGGTGGGTCTCTCCAACGAGAGGCTGTGAGGCTGGGAGTCTCTCCTGCTGCCGCCCCAACCCCCACGGTGTTTACAATCAGAGGTTTGAGGCTTTATTTCCCCGCACTGGAGTCCTGGATTGCGAGGTCTGCTTTGCTCCCCACCATTTTTCCCAGTTTATCTATGCACGAAGGTGGGGTGATGGGGTTTGCTACCTACTAGACTGCCTGCCCGTTCTCTGCCACTCTGAGTCCGGCCCTCTCAGTTTATCTGTGCATGAATGTGGGGTTGAAGGATCTGCTAGTGGTCAGACTGCCTGCCCCGTTCATCCTGCACTCCGCCAGTCTCCATCGCCAGTCTCGGTCCTGCCACGGCAACGCGAGTCCGCTCCACCCCGGCTGCCGTCTCTGCCCTTCCTACTGGTCTGATTCAATGTTTATTTTTTTATCTCCTTGGTGTCAGACTTCCTTGCTGTTTGATTTTCTGTTAGTTCTGGTTGTGCGAGGAGGTTCAGTATGTCTACCTACGCCGTCATCTTGGTTCTCCCGCTTTAGGTATTTTTAAATAGAAAAAAATGATGCCGAATATTTAAATGCAGCACTACCTCTCCTAGATTTGACTACATTACTAAGACTATATATGTTTCAAGTTCCAAAGTACATGACAGAGTAGTCTTTCATGAATAATTATATATTTCTGACAATCTTTCAAGAGTCAATTCTATGTTTCTTGTACCACTCAGCTAAATTAAGAAAATTTAAAAAGCTGTCATAGATTCTCCTTCCAATTAAGCTCAGAGTGAATTTTTTGTGGAAAAGGATATCATGGGGTAAGATGCCATTTTTATGGCCTTCAGCCTGAGGGCAGGCTTTCATAACATTTGCACAAAGTAGCTAAAACTCTGGTAGGAAACCATAGTTTTCTGGCCTTAGCACTAAGAGAACATTGACTGGGGTAACAACAGCCCCTGGAAAATAAGGGAAATCTTAGAAAAGAGAAATCTAGAAAAAGGAAGTCTCCAAATTTGTGTGTAAACTTTGCCCAAACCTCTGGATAATTCCAGGTTCACTATTGTGTAGGATAAAATTCAGATGCAGAGAAAGTAAGTGATGAATTTTGAGCTGCTAATAAGAAGACAGAGTTGGCAGTTTGAGTCCAACCAAGTTAACTGTCTTCTTTAAAAATATTGACACTCTTTGAGGATTAAAATA
The DNA here is from genome assembly GCF_022682495.2 of Desmodus rotundus. NCBI lineage: Eukaryota > Metazoa > Chordata > Mammalia > Chiroptera > Phyllostomidae > Desmodus > Desmodus rotundus. The sequence continues at coordinate 38,469,977 of NC_071387.1, forward strand.
AAATTTGTATAATATTCACAACGTTCAGGATACAATCCCAAATTACTAAAATACAAAGAACTAGAAAAATGTGACTCATTATTAAGAAAAAAAGAATCAAAGAATGACAACTCCAAGCTGACCCAGAAGTTGAAATAGCAAGAATTTTAAGGCATCTATTATAGCTATGCTCAGAGAGGCAAAGGAAAATATACTCAGGGTGAATGAAAAATAAAATATCTCATCAGGCAATTGGAAATTATAAAAAAAAGGACAAAATATAAATTCTAGACTTGTAGAATAAAACATCTGAAATGGAACTTCACCTAACCAAAAAGTGAAGATGACAAAAGAAAGTAGCCAGTGACCTTGAAGACAGTTGGTAGAAATGATGCCAATTTGTAGAATGAGAGAAAAATAGAAAAAAATTAATAAACAGAGCCTTAGTGACCTGTGCACATATCTAAAAGTGAAGAATGTGAGGACAGGAGAAAATACTTGATGAAACAATGGCCAAAAATTTCCCTAATTGATGAAAGGCCTAATATTACAGATTCAAGCAAGCCAGTGAAACTCAAGCAGGTAAACACAAAGAATTGTGTGATGGCAATTACAGTCAAACTGCTGAAAACCCGAAGATAATAAAGAATCTTGAAAGCATCCAGGAAAACAAGATGTTTTTGTACAGAGGGAAAATGAGTTAATTGCTGACTTCTTGTCAAGCACTATGGAGGTCAAAAGCAAGTGAAAGAAAGTCTTAAAGTGCTGACAACTAGCAAGCTATCAACCCAGAATTCTGTATATGGTGAATATATATATTTTGAATGGTGGCATGTGTGGTTGAGACTGGGAAGTTATTGGGGCATCTTGCTAAGAATGTTGCAATCATCCTAATAATTTTTAAATAGCTTTAAGAGGCAATGAATATAAACCCTGCTTTATGCAATGCTACATCATAAGAATGTTTGAATTCTTGCCTCTTGGTTTATAGCTGTATCCTCCATTATCAGAAATGCCCCAAGACTAGAACAAGGTAGTTATTTCTTAATAAAGGAATCTTTGTCAGATCATAAGAGAAGTGGCTTTGCAATATTCAAATGTAAAAGAATAAGCTGTAATTGGATATCATTCATGTTAATAACCTTGTTTATGAAAGAAGGAGGTGAGAAAGGTACTACATGAAAGATTATTTATAGATGAACATTCTTTGTTGTCCACCTAGCATGACGTATGTGTGTGTGTATGTATACATGCCTATGGTGTAGTCATTTCTGTTTTTTATTTAAAATGATCCAGGGATGAAGGCTTTTCAGCCAGAACACTAAAAACCCAATGGAATAGTATTTATTATTTTTTTAATGTCACTGTAAAGCAGGAAAAATTCTCCTCTAACCTTTTAGGATCTCCAACTGAACCTAAGAATTAGGGCTTTTTCCCCCCATTTTTTCATTGTACTTTTTAGTCCTCTTATATCCCCCTCCCTCTGCAATCATCACACTGCTGTCCATGTCCATGAGTCCTTTTTCCTTTTTGCTAGATCTCTCCACTCCTTACCCTCTCCACCCCCTCCCTTTGCTGTCATCCTGCTCTCTATTTATGAGTCTGTCTCTATTTTGCGTGTTAGTTCAGTGTGTTCATGAGATTCTACATGAGTGAAATCACATGGTATTTGTCATTCTCTGACTGGCTTATTTCACTCAGCATAATGTTCTCCAGGTCCATCTATACTGTTACAAAGGGCAAAACTTTCTTCTTTTCTTATGGCTGAGTAATATTCCATTGTGTAAATGTTCCATGGTTGTTTTATCCACTTATTTACTGATGGACACTTGGGCTGCTTCCATATCTTGGCAATTGTAAATAATGCTTCAATAAACATAGTGGTGCTTATGTTCTTTTGAATTAGTGTTTTGGGTTCCTTTGGATATATTCCCAGAAGGGGGATTGCTGAGTCAAAAGGCAGACCCATTTTTAATTTTTTGAGGTATCTTCATACTGCTTTCCGCAGTGGCTGTATCAATCTGCATTTCCACCACAATCTGCGTTTCCACTGCATTTCAACAGTGCACTAAGGTTCCCCTTTCTCCACATCCTTGCCAGTACTTATTGTTGGTTGATTTATTCATGATTGCCACTCTGACAGGTGTGAGATGATATCTTATTGTGGTTTTAATTTGAATTTTTCTGATGATTAGTAATGTTGAACATCTTTTCATATGTCCATTGGCCATCTGTATGTTCTTTTTGGAGAAGTGTCTATTCAGGTCCTTTGCCTATGTTTGTTTATTTGGTGTTAAGTTTTGTAAGTTCTTCATAAATTTTGGATATTAATCCCTTATCAGATGCATTGGAGAGTATCTTCTCCCATTCTATGGGTTGTCTTTTTTAAAAAAATTTTTCCTCTGCTGTTCAAAAACTTTTTAGTTTGAGATAATCCCATTTGTTTATTTTTTATTTTGTTATCTTGCCTGGGGAGATATATCTGATAAAGTATTGCTCCAGCAATGTTCCAGATGTTGCTCCCTGTGTTTTCTTCTATGACTTTTATGATTTCACGTCTAACATTTAAGTCTAATTCATTTTGAATTTATTCTTGTGTATGATGTAAAACAATGGCCTAGTTTCATTTTTCTGCATGCAATCAACTGGGATTAATTCTGGGAATACAAGGTTGGTACAACATTCACAAAACAATAAACGTGCTTCACCACATAAAAAAATGAAGGATAAAAACCACATGATCATATCAATAAATGCAGAAAAAAACATTTGATAAAATCCAGCACCCGTTAATGATAAAATTCTCAGCAAAGTGAGAATAGAGGGAACATACCTAAACATAATAAAGGCCTTATATGACAAACCCACTACCAGCATCTTACTCAACAGGCAAAAAATACAAGTATTCCCCTTAAGATCAGGAGCAAGACAGGGATGGCTGCTTTTACATCTTTTATTCAATATAGTTCTGTAAGTCCTAGCCACAGCAATCTGTCAAGAAAAAGAAATAAAAAGCATCCAAATTGCAAAGAAAGAAGTAAAGCTATCTTTATTTGCAGATGACATGATACTGTACAAAGAGAACCCCAAAGATTCCACCAAGAAACTATTAGAACTGATAAATGAATTCAGCAAAGTAGCAGCATACAAATTTAATATCCAGAAATCAATTGTATTTTTATATGCCAATAATGAACTAACAGAAAGGAAAATAAAAAAAAAAAAAAACAATTCCACTCACAATTGCTTCAAAAAGAATAAAATACCTAGGAATAAATCTAAACATGGATGTAAAAGACCTGTACTCAGAAAATTATAGATACTGATGAAAGAAGTTGAAGAAGACACAAATAAGTGGAAGCACATACCATGTTCATGGATAGGAAGAATTAACGTCATTAAAATATCAATACTACCCAAAGCAATCTATAGATTCAAAGCAATTTCTATCAAGATTCCAATGACATATTTCACAGAATTAAAACAAATATTTCAAAAATTTATACACAAGGCCCCACATAGCAATAGCGATCCTGAGAAAAAACAAAGTTGGAGGAATCATACTACCTAATAACAAACTATACTATAAGACCATAGTAATCAAAACAGCATGGTACTGGCATAAAAACAGACACATAGATCAATGGTACAGAATAGAGATCCCAGAAATAAACTCACACATTTATTTTCAATTAATATTTGACAGAGAGCCCTGGCTGGTGTGGCTCAGTTGTTGAGTGCTGGCCTGCAAATCAAAGGGTCGCTGGTTTAATTCCCAGTCTAGGGCACATGCCTGGGTTGCAGGCCAGGTCCCCAGTAGGGGGTGCATGAGAGGCAACCATGCATTGATGTTTCTCTCACTCTCTCTCTCCTTTCTCCTCTCTAAAAAATAAAATAAATAAACTTAAAAAATGTGACACAGAAATTAAATGATTTAGCACATAAAATGGGCTAAAGATAGTTTCTTCAATAAATGGTGTTGGGAAAACTGGGTCTAAGAATTAAACTGACAAAAGACAGATTAACGAGAAATGCATAAGCCTTTTATTAAGTTTTTACTTACATATGGGGGTCTTCATAAAAGAATGAAGACATGAAGAAGGTGATCAGAGCAGGAATTTTTTATACCTTTTAGACAAAGAAATGATGACTTTGTGAAGAAATGACAAGACACAGTGTCTGGGCTAGTAGCAGCAAATTGGTGAGAAGTGACTAGGAGATGTATGTGGAGGTGGTGGTAAAACTGGTGGAAGATAGGGGCTATTTTTGTTAAGTTTGCCCAGATGCATTTCAGCATTGGCTCCTGGTCTGTAGTGATAAGGACATTCTTCTCTTCCTTTCTCATGGGAAATTTTATGACCTATTTTTCATATAAAATTTGATAATGTAATTCAGAGAAACCAACAGAGTTTAGTGACCTCACAATTCTCATTAAAGAAAACATTCTCTAGAAACTTTGCAATGTGATTATATCAATAAGCTTTAGCAACTTATTACAATTTTACTTTATTGTTCTCTCAGGCAAGACATATGATATTTTTTATATCCCTTTTGATGTTTTCATTAGGCTAGGAATGCATTAGAAGCCTGACTTATTCCTTCCTTAAATGTCAGGGCCAGATATTTTGTGTCATTTTTAAAGTAAAAAGGAAAATGTACTTTTCAAGTTCTTAATATCTGAGTTTGGGTGATGAGAAAAAAATTTCTCTTTGCCCAGTAAATCTGTCATATACACAGAACACATTTATTTCAGTGAAATTAGGGAAGTCATATTGTCTTTTATTTGGTTTGAAGTTTTCTTTTTCTTTCTTTCTTTCTTTCTTTCTTTCTTTCTTTCTTTCTTTCTTTCTTTCTCTCTTTCTCTCTTTCTCTCTTTCTCTCTTTCTTTCTTTTGCTTTTAATGTACAAGGTAATTTAATGTACAAGGAGCAATATTTGTGTTATCCATTATGTCCTATTGAAGTTTATGAAATAATATTGTGAGCTCAAAAACAAGTGAATTATTTCACTTCAGGCAATGGGCCACCATAATTGTGGGTAGGCCTTGATATTTAACAAGGTATACAGGTTATCAATATGTGCACTCTTATTTCTTAGTCTTTTATTCTGACAGAAGAATGTAAATAGAAGCTAAGACACTTGATGTCCTTTTTCAGTGCGTGGTTTAATTTGAGTCCTACCTCTCTGGGTAGAACTATAATCTTGGGATGGGAAACCTGTTTGGAAGCAGTCTGGAACGGTGGAGGTCACTCCTCATTTCCTCAGGGTTGTTATCCAGATGCGTCCTATTTGTGCTTTTGCCTCACTTCACTCAGATGAGCATGGCTGCTCTCTCGATCCTTTACATTTCACACCACTGAGCTTGGCTGTTCACCAGTCCATAGCTGCTCACTTGTAACATTACTCACACTGATATTCTAGCCTTCCAATCCCAGCCAAAAACAATCCCTTGAGAATCACAAATGACAAATCATTAGAGGGCATGCAAAATACCCAGGATATCAACAGCTCACTGAAGCTGTTTCTGCCAGGTAAATCTGTAATAAACAGACTTGACCATTGAATTTTGAAGTTATAAGGTCCAAATCCTCAATTCAGCCATCTGATCAATGAATTGACTCAGTGTTTGTAATGGAGAGAGAGGTTCACAAAAAGTTCTAGCATACTGATCTAGAATGTTTTTTCACACGTTGACTCTGTTTGAGATAATAAGTCCATCTCCTGTTTATACTGACAAATTGACAACCTGACTTCTCTCTTACTTTTTGCAGTATTTTTGTTTCTCCTTTCTGATGGTCAATGTGATTCTGCCATTTGTATGGGCTTATAAGAAAGATTAGGTCTTAGACTTATTCTAAGTGTCCAAAATTTAAACTGCCTTCTATGCCTTTTGAAGATGGACAAAACACTGAAAATATTAGAAATCTTTACCCATTCACTCACTTATTAATATGTCTTGTTTACCTATTATGTACTGGTGACTCTGTTATAGACCAGAAATACACGGAATGATTGTTTAGTGTATTGCAACATCATGGGATGTATAGTTTTAATATCAGTTAAACATGCATTTGTATTAAACACTTAATTGTATTTAATTATTATGTAACATAATATTTAATATTAAATATCAATATTTAAGCACCAGTATTGATCTAGATGCCATAAGGAAGTATACTGGAATGTCTTCAATACCCAACCTAAATTTCTACACCACTTTATCTGCCCACCTGTCTCATGATTTGCCTTTCTGTTATTTAATATACCCATATAAAAACATACCTTCAATGTTCTCCTACAACACTGCAAACTCCCCAAGGAAAGGCTAACACCTGATTAATGTTTATAACATCTATATGTAATATTCACTTAATATTTCTTGAGTAAACTCGGGAGATGGCAGCTGATAATATACAGCACTGACACAGGTAAGAAAGGGTCACTAATTACTTAATTATTCAAGCAGTTTTCTAGTCTGAACTCTCTAGCACACTCATTTGACTAATTTTGATCTCAGAGGGGGAATCAGCAGACCTTGGTTTTTAGTTCTGGGTCTCTCACTGGCTGTGTAATCTTTAGAAAGTCATATAACATTTTTGCACCTGTTTGCTCATTAGATTATGAAAACAATGGCCAATTTAATTCAAATTCTATTGATGAATACATGTGTTCTTTTGTAGTAAGAATAACCAAAATAGACCATTTTTAGCTTGCTTTAGAGAGCATTATTAGACATAGATATTATTAGGCTTCCTCTATTTTTAATGTTGAGACTTTAGGAATTCCTTCCCCAGATATATTTTCAAAGCAAAAGATAGAGTATGCCTCACAATGATCTTCAGGGTCTTAACTTATAGGCCACATAGGAACACAAAAGCAAAAGAGGAAAGTGGGAAAATGATCTGTGAATTAGATGAAAATGGTGGTTGCATTTACCAGAGAGAAATCTCGCTGTGGAGCGGAGATTTACCCAGTCCTGCTGGTCCTGAGCAACATCCCATTTTCCTGCTGGAGCAGAACGTTTACATTTCCGAAGGTCAGAGTGACCTTGACTTTCTCTACGATGAGGACGAATGCATTTTACTTTTTCCTAAGATGTGTCTTTAAAATTACATTTCCAAACCCCTTTTTTTCCTTTTAGAAGAAAAAGTGCAAGTCATTTTATAAATATATATTTTCAAAGCTAAAGACCACATTTAAAATTATATGTGTACTAATGTGCTTACATTCATTAAACAAACTTTTGTATATATGTTTAGCAACACTTTTCATGATCAAATATTTTAAAACATGGTTATAAAAGAAGATATTTTTCTTCTTGACACATAACATGGAAACAAATATTCATGGAGTATGGTCAGCTCAGTAGAATAGATACCAGCATTTTTAGATCAACTGACTTGGGTTCTCCTATAAATGTTGTGAATTTCATTTATCACAATACATATTTTGTCAATATGAGGTAATCTGAGATATATTGTCACTCTTCATAATTTCTTTGCTTACTATCATTTAAATTATGAATTCATAGAGGAAAATAGATGTTTTAAATTTAATGTACCCAGAGACAAATATATTAAACATTCATTTTATTTTAAGACTCTAAATTGCTCTTTTATAGTTTACCTTACATAGCTTAACCATGGTACATTTATTTTCACATTTAAGTTTATTTAACTCCCAATTATTATAGCAAATTCATAGGAAGTATCAGAATGTCATTATTATTGGCTTGGCTGAGAGGTTAACTGGTTAGTCCAGGGTTTCCCATATTACATGTAGCTTGTATATTCCAGTCCAATATCTTGAACTTATTAAAAAATTGATAGAGTTGACTTCCAGATAAATTAACTATGAGTAAAATTTTCATCTGATTTTTAAAGAGATCATCTCCACAGTTAAGATTTGACAAATTTATGGATTAGAGGTAAAAAGAGTAGCACAAATCTAAAAACAAATCCAAAAGACCAGCATAAACCAGTAAGGATAATGTGAGAAAGTAGTATTCTCATCACTCAAAGGGTTAATGAGTAGGTACAGTGATGGTGATACTTCAGAATAACATAGGGACAACCTAGAGCGAGACAAGAGAGTGCTCAAGGAGCATAAAAGTCCATGGGAGACAAAAGAAAACATGAAAAGTAAGATGCTTAACTCCCTTAGACACCAGGAAAATGCTAATTAAATCACAATCACAAGAAACCTCTACTACACCTATTAGAATGGCAAAAATTGAAAGCACTGACAATATGAAGCATTAACAAGGATGTGGAGCAAGTACAACTCTCATCCTCCACTAATGGTAATACAAAATGCTACGAGTGCTTTGGAAATCTGTTGGAAAGTTTTTAAATGTCTAATAGATACTTACTACATCACTCAGCCATTTCACTTTTAGTATAGCCCCCCCCCAATAAAAGCATATGTGGTCATACAAAAACCTGTATGTCAACTTTCATAGCAGCGTTATTCACAATATACAAAAGCAACCCGAATGTCCATCACGCTGATTGATTCTATTTATGTAAAATTTTAGAGCATTTTAGGTTTTCCAGTGATAAAACTCAGATTGGTACTTGCCTGGGGCTTAAGCACAGGAGGTTGAGATGGACTTCAACAGGGCTCAAGGAAACCTTTGATGGTAATAGACAAGCTCTGTATCTTGAATGTGGTTTCATGGGCGCATACAGGTGTCATCAGGTGTCATTGATACATACGTGTGTCAAAATTCATCAAGCTGTATGTTTTGAACGGATAGTATCTCTTGCATGTTGAACTTCAGTAAAATTGATGTAAAGTGATCAGTCAGTTAGAGACCCTGGATAAACAGCTATGAGCAAAGAAAATCAGGATACAAATAAGAGTAAGATAAGAGCAAATAAGAGTAAAAGTACACTTTAAATACTAATTGCATCTGTAATTTATAGACTGCTTATCATGTGACAGAATATACTATTAGTTGCTCTAAAATGTATGGTCCATATGTTTAGACTTAAAGTTGAGGGGTTACAGGGAAGGATTTTATAATTTCTTGACTCCCTTTCCCCCCCCCCATATCCCCCCTTTTGCTCTACTTTCTGCTCCTTAAGGAATAATTCTTTGTCTTTTTCCTATGGGGTAGTTTGCACATTCAGGCCTCTTGGGATCTTATCTGTTATTCCAACCAGCTTTTCAAGAAATTTCCTTTAAAACAAAACAAAAACCAAAAACAATTCCTTCCATGCCTAAAGAGGCTTGTAGGAAATTAAATTTTCTTGATCTGGAGTCATATTCAAACAGGCCAAAAATTAGGATTTATTTTTAACCTCTACAGTAGCTCTGTGGCATAGAGACGATAGTCCTTGTTTTCTTATGGGGCAATTGAAGTGGTAAAGATTAAGAGACCCTGGCTGAGGTCATACAAATAGTGAGTGATGAATCAAGAATATGGTTTCAGACCTTTCTGGCTTCGAACAATGCACTGTCTACCCCTTCAACTTAGTCATCAAGTGGAATTCGGCACTTTGCCCAGCTTCAGTCAGCAGTGGCCAAAGGCAGCCAATGCCAGTAACTGACAGAGAGATAATATATTTGGATTAGTAATTTTTTGAGAAATATAAGAATCATGGCTCAGGGAGGGGTGTGGAATGATATATCAAACAAAATACAAAGAGGTTGCATTCATCGATTAGATAAACTTTTCTATTTTCTCACAATGTGCAAAGCATCTTATCAGGCCCTGACTGATATAGCGCAGGTGGCTGGGTGTCGTTCTGCAAAGCGGGAGGTCACTGATTTGATCCCAGGTCAGAACACATGCCTGGATTCTGGGTTTGGACCCTGGTTGGGGCATGTGTGAGAGGCAACTTATCAATGTTTCCCTCACACATCTATGTTTCTTCCCCTCCCTTCCCCTCTCTCTAAAACTAAAATAAAATCTTGTTTTAAAAGCACCTTATCAGGCCCTGAAGATCCAGCCTCAGACTGGCAGCATCTGAGCCTCCTGTGGGTTTCTGTTTGGGAGCAGAGAGACAGCCCCCTGGAAGAATGTTTGTAATTTGGTACTTTGTGACGCAGGTACGCAGAGGATGTTGCCAGGCTTAGATGCGGCCATCTAAGTCACACTGCAAAAGCCAGAGAAAGCACTTCAGAAAAGGTGGGGGATGAAGCACAAGTGATCGGGTGAAGTGTGACTAAAAGACATTTCAGGAAAATCCAGCAGGTTCTGCTCACGTAGAGAGACGTGGCATAAAATGGAGTTGTCCAGGGACATGGAAGCTGTTTGTCAGGGCTGGAGTGGAGGGTGAGTGTGAGTGAGGCACATATTACGAGCTGAGTGAAGGAGGCTGCAGTAATAACTCCAAAGGGGTCTTGCGTATTACATTAAGGAGTTTCAACTTTTTCCTTAGAACTTGGTGAACCGCAGAAGAACTCCCAACAGATGAATGTTATGATCTACGTTTGTGATATTGGCACTCTGAAAAGATGGCCTGCAATTGTCATAAAGATACAGTTGCCCTGGCTGGGTGGCTCAGTTGGTTGGAGCATCATCCCATACAACAAAAAAGTATGGGTTCAACCCCCAGTCAGGGCACATACTAGGTTGCAGGTTCAATCCCTGCTCAGGGCCCATATGGGAGGCACTTGATCAATGCTTCTCTCTTACAGCAATGTCTCTCTCTCTCTCTCTCTCTCTCTCTCATCAATAAACTTACCCTTGGGTGAGGGTTGAGATAATAATGAAGATATATAGTCAGCATTTTCAGCCTGCCTCTTTCAGCCTCCTCTTGCCCTGAGCAAGTTGTGAGGGTGCTTTGACCGTATTATCTAGGAACACATAGGTTGCTGGGGATGATTCTGTAAGATTGGCAAAGTGTACTTTTGAGACTGGGGATAGGAAAACGAGACTAACCTTTAATGAATTCTAAGTATGTGCCAGGCCCTAGGTTAGGTTCTTACTGTAAGTTATTTTATATAATTGTTATAACCACTCTGTTAGTATCGATGCTATACTCAGATATTTGGACACCTAAGCAGGTGAATACTGTGATATCAGATGTATAGTAAGTGTTCCCTATATTTCCCAGGTAGGCTGACCCACAGAAATGCTTTGTCTGAGAGACTGGATGCAGAAACAACGAGTGCCACTTTGAGATGAGGCAGGTAAGAGCCAGTAGGTATCTTTATCTCTTTATTTACTTACCATAGTGAACTGAGAAATACCATTTATTTCAAAAGGCATGAGTTCAAGTTGGAGAATAATCAACTAACTTATATAAGAGACACTGTCTCTTTAGAGTTATTTATTGCTACACTATAGAATAAACTATTCTCATTCTCACTAATACAGTGTCCCTTCAAATGGATATTATTTGTGTTTGTACATTTTTGTTTGGATTGATCTATTCCTATATGTATGTATATATGTATGTATATATTCTAACATGTCTACTAGAAGACCCTGTCAGCTTTGGTTAAAAGAAAACCAAGAACATGTCATTAGTTTCACCAAAAGCCATGTTTGGAAACTGGAGTCAACTAGAACCAAAAGCTTCCATTAAATCCATTGATCTTATGGTGCTGTTACAGATCAGAACTGAGATTAGCTGGATCTGTAGTCTCAATATAGCCCTAGGGTATTGATGAGAAAACTGATGTAAAGTGAATTAACTTGATTAAGGTCAAATATTTAAGAAATAATAGAAATTATATTTGAATTAGTTTATGTTAGTATTACAACTTACCTGACTTCAGAGGTCATTGCCTTTTGAGTATCCTAGTCTAGATTATTATTTGTATTATTGAGTTGTCCAAAAAGAAAGTTTCTTAATGTGTAGCTGTATCAGTATTAACTTTTTTCCTGTGTATGTTTACTTTGTATCACCTGGTCCTCACACCCACAGTCCTTTGCTCCAGCCTGAAGGTGGATAAGCTGAGTGGTATGGAGTCTTTAAAGAAAGCAGTGACTTGCTGAAGGAGAGGTACAGCCAGTTAGCGAGTGGTAAGACCATCCTCATAAACCCTGTGTCTGACATCCTAACAAGAATTTTTCCACTGCAGGAAGGCAATATTGGAGTGTATTTTTTTTTTCTCTCTCTCTTTTTCTGTCCTGCAATGCCATCTTTGTGTGTTGGATTCTATAAACTTGTTGTAGAATGAAACTCAACTGTACTTTTATTTACACCCAAATTAATAAATAGCTTCGGGCTGTTTACTCATAGCACACATTCTGGTTTACACAAACATCCTTTCAGACTAGAAACCATGGCGGAATGAGAGACCTTTAAGCTGTCTATTAGGCACCCTTTTCATCTTATTTGACTAGATGTTTCTGTGGAGATGAGGGAAGACATTTTGGCTGTTCTTTGCTCGGGTCCAAAATGTCCAGAACTGACTTATCTGCAGTTTTCGAAGATTTGGTGGACACTAAAGCAGAGTGAAAAAAAATCAGCTTGGGAATTTGAAAATGATAAGTTTGTATTGTATGTTTATCTGAGGCAGCTCACTTAAACTCTCTTAGCCTCTGTTTTCTTAGCTCTAAGATAAAGACAGGATAATATGTGAACATTCTTCTAAAGCAATTCCTCCTGGAGCGAGTTGTGGTAGCCTTTGACACTAAGAGAGGTATGAACTTCAATTCTCAAGGGCTTGAATGAGCAGGTCTTGGGGAAAGGCCTAAATCTTGACCCAGAATGTGGCCAAGTCCTTAGCTCCTTATGACCCTGGCACCAGGGTCACACCCAGGAAAGTGCTGTGCCTGAATTTGATAGAAGCTATTCATGCAGTGGGACCAGGACTCTGCATGACAATAGGGAGAGAAAGTATCTTATTTCTGTATCTTGATGAGCACTGAATATTCAAAATCACAGAGAACTTCCTCAGTGACAGTGGTGGGACATCACTGAGAAAAATTGAGGCCACTGTATTAGCTGTCCAAAGATCAGCCATCATAGTGACTGACCCCCATGCCTGTGACTAAATTATTACAGCCCCTTCCTGCACAAAGGCAGAGGCAAGAGGCAATGGGGAGGATAATTTATAATCTACATAAGCATTCCTTGGGTTCTGCATAATCTCTTGGAGCAGAAAAGGCTGGAGAAGAGTAAATTTTTTATTGTAGGAACATGGCTTGAAATATTTCAAGTTGAATGTAATTGTCCCTTTTGTAGCCTTATTTTTATTCCATGCTGGCCAAACTGAGCCTATGGTTACAATAATATCTTCCATTTATTAAGTTTGTTGTAAGAATTAGAGATAATATAGTCTATAGCTCAGCGTAGTTACAGCTCCAGCCCAGCACAGTTAGGCAATACAGTTCATAGCCCCACACCCAGTAGGCAGTCAATAAGTGGTAGCAATCAATATTATTATTTTAAAAATTAAATTAATTTTATCAGGTACTATGTTTATGACATACCATCAGCCTCACTAAGGTGTACGTCTACAAAGCCTAAATTTTATGCAGTATTATTCTTTTAAAAGACTCATTGTATTGATCTTTAGGAACATTTTTCTGCTTTTTCTGCTCACATTATCAGTAGTTGTCTGTGATCCTTCCTTTCTTAATCTTCTGAACCCAACATACCACTTACTGCCTTGAATATTTTAAATGTGCAGTTTTCTTACCTCTTCAACTATACTGTAAGTTCATGGAGGACTGAGACCCATATCCGTGTTCAGTGGTGATGTTCAAAATATTTACAGCCAGCAGTCTAGACCCCACTAACCGTGGTGGATTCTGGGCACAAGCAACCTGGTTGGTCATACTGGTCCATGTCAGAGGAGTACTGGCCCAGTTTATATTTCTTTGAATCCTTCGTAGTGCCTTTCACATGAAAGAGGCTCAACAATATTTATTTGTAATTAAAGTTAGTAGATTTTTTAAAGTGGTATCAGGAGAGGCTGACTGGCTGCAAAGTATCCCCCTAAGATTATGCTGACCTTGAGAAATTTATCCCAATTAGGTCATCATCTTGTGGGTTCAGAAACTTAGGTTAGCTGAACTTACACATTTATGTATGAATTGGAGTTCCAGTTAATTTATCTAAGGTGAGAAATATGCATTGATGTTCACACTTGCCATAGCAGTGCATTCCTTGGATAAAAGCTGGTTTATGTAGGTAGTCAATGTATCACGAGAGGATACTGTGATTTGTATTATATCAAGGGAGAAATCCTTATGTTTATGGCCGATTGCTTTTCAACAAAGGTGCCAAAGCTATTCAGTGAAGGATGAGATAGTCTTTTCATCGGGGAAAATTGAATACACACACACAAAAAGTGAGCCTTCTCCTTATGTCACACCGTACACACACAATATTGACTGGAAGCAGATAATAGCTGAAACCACAAAACTTCTAGAAGAAAACACAGGAGGCACAAAAATGAAGTCTTTGTGACTTTGGATTAGGCAACAATTTCCTAGATCAATAACATAAATAATTGATAAATTTGACTTAATGAAAAATTTAAACAATCTTTTTCATTTTAAGAGAAAGAAAATGGAAAGACCAGTAATAGATTGGGAGAAAAATATTTGCAAAATACATAACTGATAAGGGACTTATAATTAAAATATAAAGAATATTTATCACTCACTAAGAAGGCAAGCAACTTAATGGGCAACATACTTGAATACATATTTCGCAAAGAAGATATATAAATTTCCAATAAGCACATGAAACTTAATATCATTAGTTATGAGAGAAGTGTAAATTAAAACCACAATGAGATAACCTCTCCACACCCACTAGACTGGTGATAATCCAAAAGATTTATACTATAGCACTCAGTGTTGGTGAGGATTGGAGACACTGAAATCCTTATGCATCGCTAGTGAGTATGGCCTAACCACGTACATATACTTATGTCCGATAAAGAAATGCCACTCCTAGGTGTCTACCCAAGAGAAATTAAAACACATGTCCACACAAAGACTTGTTAGTTAATGACAGGTTATTTATGCAATCTGAATATCCCCAAACTGAGAAATAGATAACATGTATATCCATACAACAGAATGCTATTCAGCAATTTAAAAAGTGATCTACTGGTACCTAACAACATGAATGATCTTCAAAAAGATTATGCTACATGAAAGAAGCTCACCACAAAAGACTATATGTTGTATGATTTCATTTATATGAATTTCCAGAAAAGTTAAATCTGTAAGAGACAGAAAGCAGATCTATGACTGTCTGGGGCTGAGAGTGTGAGTGGAAATCAACTATAGATGGGCATAAAAAACTTTTTGGGTGACAGAAATGTTCTAAAACTGGATTGTAGTCATGATTACACAACTGTATACATTTACTAAATATAATTCAGCTGTACAGTTATAAGGAGTGGCTCTTCTAACTCAAGTTGTGAAGAGTTCGAGGGCATGAGAGTGGGCTGCTGGGTAAGATCTTTGAGACAGCAGCCCTACAGCCTGGCTGTGTCTGCACCCGCAACACAAATTTTTGCTTCCCAGAGGAATGCCTGACTACATTCATCTTGAATAGTGAAGAAAGGAACTAGAAACATACTCCGTGAGTATATTCATTTAAAGTTCTTCATTGACTAGACCCCATTTGTATGAACATATTCTGTTTCATATTATGTTGGTATAATCAATATTTTTCTGGTCTGAGAAACATTTTATCTGTGAGATGATTTGGCATATTTCTGCTCTGCTTCATTTTTGGCCATTTTATGGTTTAACAATAAGAGGGTACTTTTAATTCTAGCAGTTGGTAGCTTAAGTGATATCCAAAAAGGCTAAGTTATTTCTAAGTTCCCTTACCTCCAAGTTATTGGAGAACATTTAAGTGTGCTCCCATGTACAACCACACACATACACACACACACATACACACGTTAGCACTTCATTAATAACCTGCAAAGTTCTTTTATTTTTCATAGAGAAATATTATCTGGCTTTCTCACAAACTTACAAATAAATCCTTACCGTATTTGAGTTTCAGAGACATGGAAAATAGTATTTAAAATGGGGAATATATGCCACAATAATCCTTATGGGTATATATAAACTTCTCCAAGCAGAGGTAAAACACTGAGATGTATTTTATTCATTCTTTGAAATCAGAAAGGGTGGGAAAGAGATGGAAATTAGGAATATATATGTAAATTAGCACATTCACTTCCCCAAAATGTAAATAAACTATTTTGGAGGAAAAGATTTAAAAAATAAGAGTTTGTAAGTGTTGGTTGGTTGTTTATAAATTTATTTTCCAAATCAACAAGGTGATGAAAGCCAACATTCCAGTGAATGGAACATTACTTTCCAGTAAATAGATTCAGAATGTGACTGCAACGGCCCTTTCAAAACTGGCTTATTTTACCAAAACAGAAAAGACGGCGGAGATAGTGAGTGGGCTCTTTTCTGAGGCTCCATTTGTCATTCCACTATCACTACAGTGGAAATCATGCATCAGTACAACCAGGCCCGGTTCGAGAAAGGTGACACTGACAAACAGGTCAGGTTAAGTAACACACCATAAATACGACGCAATGCGTCACGCAGAAGGCCAGAGCAACGGCGAGCCTGGGAAACCAATCCATCATTCTAAGTATGATGCATGCGGAGGATGTTCAAAGAGGTTGCTGATTGCTGCTGCCCCAGCAAAACTTCTTTTTCACATTAATGATGAGGCTCAAGTCAATGTTATTCTTTGCAGTGTCTCTTTTGCTCATGTGTGGAAGCCCAGGCGCATATGCATACTTAGAAGTTGTTTACTTACACAGTTCAGGAGTTCTTCATGTTGCAATTCTTATCCGTTAATTTTGTAAGTGGACTCCCATAAGACTATTGGTATTGCTCCCCAAATGTTTCCTTTTTATGCTGTTGAAATGTTTATTGCTTGGTAAAGCATTCCCAGCAGTGGTCTCCAAAGAGGGGTGGGGGTGTGTAGCTAGTGGAGTAAGCAGGACGATCCATTAGGGTGTGGGGAAACAAAATACTGGAACCTTCTATTTCAGTTTTTATCTCACCTACGAGATTACTTCAGCCTCATGAGTATGTGATGTATAGATTGGAACTGGCATGCTCGCCTAGTCACTGTGTGAGCTGGTCACAAATGGTTTATGAAGTACTCTGAGGGGAGACGGGAGTCCCACATTTTGGAGGCAATGATCTGGTATCATGGGTGCTTATTTGTTTATTAATTCTAAACACACTATACTTTATGAAATGGAAGACAGGCTTACATCCCCAGGTTGAAAAGTAGTAGAAAAGTACAAATACTAAAGAATAGCATGGCAGCTATAGATCCAGCAGTAGCTCTTTGGCAACCACACCAAGAAGTAAGAATAACGGTTGTATAATGATATCTGTTGAGAAGATGGCCGATTAATTTTTTAAAATATGAAGAAAATTTATTGAAACAAAATTTTACATTTGCCTCTGTTATAAGAAATAATGTGTTGCAGCTTAACAGTGATAGCAGTGCATATGTCACCTATACCTATTGAGGTCACTTCTTTTCCTACTAGATACTCAGTCAAGCCATTTGGAGTCCACTTAGGCAGAAATATCACTTGGAATTTGTCTACCTGATTATGCAGATTTCTGGTTGAGAAAACATGTATCAGGAGAGACAAGAGATCTGTGAATTCGGGGTAATAGCAAGGAAACTGGCAACTATCAAATATCAGAAGTAGGTGGATTCTGTGGTTTAATGGTCCTATTAATACTCTGAATGTGTGAACTGTGTTCCTGCATTGGTCTCTAAGTGTCTGGGCATGCTCGTCAAAACCTGACCCCGCTGTTCCTGTGTTCCACATCACTGAGAGGAGTGATGCTCTGCTACTCCGTGTATGAGCTCAGGCATGTGAAAGTGGTAAGTAACACAAAGCTGCAAGCAGAGTAAAAATCTCATTAAGTTCTCATGAAGTAAAAGACTAGCCAGGAAAGCCTAAAATACTACAGTGACTTATTCATAATTACAAATTCTTACATGTTGAGGAAAAAAAGACATTTCGATTAACTCAGATATTTCTACTAGTGATCATCAACCAAGAGACCCTAATTTAATTTACATCACTTTTAATTACTTTCATTTAAGCGAATATTTATTAAATGCCTACTAAGTGAGGAGTGCTAGAAGTAATTGATGCTACTTGAGAATTTTCTATGCCTGGCGCTGGGCTAAATGTGGTATAATGAGGTCAAATAACTGGCCCAATTCTAAACAGGAGTTTCTGGAACAACCTCAGATCTATCTGCAGAAAGCTCGTTAGTCTCCTTGATGGATGGAAAACTATAGGAGTGGAGCAATGAGAAAAAGAGGAAAGAAGAACCTTGGAAAGTCAGAGAAGAGCGGCCTCTCTTTCCAAGCTGTTTTCCTTTGAAAACTGCCTGGTACCTTACCTGTAGGCCCCTCTAGCTATGTGGTTTTTATTTTATTTTTTTCAACTTTCATTAAGCTTGAGATGCAGTCTGACGCCATGGAGGGAAAATAGAAGACATCTATAGCCATAGCCCTGTCAGTGTTTCAGGGTTGTGTTAGTCTTGCAGCTCTTCCCGCTCTGATCTTGACTTCATGGCTTCCCATATCTGGCCTTCTGCTCAGTCCCCATGGCTGCTCCTCCTCAGAACCTCTCAGAGACTAAAATCTTTGATATCTTTTGCCAGATGTTTCTCAGGCTTTCCATAGCTTTCTTGGGTCCTTGTTTATGGATGAATGAGACGGAGTTCCAAGAGGCTATCAGTGATCTCCAAACCCCATTACCTACCCTGTTCTTCTGTGAATAAAGTCTCCAGGTCTCTGCCCTTTTTAAACAGAGGGTACTGGTGTTTTGTCTAACTTGGGCTTCCTGAGAAGTTGGCCTATCTCTTGAACTGAAAATCAGCTTGCTCTGCTGCCCTGCATAGAAGTCTTATTTTTAGGCTGAGTGAACTGCGCTGTCTGAAGTCTTCCTTCTTCCATTCCTTAATCTGACTTCCTTCCTATACCTGAGCCTCATTTAAAACAGAGCAGGTCTCCTTCAAAATTGTGACATCTGACTTGACTCCTTCCCAGGTTCCTCTTTGTGTGCTCTACTTTTTGACATTCAGGCTTTAAAATCATTATGATTACCATCATCACTATCATCATCACTATCATCATCACTATCATCAGCATCGTCGTTGTCATCATTTGTGTTCAATATACTTGTTTAGTTTAAATAAAACACACAAAATAAAAGTGAAGTCCTTGTTTTTCTATTCAGTCTCTCTGCTCCTTTTCTCCCTCACATTGAATATTAAAAATTCTCATTGACATGATTATATTTTTCTACATGTATGTGTTCATATATAATGGATAATAACCCATATTTATTGAGCACTTAATATACACCTGGCATGTTCTAAGTTGTTCACATGCATTCCTTCCTTGACTTTGAAAACAGCCCTATGAAATGGGTACTACTCTTATTTCCATTTTAAAATTGAGACACCGGAGCTTAAATATCTTGTACAAGGTCACACACCTAAGAGGTGGTAGAGCTGGAATTCAAATGCAGGCATCTGACCCCAGAACCAGTGGTCTTCACATAATCTAACGCTTTTAACTAAAGTTACACCGCCTTTTGTGATATTTTAATGTAATGTTTTAAGGGCTTAAAAATCCATTTTAAAATTTCTCTCTACTTGTTTTCCCTCTGAACAATGTACTTTTTAGATACATATTAATCCAATCATTGTATTTTCCTGATATGTAATATTCTGTCATACATATCCACCATGATTTTCTGTATTCTCCTTGAGGATCATCTAGAGTGTGGCTGAGTTTTCGTTACTACGAGCCATACTGCCATGTATATTGTTGTAAATGTCTCCTTGTAAACTGTTACTTTCCCCTCCAATTCAAATATGGCTGTTTAACCAGTGCCTTTGCCAATAGGTAGGTGAAGCATGAAGTGGCTGATTTAAATCCTATTAATATCTGACTGATTAATAATACTTTAATCCTTTGCTGGACTTTGCAGCATTTTGAAGAGACTCACTTGTTAGCTGAAAGAATTTAACCTGTAATTGTTGAGATAATGCTGTGAAGGATTTCTGAAAATACAAAGAGAGTGAATTCAAAGATTACCTACGGGGAGATGGGCCCAGTGCCTTTAGGACTCCTGTTATCCATCCAGTAAGGTCAGCTTTTCCCTGCCTGAAAATGTGGATCGCCATGGAAGTCTTTGTTTTAGCACCAATATTCCAAAGTGATTCAGAAGCTACTTGAACTATTTTCAGTGCTTCTTTCCGACCTTGTAAATTATAAATGTATGGACAGAGCATCTACTGAATTACAAAATGATCTGGGGTATGATGGCCATGTGCTTTTAATATATAGGAAGACATGTTTTAAATCTTGAAAACTATGGGGTACCCACCAAATGGGATTTTCTCTGCAGTCCAAGCAGCCTTGATCTTCAATATTTTAAATGTCTTGCCACCACTATACCTCCAGTGCACACATTGCTTGCCCTTCGAATGGAGATTGTCCAAGTGGGAACATCAGAGAGCTATCTACCCAAGAATGCTTTGAGTTGTGACAAGTACAGTCTTTTATTCTTGGAGAAAGTTCACTAGAATAAGATATATTTTTTTCTGGATGAACTAATTGTGAATGAACTCAGTTGCTCATTTGTTATTTTTATATTTTATATGTGTATGATTATTCATATACACCTTGGTACAGGGCACAGATGTCTTGGAAAAGAAGACCCACTGGACCCGAACAAGAAGAAAGCAGAATTTTCCATTAACAGCACAGCAATAAAGAAGCACATTGGGCATGGAATTAGAACACCTAGTTCTAATTCAAACACTCGTTTGGTGAAACTGGATACGTTATGGTAAACGGGAATCATAGCATTACTGATCTCATCATGTTGTAAGATGATTATAATCATACCTTCTAAATTAGTATGATTTAACCAAATGAAATTTTAAAAATCTAACCTTTTTCTAAAACACTGAGTGACATACCTGGTGCACTTGTTTTATACCTAGAATAATCCTTTACAAATTTAAAATGTGAAATGGAGACACTGGTATCCCATTCATAGAGTTGCTGTGGGAAGAGAAATGGCTTGATATGTGTACCGTATTGTAAGTCAAGGACGAAGGACGATCACTTAGAAAATGCTGAGCCACTGAACTTTTGGAGTATCTGTTTTTGAGGCTTAAACATAGAGAAAATGGCCAGGGAGATGGGACAGAGTCTACAGACCAAATCCCAGGGTGAAGCCTGCATGTCTACCTTTGGTATGGCGAGGATCCAACTGAAGTGAGTAGGTGACTGAGTCTTAAGATTTTTTTTTCAATCACCGTCCTTCCAGATGTTACCCATTGGGCAAAGGAAGCCTAATAGTAAGGGGATATGAGGCAGATCACCTGGGATGGCCAGGAGGTGAGGAGGAAGAGGCTGAGCCTCAGTCCAAGTTTCCACGTCAAGGAGTTGTGCAGGGAGAAACCCGTGGAGGTCCTATTTGAGAACCCATACATGTCTTCTGTGAGGAAATCAGTATTTGATGAAGGGAGGGAAATGAAGGCCAGTAGACAGTGGCCCTTTGACAGTGAAGAGAGGCTGATTTACCATGAGCAATCACTCATGGAATGTCTTCCTTCTGCAACCCATCCCTGCTCCAATTTCAGGACGGTAATGATGGCCAAGAATGAAGGAATGGCGTGTGAGAGAAGACTCCAGTCCCTCCCCACCTCCTACTCCAACCCACAGAGTCGCTTGTCTAGCTACCTTAGATTGTTTAGGAAAAGATCTATAAACTGAATACGAGATTGAAATTTTTCAATGGAGACCATCAAAATCAGTCTGAGAACTTATGAAATTGGGCTGAAATACCACTAGAGAGCCTGAAATCCAATGGAATGGAGGCTTGACAAAGCATTTGTTATTCAAAAAATACAACCTTTTCATGATTACATCACAAACTGATACACCTTGATGCAGTCAATTAAACTAGTTATTAATAATTTATTATAAGTGTTTGTCCTTATATTCATTATAAATATTTCTGTCTTCTCGTGAGCTTTGTACTCAGTCTTGGCAGAGATGAAACTTGGCCTGCCTTCTCTGTATGGCTAATCTTAAATTGTTCATGCGTTTGTTCATTTATTCAATCTACATTTATTGAGCATTTAGTGTGCCAGACACTGAACTACTGAACTAGACTCTCGGGATAATTAAGCAGGCCAAATACTCATTTCACGTGATTTCACATGGAAGAAAGACTTTTTAAAGCGCTTTAGGCACTGGCAGATACTGCACAAAGTAAAATGTAGACTTTACATCCAAATAGCATTCTGAACTGCCTGGTAGAAATAATGGTGACTGTGCATTCTGGGTTTCCCAGGACAGTTTTGGTTTCTTTTAATTTCAATGTTTTTCAATAAAGTAAATTTATTCAATTCGTAGCTCAATGCAATTTATTTTTTATAACTTTGCAACACTTTTCATTTAAATTAATAAATGTTAAAACATCCTTTGTTAGATCACATGCCCCAATAGAATTTGAAAAATGTGGACACAATGCTTCAGATTTTAGAAAAAATCAAATCTAGATCTACATTATGATGACAAAAATATGAAAGTTATTTCCTTTAGGTCTAGAAGACGATGACAAAAATACAAAAGTTATTGTTTCCTGGAAACCCAGCTTTCCCGGCCGTTGTATCTCTTGGCACCAGACACGTTTTTCAGGGTATAACAAGCAGCAGCTAAAACAACAGTTTGCCTTATACCCATCTGAACCCTCAGTGATGTGCTGTTCACTGACTTCCTGTGCTTTCTAAAGCAGTGAATGGATGCACCTGAGTCTTCACTCCGATCATACTTCCTGCACGCTAAAATGAAAGATAGCGAGGGAAGGGGGAGAGAGAGACAGGCAGACTGACAGACTTAGGAAAGGATAGAGGAGAGAGAGCCATGGTGAAATAGTTTGTAAGTATCTCAGCTCTTGTCTCAAAATAATTTTTTGCACAGGCCATTCAAGAAGCATGATGAGGACAAAAATCAGCTGTTGTTTTTAGGTTCCTTTTAGTTTTATGGTGGGATAATTTAATTAAAATACATTTTATTACCATTTTACAGCCTCTGCCTGCTCTCTCTACTGCTGTAATTCCCTCAAGAGGGGAGATATGACATCCTGTGGAATCCCCAGTAGCTTTTCAATCATCAATTAATATCTTCTGAATTAGTTCCAATTTGCCAAAGGAACCCTTTTCTTACTTAGCATTCTTGTCGCTGAAAATAAGTGGTCTGATTATCTGATGTACAGCACTGTTGTGGGAAATTTTTCTTTAATTTCTTTATCTTCTCAAACATGATAGCTTTAGAAAACAGATATCTAGCAGTAAGAAATTTCTTTAAAATACATGCCTTCCACTTTCCTAAGTGTGGTAGACAGAATAATGGTCCCCTAAAGATGTCAACATTCTAATCCTGAGAATATGAACCTTTGAATATGTTACTTACCTCTTTGTGGAACCTGTGACTATGTTACCTTATAAGCAAAAGGGACTTTGCATACATGATTAATTTAAGGAGCTTGAGATGTGAGATTAACTTAGGTCACAGGTGGCAAACACAAGGCCCTTGGGCCAAATCCCGCCCTTTACCTTGTTCTACCTGGCGGCAGCGCCAGAGCTCTCTCACTTAACTGTTAAGAAGTAGTTACATTTATACAGTCCTAACATTACATTCGGCCCTTAGAAAGCTACCGGGAGGCTGATGTGGCCCCCAGCAAAAATGAGTTTGATACCCCTGCCTTAGATAATCAGGACTACACAGGTGGGTCCACTGTAATCACAGGGCCTTAAAAATGAAAGAGTGAGGCGGAAGTGAGGTCAGAAAAAGAGAGGTGATGATGAAGTCAGTTGGAGAGATGCTGTGCTGCTGACTTTGAAGATGGATACCTCTAGAAGGGGAAAAAAGCAAGGAAACAAATTATCCCCTCCAGAGACTCCAGAAGGAATGCTGTCTTGTTGACATCTTGATTTTAGCCCAGTGAAACCTGCATTGAACTTTTAAATTGTGTCACTGTAAGATAATAAGTATATAACTGTAAAACAATAACTTTGTAACTTAAGCCACTAAGTTACAGCAGCAGTAGGAGGCTAATACACAAATACCCTTTTTGTGTAAAGGTTGAATTCTTAACGTATTAGCTTTTAGTTGTATTATTTAATAAAAATCTTTCTCAACCTCACTAGTCTCTAATTGAGCTATTTTGTATAATTGAAGATGTAGTATTGCAGGCAAGTTTCTCATGTCTCCGCACTTTATTTTTAACGGATGCTCTTTTTAGAAACGAATTTTCAGTGGCAACATTCTTATACTTGGACAGTTCCGTTACCACTCATCCTCCAGTCTGGTTTTAATCAGATCCATCATAGATGGGATACCCACACCAGACAGGGCTTTATGAGTTTTACAGCTGATAAAGGAGGAGGGAACACTCTTTTTCCTATTATATTAGGAAAATTTCTCTTAATTTGATTTATAAGAGTGAAATCTGCCAAGATAACTTTCATGTTGTACTGTCATGGTGAATATTCTATGGCCATTAATGTTACCCACCAAGGAAGCCACTTCTTTGCAGCAAATACTAGTGCCTGAGACAATGGGAATCTTGGGATAATTCAGTCGGCAATTTCACTAACTGGGAGATGCAGAGCAACAGGAGCCTGAGATGCACTTCCCGGGTTTTTCAAGGGCTTTGTTTTGCCTGTCATGCATTTTTTCTCTCTATTACCCTGTAACACAGTGAAGTTTAAACAGCTCTCACTTAGGTTTCTTGGACACTCACACCAGATATATAGAAAAGTAAGAAAAGAAGAATTTGTGATTGCCTTTTTTTCTTTCAGTTTTGATAGAGGCTTTGTAAAGGCTTTGGATTAAGGCAGTGCCTCTGGTACAAGTTCAGTTGTGATAAACAGAGACAACGACACTCCAGGGAGGTCTTTGTACAGATCTAGCAAATGTCAGGCAGTGATTTCTTTTAGGTTCCTTTGTTGGTGGGATTTCCACTGTGATTTTAACTGAAAAACTGTGGCAGCAGATTGAATTTTAATGGTGATATTCACATAGCATTACGTTTTTTAAAGAGCTGACTAGTATGATGGTGTGTGTGTGTGAGAGAGAGAGAGACCTTAATGAGACATAAAATGATCTTTCCCAAGAAACCTGATAGTAATTCAAGGAAACACGTTCTAATTTGAAACCAGGGCACTTCACATAAGAAGCAAAATAATGCAGTCATTGAAAACCTGAGCTGTAAGGGTTCTGCCCTGCTGCTGTCTACTTCCCTTCGTTTTCTCACCTTACTCACCCTGACACGCTTCTTCTCTCTCCCCGGGAGGAGCACCTGGACTCTGCAGAGAACTTAGAAGCCTTCACAAGATACCTTTGTTATCTCCCTAACAACAACAAAGCTTCTTCCTAATAGCAGACAATCACAAATTCACATCTACCCTGTCTTTCTGATTTTTCATTACAATGGAAATGTCCCTACGATCTAAAATTTTGAATTGACTTCCTGTGATTTATCCCAGAACATTATATGATTGCTTGTTGCTTCTCACTCTTGTGTAGTACACATTTTCCTTTTAATTGGATACTTTCCATCAACTTTTAAGCACACTTATCTCTCTCATTTTTTTAAGAATGACAACAAAAACCTCTTTACCCTTCAGATATTGCATTCTCTTTTCTTCCCCTCTATGGCCGAATTTCTTCCAATTGCTTCTGAGTTCACCTCTATTTGGCTTTTGATCCCCTGACTCCACCTAAATTGCTCTCATTTATGTCATCGATAATGTCCATTTCACTAAATTTAATGGACACTTTCACTTCTTCTCTTTCTGACCTCTCAGCAGTGTTGGACACATCCTCTTTCTCAAAACTCATTCTTGGCATTCCTCCTACCTACCTGTGTATTCCTTTTCTGTTTCTGTTTGTCTCTACACTCTCCTTCTAGGCAATCTACCTCTTGCTCATACCTTCAATAATCATTTCTAAGCTGATGAATCCCAAATATCTTTTTCTAGTTCAGTCTATTCCTTTGTTTCCCACCTCAATATCCACATGCCTATTTGGCACTTTCTCTTAAGTAGCTCAAAGTTACCCAAAGCAAATATGTTCAAGAATATATGCAAAAGCACTCTGTTGTATCCTTGATCTTCTTCAAGCAAATGCCATCAGTCACGCTGTTAATGAATGTTCCAACCTCCACTGAGGTATGCAAGCCAGGAGGTCAGAATCATCCTTGACATATCTGTCTAACTCATAATGCCAATCCCACTCAGCATTGTCTGTTTTGTTTTCTATAAATCACTCAAGTATACCTACTACTCATGATTTCTATCAATTTCAAACTAGTCTAAGCTGCCATGGTAACTACTTTTCCTTCCAATGCATTTGCTATAACATAGCTAGAGTGATCTTTACATAATGCAGATTGGAACACGTCACCTTTCAGGTTAAAGCCTTTGATGGATAGAAACAATGTTATTTCACATGCTCTGTGGACATTTGTATTCTAGCTCCTGACTGTATCCACTGTCAGTGTGCACCCCACTTACATCCACTTTAAAAGGCTCCAGGCACCTTGTCCTTCTTATACATGTCATACTCCTCTAGCCACAGGGCTTTTTTTGCACATGCTTAGCCACTCTTTTCTCATCTCTTTCCCTGTTGAACTCTTACATATCAAGATTCATCTCCTTGTGGAAAACTTTTCTGATTCCCCTAACTAGACAAAATCACCCTCATGAAATTATGTTTCTCCTTCATATCACTTAGAACAGTTACAATTTGTACATTTGTCTAATTGTTTGATTAATAACCATAGTATTTGGCACCATGAGATGAACAAGGGTTACAACGCTAAGTCATTGTATTCTTTGTGCTTAAAGTCAGTTAGCAAACATGCCTGGAAAACATATTTATTTGTTGAACATGAAAAGTACTCGTAAATTATTCTAATCTGTTTTAGAGAGGAGGAGACTGAGTCTCAGGAGACTCACTGAGACTAATACTCAAATTTGTTAACTCTCATATTGGGACAAATTTATGGTATAATATTGGTGTGTGCCTTATGTTCTATTTATACATTAATACAAATATAAATACAGTTGGTATCAGTTATTTTCATAGTGGTGGCGCTGGAAGAATTACAGGTAAAATCTGTATTCAACACCCCCTGTAAATACTTAGGTTTTGTAGATAATGACCCAAACACAAGCTTTCTTGTCATAATTCCTGTAGATTTTGAAGCTTCTTGTATGAAATCAAACTTTCTACCCTGGGTCGAACTGGTAATATATGCCTGACACAGAGAGCAACTAGACACAAGGAATTCCAGCTAATTTGAATTGGCCTGGTCCAAACTCCGCATCGGATGATGGCAAATTCTCCCCATTGCTCTCCTCTTTGCCAGTCACTTGCTTATTTGTTTTCAGAGTTACTGCATATTCCCATTCGTATTCTGTTTGGAGTGCAGAATTACTAACTAAGGAATTACTAAGTATTAGGTAGGGTCAGCCCATGGGAAGAGAAGATGGAGGACAAGAGGGAGAGGGTTGAGGGTTATTTCTCCTCTCATGTTTACTTAGGCAGTATCTCTGGCAGCAGCTGAATCTCCTCCTTGACTCTAGCTCCTGGCAGATCACTCCTTATTCAGTGGTCCCAACTCCCACAGGTAGCTCCTCTTGTGGTTCTTGCCCCCATTGCACATTCCCCGCTTTGGGGCTTTAGTAAAAGTACATCTTTCTCCAACCCTATGATACTGGCTTTCCTGTTGTTGCTAATCTGTGGCTGGTTTTATGATCTCCTAAGTTCCTGAGCTCTACCACACATGTGCAACCAATTGCTTATATTAAATTATTTTTATTTGAAATACTTAAATTGATTTATATATTCCTGCTTGGACCTTGATTGATACAATTTTTTTAATCCCAGGAAACAGATCCTGAAGAACAAATTCTGAGTTTAGATTGCTTGCTTCTTTTAGCTAGAGCACAGTGTAAAACTTCTTTCAGGGGGAAAATGAGATACTGTAATCAATCTGTCTCATCCAGTAGCATCACAATTAGTTAAATTACAACCTGGGTTGTTTGGGGGTGATGTGCCCGTTGAAAGCCTGGCTCTGGGAAAACAAGGAGCTGTAGCACTTGACTACAAAATTGGGATGGCTCTCTCTGATACTGCTGGACTGCTTAAGAAAAGACAATGATAAACCTAGATCCTTAAACTCTTAGCTAAGGCACCCTACTAGAAAATCAGAGAGCTGCTATGACATGGCATTCTTAGACATTTTTATATCGGGAGGGAAATCACAGTTGAAGATCAGAACTTGAAAACAGAGACTCATCAATTTATTATATTAGTATAAAGACATTAGTTTTAAAGGATGGATTTCTAAGAGTTTGGGTGTGGGATACTTAAGCAGATGCAGCTGAACACGAATCATGAACTCAGCATATCCCTGAGGTTCCATTACCAGCAGATGCAATTATGTCTGATGACAACTGTCTTCAGATTAAGAGCCTGTAATATTTTTTTTTATTAAAGTATAGTTGACATACAGTATTATATTAGTTTCAGGTGTACACCATAGTGGCTCAACATTTATATACCATATGAAGTGATTACTATAAGTCTAGTAACCATCTGTCACCATTTCTAGTTATTATTATATTACTCACTATATTCCCTATGCTCTCCATTACGTTCCCATGACTTATTTATTTTATAACTGGAAGTTTGTATCTCTTAATCCTCTTCACTTTTTTTTTGTCTGTCCTCCACCCTCCTCTCTTCTGGCAATGATCAGTTTATTCTCTGTGCCTGGGATTCTGTTTCTGTTTTATTTTGTTTGTTTTGTTAGGTTCTACATAGAAGTGAAATCATACAGTATTTGTCTTTGGCTTATTTCACTTAGCATAATACTTCTAGGTCCATCTATTCATTTTTTGCAAATGCCGAGATTTCATTCTTTATATGGCTGAGTAATATACAGTATATTCCACTTATATTCCATTTATAACATAAAGTGGAATATAATGTATAACAATGGAACATATGACATATATTATGTGTCATGTATAATGGAGTATAATATGTAACACATTTTTTATCCATTCATTAGTGGACACTTAGATTGTGATAGTTCTATTTTTAATTTTTCAGGAACTGCCATATTGTTTTCCATATTGGTTGTACCAATGTACAGTCTCACCAACAATGTACTAGGGGTCCTTTTTTCCACATCATTGCCTGCACTTGGTATTTGTTGTCTGTTTTGGTAATAACCATTTCGACAGGTGTGAGGTGGTGTCTCATTGAGGTTTTGATTTTCATTTTGATGGTTAGTGATATTGAGCATCTTTTTGTATATCTGTTGGCCATCTGTATGTCTTGTTTTGAAAAATGTTTGTTGAATTCCTGACTGTTTTTTAAATGAGTTTGGTTTATTTATTTATTTATTTATTATTAAATTTATCGGAGTGACATTGGTTAATTGTTTGGGGGTTTTGCTATTGATTTGCATGAAGTTTTAATTTTTTTAATTAATTAATTAATTAATTAATTTATCCTCATCTGAGGACAGGATTATTGATTTTAGAGAGAAGGGAAGGGAGAGAGAATGAGGAGAGAAACATTGGTGTGAGAGAGAAATATCGATTGGTTGCCTCTTGTATGCCTGCAACTGGGAACTGAACCCACAGCCTAGGCATGTACCCTGACTGGGAATTGATTGTACTCACGACCTTTTAGTTTATGGGATGATGCTTTGACCAACTGAGCTACACTGACCAGGGAGTTTTTTATATATTTTGAATATTAACCCCTTATCAGATATATCATTTGCAGATATCTTCTCCCATTCAATAGGCTACCATTTCATTTTATTTTTTTGATGGTTTCCTTTGCTGTGAAGAAGCTTTTTAATTTGATGCAGTTGTTTATTTTGTTTTTGTTGCCTTTGCCTAAGGAGACACATCCAAAAACATATCTGAGAGCAATGCCAAAATGCTTACTGCCTTCATCTTCTTCTAGGAGTTTTATAGTTACACATTCTACATTTTAGTCTTTAATCCATTTTGAGTTTATTTTTGTATGCGGTATATAAAAGTGACCTAGTTTCTTTCTTTCTTTCTTTCTTTCTTTCTTTCTTTCTTTCTTTCTTTCTTTCTTTCTTTCTTTCTTTCTTTCTTCCTTCCTTCCTTCCTTCCTTCCTTCCTTCCTTCCTTCCTTCCTTCCTCCCTTCCTTCCATCCTCCCTTCCTTCCTTCTCTTCCTCCTCCTCCTTCTT
This sequence comes from Desmodus rotundus, assembly GCF_022682495.2. Lineage (NCBI taxonomy): Eukaryota > Metazoa > Chordata > Mammalia > Chiroptera > Phyllostomidae > Desmodus > Desmodus rotundus. The sequence goes on from NC_071387.1 coordinate 38,500,249, forward strand.
CTTTTGTATGTAGCAGTCCAGTTTCCCCAGCAGCATTTATTCTTCATCATATATTCTTGCTTAGTTTGTTGTACATCAATTGACTAATAGTATGGGTTTATTTCTGGACTTTGAGGAACAGTAATTTACTTACCTTAAAAAGTTGCTTTGAAAAGAGATGTGCATTTCCCTCAAGAATCATCAGAAATATCTCTTATTTCTTCCAGATTCATATTAGAGTCAGATGTCAGCATGCCTCAGGTGGAGAATTGCAGGTCTGATCTGTTAATAAGTATAAGTCAAAAGAATTATAAGTGTTTGCTAATTTTATTAGCAGGCCCCTGGAAAACATATGTGGGGATGAAATTTACATAAGACTAAGGAGGGCAGAATATAATGTGGGACTGATCAATATTTATCAATGTAGGTGTATTTACCTGAGGATCCAGATTAAATGTGCTAGCTCAAATAGCTGAAAATCGTACTAAAATATCGCTTGATTGTTTTACTAAGATATGGAATTACAAGTGGCCTATAAAAGAGAAGGATAAAATGCAGAACTTCCCTAGAATAAAGCTGAAGAAGAATTCAAAAGCATAAGGAAGTAAAAATGTTGGAATGATTTTTTTATTCAGTGTATGCACTTTCCTCCTATTTCTTGTAAAAGAACCTACAGGATGCTTCTTTTACTAAACCATTACTAATCGCATTAATTTAAAGAGCCTCAACTTCCTTAAATGTCTATGGTGATTTTCATTTGCAGGCTCTAGATGACAGTGAGAGATTATGCCTTTGAAATGAACTAATTTTAGTAGGAAAAGGACATCTTGGAATGTCAGAAATCAGGTGGCAAAAGCACTTTATTGGTAGAAACAAGATAAACACATTACTTTAATGACCAAGAAGGGCTGAGAGGCAACAAGATATTTTTCCCTGGAGGGATAGTAACTAATTGATCATAGTTTGTCTACAAATTAAACAGAAGGACAGGCTAAAGAAGAATTACTTGACCTACATAACCAGAAAATACCAGGTGTGGAAGGAAAAATAAATGTAACTAGTGAGGTGATAGGCACTAACTAAACTTATTTTAGTAACGATTTTACAATACATACCTAAAACTAATATAATGTTATATGTTACTTATATCTCAATAAAGCAGGAAAAAAATAAAATAAAATCTATAATAAAAATAAAATAAAAATAAAACTGTAGGGATAAAGTAAACCAGGATATTTCCCCTCTTTCTGGGAAAAGAAAGTCAGGGCTTCACAAAAGTACTGTTAGAACATTTTTTGCTCTTACTTATGTAAGGTAAGTACAAGATAATAATATTTAAGGAAAGTTCATCCTCACAAAAGGAGTTACCTTAGAAGTAGTATATGGAGGAAATCACCAGTGACAAATAGAATACTCAAAATTGAGAACAATTGAGAATTAATTCCCAAATGGGTTTTGATGTCAACTTAAAGCTCAGAGTATAATTGTACCTAAGATTTATAATGAAAAATTAATAAAAACTATCTTGAATAAGTGCAGCAGGAAATTACAACCTCTCTTCTTCTGAGACATGAGCCTTTTCACAGATCCAGGGCCTAAGGAGGGACCAGGTTACCTTGAAGGAGGATTGGGGAACACCGCCACAAATATATACTGTCGATCCTTGGTATCCATGGAGAATCGGTTCTATTCCAGGATACCCCTTCCCTCTGCCGACAGACACCAAAATCTATAAATGCTCAAGTCCCTTATATAAAATGGCATAGCATTTGCATATAATCCATGCAATCCTCCCATATACTTTAAATAATCCCTAGATTACTTTAATACCCAAGATAATGTAAATAGTTATATAAATAGTTGCTATACTGTATTGTTTAGGGATCAATTTTCTGGAATTTTTACTGTCTAAAACACTACAAAAAAATCAGTGAAACCAAGAGCTGGTTCTTTGAAAAGATAAACAAGATTGACAAACCTTTAATAAGACTCATCAAGAAAAAAAGAGAGAGGACCCAAATAAGTAAAATCAGTAACGAAAGAGAAGTAACAACTAACATCAAGAAACACAAGGGATTGTAAGAAAATATTATTAACAACTATACATATCAACAAATTGGACAATCTGGATAAAATGAATAAATTCCTAGAAACATACTATCTTCCAAAACTAAATCAGGGACATTCAGAGAATCTGAATAGGCTGATTACAAGTACTGAAATTGAAGCAGTAACTTAAAAAACTCCCAACAAATGAAAGTCCTGGACGAGATGGCTTCACAGGTGAATTTTACCAAACTTTCAAGGAACTATCCTTCTTAAATTATTCCAAAAAGTTCAAGAGGAGAGAAAGCTCCCAAGCTCATTTTATGAGGCCAGAATTATCCTACTTCAAAAACCAGATAAAGATACTACAGAAAAAGAAAATTATAGGCCAGTATTCCTGGTAAACATAGATGCTAAAATCCTTAACAAAATATTAGCAAATTGGATCTAGTGATACATTAAAAAGATCATACACCATGATCAAGTGGGATTTATACTGGGGATGCAAGATTGGTACCATATTCACAAGTCAATAAATGTGATACATTACATAAACAAAATGAAAAATAAAACTCACGTAATCATATCAATAGATACAGAAAAGGCATTTTAGAAAATCCAGCACCCATTTAGGATAAAACTCTCAGCACGGTGGGAACAGAGCAAACACTCCTCAACATAATAAAGGCCATATATGACAAACCGACAGCTAATATTGTAGCCAATGGGTAAAAATTAAAAATGTTTCCCTTAAGATCAGGAACATACCAGGGATGCCCACCTTACCGCCCTTATTCAACATAGCACTGGAATCGGATCGGAAGAAGAAGTAAAAGGCATCCAAATTGGAAATGAAGAAGTAAAACTGTCCTTATTTGCAGCTGACACGATACTGTTACAGTTACAGACTGTGGCAGCTGTGCATATTTGTTATGAATATATTATTGTTTTTTAAAAATTTATTCTCCCCACTATTTTGTTCCAAAGATGTTGGTAGTGATTACTTTTGCAAATGAGTTCACAGGTCACTGGACTAGTGCTGGCATGAGGAGAAGGACTTCTGTCACATGCAGATACTTTAATTCAATGTGGACATGGTGATTGATGGGCCTTTACAGCTCCTCCTTTGGGAAGGGGGTGAGGATATGTTCATTTTCGGCAGAACAGTTCTTCTTTTGTTTCCGTAAATAGTACTCTTTGAAATGGAAGAATGAGGTCGCTGTGGTCTGAGAGTCAAATGGGAGTAGAGGAGTGCAGGGAGTGCTGGGTAGCACAAAAGGGCTGGACTGTGTAGGTCGTATGCTGGCTTCTCGCATGTTTATTCTCTGTACTTTTCCTGCACTGCTTCGTGTCGCTAGAAAAGTCATTTTCCATGTTTCCTTAACTATGAGCCTTTAAGTTGTTTGACCGATGGGAAGTAGTAGGAGAAAAGCAGAGTGAAAGGAAGAAGTCAGTATTTTTCTTTCTTTTTTACTCTGGTGACATCTTGAATCAGGTGCATCTCCTCTGTGGGTCCAGCTCCTGCCAGGGAGCCCATCTCTCTATCTTGTAGACCTGTGAGAGGAATCTCCTGCCAGGGTCTTAGTTCCAACCAGACATCCTTGGCTTCTGGGTTCCTGTACCATCACACAGTAATTTTCTGCTGTTGCTCATTTCTAAGTTGCTTCACTGTCTCAATTTGGCTTTTTAACTTGGTCATTACTTACATAAACCATGCCATGTATTAAATTCTCTTAGAAAAAGAATTCCTTTTGTTTGAAATACCTGGGCCTGATTGATACAAGCAGTGAAAATGCTGGAAAAACAAAGAGAACATTTGTTATTTCAATTTCAGCTCAGCCTGTCATCTCAGGTGGTACTGAGCAAACTTGTTAGTTCTCTTTGATGTGACATAAAGCGGAAGCTCCTTCATTGTTACACAAGGACCTCCCTAATATAGCTTCTGCCGGTCTCTCCAACGTGTCTTCTGACATTCCCTGCCTCACGGCACAATTCAGCCATTCAGCATCACTTGCACTTAAAGGAGTGGATGAGCTGTTTTTTCACTCCTCCAAGCCTCTCTGGAAAACCACTATCTCTGCATTCTGACTTATTTTCTCAAGACTCAATTCAAGTACCTTGTATAGTGTTATAACAGGGGGGTCTGGCTAGATTGCTTGGGGGCAGGGAGGGAGACACCCTAAGGCAGCAAAGGGAACCCTGAAACGGCACAATAGAGCCTGCCTTCCCTGGGAGAAGGGAGGGGCGGTAGGAGGGGGCTGGCTGAGGCAACAGTAAACAAGTTAGTGCAGCACGTGAACCAGCCCAGCGAGCCAGCGTGCGTTGCCCCGGCAACTGAGAAGCCTGTTGTGACGGCAGAAGGAAGCTGATAGGAACAGTGTGCCCCTGCATGTAGCTAGGAAAACCTCCTACTCACTTCTGGATCGTGGTGGCAGGAGGAGGGGCAAAATCACTTTGTGGAATGACATGTATGATGGACATTAGCCTAGATTGGTTGGCAAGCTGGACACTCCCACAACATGCAGGATTTGGGGGCAGGAGTCTTAGATGGAGGGCATGAAATCTTGGCCCTTTTGGCATTGTTCTCCTTTGCCTGGTTTTGGGGGGGCTGGAATGTTTGTGGGACTCAGTGGATGCCAGGTGCCACTCACTGATGACTCTTGACTTGTCCTTGTGCCTCAAGCCAGAAACAGGCCTGTGGGGAACACGCATGTCACCAGCAGTGGGCCCATGTGATGCTGTGGCTTCATACAGCAGGTGACCTGGACTGTACCCCTTCTCAGTGTACAGACATGGGGGCTGGGAATGTTTGCTGGCCCCAGGGGCACGAGCAGCCTTGGTCACTGGGGTCCCGTGGATGGAGCCCTTTGTATGACCAACTGCAGTGATCTAGCAGTGTGCCCTGGCCCTGGGAGAGGGAGGAAGCTGAGGCAAAGCAATGGAGACGAGCCTGGAGCAGGAGAGATGGAGACCCAATTGTGTAACAGCTTTGAGCTTCAGGAGGACAGATAAGAATGGAGCAGGGTCTATGGACACTGATTCTGGTCCTGGGGGTGGCTGGCTTCTTTCTGTGTTTTGCAGAAGAGAATGGATTGGAGTCAGAGCGTTTCCGCTCCCCCGAATCGGGCAACTTCACCAATTATTGTGTCATGCTTGTAAATGGTAGCAGGTGGCTGAATCCCACTTTGTTCAGTAACAGTGTGACATCTTTTCTGACACCTACACAGAATGGCTCACTCATCTCTTTGTGACCCTGCCCTATTCTCCACATTTGCATACATATTTACTCATGCAAAATACCGTAAGCTCCTTGAGGATAAGACATTAGTCATCTCCATATCCTAGCACATGGTAGACTCTTTATTTAATGAGTGAATCATCGGAAAAAAAATGGTGATGAGTGGTGTTTGCATTTGTACTAGGTATTTCTTAAAGACCAACCCATTGTCTTCCAGATAGCGGGGCAAATATTTTCACTCGTCAAAAGGGATTTGACGAGTGAAAATATTAAATAATAGCCTATGGCCAGAGCCTGCCTTCTGTATAAAGAAGCAGAACTGATTTGGACAACATCTGCACATCACTTGGGCTCTCCGACTAGATAAAGAAAAATGCAATAGTCTGCCAGAAGCTTGTTTGTTTCCTAGTGGCTTGTTTTCCAGCCCATAGGATGTTGGCCATAATCCCAATAAACACAAGTTGATCAGGCTGAAGGAGGGCAGGCTGTGAAATGGAATAAACAACAGCCCTCTAACATGCTGGAATAAAGCACATTTTATATCTTTGGCACTCGCATTAACAATCATTCTAGATTTTTGAGCAGGCTTTTGTTTTCTGTTTACTGGAATATTGCAGTTGCCTTCAGGGGGCTGAAGCTACTGCTCTGGCGAAACAGCTCAGTCACGCTGGCCCCTTCACTGGTAGTGACAAAACCGTGTGGTGCTCTCCAGGAATCTTTCCTTCTCTCTCCAAATCTGATGCATCATGAGCGTTTCTCTTGGTTAAGAGGTAAACATGGTTTGTAAAAACCTGTAAAGGCTGGGGGCCCAGTTTTCTACTATTTCAGTGATGATTTATACTTTATGATCCTGAAATGCTGCACTCGGAGAAGGTTTGCAGTTTTGTGGTTCTGTTGGTTTCAGACCAGGAAGCAGGATTGGAGGTCAGAAGTACTTGCCCTCCCTCTTCTCTTCTCTCCTATGCAGCCGCTCCAAATAAGACCCAGGTGAAAAATGCTGCATGGGAGGCCTGCTTCAGAAGCAGCCTGTCAGACTTCTGATACTCATCAGCATTGCTGAGATACAATTGAAAAGTATGTTTTGGCTTTGCCGCGGGGAGAATGTGTGATGTCCCTTATAATGTTTCCACTGTCTGGAAATATCTAGTCTTGTGCCTGAGGCAAAGGGCATTAAAAAGAAGAGCTCTCCTGTCACCTGCTTCAAATTGTTTTTGCTTGTAGCATGTAAGAGAAGTGTCTGTGTTGAAGAGAGAGGAGACAGGGGAGGAAGGGCTGCCTTTTCACGCCAGGTAGCAGAGAGAGGCATGAATGTTTAATGTTTAGGAGACAAAACCTTTGCAACTAGAATCAAGGGGTGATGAAGTGAATTATTCTCACCAAGCAACAATTGTCAAATACTGCTCTCTCCTCTATTTACTATTAATTTTTTTTCACCCTGATCAAATATTCTATTTTCAAAATCAGTAATCCCTGTCTCAGGATAATTGTAGGGGCCTGGAGTATATGTGTTCCCCAAAATGTATTCTTTGAGGTAGGTGTTTCAGGCAATACAATGTTCAGTTATAAACAAGCAAAAAAGCAAAGACTTCTTATCCTTCTGTACTTATTTTATATGGGTACTGTAATGTTATCACAAATTTAGTGCTTTAAAACAACACAGATTTATTTTCTTATGATTCTGGAGGTCAGAAGTTTAAGACAGCTGTCACTAGACTCAAATCAATTGTTGGCAGGGCTGCGCTCCTTCTAGGAGATCTAGAGTAGTATCCGTCTCCTTGTCTTCTACAGCTTCTAGAGTCCGCCCACAGCCTTGGACTGTAGTCTTGGACCACTCTGACCTCTGACCTCTGCTTTCTCCATCATATCATCACGTCTTCTCTGACTCCGACATCCCTGTCTCTCTTTAATAAGGACCTTGTGATTACATTAGACCCACTGGGATAATCCAGGCTAATCTCCCATCTCCAGACACTCAATTTAATCACATTTGAAAAGTCCCAGTTGCCTTGTCTGGTAAGGTTTTGGGATTAGGACCTGGGGGTTTTAGGGGGTTGCTATGCTGCCTGCTGTACTCATTCACGGAAACTCAAAATGCTTAATAGTACATTAAAAGGTCTGCAAAGTCTTTGAAGGGATTATATTTTATTTTCCTTAATGCAGAGAGTCCCAAACTTACTTCCCTTTTCTCTTTAGTTCTAAGAACACATAGTCTTATATAGAACACATCTTAAGAAATGGAAGAATAAAATAATTCCAACTTGCGTAATTTGGTATCTGTGATCGTATTGCCACATTTCTACCCATTCTCGAGTTAATGGGACAGGAAAGGGCTCAAAATTTGGCTCTGGTACTGTTTTCACATGAGACTTTGAGCAAATCATATAGAATCACAGAGCCTCAGTTTCTTCACTTGTGAAATAGAGGTAAGGATGAGATGTTTTGCTGGATTACTATACGGATTTTCAGCAGTGATATGGGATAAATTTCTATGTAAGTTATAGAAAGTTAAATAACGTAAGTTTTCAATATTCTATAATAAATAAACTGTTATACAATTAAGTTGAAACCACATTTTTACAATAATTTCTACCATCTACCTGGCTTAGTTATTGGTTGTAACTAATAACATAGTTGATTAGTTATAATATTTTTTCTTTTGAGATAGTCTAGAAGTCTTGGATATTCTTGATTGTTGGTTTTAATTATGATATTGTTTTAATCTAGAAACCAGGAATCTGTGGTATATGAAATATTTATATATGTTTAACCACCAGTTTTCGTTGTGACTAATTTGGGGATAATTTGAAAAGTGTTTTTTATTATTCCTGATTCCATTGTTATTGTGAACCACACTCACTGCTAGACTTTTTCTTATTTTTATTGGTGTCTACCCATACACTACAAATAAGTTTTAAATGAATTATAACCAAATTATTAAATTACCTAGTATTTAGGATAAACTTCACTTATGCTTATTTTTGTTTTGTGTGTGTAGGAAACTTTTGATTGTTTTATCTCTTCTTTTTCCAGATGTGTGGTAGGTCAGTACTTCTCTATCCCCTGTGGATTTAGGCAGATCCATGCAACTCACTTTGGCCTATGAACGTGAGTGGGGGAGACTTGTGTGTTGTTTTCAGGTGGGCGCTTTAACAGCCTGTGTGCGGTTCAGCATCTTCCTTTTGATGATCTTAGAGCCCATGATGGTATGCACACCTCTCAGCCTGCATCCCCAAAGAATTATAAAGAAGAAGTCCTGTTTATTGACTTATTTTGGACTTGGATATGTGTGCTAGAAACACTTTTGTTGGTTACTTACATCCACTAAGATTTTGAGGTTCTCTTTATTATAGTTAACCTGGCTGAAACCATGTAGAATCCCCTAACTGATCCCCATTGCCTCTAAGCACATGAAAGCATATATATGCTTGTTTTGAAAATATATATATTGAAAGTTTTTGGTAAACCGTAAAGAGGACTGGAGGAGTTTCTTCAGGTAGCACGGAGAAAATTGAGAGCTAAAATGAAAGGAAAATTTGCAAGGAGACTAGAAAGATCATGATATTTGGACCAGAGGTCCTGGTCCTAGTTTTGCCTTCATTCTTACTCACTTTTTATCTAAATTTTATAAATTGAAAGACATTAAAGCATTATTTAATTTTTAAAAATAGTATTCCTACCTATAAAAGTGATTCATAGGTTGTGGAAGGATTCTTACAATTAATTCCCATAGCCTTGTAAAGACATACTAAAATTTTACTTGTTCTCAGAAACAATTTACTGAGTAATGTGATAAAATTATTTTTGTGCCTCTTTTTCACCTCTCTTTAAATCCTTTTCTTGAAATCCATTTTGAGTAAAATAGAGTATCTCTTGGGGTTGATTTATGACCAAATGGCTGCTGCCTCCGTTATTTGTCTTGGGGAGTGCCGATGAAGGGAGAAGGGGAGGACGCTGGAAATGCAGGTACTTCCTAAAGCAGAAGCCACCCTGGGAAACCCTGAACCTGAGTGTCAGTGGCAGGTGGTGTAATCATTCACAGGAGCCACTTTGTACTGAGGCAGTGAACGTGGCAGTGACGTCTTGGTGCAAAAGAGGAGTGTGAGGCTGTGGCCTTCTAGACTTTCAAGAAGCTGTGAGGACAGTAGTTGCTGGGGGGAGGTGGCCAAGAAGCTATGGAGCCCCAGAGTGAGTAAAGAGAGAAAAGATTTGAATTCTACACTTGATCTTAGTCAAAAGGCCAAGAAGTGATGGTCTGAATTCTAGAAGATAAGTTTCCTACTCTGAAAATTTGCCTAGGGCCACCCGCAGTGCCCCTGAGCACTAGCCAGGTACAGGAGGCACCTGTTGATATCATAGCTCCTTCCTCTTTCATCTTCCCTAGCCTCTCCCAATCCTGCCTTCGTTAGCAGCTCCCAAGAGGCACAATGCCTGCTTGCCTGTCAAAGCCAGCTTGGGGAACTGAAAGGATTTGAAGGCAGTGGCAGCTTCTATCCTTTCTCAGTGATTGTGGCCTTTTTTTTTTATTCCTGTCCTCCTCGTGAACTTTTTTTCCTTTTAAATTGCATTTGGAAGCTAACTGCAGATAGTTGAAGGACGGGCTTTGGACTCAAATGGTCAGATGGCCAGGGCTCTAGTCTTACCTCTCTATCAGTTACTTTCGATGGCAACATAATATTTTTAAATGTTTAAATACTGCTTCTGGTTAATCACATTGCACATAATGTGTCAAATGGTTCTGATGGTGACTTCCTTATAAAGACACAACGAAAATTAGGTCTTGTTTTTTTCTGCCAGTGACTCTTGCCAGATTTGAATGGAATATGATACATTTTTGGCTCACTGAAAAGGCTAGCTGGCATCATGGGAAATTTTCAGCAATTAGTTAGAGGCGTGTGGGTGAGGAGAATTGTGTGGGTTTCACAGTGGCCCACTCTCTGTATTCCATCTGCTACAGAAGGCCCAGACGGGACAAACAAGCATAGGTGTGGGCTGAATTCCTTTGCACTTGTTCCTTCTATGGGGCCCACCATACAGAGTGTTGCAAGCATGGCGTCTACTAGTGAGGAAACATTTAGATGTAAGCTTTGGTTTTCTTGCTTCATCATGATGAGAAACAGGAAGCCAGGGGATGATTATTCCAAATGCTATACAATTTATTGAAGCTACATTTTGGCCAAACTTCTACTGAGTTACTGTGGCAGATTAAAGGTACACATAAATTCTTTGACACTCCCTCCATTGAGAGAAGGAGTCTGTGCATCCTCCCCTTGCATCTGGGATGGCTTGTGACTGCTTTGACCAACAGCATATGGCAAAATGATGTCATCCAAGTTTCAGATGATTAAAAGAGGACTGGCAGCTTCTGTCTTGCTCTCTCAGAAGCCAGCTGCCAGGAGGGAAGGGAGACTTCCTTGAAACTATTGCATCGTGAGAGTCCTGAGCCACATGAATAAATCCTAGAGAATAAGACACCATTGCGGGGGGAGGGCGAGAGTGAGAAAGAATGTCACGAAATCCTGAGGCTCCCAATAAATAGTTAGAGGCCATCTTGAAAGTGGTTGCAGTCCCAGCCATTCCAGCTCATGCCATGTGGGTCAGAGACCGACCTCCCTGCCAAGCTCCTTCGGAATTCCTGAGCACAAAATTGTGAGTGAGCAAATGAAGTGGTTGTTTGGAATCACCTGGAGTAGTCATCAAAGTTTTGGGGTAGTTTGTTATGCAGTAATAGATACTCCGATGCATTGGTTTTATAATCCTAACATTGATAATTTTTTTAACTTAGCGTTTGTTTTTAATCCTGAACTCCTTAGGGATGGTTATCCCACTTGAACTAAGAGAGCACTGGATTTCTTCACATTTGGTTCTAATCAGGAGGTCAGTGTGTCTCCAGAAATGTGGAGTGGTGGCAGGGAGACTGAGGCAGCTGCAGAGTCTGGGGAAAACAGGAGGAGTCAGAGTGAATGGCACAGGGCCTGGGAAACGCTCGATGTGTGTAACTCTGCTCTGCCCTGGGTTCCCCGCCCCCACTGCATTCTACTGCTTGAGGTGTATGGGGTTTTGGTCAGAGGCATTTGTTCATAAAAACTGGCTTTTACCTCTGTCTCCATCCATAATGAGCTTGGCCAAGCGGTAGGATGGAATCTGTATCTTATGCTATTTCTTCTGTTGGAAAATCCTTCCTATTTTTTTTAAAACCTCAGCTCTGGCTCAGTGAGGCGGCTCACTGACTTGGAGTGTCATCCAGTACCCCAAAAGGCTGCAGGTTCTATTCCTGGATTGCAGGTTCGATCCCCCATCAGGGTATGTACAGGAGGCTGCAAATTGATGTTACTCTTTCACATTGATGTTCCTCTCTCTCTCCCCTCCGTTCTCTCTAAAATCAATAATAGTAAAAAATATCCTCAGGTGAGGAAAACAAAACCTGATCAGTCCTTACCTATCATGTGAGATGGCTCGGGGCCAACTCCTAGGGGCTTTTCCAGGTGCTCTTCCTCCTGTGCTCCCATGGCAGCCTGAGCTCGCCTCTTTCATTTAAAATGACACATTGAGTCATTTACCAATGTTTTGGTCACTTCCAGGAAGAGCAGATTTTCCAAGGACAGGAAAAATTTCCCGTTCATTTCAGTGTCTACCAAGCATACAGAAAGGAACGTGTAGCACGGGCGCTCAATGAGTGCTCCACTGCACAGAACCTTACTGCACGGGATCGTCTTGAGCAGCGGTCATTTCCCTTGTGATTTCAGAACCGTTGAGCACATTACGCTAAGCAAGGTAAGTCAGACAGAGAAAGACAAATATTGTATGATATAGCTCAAATGTGGAATCTAAAAAAGTTAAACCTGTAAAAAAAGAAAAGAGTAAAATGGTATTTACCAGGGAACGGGAGTGGGGGGTTGGATAAGAGTGATGATATTTAAGGGTACCAAGTGGTAACAAGTAGTAAATAAGCCATAGAGATCTCATATACAGTATAATGAACATTATTGTATAAGTACATCAGTATTGTACTGTAATTATGTAACGTGATAAACACTGCTACAATGGCAATCATATGACAACATATAAAGGTATCAAGGAAACAGGCTGTACATCTTAAACTTACACAATGTTACACATCAAATTTATTCAGTTCAAAAATGATGTTGAGACCATGGGACGCCTGCCTTTTGAGAGTAGGTAGGCTTTCTCTGAAGTCAAATCTTACTCGAAAGAAGTAATTCTCTCCTTCCTCCTCCCCACCCTCGTTTTCTGGAAGTTTGTCTCTGTCTTTGTGAGGACGTGGCACGGCGTGCACCGGACCATGAGGGAGGGTGATTGCGGTCAGAAACTCCAGGTGAGTGTCACCCTGCATGTCACCCTCAGGAAGCCCAACAGTCTCAACGCTTGCCACTCTTTCAGCCTTTTTTTCCTCTTCCTCCTCTTTCTCTCTTGCCTCTTTCAGTAGAACCATTTTTTTCTATATTCTTTCTTTTGGCTTTTTTTCAGAGTGGGACACAATGAGATAAGACTGGTCATTTGCTGTTTCTGTTCTTCATTGGGGATGAGACTGCATGGGCCTCTCAGGCTCCACTCCAGTCTCGGGCAGCAGAGACTCTCTGGTCTCCATTTCCTCAATTGGAAAAGAGGCACAGTAATTATATACCTCCCAGACCAGTTAGTGGATAGATACAATTTCGAGGTGAAACAGTAGGTGTCAAAGCACTTTGCAAAGTGAGCTGGTATGTAAATATTTGGAGCATTGTGTAAGTCCAGCTAGTTTCTCTCTATCACTATGTAATTGTGTAATTGACCCCCTACTACACTCACCTGGAGTTTCTGACCGCAATCCTTGAAACGATTAAAGTCTGCAAGTCAGATTTGTCTTCAAGGATTTCTAGGGCCTGCCACCATGGCAATAATGGACAGAACCAGAGAGGCGGAAGCAGTTCTTGATGAATGTACTTTAATTGCTCTTTGGTATGACATAATAATAGGAAAATTCATATAATTGACAATGTAAAGGCCCCTACTGTTAGCAGCTGCTTTAAATTTAATGGAGCTGAGATTGTTAATAGTCTTTTCTTCACAGGGGTCTTTCCTTTGGCAGCCGTAGCTCAGAGCAAGCGTGTCCCATCATCTACACTTTCCCTCCAGGCCCACAGCCCAGCCTCACTGTGGCAGAAGATTATGGAGAGTAAGTCCATTTGCACTTTTTTCTCTGGTCTTAATTATCTGGTGGAATCATTGGTGTATGATACATGGCACTCCCTCCCTGTACGACTTCTCCTTATGCAGCATGGTGTTATAGAGAGACGGTTCTGGAACTGAACTGGGATGTGCCACTTACTGGCTACAATTTTGGGCAAGTTACTTTGACATTTCTGAGCTGTCAGTGTCTTCTAGAGAATATGGAGACTAAACCCTATATATTATAAAATGACCAGGACAGGGCATAGGATGTGCTTATTAAATATCAGCTTCCTATTTTCTCTCTGTATGTTATACCAGATCTTTTAAAAGAGCCAAGCCCTATGCTATCAGTTTCTCTGTCTTCACTCTCTGTTTTGCCATTCTTGTCGACAAAATGGCACATAAAGCAATCTGACTTTGTGCTACAAAATTCCTTAGAGCTGTCTTCCTTTCTCTTCCAAGATCTACTTTGCTTTACCAAACAGCCAACATGCATCTTATGTTATGAAAAAAATAAACAACAAAAAAAAAAACCCTGCAGCAAGTTCAGCACAGGAAGTCATATTGCTGGAAAATAAGGTCATTACCACTGGATGAGTTTTATTGGCATAAAACTGATTCACAGGTTCAAGTCAAAGCCAGAGTAAAGCCTAAGTAATTCTATTTAGAGATTGATGCATTTCTTGTAAATGAAAGACATCAGACTATAAAATTATATATGTGAGTGTGTTTGTGTCTAAGCGAGAAGAGAGGTATGGGGGAAAACAAGAAGGGGGAGAGTTGAGGAATCTGCTGCGGCTCAGGCGCCTGCAGGAAGAAACATGTTTAATATGGGTTCTCGCTAGGCCTACCTTAATTGTTCCCCTTAGCTGCAGATAAAGCTCATTTTTTTCCTTTCTTTTTGTTCCTGTCACCAGCCTTCTCCAGGTAAACCAAAGCTACAGGTGCTGAGTCAATTCTCTCTGCGATCAGTCAGACTGTCTTCTTGCGCAGTGACCTTACAGTTAGTATTAACTGAGGGTAACATCACTTATCCTGTGAACAGATGGACATTAGGATGTGCCCAAGTCAGACCAATGGAATATTTATACACTGCTGCTGTAGTGCGTCAGGAGGAGTGCTACAGTTTCATAACCTTCTCCTAGAAGAACTCTCCCTAGAAGCAAATAGGTGGATTTACTTTGTTTAATCCCTGGCTTTCTACTGAGTTTTTCCCTTACTGACTCCTTAACGTGTGTTGCTAAAACGAACCAACTTTTACAAGCCCTTTAAACAAGCTGTTTATTTTTTTCATGTCTCCCAGTCATCTTTAATTAGAATATTCTGTAACCACAAACTCTTCCACTGGAAGATTTTATTTGACATGAAAGCTATTATTAATGGCTAGTGTTAAACACTCTATGAAGCCCTCGTGTTCTGATGAGCTCTCTGATATGGTACATTATTTATAACTCTCAGAAGCATGTTTTCCCATGGAAAATGCAGATTTCATTCCACCATTGATAAGTGCTTTTATTTTTTCTTTGTATGTTTCTTATGAGTTGTTATCATCTGGAATTGTAATAACAGGTGGCAACGAGGTATCACTCAATAAAGAAAAGAAAATCAAGAAGCTGCCTTCAATTTTAGGGCAAATAAAAGGTGAATGGCTACTTAGGTGTGTACAGACATTTATATCTGAGATATGTCATTTGCCTGAGGTTATGAGCGCTTGGTGATATAAACATGCATTTCTGATGAATTGATCTTTGCCAGGAAGCGTCTTTAAACATGACCTTGCAAATTTTTGAGGAACCAGGTATGTATGCCACATGTTTATACTATTGGCACAATTTAGGGGTGTCCCATTTGCACCAGATGTCACGCTAATGTTTGGACACTCCCGTTAGGACAAAGGCAATTCTTTGGATATGGGGGCAGCCCTGAGTTGTTGTAAGACAATATTCTCATTGTGCACTGCTTAATAGAGGCCGTCGGGATGGGGAAGCAGGAGCATTCATTACTACTAACTTCTTACATCTCTCATCACTTTCTACCTATGTTAAGTTTGCACCTTCTAAACAGAGCTGCTTTAGAATTTTGGTTGGTTATATTTTGGAGTAAACTCATAAAGAGAGGGTAATAGGCTCCTCAGGGTATATGAGCTCTGTCCAGAAAAAGTCCAGCCATTGTTAATACAATGAGAACAGTTTATGCAACATCGATGTAAACTGGCAGTCAAGTAGAGTAGACTGGAATGCGCATGCGTAAACTATGATAACTTCACTGTCCTAGTTGGTGGGGGCAGTAGATGCCATTGAGTGAGTCTGTGTGTTGTGTGGCTGTCACACTCAGAGTGACTGAGTGAGCAGAACAATGAATCTGCATCAAATTTTGTATTAAGCTTGAACATTCCTCCAAGGAAACTATTCAGATGGTTCAGAAGGCTGCAGTTATGGGTAACTGGTGATTGACAGCTTTATTACGACAATGCACCCACTTATGCAACATATCTCATGCAGTTTTTGGTGCAACCTCAGATCATCCAGGTGATTCAGCCCCACTATAGCCCAGATATATATATAGCCTGCAACTTCTGGCTTTTCCCAAAACTAAAATCACCTTTGAAATGGAAAACATTTCAGACCATTGATGAGATTCAGGAAAACACAATGAGGTAGCAATGGCAATTCTGAGAACTGTATGAGGTCCCAATATGTCTACTGTGAAGGGGAGTGAGATGTCATTGTCCTATGTACAATGTTTCTTATATCTTGTATCTTCTTCAATAAATGTCTATTTTTCATATTACATGGCGGGATACCTTCTGGACAGATCTTGTATTCCCAGCAATAGAATTGCTGGGTCAAAAGGCAGTTCCATTTTTAATTTTTTGAGGAAATTCCATCCTGTTTTCCACAGTGGATGAACCAGAGAACTTATGCACCTATGTTCATAGCAGTGCCATTTATAATAGCCAAGTGTTGGAAACAGCCTAAGTGCCCATCAATAGATGAATGGATTAAAAAATTGTAGTACATTTATACAACAGAATATTGCACAGCAGAAAGAAAGAAGGAATTCCGACCTTTTGCAACAGCATGGATAGAACTGGAGACCATCATGCTAAGTGAAATAAGCCCATCAGTGAAAGACAAGTAGCATATGATTTCACTTATAAGAGGAATCTAGTGAACAAAACAAACCAATGAGGAAAATAGTACCAAAACCATGGAAACATGGAACAGACTGACAGCTGCCAGAGGGGTGGGGGAGGGGAGATATGCTGGAAAGAAAGGGAATGGACTAGTCAAAGAATATGTATGAATGACCCATGGACATGGACAATGGTGTGGGGATTAACTGTGGGAGCGGGGGATGGGCTGGGTGGAGGAGGGCAAAGGTGGATAAATTGGGACAACTGTAATAGAATAAACAAGAATAATATTAAAAGAGGGTTAGTGGGACAAATCATATTGTCTGCTGCTGCACCTTCTTGGGTAAAATGTGTTCATCTGAGATGCACTGGTTAACAGGCAGCCTGTCAGCCCTTGGATAGTGGTGCTAGCTCAGAACATGCGGACAGGAAAGGCAAACCCATACCTGGAATGTGTTGATTCCAGTTAATGACAAATTGCTGCCGCTACCAGGGAGAAGGCCAAGAACATTAATTGCTACAAGTGACTGCTTGGTTTTCTTGAGGGGTGGTACTCTTCCGAGGTTTCAGTTTTGTTCTCTTTTGCTGGCAGGTGAGGTGTTCAAAAGGGCAGGAACTAGGTTGGCACGAGAGAGAGGGAGATTGTGCTGACTCACAAATAGCCTCTGTCTCTGACACCATGCATGGCCACTCTCTTTATGAGTCTGACACGCAGCACTGGTATGGTCGAGGACAAAGGTTAGATGTCATCCACGGTATTTGCCACGTGTTTTGATCCTCAGATATAATTAATATGCTATTAATTTCCAAAAAACATCTAGACAGTTGAATGGTAGCAGAATATACCACATTAAAATATACCACTGTAGCATAAAGAGGAAACAAATACATGAAAAGCTCTCGCCCTCCCCCTGTTTGCCTAAAAGCAGGACATAAATATGAGGAAGGTCAGAAATTAATCACCGGAGAAAACTCTAGGCCTACATCAGCCCAGAGATGGTAGCAAAGGGCTCTACATAACAAATCTTGTAACTAGCCCTTACCTGCTATTAGTTAGCCCATATATTTGCCTTCCCACAATATGCCACCCCTAGAAACTCAAAGTCATTGCCTTTGTCACTTCTCTAAAAGTGTATCAGAAATGAGAACAACTGTAATTGAACAACAATGAGAAAAAGAATGATGCTGTATAAGCCCAAGTTATAAGCATCCCTTTGAGTTACTCATATCTGAGTGTTCCCATGTGCATGTGTGACGCACATGTTAATAAAGTTCTGGGTGTTTTCTTCTTCTTTTTTAAATAGGGTTTTCTTTATTTTTAAGATTTTATTTATTTATTATTAGGGAGAGGGGAAGGGAAGGAGAAAGAGAGGGAGAGAAACATCAATATGTGGTTGCCTCTGGCACATCCCATACTGGAGACCTGATTTGCAACCCAGGCATGTGCCCTGAGTGGGAATTGAACCAGCAACCCTTGGGTTGGCAGGCCCGCACTCAATCCACTGAGCTATACCAGCCAGGGCTGCTTTCCTCTTCTTAATCTGTCTTTTGTCAGTCTCATTTACAGGGCCCCAAACAGTGAATCTCACATGGTAGAGGAAAAACAGTTTTCTTCCCCTACACAGTCCAAGTCCCTTCAAATCTATAATATGACAGCTCATGAGAATTAACATACCCTTGGGATATGACAGTGAGTGTACATTCCATGTGAATGTAAACCTCTCATTTTTTTTTGGTGGGTTATGGTTTGCTAGTTCAATATCCACATATTGGGTACCTGAGGCTGTGTTAATCTTCTCTGATAAAGAAACCACATTTGGTACAATGGATTTGATCAGTTTTTGCAGAGGTCAGACTAATGAATGACATGGAAATATGGTGAAGAACATCACCTCTGCATATTTTAAGTCTTTGAGTGTAGAAATGATCTGGTTATTGTGCTGTGATGTGATATTTTATTTACTCTAATTTCTCAGGTGGATGGAGATAGTTTTAGGGGCTACCACTTGGTTTCCCTAATACAGCCACCCCTACTTTATGGGTCAAGAAACCAATGTGAAGTTTTTGCCAACTTCTAAATATATTCAACTGAATTATATACTTGGGGACCAGGGAAATGATAACCAAGTTGGTCCATAGAGAAATTAGCTTCAATATGAAACAGATATGGATCAAGATTCCATTTATTATCTTCATTACTTGAACCATTTATACCCCTTCTCTAATAGGTGAAGAAAGATGGCACTTTGGGTATCCTGGTATCAGATTGAACTTGGAGGCTATATCAAACAGTCCTGAAAGATCTCGATGTTCCCCTTTTCTAAGTGTGCAATTACCCAAGTAAATGGCTATAGGTCCCACTGGGGAGGGACTCAGGTATTACTATTGTACATAATTGCCGTGCCCTAGGACCCTACATCCTCTCTACCTGGATGCTCCTTTAGTCAGTGGGTTCTGCATCTGGGAGCTGACTTCAGTCTGAAAACTGGGCAAAAGTTCCAGACTTCCCATTGCAAGGAATAACTTCTGCCTTATGCTTATCTACTTTTAATTTTTCTGAATGTATACATATATTTGACAGTCCTCTGGGCAGTTGGCTGCCCACTTATCTTACCTCTAGGAACACCGTGTACTACAAGCCATCTCTGTAATTCATGTTAAGTCTGATCCTTCTGGCTGCCATTGAGACTTTGCTAACCATGCTATTCCCAGATCCAATCGGCCCCATTAGTTCTGTGATAGCTTCTCTCCTGTTGGTTCAGCCCTCAGAGGACAGACACTATTGAACACTGTGGTTCCCTCTCAGTTCATCCCTCATTGCCTCAGTAAATGGAGTGCTCTCCCGGCCCTTCTGGGAGAAATGAGCATTTGGTGGGTTTTCCAGTTATACGTAATAGTCCCATTCTAGCATGCTCAGGTCTGTAAGCTTTGAGCTCTTTCTCATTATTTTCCTTGGCACCTCTATTTAATTTAATGATGGTTATTGTTTTTTCAAAGCTCCCATGCTTCATCTCAGAAGTGTTTTAGACCATCACTTAGGGTTCATTCTAGGTTAGAGTTCCTTCATATTGTAAATCCACCTTCATCCAGCTTTATATTCTACCCTTCCAGATAGAGCATCCTAAGGATTCGTTTTTGGATATATTCTCCTGGTTCCTGACAGTGCATGTTACCCAGATTCTGCAGCAACGTTGATGTATAACCACTCTCAGTCTCTAATGGGTCCAGCACTTGTCTCAGCTGGCTTTGAGGAGGTTCTTCATAACTGAGGGCCCAGCGCCCAGGCAGTGAGGAGAGAGCAGATTCTGGGAGGTCATTCATCATTTTATGAAATGGGCCACTTTTGCTGTCCTACTGGGCTCAGAGGGGTTGAGGATACAATGTTCATAAATTAATACATCCTCATCTCAGATCTCAGGGTTCCGCTATTTCCCACTCTGGGCCCTGTATTGTCACAGGGGATTGCCTAGGCCAAGGATTCTCTTAAGTTCTACCAATATCACACTTAAATTCTATGCCCAATCTTCAGCTATTTCTGACCCCTGCCTGACCTTAGGAGATAAGAGTCTTTTAAAATGCTACCAAGAAGGCCTGTGACACTCACACTTTACTTTGAATTATTAAAAACTCTAGCCTGTCATTTTCTTTCATCAGTAAATCAAAGGTACTTAGCAATAGTCACCTCAAGTTCACAGTCCTTGTAGTTACTGTTTCCTCATATCTCTCCATTGCCTAAGAAATTGCACCAGTTAATACAGTTCTCAACCTGCATCCCATCCCATTCTCCTCAAGTGAAAGTTTTAGTAATTACATGCTATAGCATCCCAAAGGCTATCAATATACCACCTACTACCAGTGATCCAACTGGCAAGTTGGATCCAACTGCAAAATTCTGTCCTTCTCATCTGCTTCTCAGATCTATTTCTGGTACAAACCAACTTAGATTGAGTTCCATAAAGCACAGTCTGAGATGGGGATTTTGTTCAAGTGACTTACTAGAGGAGTATTCTCAGGAGAAAAGGAATACATGATGCCAAATAGAGCGGGACGCAAAAGCTATTCATAAATGTGGTATCAACTGAAGACCAGCTTCAGTGTGAATACAGGGGGAATGTTAGGAATACAAACTGCAACAAAGTTCGTCTCACTGTGAGATAAGGAACCAGTCTCTTAGTACCAGTCAGTTATTAATTGAAGTTCACTGGGTGGGGCAGTGAGAGGGAGTGTGTGTAGCTTTCTGAGTGAGGAAGCTCCTATTTGGCCAAGGGTAACTCTTTAGACAGAGAAAAGGCCAGCTATGAGTTATTAGTCAACTCTCACAACAGGAGAGGATGGGTTCATGGGGAAATGAAAAAGATCTGCCCAAAGTGCCAACACCATCCCTACAGCAGATGAGTGTAGGTCCTGAGATTCTGCATTTGAAAACAACTCTCAAATGATGCGAATATTGCTGGTCTAAGGAACACACTCTGAGTGGCAAGGAATGGATAATTTTGCTGTCAGTTTTTATTCCTTCTTTTTATTTCCTGCATATCTTTTACTGTTCTTTCCCTCATCCTTCCTCCTTCCAATTGTGCTGATTCTACATCTGACCTTCAAACCAGTTTTAGAACTGCATGCGGAGGATGTGGGCATCTTGCGGGTTTCTTTCTTAAGAAAGGGAAGAAAAACTTTAATTTATTGGTCTGTTTTTCTTTTGATACATCCAGTTTTCTACAGTAAAGTTGACTTTAAGCAGGTTGTTTCCTTCACATGAATGGACAGGTTTTTAAAATATATATTATAATATTAGAAGCTGATTTAAGAAATAAGATAAGACCCTCA
Source organism: Desmodus rotundus (assembly GCF_022682495.2). NCBI lineage: Eukaryota > Metazoa > Chordata > Mammalia > Chiroptera > Phyllostomidae > Desmodus > Desmodus rotundus. The sequence continues at coordinate 38,521,641 of NC_071387.1, forward strand.
GATTTTTGTAAACACACCAGGAATAGCAAAAGTAAAGTAGGAACCGCAACCAATCTTTTAATATCAGTGTAGCCCTAAATGAGGCCTAAATGAGGCATTTACAAGTCTAATTATATCCAGCTTAGCATTGCAAATACTGAGGCCCATAAAAGTTAAGGAATTTATTCAAGGTCACACAGGATGTGAGTGGCAAGATTTTGACTAGAATCAAGGCTTTGGGCCTCCTGTTATTGTGTGTGCTCCTATTAGTTTGAAATTGTATCCTTGCACCTTGAAAACAATGTCCAAGGTAGGACTGCTAACCATCATTTTTATACATATTCTTAGAGCACAGTGAGCTAGAACATCAACATGTAAACATGAAAATATACAGAAATAGTATGTCAAAGACAAAAATTGGAAAGGTAAAAGATGTCCTAGAGTAGACTGAAAGGTCTGACTTTATTTAGAATGCCTAGGTTCACCTTAGAGAAAATTTCGCGTTGTCTTCCCATCATTCTCCTTATTATGGAAAGTTTTACATTGAACTATGGTATCTGCTTCATATTGGAGAAGATAGCTTCTCTTATTGCTGTCTGCTTTCCCTTAAGTGTTGCCATTTTTTTGTGGAGACTGAGAAGGAGAATGAATTCAGTTGAGTCCATTAAAATTGGGGCATTATCAGTGCAATTATTAACATTGTCATCATTATCATCATTATCATCACAATCTTCATCATACTAATCATTAACACTCATTGAGGGCTAACTATGTACCAGACAATGTGTTATGAGCTTTAAATGCATTATTTTTTAATTTTAATTATAAAAGTTTATTCTTGTGTATGATGTAAGAAGATGGTCTACTTTCTTTCTTTTTTTTTTGCATGTATCTGTCCAATTTTCCCAACACCATTTATTGAATAAACTATCTTTAGACCAAGTGTGGGTCAGGAGGTAGAGGAAAGGGAACCCTTGTGCTCTGTTGGTGGGAATGCAGATTAGTGCAGCCACTGTGGAAAGAGGTATGCAGATACCTCAAAAAAATTAGACATGGAACCGCCTTTTGACCTGGCAATCCCACTCCTGGGAATATATCTGAAGAAACCCAAAACAGTAATTCAAAAGAATATATGCATCCCTATGTAAATTGCAACATTATTTGGGCTGGATGCGGCCCAAGTACCCATTAGTAGATAAATGGATAAAAAAGCTGTGGTACCTTTACACAATGGAATACTACTAAGCTGTAGAAAAGAAGGAATCTTACCCTTTGTGACATCATGGATGGACCTGGAGAGTAGTATGTTAAGTGAAATGAGCCAGTCACAGAAAGACAAGTACCATATGATTTCACTTATATGTGGAATCTAACAACAAAATAAGCTAAGAAGCAAAATAGAAACAGACTCGCAGATAGAGATAACAGACTGACAGCTGTCAGAGGTAGAGTATTGGAAGGTTGGGTGAAAAGGTGAAGGGATTAAGCAAAGAAAAAAATGTGATAGACACAGACAACAGGATGATGATTACCAGGGAGAAAGGGGGTGGTGGGATGTAGAAGAGGTTAAGGGGGGATAAATGATGATAGAAGGAGACTTGACTTAGGTTGGTGAACACACAATACAATATACAGGTGATGTATTATAGAATGTACACCTGAAACCTACATAATTTTATTCACCAGTGTTACCCCAAAAAATTCAATGAAAAGTTCCTTGATGACAGGTTCTGTTCTCAGAATAATTTTATTGAGAAATGTTTTTGCAAATAAAGTGCGTGTCATCAGGCATAAAGTAAGATGTGATTTATTTAGATGTCTCCTACTTACAGAGAAATCTGAGAAGGAGTGCTAGAGGAGTTTCTGCGCTGATAATGTGGTCAAAATGAGGTTAGACTTGCATAAGGGCAGAAAGGGGTTTTCCCGGGCCTGCATTCTCTAGAAATTTGTGGGTACTAGAGAATTATGCTGTCTTTTCCTCTTTTGTTTGTAGTTTTTATAAATCATCTAGAAGTATTGTGCGTTCAGACTGCTTTAATTCCTCTGTCTGATATCACTGATGCATTTTTAAAAAAGTATAGTGGAAAGGGTAGGTAAGTCAACATTATAAACTTCCATGTATAATATAGGGGAGTAAAACTAGTTTTTCCTCTATTTTTCTAAGTTGTCAGCTGGGGCCCCAGTAACAAGAGGCAGATTAACAAGAGGACAACAGAAGTTTGTGAACATGTATATCTCATATGCGTGCTATATGAGATACAGCTAGGAGAGCTATCCAGGCTAAAATGGGTGACTCTCAGAGGTGGCTAAGAGTTGGGGCTAAATACCATCTTCAGCTAAAGACGGAAGAACAAAGGGTGTGGGGAGGTGGACAAGGGTAGGGTTTGTTATGCAGATTTAGGTTGGAGCCTTCTCCACTGGTAAGATTCTCTTGTGATTTACACTCTTCTTCTCTTCCTGCTACAGAGAAGGAAACACCCTTACAAATGAAGATTTCCTTTATAATTGTAAATTTCCTTACAAAAGGGTAACTTCTCTGTATTCAGAGCTTTTCCTGTACCTGATGTTTCTCAAAATAATCAGCTCAAAATAATTCTTATGCCAAAGGGGAATATTTAGGGATGGCATAATTTGCTACTCTTTGTTTATATGATTAATAATATAATACATATCGAACTGCTTTTGTTGATTTCTTAGGTGATGGGAGGACTGGAATAAAAATGTTTACATATACCTGTTATTTTATTTGATTTCTTAAAATTATGTAAAAATTAATTTTTAGGCATGATTTTGACTATATTAATAATTGGATTATTACCATGAGTTTCTATGCATCACTTACAGTTTACCAATTTGAATATAACCAATGAGTGTAATGTAATATACTTAATACCTACACTGCAATGAACAAGTTTAACATTTTATTAACAAGCAGATGCTTCTGGACTTTCTCTTACCAGCCATAAAAACAAATCTGGATAACTTGAGCAAAAAACAAGTATTAGAAGTGGAGCCGAGAAAAGCTTTCCTTTCTAGGTTCTTTGACTGGTATAAAAATTAAATTCACATAAGGCAGATTAATAGGAGAAACAAAAAATTTGATTTTGTATGTATGAAAACCCCAAAGATATGAGGCTCCCTGATAGTCATCAATTAAAGCTTATACGCAGGCCCAAACCAAGGAGAGAGGATAGTGGTCTGGGGCTCAAAGGGGAGGAAGAGAATTATAGCAAGACTGAAAGAGCGAACGTTTGGTAAGCAAATATTCGCCATGCCATGCAGGTAAGTCTTTCTGGTATACAGGGTGGGGCAAAAGTAGGTTTACAGTTGTGAGTACACGGAGCACAGTTTGTTCTTGTACTATTATCTATGAATTATTGCATTGTGTTCCATACAAATAACTATAAACCTACTTCTGCCCCACCCTGTAAGAAGTTATCTCTAGTACTAGTTTTCTTTCTGGTAGTGACCTCCTATATCTAAATTCTGTTAGACAGTTCAGGGAGATATAAAAAGCTCTTCTTTAGTCTGTTGTACCTGATGGTCTTCAGCTCAAAATAATCCTCATGCCAAACTGGCACGTTCTTGAGCGGGCTTCCCGGATCCCCATCTGAAGGATGTTGTGTAGATCACAGAATTAACATGGATTCTGTAGCAGGACTTAGCTCAGAAACAAACAAACAAAAGGAACTGTTCCCTGTGTCTAAATGGCAAGAATTTTTCAAAGGCTTTCCAAGCTCTCTTCAAATAAATGGACATCAACAATTTTGTCTTTTTACCACAGGGCTCAAAATTCAAGTTCTAGGAGGGAATCCTCTAATTGGCATGAGTCACAAGACGGGAGCTTGGTTAAAAGAGAGTACAGAACCTCAACAGCCTCAACAGACTGTATCCAAAAAAAGGACTGGTAAGTATCTTAAAGAATTTAGAGTACTTTTACCTAGGGCAGGTGCAGTGGGTGATGGGAACCCAAAACAAACAAACAAACAAACAACAAACAAAAAGCAACACCTGACCTCTACAAGGTCCTTTCAAGTCTTAGGATTTAGAGTTTGATATTTGGTATTTAATTATTATCAGATTATGTGGCTAGAAGTTATAGAGAGGGATCCACTTCAATCTAAATTTTAAGTGCTTGAGCCCGATTGTGAGTTGAGCCTTTAGAAAATAGTATAGGTTAAATCTATATAATCTATATATTATATAATTCTTCTCAAGCAATATTTTGCAAAGCCAAACACTATGAAGCCCTTAATTAAATTATTTGTCATGCTTTTGCTGCTGATCAGAATATTCTAGTCTCAATGGCTAAATGCTGGGTCCATTGCTAGGGGTAAAGATATCCTGTGACTTGAAACAGGTCATAGTCTAACATGGGAAAATGAGAAATGTTTTCAAATTACTCTAATGTAGAGGTATGTGTGCTTCCCTAGAAGAATGAATAAAGAGGCATCACAGGGGAAAAAAAAAGTGGGCATGAGAGAATAATTCTTCTTGGAGGTCCTGAGGGGTGCTTCATGGAGAACATGATATTTGAAGTGAATCCTGAAAAAGAAATGCTATTTTTTTGTCTATTTGCTTGTTTTTCTGAGTTATGCAGGGGTATGAATATTCTAGGTAGAGGGAGCTATTGAAATAAATGTGTAGATTTGTGAGAAGTCACGGTGGGTGCAGGGGCCATGGAGCCAGCATAAAGTATGTGGATGAAGGAAATGGTGGCAGGTGATCTAGAAAGTACACAGGATGCTATTCTAAGCACTTTGGACTTTGTATAAGAAATAAAAGGGCAGGCATTGATGGTTCTAGAGAGGGAGGCGATCTGTGGAGATCCACGGATGGGGGAGGAGCGATATAAACTGTAGTGGGAAAGGATCAGATTCAGAGAGGCGAGATCCAAGGTTGTTGCAATAATCCAAGTGCGAGCTAATGGAGAGCTGCAGTGAGGCAGGGGGCTTTCCGAGGGTCAATCGGTCATATTTGTAGACTGATTAGTTATGATGTTAAAGGAGAAAATATAGTGAAAGCACGCCAGTGGACTTCTACCTCTCTGTCCACAGGTTTGTGATGATATTGTTAGGTAAAATAGAAAAAAAAGAGACAGATTTGAGGTGAAGCAAATGAGCTTGATAAGACCCACAATGGCTATAAATTCACAGGCTCTGAGGATTTTTTTTCTTCTCACATAACAGTTTATGAACTGGTTGTTTCTCTGTCAATAATAATAGGCACTAAAGAGATTACCCAGAAAGGGCCACACATATGGCCCTCATCCTCTACAGGGCCCTGCTGGGACAGATGTCCTAGGATGGAATATAGGAGTGTGTACTTTAGAGAAAAGATCAATGTCCGGGTGGCCCATGATGAGAATGTAATAAATGAAAAGACCCAACATGATGTAAGATATGGCATCCATTTGCTAGACCTGGCAAGCTGGCTTTATTACGCACTGCCATAGGTTATCAGGGTGGACAGTGACAGATCATTTTGCAGGGCCCAGAGGAGAGCCAGATCCATCTGCCTAGAAAAACAAATAAATCCCAGTTCAGATCTGAGGTTAAAAAAGATTTACAAAGCACAGTGATGCATGGGCACCAGTCTGGGTGGGTGGTGGTGGCTGGCCACAGGAGGGTATCCTCCCTCCTTGGTTCACATCTCCCGCCACCTGGGGACACAGTAAGCCCCTGGGCTGGTATTATTACAGGATGTCTTCCCATTTCCCTTTCTATGATCTAGTTTGGGCAGAAAAATGGACGACAGTCTGGGGGAGGATAAAAAACTCACAAGAGAGGGAAAAGAGTCTCTCTCTGAGCAATCTTATAAAACAAAGCATAAATCTTTAACTGCCTGACCTTTCAGCTCACATGATTCTCAGTACAGAAGGGATACATCAGGGCTCATCTGGAGGTGGGGGGAGGGTGGCTTTCTGCCTTCCAACAGGAAGCAACCTATTTGTGGAAAGCACAGGGATATGTCATTGTTTTTAATAGAAGCTCAATTGATTTCCTAGAAATTGAAATGTTTCCTCGGTTGGGAAATGAAATTTCTACTTGGTGTTCCACCTTTGGCGGCCCCTTGGTGGAAAGTCTTATTGCACATTGCTAGAATTAGCAGAGAAAGGTCAAGTGAAAGGTCTTGGGGTCAGACTTCCTCATAACCGGAGACCTAAATGCAAATAACACTGGCAAAGGTTGAGGGCCGCACAGATGCAACTCCTACAACATAACGTGGAGTGCTGTTGTTAACCCTCCTTTTGCTGATCTCTATTTTCCTGCCCCGTGTTGCTTTCCTGCCATTGCAGCCCATAAATATTGCATTAGGGCCAAAGATGGGCTCC